>NC_138034.1:2944093-3584124 GCF_964106645.2 Podarcis pityusensis | reverse complement strand
TGGTGTTTTAATGTATTTTTAATATTTTGTTGGAAGCTGCCCAATATTTTGTTGGAAGCTGGTTTCCCCAGCCAGATGGGTGGGGTATAAATAAAAAATCATTATTATTATTATTATTATTATTATTATTAGAGCTGCAAAGTCCAACATGGAGCAAGACGTGTCTCTGTCTCTCCAGCTTCCAGCTTCCAGCATCCACCCAACTCTTAACACACAACTTATACACTCCCCACTTGAGTCTATTATTCTCCATAGGGTACCCAGCTAGGTGAGGAGGGAAAATACCCACCCATTTGTATCTATGGCGACAGAGCTCACCCTTTAAAATGTAGATGATGAATACTTGGCTGAGTAGCTAAGACCATTACCTTTAAGAGATTGGTCTGACAAGTTTCCTCTTATAGACTTTACTCTCACAGACCCAGGATCTTAAGTTTGGAAAGGGTCTACAGTATCATCCAGACTGACCCCCCCAACACATTCAGATGATAGAGTATTAGGCATAGTATGATACAGTGTAAGTTCCATGAATGAAAACATTTTAATTTTTTCTTATAATGTTTAAAAATGAATGAGAAAGTTTAGCAAACCTGATAGTAATCTGGGGCACAATCTGTTATGATTTTCTTCAGCTCCCTAGAATTGCTCTTGACACACATTTTTGTCATGGGTTGGAGACTCAAGGACCCTTTATCCTGACAAAGCAATAATCTCCGCCGCACAACTTTGCAGTTCCCTTAGGAGCTAAGATCTAGCCAAGAAAAACCCACACTTTAAAAATTAACGTTAAATGTTCAATGTGCTAAGAATAACAAAGCCATTATGTTTTAAGCCAAGATATAAAAGTGCTTGGCTAGGGACTGTGTAATTAAGCTTCTGTCAGCATTTCCATTAGGAATGCCGATCACTGATCCTCTGTAACCAGGCCGAGATCCTCAAACCACTTTCTGTGGAGTAGCCTCCCTGAAGCTCCTGCGAGTTCCAAGGCGTGTGGTTTCACCATTACAGCCAAATGCATTCTTCCCCCTTTGAAAAGGGAGACCATGGCATGTATATAGTTGGGGACTTAAAAGCAAACAAACACAATATAGTACCAGCTATTTTCTTTTTCACTTTATGGCAAAGAGTCCTTCTCCTCTCTTTGGTAAAGTCCTCTCAAATAAATCAAAAGCATTTCTACATTTCAAGAGCACAAAAGTCAATAAATTCAATATCTATTGTGCTTCACTATGCCTACATTGTTCTTCCTCATAGAATTGACTAAAAGCTATTACACAAATTAAAATAGATGGCTTATTCGGGAGGCTTCAGTGCCAAGTTTCTCACTAAATGATTGTGTTTAGTTACATGATTTTCAATTGCTGGAACTAGGTGGGTGTAATGGAAATATTGGCAGGCCTCCGGCAATGTGGCAGTGCTAAGAAGTTTTATTATATAATCAGAGTAGCACAGCCTAATGGATGGAGTTTGCTCCAGAGGCAATAAAAAGCATGGTTTTGGAATGAGATTTTGCTGGTTGCGTCTCCAAACACCAAGATGTCGTGCCACTTTCTTAATGCTAATGCAATCCACCAGTCGTGTTCCACCTTTGCAGCCTTCTAAACTTCATGCAAGACTGTGCCCAAAACTGCTTCCACTGCAAGGAGAATAATCACAGAGACCTTGGCCCCGTACACATGAGAGGACACCAGTGAAATGATTTTAGTGTCCTGGTTGCAAACCATCTGTGTATTTCCAAACCTCATGGGACAGTTCCTGGAAATAAGCTTGAGACTCCAGAGAGAAGTAAAGCATATTCCCCAACATTTCTCTCATGAAAATAGGGATGTCCTATTCCATAATAATAATAATAAGGATAATTTGCCACAGCCACTCTGGGTGGCTTCCAACATATATAAAACCATAAGAAAACATTAAACATTTTTTTAAAAAAACTTCCCAATAAAGGGCTGACTTCAAATGTCTTCTAAGCGTTGTGTAGTTACTTAACTCCTTGGCTCAGGGTAACTCCATGCCCTACATTTCTCCGATGAAAATGGGGGTGTCCTACCATAGCTTCCAACTTATGAAAATAGAGACATCCTAAGGAAAATAGGGACATTCTGGGATCAAATCAGAAACTGGGACAGTTTCCATAAAACTGGGACTGTCCTTGGAAAATAGGGACACTTGGAGGGTCTGAGTAAAGTTCAGGAGTAAAGCGGTAGAACCAAACGTTCTGGGAATCATGGGCTTTGATGAGGTCCCCCAGCTGAGAACAGATCCCTGAGAGCTTCTCCCCATGGAAACACTGAAAGAGTGATCCAACAAGTTGGAAGAGAGCCCCCTGAAGGCAGAATGAGAGAGACCTAGAGTGCAACATGATTGGCTGCAAAAAGATGAAGATATAAAGAAGTGACAAGGACATAATAGAGACCGTTAGATTGATTGATAATATTTAAATGCCACCCTATCACAAAACCTCAGGTGTGCATAGCAACATAAAAAACTTGTTAAAAGCAATTTAGACAGGGCCGACTCACCCATGGGGCAAGGTGATGTGACTGCCTTGGGTGGCAGGATAGACAGGGGAGCTGTTTCCAATGTAGAGCTTTCTCTCCCCCCACCTTCTTCCTGATGTAGATCTTCACTCGCCCCTTCTTCCCTGGAGGGAAGGTGAGTGCCTTTTTGTGGTTCACCTCAGGTGGCAAAATGTATTGGGCTGGCCCTGAATTTAGAACAATCATTAAAAGAAAGAATTAAAAAACTGCCTGTTGGCATTAAAAAAAGAGTCTGCAATAGACATTTGAAAGTCAAAAGTCAGGATGACTGCTGAATTTCTGCTGGGAGACTATTGCACAGTATGAGACTGGTGCAAGTATAGTGCAGGCCCGTTGGGTCTCTGTAACATGGGGGACAACCAGATGATCTCAGCTGTGATAGAATCACAAAGGGTCACCTAGTGCAACCCCTTACAATGCAGGAATCTCAGCTAAAGCATCCATTACGGCTCTGGTGGTTCTCCAGTTAGACCCAGGTTGTTCAACACAAGAGCCTTGAACCTGGCCTGATAGCATATGAGCTGCAAATGTAGAAGTTTTCGTCAAAGAGTACTTCCCTGATGCTACTCTTTGACCACACAGGTGGGAATGGAACAGGGGTGCGGTCATGTGACACGTCACGTGATGCAACCAGGCATATACCAAGCAGGGGTGGGATGCGTGGAGGCCGATCTCCATGCTTGCTTGTCCCAACCGCAGCCTGGCAGCCCAGGAGTCCAGGAGCCGGGCTGTGGCTGGGACGAGTGAATCAAAGATCACCTTTGATCAAGGCTGACCAAGGCTGATTCAGTCGTAAACCCAGATCCAGTTAAGCAGTGCCTTCCAGGAACACTTGCAATTGCTCTGCCACCACCAGGGGCACCAACTTGGTGGGGGAGGGCAATGTGTCTGGAGGTCCTGGGCTGCCCAGACAACAAGGCCACCCCACTTAAGCCTCGTTGATGTGGTCCAAAGGAAAGCAGAACAAGACATTTGGAACCAGGAGTCGGCTGCAGGAGTTGGCAGAAGAGCCCAACCATCTTTCATTTAATTAATTTCTATGCTGCTTTTCACTCACGCGAATCACAAACAATAAATAACAATGTCATAATGGAACATCACAATCACAACATAAATCATATAGATTAATAACAAATTGTCAGTGAAACAACCACCATTCTATAAAACAGTATTAACAAAACAACAAAAAGATAAGCAAAACAGCACAACCACAACAAAAGTCACATTATAAGATTCGCAAAACAGTACAGCACTCGTAATCCACAAAATGGTATTAATAACATTAGCAAATCAGCAAACTACCAACCATAACCAAACTAAGCACCGATGAATTCACACACTCTTCTCATAATCTTCCACTCAATTAATCAAAATACACATAAGCAAAATTCCCCGTGGCAGCAACCATTTTAGGGACTCCAATCCAGATTTGTGTTTGTGCGTGTTTGTTTTTAATAGCTTTTATTAAAGTTTGAAAGAAAATATACAAAGGTTAATATTATATATCAAAAAAGAAATTAACCTAAATAAAAAAACACAAACCATAAATAGGAAAAGGAAAAAGGAAAAAAGCAGAACTTCTGATTCTGCATCTGCCAGCTATAAATATATAAAAGTATTCAAAACAGCCACTCCAAGATAACACTCAACATTCCATGTTCTATAAACCAATATTTTCTTCAATTCTCAAACCCAAATCATGAATTCATTATCTCTTTCACAGAAAAAGTCTATAAGAGGTTTCCAATCTTAGTAAATATTGACAATGATTTTTCTCTGATTAATCACATCAACTTTGCCATCTCAGCTAAGTCCCATAATTTTAGCAACCATTCCTCCATGGTAGGTAATGATGAATCTTTCCATCTTTGTGCATATTAAAGTTTCACCGCTGTGATCATGTATTGAAAAAATGCTCCACAGTGCTCAGATTTGTGTCGGGTTCACTTCTTGGCTGACTTCTTTTTCTTCTCCCAAATATATCCCACAAAGCAGCAGAGGTTTAGGACCAGAGTTTTCCTTCTCCTAGATGGGCTACGTTCCCAGGTTGATGAGCCTCATCTGCCCCTAACTTCCCTCAAGGGCACATCCACAAACCACCTTCTTGACCTTTGGACCCGCTATTGGTCTCATCTGCTCAGTCCGCCAGAACCTGTTTTCACATGCAGGGGAAGCCCCTAACTCACTGAGGGTTTGAGACCCATCAGTTACCTCACCTGGTTTAGCTGGCCACTCAAAGGCATTTCCTGAGATGTGGTGGCTGTTGCATGCTGACAGCTTCTAGGAGCCACAGGTAAGAACTGAGTGCAGGGTGGGGACCAAAGACAGACAAACTACCCCAGAATAAGATCCATGAATCAAGCTAAACAAATAATGTGTTTTTCATCTATATGAAATTATTTGCATTCTTGTCTACCTACCTACCTTCCATGAAAGACAGGTCAGTATCAATCCCATTTACAGGTGGATAATTAAGGCTTAAGTAGCCCAGTTTCCCCCAAAGCCACACAATATTTATATCAAAATGGGGACTTGGAGTCTCTAAACTCAAGATTTTATCCAATGGGTCACATAGCACACTTGAGCACTTATTGTATCTTCCAAACCCGCTATGCTACTTTGACACCATTCAACAAACCTGGGGGCGGGGGGGGGGCAGGTAGCCTGAGAATTCATATGAAATAGTGGGCACATTTACAAAACATTTTGATGCCCAGAATAACAAATCTGCATGTGTGTGTGGCTGCCCCTGAGGATGGTTTGGAAACTTCCGTTTGTGCAAAATGCAGCAGTTTGACTACTGACCAGTTCAGTTCCTTGGGATTGGAGAAGTCAATCCAGAGAGAATTGCACTGGCGATCAATTGGCTACTGAACCAAATTCAAGGTGCTAATAATTATTGCAAAGCCATAAACAACTTGGGATGTAGATAAGTGAAGGAATGTTTTTCCCCAGACCGTCTGCCCAGGTGAGGCCCACCTAGCTGGCCCACAGCTGAGGGATGTTGTTTGTGACGAGGGAGAGGGCTTACTCTGCAATGGTGCCCATCTTTGGAGCACCCTTCCCTTTGATATTTGACTGGTGCCCGTTCTGATCAGTTTTCAGCATTGGTTGAAAGTTCTCCTATTCCAACCAGCTTGTATGAGGTTCCTTCTCCAATTGCTGCTTTTCAATTATTTGTGGATTCCACCTTCTCTTCTTGCTTTCAATTAGTCTAGCTTTTGGTTAGTCTAGTTTTTGGTTTTCAGTGTTTGCTATAACCCATCCTAGGAGCATATTGTGATTAAAATAGGGTTGCCATATTTCAAACAGTGAAAATCCAGACAGAAATGTTGTTGAGGCGTTTTTGAGCTATTTTTATGGGAAATTGGCAAAAATGGCACTGCTGCCATGGGCTGCTATACGTCCGGATTTTCAAAAAAAAACTGATTTCAGCCTGGACACTGCTGCCAACTGAGGTATTCTGGATATGTCTGGGAAATCACAGACGTATGGCAACCCTAGATTAAGAACGCATTAAAAATGTTTTAAACTAATAAATATGTCATCGGCCCAGGGTAGCATTTGAGCCCAATAGATCTTCCTTGGAGGCAGTGCACGTAGGCTGGTATACAATTGCTACCTAAAACAGGAAAGAAGTGTGTGAGTTTGTTCAAGCTAGGTGTAATGTGTAAGAGAAAATCTAGGCTGCTATTTAGGCAGAACTAGCCAGGCTGTGCCGTATATCTTTAAAAGGATGAAACCAACAAACAGATCCATCCTTTTGCCATTTCTCAGTTTCTTTTGGTTCTTGCTTCTCAGGGCAGGTTCCACTTGTTTTCGATAAGAGGCTTAGATACCCTTTTAAGTTCCTGTTTTTTAAAAAGCCCTGAAAATCAGCCACTGATCTGTTTATCTGAGAGCTGAGGCTGGGGCAGAAAAAATAAACACTGTCAATATGTTTGGTGTTAAGATGAACAGCATCAGGCTTGCCCAGTTTGATTTTTAAAGCCTCAGCAACCCTATTGCCATAACCCTGGCATTTTAGTGGGCTTTAGTCAGGCCTCTGAAAGGGAAGGCGAAGTACAACTTGTTTGTACAGCTGAAAACAAGATGAAAAACCACAGGCCCCCTCTCACACTCCATTAGACCGTAAAGTCCATGGAGTGCTGCACTCAACACATAAACACTCCGTTTGTGGAAATCTTTCTCAATGTGCAAACGAAAGAAACAAAGCCCTGTGTTTTAAAAAATAAAACACATATTTATGCATGGAGCAAAGAGCTGGGGCGAAATGAAATGTTGGTACATACATTCACATCTGGATGTTACCACAAATACTATTGTCATGAGCAGTGCTTGACTGGTGCAGCTGTGGGAGGGAGTCACTCATCGTCTTGCGCCATTGTTTGGTAATATCCCACTCATCCCGTTGGATCTTTCTGCAGCCGTTGATATCATTGGGATCATGAGCTAGTGGTGCAGGATCCCAGAGCCACCTTTTAGCAATTCCTCTTCTCTGACAAAAGTGTTCACTTGCCATCTTTTATCCTGAGTCTCCTGCCTTGCTTCATTCTTTCATCTTTCCTGGTCAACATGCATATAATGCCACTATGGCCCCCATAGGTTACGGCATCATCATTGGGTGACCAGCAATTGTGTCTCTCTTTCTCATCCAACCAATAATGAATGCAGCCCCTGTTGTTTCAGTGTTTCCCAGTGTCTTCCGTGCCAACTGGCTTCCGGCAAGCAAAATGAAACTAACCAGACATAAGATTTAAGGTATGAGGACCCGAGGGAGCGAGATGGGATACCAATCATAAATGCCGTGTTGCCACCCTCACCCTCAGTTTTGAAGCGCTGGAGAGCTTATGGATCTGCATCTGTCTTGAAAAAAAGGCTTTGTTCAATTCTGACCAAACTAAGATTCCCGGAGCACAATATACACCAAGAGGCTCAGTTTGGTCACAATCGAGTTTACACTTCCAGAGTTAACACTAAATACTTTGCTTCTGGTAAATGAGCCACGATAGCTGCTAGAGGGCTGTGAAAATTTGTGCCCTGGGCTTCTTGCACTCGTCTACCCATGTACTATCTGAAACCAAAGGGGCAGAGTTTTTTCAGCTCTCCTGAATTTTTTTCAGCCCTCCAACCACCACTACTCTGCATGCTAGCTTGATTGTGCTACTAATTTTAATACTAGGGCCAAAGGGATGTTCGGCTTATCAGTTCAGCTGATACAAGAGAGGCATGATTGTGTAGCTGACATAGCTGCTAATATTTGTCTTGATCCTTGTGGCAAGATCTTCGGTAGATGAGCTACTTTTCTTTCCTGGAGTTTTGCTTGAGGTCAAGTCTCTGTATCTTCTGGAAGGAGTACATATAATATATGTTTTGGCAGGCCTTTGGTGACCACAGAGTGGGTTCGGACTTCCATGGTAAGTACATTTTGGTTTTTTTGTAACCTACTTGAACCTGTTAATAAGTTGTGATGGTGGTGGAGTAAAACTTTGAATGGGTACCTCAAGCTCTGCTTGAGGACATGATGAAATAAATTGGGGAATTGCATTCAGCTCAACCGGGTTTTGTTCTTTTGTTGGTGACATTTGAAAGTGTGTAGGTCTGCTTTGTGCTAGAAGTCTGTCAAACCAGAAAGGAGATTCCCACTAAACATCAGGAAGAACTTTCTGGCAGTGTTGGGCATCTGCCATGGATGCTTTAGTTGAGATTCCTGCATTGCAGGGGGTTGGACTAGATGACCCTTGATGTCCCTCTCAACTTTACCATACTCTAATTCTAGATAATCAAAGACAAAATTACTAGTTAAAGATATTATTAAGTTATTAATTTGAGTCTATGTTGGGTGGTTAGGAATTAGGATTGTTTTTATTTTTGTGTGCGTTGCTGTTTGCTAACCACTGTGTATCGCTTTGGAGAGAGAGGTGGGACAACTTTTAAATAAATAAATAAATTAGATAGAGATAGAGATAGAGATAGATATATATTTAAATTTATGAGTGTTATGGAGAATGTCACAGGGCTGTGGTTTCAACATCCTAATATATTCAATAATATACGGTAGTCAATAAAATAGTCTTTTAAGTTTCTGTTTTCAGACCTCACTTTTTTCCTGTTTGTTTTGAAGTAGTCTCCTTTAAATTCCAATTTTTATAAAAGGAAAGAAAGGCAAACGAGCAACGTGTCTCAAAGTGTTCCCGATGGGAAGCTTGAAATGACAAGAAAGAGGGGGAAATACCAATATTATCCCAGATACAACTCTATTTTCACACATTGCATCTGTTGCCGAATACTTTGTTCCACTGCTTAGACTCTTGGAAGAAGCCCACCCCCCACCCCAGGGCCATTTGCTGAATAATGTTCAAACATTTTCTGTCTGCCTCCTTTTATTTCACTGTGGCTATTAAGTCTGCAGCACAGAGTCCCTCACATATTCCAGATGGTAGCATAAATTGTTTCAGGTCAAATGATATTAAAAATAGATAATGGCCTGGACCTCATGAGTCTCTGCAGAAAGACTAAACAGTCACAATGGGGAATATCTCTGTTTTGGTTTTCTTTATGAGGTTTTATGTACTCAGCTGTTTCTCCACCGAGCTCTCAGTGCGCAGAGACCCTGCTCCTTCTGAATTCCAGTTCCACCTCACTTCCTACCCTTTATACTGTTTAAGCCTCATGCCACACAAGTCAAGAGAATCATCTCCACACAGCTGTGCCATAAGCCCCTCACGGGCTCTCCGCTGGCTGCAGTGCTTCCCTTCACTTCAGAGCACTTATTACTGATAAATGAGTTCTTGAATAACGTCCACTCCCGCAAATTCTTTGGAGGAAGTGTTGTACAACTTTTGGCATCCCCATTATTGTTAATGAATGGAATCGCAGCGAAAAGCCATTAATAAAATGCCTTAATACACTACTTTGAGGGAAGGGAAGCTCTAATGGGCGGGACATGCATTTAATCATTGGTGTCATTGCATTCTTTGAGACAAATTTGGTTGCATTTGATATGCCATGCCCGAATTAGAAAAATAGATTTTAACCCCCATATACTTGCAAATGGAACTTTGCAAAGTTGATATTAGGGTCTTTTTAAAAAAATGAAATGTATTCAACAGTGATTTCAATTGAAAACACACACACACACACACACACACACACACACACACTGTATAAAGGATTGTTGTATGTTGCACAGGGACAGAACTGTTTAGGGGATCCTCTGGGGTTTAAAAGACCTCTGATAAGACCTATCCCATTTTGTCCTCATTTCAAGAGTTTTGGGAGTAGACATAAATAAACAAATAATGCTTCACATTAGTTGTAATGCCTGCTATAACCCTGTAAGGTAAACCGTGTCCTCCATCGTGAAGGGCACCTGCTGCGGTGTAAACTGCCTCCCTGTTGTGGGGCGGGACCGTTTGGATAGCCGCAACACCCCATTGGTTGCCCTTCTGTTGCTGGGGCAGAAATTTGACTGACTGGGATGGCTAATGGCTGCCGAGGGGCTATTTAAGCTGCTGCACGTTGCTGGAGAGCTTCTCTTTCTTGAGACGTGCAGCGGATCACCCTCCCTCCTCTCCCTATACAGTGAAACCTTGGGTTAAGAACTTAATTCGTTCCGGAGGTCCGTTCTTAACCTGAAACTGTTCTTAACCTGAAGCACCATTTTAGCTAATGGGACCTCCCGCTGCCGGAGCACGATTTCTGTTCTCATCCTGAAGTAAAGTTCTTAACCCGAGGTACTATTTCTGGGTTAACGGAGTCTGTAACCCAAGGTACCACTGTATTTAGGTTGGTTCTTTTGGCCTTGCAATGCCTGTCTAGGGGTCATCTGTTTTTGGAGCAGGGGTCCGGTAGGAATTTTGCCACTTGGCTGATTGGCTGGTGCCATTTGGTTTTTTGCCTACCATGTAGCAAATCGTCACAACAGTTAGGGATTTGGTTCAATGTTTTGGGGAGGGGAAGTGGTGGGCTGTGCCTGCCCCTCCATTGCTGCTGCTAGGGAATTCCGTTAAAGGAATCCAGGGGCTCGCCTTGCTTTTGTCTGAACCCTGTCAAGGGGCTAGGGCCATGCCAGAGCCCCTGGGAGCATCTGGGGTGAGCTGTGAGATCAAAGCCAGCTTCTCGCTCCCCCAGGATGCTTCCCCTTACTGACTTATGGTGGTGCCCAGTGTCAGTCCTGTTCCTGCCACAGTGCAGGTTCAGGTAGTCTGGAACCAATGCCCAAGCAACCACTCACATGCTGTAATCAATAAAGTTGTGGCCAAAATTAATGCCAAAAACCTTAAACTAAATCCTGTGTCTATTGTGTCTTTATTTGGGGGGGGGGGTTTGGGGGTCTTCACACGCAAGCCAATATTATTAATTTTCCCCATCAAAAATAAAAATAAAAATACAAATGGGGACACTGAGGCTGAGAGGGGGGTGGGCACTTTTCTCCAAAGGCATCTATAGAATTTGCTGGTTTGCAAAGCCTTGTATACATGGCAGTAGCTGCAATCCACTTTTTTGGGGGGGGCGCATTTTTTTGTCAATCTTTTCTTCCCCTTGCCTGCTTCCCACCCTGCAATGGTTGGAGAATTCTGCCTTCCCCTTCCCTGGAATATTTGGCAAAATCCCCTTTTTAATTATGCTGCTTGTAAATTGGGGGGGGGGGAGAGAATTTAGAGAACCCTGTTTTGAGGAAGATAAATTCAAGAAGGCAAAACGCAGGTAGGACCATTAAATGTATGTAGGACTGGCAGAGCTGCCCTGATTGAAATGATTATAAAAAATATGCACCCATAATGGAAAAAGTAACACAAATTGACCAGAATACAATCTGTTCTTCAGATAAAAAGGGTTGTTGTTGTTGATAGAAAATACATGAGAGGTGTAGACTTGGCACTCCATCTAAGATGCAGAAACATTTTTTTTGGTTTGTAATATTTGTATCTACATTTCATATGTTGTTGGACTATAATATATGTTCTTGTTAAATAAACCATTAAATACTTTTGTAAAGGAGAATGATATGAAGTTTTCTTTTCCTTTATATCTGCAGCTTCATCATACTTATGGAAGTCCTTTCTTGAACTCCAGAAGTAAGGAAAATTTGTTTTCAGCCATAAAGGCTCCTTTTCACAACTAGGTAGAGCTGGCAAGTATCCCAAATATGTTCAGCTTTCATATTTACACAGTAATAGAGTTTGGTCGAAGAAAGGGCTTTACAGTTTATCATTGGCCTTTCACATATGTTCCCAGCAATTAGCTCTTGCAATTTTTTCTTCTTCTTCACTTGACTGAATATTTGGGTTCTCTGTGTCAAATGTTTGCAGTGCCTGCAGATAAAATTCTGGACAGTTTGGAAAATATGAATGGACACGAAGCCAGATGAGTTAGAGATGCTGGGAAAATCCACATTGTTAGCAATTTCACGCGACACCTGAGAATCTTTTGTGGGATTCCCATAAGAATTTCAAATAGCCAGAGAAAGGCTCCATACCTTGTGAGTGAATGAGTTCTGCAACTGAGCTCAGGTTGACAGTAACAAACCTGGAGAAATCAAGTGCTGTCCCTTCATGTGTCTACATAGTCAACAGCTACTCTTTGAATGCCTTTTTGTAAAACTAGGAAGGAAGGACCTTGTAGGTCATCCAGCCCAAACCCCACTGTCCAGTGCAGGATCTGCAGTGCAGGATGAAGCCGCAGCCTCCCTGTCAGAGGAATGCAAACGCATCCAGTGAAGAACATCTCGCTCTCGTCCAGGGCAGTTTATGTTCTTCTCTCAAGCAGCTTATACCACTGAGAAGTTTCTCATAATGTTGATCTGAGATCTGCTTCCTTGCAATTTCCACCCATTGGTTCATCATAAATGAAAGCCGGTTGATGTAGGTATAAAAGATAACAAATTTGAAGTATACAAATACAGAAAACCCAAGAGGCAACACCCAAGGAGAATTGAGCATGCTCAGTGACTGCAGAATGTTTATTGGAAAGGAGCTGTGGAATGAAATACTGTACAGTATCCTCAAAGGAGGTGTGGCCGGTTGCTGGAGCAATTCATGTTGCAACATTTTGTCACCCCAATGTTAATAATATAAATCTAGTAAATCAGGGCAGTCTAGTCCTTTAACCAGACTAGATGAGGTGTTCCCCATCAAAGCCCCAATCATGTAGCAGACCATTTGCCTTCTGTATGGCAGGTATTTATCTATAATTTTGCTGAATGCCATCCCCATCTTCATTCAAGTAGGTAGCCGTGTTGGTCTGCTGTAATCAAAATAAATTGAAACAATTCTTTAAAAAGATAGTTTAAAAGACTCTTCTTAAAAACCTAAAAACTCCCTTAAAAGAATCAAGTCTTCAAAGAAGTTATATGATCTAAGAACGTCTTTAACAGAATCCTTCCAAAAGAATTTAAAGATTATAAAGTAGCATCTTAGAGATCAACTGACTTGTTTTAGGTATAAGCTTTCGTGTGCATGCACACTTCTTCAGATACCATCCCCATCTTTGAAACAAATAAAAAAATTGCTTCCAGTAGCATCTTAGAGATCGATTAAGTTTGTTGTTGGTATGAGCTTTTGTGTGCTTGCACCATCTCACCCCTTGCTTTTTCCTGTAAGACCAATTGCAGTCGTTAACAGTCGTCAACAGATTTACCACACCTATCAGCCAATCCCCCATTCCCACCACCCTTCTGAGTAATACTCCTCCCCACCCTCTCACTATATATAAGGGTCTGGTGACTTATGTTTCAGTGTATCTGAAGAAGTGTGCTTACACATGAAAGCTCATACCAACAACAAACTTGGTTGGTCTCTAAGGTACCACTGGAAGGAATTTTTTAATTTTGTTTTGACTACGGCAGACCAACCCGGCTACCTACCTGTAACATCCCCATCTTTGTCTCTGTTCTCTAGCTCCTGACTCTGAAACCACCTGCATGGAAGTCCAGAATATCCCCCCCCCCCCATTCCCCGTCTCCCTCCTGACACCATCCCAGTTTACATCATCCCGCCTGTTATATAATGCTCAGAGTGCTTTTCTCCTGGTGTGGTCGTATCAGCCTTTGGAACAATGACATAATGATCTTCTTTGATTGTTACTCCCATCCTCTATTTACACATCTCTGTGTTTTGTTTGCTTTCCTAACTGCTACCAGACGATGGCTTTTGAGTGTCTGTGAACCATCATCACCAGATCCTTTCCTCGATTCGGGTTTTGCTGTCTGTGATTGCATTCAGTACAACACACAGTTTGCTCTTTGTCTGCTCTTCTTGTGATTTGACAGTTTTGTATATTACATGAGGCTCAGGCAACCATGTTTCTCTTTCCCTCACCTCTGATGTGGACAAGTCTCCTCTCTCTCTCTTTTCAATAAAAAAGCAGGTCTACAAAACTTGTGCGTCACCAAGCTTAATGCAGCCCACCAGCGTGTGAGATGAGCCCGCCAGGTGCTTGTAATCTGAGTGAGGAGAGGGGGGAAATATTTATAGAGCTCTTGGTGGATCACCCTCCGTAGTAGGCCTGCGTATGGCTTGGTGTGACACAGGTGGGGCAGATCTGCTCTACTGCACACCTCCAACATTTCTCCAATGAAAATAGGGATGTCCTATTCAATTATTATTATTATTATTATTATTATTATTATTATTATTATTACTGTTACTATTATTACTATTATTATTTATACACTGTCCAGCTGACTGGGTTGCCCCAGCCACTCTGGGCAGCTTCCAACATATATGAAAACATAATAAAGCACTGAACATTTTTAAACCTCCCTATACAGGGCTGTCTTCAGATGTCTTCTATAGGTGGTATACAGTGGTACCTCTGGATATGAACGGGATCTGTTCCAGAGCCCCGTTCGCATCCTGAAGTAAACACAACCTGCGCCTGTGCGGGTTGCGATTCGCTGCTTCCACGCATGCGCGTGATGTCATTTTGACTGTCTGCACATGCGCGAGTGGCGAAACCTGAAAGTAACACGTTCCGTTACTTCTGGGTCACCGCGGAGCACAACCCGAAAGTGCTCAATCAACCTGAAGCAACTTCAACCTGAGGTATGACTGTAGTTACTTATCTCCTGGGCTTGTGGGTTGCATAACTCCATACCCTCCAACATTGATCTGATGAAAATAGGAACATCCTAAGGAAAAGTGGGACATTCCGGGATCAAATCAGAAACCGGAATGATTTCTGTAAATCCAGGACTGTCCCTGGAAAATAGGGACACTTGGATGGTCTGTTACTGTCACCACACTTTGCTGCAGCTCCTTTGCCCCATAACAAGCGAAAAAGAGAGCGATGAGTAGAAATCTCTTTCCCCCCCAGAGCCTGACAATGTCTCTTGCAACGGCCATTTCTTTGTGGCTCTTCCTTAGCCATTTGAGCCATGCTTCCAAGACTAACCACATCTAGTGGATTCAGAAGCTTGTGCTTTCTTTCAGTTTAATTTGGACTACAGGCAGTGACTGAATTGCGTGTGGAGTTTCATTCCAGACCCCTGTCCATGTCAGCAAGGCTAATGAAAGGTGGCCTTGTCCTGTTCTGCCCCTTCCCCGTTCCACTCCTTTTGGTGACATTTTGGTGATGTTTTTAGGATACTTCTGGGTTCAGTGCAATGCACACACTGTATGCGCAGTTGTGCACATATCAGACATGCCTAAAACTGTTGCTGCCCATATTGCCAAGCAGCCCTTAACCTTTAAACTTTGCTGGCAAACTTGTCCCTCAGACTGAAATCTCTCTTCTCCCAGCCACAGTGAAGTCTAAAATGGCAGCCTGCTATGATCTGAAGTACAATTCTGCAGTCCCACTGAACAGAAGCTGTTGCATGATGCTTCCCATTCATTTCAATGGTGCCCACACCAGAGAATTTCTTCATAGATTCTCTCCAATGCCATCACTAGATCCAATGCAGTCCTCCAATGAAAACACGGCTTCTTGCTTTTTGTTTTTTAATTTCAAAAAATAAAAACTACTTACAAATCGCTCCGTTTCTCAGCACGTTAGTGGTCTGACCAGGGATTATTTTCAATCTCAACCTCATTAATTTAACCCATCCTTGATCCGGAGCACCTTTCATGGATGCATTGAAAATGACGGAGAGATTTAAGAGACCCTGGAGGTGGTGCAGATATTAGTTGCTACTAGCTAAACTTAATGGGGCAAGATTTAGCACACATTCATGACACCTGAAATCTAACATGTGCACCAGAGGATAACCAAACGTTTAAACAGTTATTCCCTATTAACTGCATGTGCAAGGAACAGCACGTGTCTCCATTTAGCTGAAAACTTTGCTCGCCATACCAAGGTAGCTCTGAAGCGTGGACGGCTCCCCATTAAAGGCAGTGAGGCACGGGCAATGTGTTATTTCAAATGTAGATGATCTAAATGCTTATGTGCTGCTATAAAACCAAAGATTGTGGTACCAGGAAAATACCACCTACGATATGTACACAGGAAACAGGGTGTTTCGTTATGTTTAAATCTGCTTTTTGTTTTGATACCACAGTCTATATTTTGACTCCAGAGTGTGATGACTGTATAACTTCACACATGAATTTCATTTCTCCTGTCGGGGCACATTATTTTAAGGGTGACAATAACTTGGCTTCAAATGAGGTGAAACCATTGTGGTGATAAATGGGATTTTCTTTGAGGAGGGAATTTATATCTTGGGAATATACTTTGGAAGACCACACACCTCTGCTTAACCAAGCTTGTGAGCTTTACAACACACTACAAATAGTTGTTCTGAGGCTGAAGGCAACAAACAGTGTGAGCATGTGGTTTGGGGGGGGGGAGTAAGTTTGGTATGTGGGATTCAGAATGGTTTCTACAATAGCTTTTGTGAGAACCTGCCGTCAAACTGTTAATGTACATACCAGTAGTGTTTTCCTCAGCAGTTTTACTAGGGATTGGTGGGCCTGAATTTTCATGGGGCTGAGACCACTATCTCTAAGTGAATGTGTCCTCAAGCATTATGGCACCAGAGGAAAAAAATAAAAAATCACTCCCATTTGGAATCAACTTGTGCTTTAATTTCACCACACAAGTTAAGTTACATTTGCACTTTTCTTGCACAACTCTATCAATGATTTTTTTTATTAAAGTGCATCCATCATCATTGGCTTAACATACTTCTGGTAGCTCTAGCCCCCCCCCCCCTTTTAAATAGTTTTTAGTAAAGATTTTCTTATTTTACAAAACCATGTACATTGACTCTTTTTCAGGTTGTAAAGTCTTTTCTATAGATCAGCTACATTTGATATGAGACATTAGTGTTGTATACAGTATAAGGTTGGGGAAGAAGAGAGGGGGGAGATGGGGGGTGGGCTGGTGAAACTTATATTCTTTTATATAGTGTAAATGGGATTTTGTGTCAGTTCCAGCCCTTTTTTGATACTAGTATTCATTCATTCATACCATCAGGCATAAATCAATTATTTTCATAACACAAAACTCTTTGATAACCAGAAGTGCTCATCTGTAGCTGTTGAAGGTAATTAGAAGCAGGAAGAGAACAAGTGCTATTTTCATTACATGCAATATAGCATAAAGATCAGATCAAAGTTCTACTGATAATGAAAAGATGCTCAAGGCAAATCTTCATCCATTCACCAAATGGCATTCCGTGTTTCTCTTTTGATCAAATGACAACCCTTTAAGCTACTGTTTGACTCCCGATGCTCTGTAAGAGAAGCATCTGAAAAAGCTACATCATGGTTTAGTAGGATCTTCTAGAGATGCCAGCCAAGTCCTTGAGCCAGGATTGGATGCAAACCTCAGGCTCCAAACAGCAATCTTTGGAAGCCACTAAATTCTTCTGCAGTTCAGATAGAAAACTAAGCTGGAGTGGAACCCTGGTTTTCTGCTGCTTTTCTCCATGTCAAAGGCTCTAACCACCAACCACCCCCCCAAAGTCTTTTCCTTCCTTCCCTCTTCCCTGGAATATGGAGAGAGAAGAGGACCTTCTGCTCCCTTCCTCCTCCTCCTCCCCTCTCCATTGGCTGAAAGTCAGAGAGAGACTTTCTCTTGTTTGAATGTGCTGCTATGGGCAGTTCTTCCAAGGTTGTGCTTGATCTCTTTACCATTCTTGATAAAATATGAATTTATAAAGATGCAATTAACCCAGATCATTGCTTGTCTGAATTCTGAAGGCCGGAGATTGACTGATCGACTTACCATATTTTTCGTTCTATAAGACACACCAGACCATAAGACGCACCTAGTTTTTGGATGAGGAAAACAAGGAGAGAGAAAAATCTGAATCTCAGAAGCCAGGACAGCAAGTGGTATCACTGCGCAGCGATCCTGCTTGCTGTCCTGGCTTATGAGATAGCCGCGCGCAGCCTCTCCCGGGAAAAAGCCTCTCCTCTGCCACCTTCTCCCTTGCCCAACAGCAACACAGCCTCTCCTCGGGGAAAAGCCCCCAAGAGCTGCACACACGCTCCACGCGGCTCTTTAAAGGGAGCGCTGAGCAGAGCCTCCCGCCTGCATTCGCTCCATAAGACACACACACATTTCCCCTTACTTTTTGGAAGGGGAAAAGTGTGTCTTATAGAGCGAAAAATACGGTATGTGCCACTTTTCCACACGGAGCTGTGCCCAGAGCATCTTACAGCAAACATTCAAAACATCAGGATTCAAATATAAGAAATACAGAGCATGTCAGTAAATTAAAAAAAATGACAACAATTAACCAACACAAACACAGAATGAATTCAAGATTACAAAAAACAAACAAACCACAATCTAGGTTTAAATACATAAATACAAAGCAAAAATAAGTTAACTGTTAACTGACAATAAAGTTTCTGGTACTGGCCTTGTTGCTCTCCAAGGAGCCTGACTTAAATACAGTTCAATCGACACAAGATAACATCGGCAAAGCAATTATCTGTAAACAAACAATAAACATCCATAAAAATGGCAAAAGTAGTTTCCTTTCCTAAACAGGTTTTATCTTAAACACTAGCAAACGCAGTAAATAAAGAGTTCACTTGTGGTACACCAGTGGTTCAGTTCTCAGACGTTGTTCCGGTAATCAGACGTTTCATCACTAAAGAGCTTAGTCATCGAGCTGTCAAAATCAATTGTAACAGAATTGCACCAAATTAACAAGTAGAATAAGGAAAATTAAAATTAAAAATAAGTTGAGAATGCATAATTAAGACATACCTTTGTAGTAAATAATATACAAAAGAAGACATTATGTAAATGACTTAAAGCAGGGATATAAATACATTTAAATTCATTTAAATACAGTTCAGCAGAGAGGGGTAGGTGACATGCAGCTGGCTCCTGTGTTCTTACTCCTGTGTTCTTACTGACAGCCACAAAGGGCAAATATTGGAAAGGACAATGATGGTCAGTCTCTCCTCCAGCCTCCTGAAAGTACCAGCTGCTGGTTCAGATCTTGATGCACGCAGGAGCACCAAGAGGAAAGCACCTGTGGATAATCTCAGTACACAGACAGACTGAAATGCTGTAGGGTTTCTGCTAGACACCTGGGTCCCAAGCCCTATAGGCTGTTATAAGTAATCGCCGGCAGCATGAATTGGTTTTGGAAATGACTGACAGCAAGTGAAGCTGATAGCATATTAGTGGGTTACACCATCTAAAACATTAAAATACATTTTATTAGATTTTCCACACAACAACAACAACACGAAAAATATCAAAACATAACAATACACAAAACACAAAAACCAATATACAAAAAAAACCAAACCCCCCCCCATATCTTACAAGTTAATAATATAAACACTAAAAAGAAAAACAAACATTGACTTCCACCAATCCCACAGCACCTCCTTTACCTCTCATTGTGTCTTCCTGTTTTCCTGATCATCTCTATCCTAGCATCTGGATATAAATCCCTCTTACTTATCCTTTCACTTCTCAAGGTTATTTCAGACTCAGCCAAATTTCTATCCTCAAACCTTGGCTTTTAAGGTATTCATTTAGACACTTAGACATTTAGACAATTTTTCACTATTAATCTACTTCTTCTTAATTGTATTTCAGTTCAACAATTACTTTGATAAAATGCATATTTTGTTATGTGAAATGGCTTTAGATACCTATTAAAGGTAAAGGGACCCCTGACCATTAGGTCCAGTCATGACCGACTCTGGGGTTGCGGCGCTCATCTCGCTTTACTGGCCAAGGGAACCGGCGTACAGCTTCCGGGTCATGTGTCCAGCATGACTAAGCCACTTCTGGCAAACCAAAGCAGCACACGGAAACACCCTTTACCTTCCCGCCGGAGCGGTACCTATTTATCTACTTGCACTTCGACGTGCTTTCGAACTGCAAGGTTGGCAGGAGCAGGGACCGAGCAATGGGAGCTCACCCCGTCACGGGGATTCGAGCCACCGACCTTCTGATCAGCAAGTCCTAGGCTCTGTGGTTTAACCCACTGCGCCACCCGCGTCCCTAGATACCTATTAGGTCTATAAATTACCATATAGCATGTACTCAACACAAAAAACAGTGGCAATTTGTTGTTGACAAAGGACAGCTGGACATATAAAGGGCCCCATTAGTCTCAGGTACTGCTCCACCTGTCTTAGCCTCTCATGCGCAATGGCTTTGGGTCTTTCCCTGCCAGCCTGACTCTCACCTGGTATTGGCATGTGAAGGGGTGAGCAGGGATGTCGGTTTCCAACAGAAACAGGAACAGAAATGGCTGGTATTTGCTTATTCACCTCATATCTGGAATGGAAACCAATGCAGGGAATATAGTCAGTATTCACCGTTGTGGCTTTCAGGTGATATTTCATGACACCTCCCAGATTTGCATTGTGTTCCCTTTGCACTGGAATGAATGGTGTGGAATGACATAAATATAATGCAATTAATTAATGCAGTTAATCATGTAAATTCCACCACAGCAGATGAACGGGATGAATAATGTCGCTTTTGTTGGAAACCAAATGGGAGTTCAACAGAGACAGCACTGCATGCTGGCAAACATGAATCAGGAAAGAAATTGATGCTTTGGCTACCCCTTTCATTTTTAAAAAAAGAAGAACTTTCATCCCCTGTTTTAGATATAAATGGGACTGACATAGAATAGCAAATGTGGCTTTCTCTTCATGTCCAGTTTGGTCCTGAGTCACAACTAGCTAAAGTCCCATTATTGTCAAGGGGATTTCTTCACAGCTAATTTTAGTTGGGTTGGAGGGGGAAAAACATTTTAAGAAGGGAGTTTCTACTCTGGTTCAATGCACAGTGTGGAATCTAATACGGATTCATTTGTTCCAAGTGCTTCTGCACTTTGGGTGACATACAATGATACCTGCTCGCTTGTGCAACAAAATTCTACTTGTGCAAAAGCACTTCTGGTTTCTCTGCTCACCTTCCCAGCCCCCCCCCCCAATGTGGCATAGTACAAACCATCCAAAAGAATATTTTGTATTTTAAAAAACAAAAACATAAAATCTGATCCATACAGTACCACACTGATTTTCCATAGCTTTCACTTTATACGTTTAGTTTATAAAAGCTCAAGGAAAAATTAACAAAGAATAATAATATTTAAACAATTACGTATATGCTACAGTCCTATATAACTTGAGAGGAGGTGCCGCCAAATCCTTATGAGTTCTCTTAGCTAGTGGAATTTACAACCTTATATTTTTCTGAGCCTGGTCTGCCCTCTAGTGGGCTTTATTACAAAGCTCACTTGGAAAATCTTTAAAAGAAGGTTCTTCCTTGTTTTTATTATTGCAAAGTGTCCATAGTTAATGACATGGTGCATGTTACTGCCACACGCTAGTCATCTAAAGCCATATCCACACCACGCCTGTTTTTAATTGAGAACTTCAAAGTTTTCTCTCTATGTCATGGATAGGCAAACTAAGGCCCGGGGACTGGATCAGGCCCATTCGCCTTCTCAGTCCGGCCCGTGGACAGTCCGGGAATCTGCATGTTTTTACATGAGTATAATGTGTGCTTTTATTTAAAATGCACCTCTGGGTTATTTGTGGGGCAGAGGACTTCGTTCATTATTATTATTTTTTCAGAATATAGTCCAGCCCCCCACCAAGGTCTGAGGGACAGTGACCTGCTGGAAAAGTTTGCTGACCCCTGCTCTATGTCATAAAAATGCGAGAGTGTGTGGTGCCTCCTCACAATCCTGGATTTGCATGAAGTCGGATAGGAAGCCAAAGGGAAGGTAGGCCGCGCAACAGCCATGGCTGTGGTATGAGAGCGAGAAGGGGAGGGGGAGACTGGTAGGGTGGCAGCGCCCACAATGGCATTCTTTGTGTTCCCAGCATTTCATTTTCGAAGCAGGTGTCTAGCTCTCCTAGAAAGAAAGCTAGGCAGCAAACTGCGCAGGCCCCCTTCCAAGGGATTTCTGTGAAATGCGCCAGCCTGGCTGCTGCTACTGCCTGTCAGTGTTTTTAGCCAATGAGTGATGGCAGAAGTGTGATTGACAAGAGCATTGCCTGCACATCAGGCAAGAAGCATCCCTGGGTCCTAAAACGTTGTCATTTACGCCTCCTTTTCTGTGTACTTTTCCTGCATCTGACTTATTTTCTAGTCCTTGAAATCTCCTAAATTTGCCTTTCCTTTTTCCCTAGCAGCCTGGATGATTTCATAGAATCATAGAGTTGGAAGAGACCACAAGGGCCATCGAGTCCAACCCCCTGCCAAGCAGGAAACACCATCAGAGCACTCCTGACATATGGTTGTCAAGCCTCTGCTTAAAGACCTCCAAAGAAGGAGACTCCACCACACTCCTTGGCAGCAAATTCCACTGTCGAACAGCTCTTACTGTCAGGAAGTTCTTCCTAATGTTTAGGTGGAATCTTCTTTCTTGTAGTTTGGATCCATTGCTCCGTGTCCGCTTCTCCGGAGCAGCAGAAAACAACCTTTCTCCCTCCTCTGTGTGACATCCTTTTATATATTTGAACATGGCTATCATATCACCCCTTAACCTCCTCTTCTCCAGGCTAAACATGCCCAGCTCCCTTAGCCGTTCCTCATAAGGCATCGTTTTTTCCTGTGGTGGGTTCATCTGAGATCAGGTGGGCACTAGAAGCTTTTCCCTTGCAACTACCATAAGTTTACATGAATGGTGAAGAATATCCCTTCCTAAAAGACAAATGTGAAAACTTTGTGAAGTTGTTTAAGCTTGCCTAGGCTGTGGTTTAGGGGGACAGGGACAGGGTTTAGCACGTGGGCTTGCAAAACAAGATTCTTGTGCCTTAAAGAGCTGTGTAGCTGCCAGAAATTCAACCGATTAAGTCTAGTATGGAAATACAATTATGAGAAGATGCATAGGATCCTTGAGCCTCCTTGAGTCCCATCAGGGAAAAGGTGGGGTATTATTATTATTATTATTATTAATAATAATAATAATAATAGGATCCACCCACTGGCTATCCTTGATGAACCTTTTGAAAATTATTATTATTATTATTATTATTATTATTATTATTATTATGTGGGGTTAGAAACATGGGAATGCTCTCATTGTTGAAGTATTTGCTTTGCTGCCTGCTGGCATGTGGAACATGTGGAAAGATAGGGCAACCCTTTCTTATTTCTGCCACACAGCAGGAATTGTACCAAAGCTTTTGGGGGGGGGCTGGGGGCTGGGGAGGGAGACCAGCACACACCATGATTATTGCTACCTTTCCCCTAATTGCTCCTATTTTGTTTTTTGATGAGGTGGAAACCCATTTCAGAGGCATTACAGTGGTCCCTCGGGTTACAGACTCCGCTAACCCAGAAATAGCAGCTCAGGTTAAGAACTTTGCTTCAGGATGAGAACAGAAATCGCATGGCGGTGGTGTGGCAGCAGTGGGAGGCCCCACTAGCTAAAGTGGTGCTTCAGGTTAAGAACAGTTTCAGGTTAAGAACGGACCTCCGGAAGGAATTAAGTTCTTAACCTGAGGTACACTGTATTGCCATCACCATTTCCTCCTGCCTAGCATGGACCCAACATGCCATATGGAGCATTTTCTTCCACATGAGCTTCACTGACGATTAATATTTTTGTGGGATGCCTTATTCTGCAGTCTTCCTCCTCCTCAGTCATGGCACCTTGCTTGTGGAACCCCCTTCTTCATGACATCTGCCTGGTAGCTGCTTTTAGGTTATTTTATAAGACTTTTATTCCTAGGCAGTCCTCGAGGAATCCCTGGCAACTGAACATTTATGAAGGTTTCTCTGAAAAACTAAATAAACAATCCTCTGCAATGGAAACATGCAAAACAGGGGTTTGCCCATCTAGTGGCAATAAGATTTAGTTTGATACACAACATTATTTGCAGAAGATTTTGATGATTCTCTACGAATGAGATTTTTCAGCCTTTCCATGTAGCTATAGATGGTGCTAGACACTTACATTTGAGCATAATATGAGGAAGAACTACTTATAATACAACAAAAATGTGGGTTGTGGTTTGTTGTTTTTTGCATGGTTTGCTGAAATTTGAGGCATTATTTGAAACAAAAGTGAATGACTAGCTGAATGAATATTACAGCTTATGTTGCTGGAATGAATGTCAGACGAATCCTATTGCAGATTACCTGTTTGAAAAAAGTTTGAAGGTTATACTGATGATGAATGGCTCATAATGACCAACTGCAATCACATGTAGCCTGAACTGATCATCAATTCAGTTTGTAGCCTGAGTTGTGTAGCGCTGATGAGAGAGGGCAGAGTCGTCATGTCCCTTTCTTGCACCTCTTTGCCAGCACTTCTCATCTGCCTGCTGGAGTAAGCTGGGCTTTAGTGTTGCCTCACTGATGGTTGGGAAAGCATGTTCTCCTTCATGGAGAGCATGTGTTGCGGTGGGGGCTGCCAGGACACTCCAAAGTTGGGGGCGGGCTAATTGTTCGTTGGCCACTGATGCAATTGGGGCTTCCCTTGTTGTTGGGAAGAAGTTAATGTTGCCATTTGTTGATTGACAGCCAGAAATTCTAAAACTCCTTGCACGAGGCTAGGGCTTCCTCTTTTCGACCGTGCATCTGATTGCCCGTCCCCCCTCCCTAGAATTAGGGTTGTTCGCTTTGACATTGCTATGCCTGTCATGGGGTTGTCTGCTCTTGGGGCAGGGGCCTGGTAGGAATTTTGTCCATCTGGCTGATTGGCTGGGGCCATGTGGTTTTTGCCTACTGCGTAGCAAATCATCACAACTTGTAAGGTTGCGGTTAGGCATTGGTTTATGGTTTGGTTGGTTGAGGGGCAGTGGTTGAGTGCCTGCCCTTGGTAGGTTGAGTGCCTGCCCCTCTAATGCTGCTGCTGCAAGGGATTCCGTTAAAGGAATTGGGGGCTAACTATTGCTTGTCCACTCTGTCAAGGGGGCTCGGGCCATAGCAATGAGCTCCTGGTTGCATTTGGGGTGAGGGCAGGTTCCCTGCTCCGCGTAACCCCCAAGTGTATTCCCCTATTCTGACTTTCGCATTGTGCGGAATGTCAGTCTGTCCCCCATGGTGGGGGCAGATAGTCGCAACCAATGCCTAAGCAACCACTCACAAATTTGTATTTCAATAAAGTTGTGGCCAAAATTATGCCAAAAATCTTAAACAAAAAATTCTGTGTGATTTGTGAGTTATTGGGGTGGCCCTGGGGACCTCGACACGCAAATGAGCTGGAAAAAAGAAGCTTGTTGGAGGAAGAGGCTGGGAAGGCCCAGAGCTGCACCCACCAATTGGGGGGATTTTGATGTAGTGCGATGGCAGTTGTTTTTTCAGTGCAAGCGTTTCTGCTTGCCAGCCTGAATGATTCCCCCATCTCCTCCCACTACGTGCTGTTCTGGGCCATGACCTGACTCAGAAGAAGGCAGCTTCCTAATTTATCAGATTTTGAAAGCATGAGACGATTGAACACAATGCAAGATAATTGATTGAGTAATGGCAGGTTCCACCCAATGCCCTTAGCACAGCGATGGCGAACCTTTTAGAGGCCGAGTGCCCAAGCTGCAACCCAAAACCCACTTCTTTACCGCAAAGTGCCAACACAGCAATTTAACATGAATACTGAGGTTTTAGTTTAGAAAAAACGACTCATACATTAACATCTTTTGTCTTAAAAGAAAAACACAATAACAGAGCTTTCAATGATACAAACAACTTTTTATTGAAAGGTAAAAGTTTGCATTATCCTTGTTTGGGAAATCATGAAAAAGGGAATGACAAGATGGCCGTTTTGATAATTTCCCTTCAAGAAACTCTTCTTTGGGAGATTTCAAAGCAGAAGCTGAAGGGCCATCTGCCATGGATGCTGTTGTTGTGATCCCTGCATCGCAGGGGGGCTGGACTTAGATGACCCTCGGGTTCCCTTCCAACTCCCCACAATCCTATGAAAAAAACAAAACAGCCTCCTTTGCCCCCCACTGTGTGTCCCCTAGCAGGGAGGATCTGGCACTCACCCATGGCAATGGGAGAGAGTTCAGCTCAAAAGTTTGCCTCAGTGCAGAACTGCCAGTAAGCCTGGCGGCATTTTGCTCCCTCCCGCGCAAGCGGGCTTTAGAAGTGCAGCCCGGTGGGCTAGCCATCAAATCATAGGATTGTGGGGAGGGGCGACGGCGTATGTGCCCACAGAGAGGGTTCTGAGTGCCCCCTCTAGCACGCGTGCCATAGGTTCGCCACCACTGCCTTAGCACCATCCCTGAGCTTACAAGCTGCGCAGCAAGGTCCAAGGCCTGAGGTTGATAAGACTCAGGGCTTTCAGTGGAACTGTCCTGGGAGGACGGACCACCCTGCCACTTTCCCTCTCTACTGCTGAGCTTTGAGTGAGGCATCAGCCAGTAAGCCAGAAGCCTTCCAGCACAAGTCCTGGGTGGTCAAGAGAGGCCCCACTCATGGTAATGGGGCAGAAGGAGACTATACAAAGCGCTTCTTCACCCAGCACATGGTTGACCTGTGGAATCCACTGCCAGGTTCAGAGACTGTGAACTTCTGAATATGGTGGGTGAGTGGGGGCAATAGCAGAGGAGGGATGTTGCCTTCATGCCTGGCTTCCGTGCTTTTCAGAAGCATCTGGCTGGTCACTTTTGAAAAGGCTGAAGTAGATGGGCTTTGGAGCTGATCCAGCAGGAATTGTCTTAAGTTCTAGTGATTGACACCCCACATGTTCCCCCCGCCTCCCCCTGTAAAGGAGTCAGCAGAGGTAGTACCTTTTGGCCACATAAGCTATGTTACTACAATTTCCCTCACATCTACAGTAACCAGTCCTCACAATTTAATATAACACAGCGGGCAGAATTCTGCAAAACAGCGCAGTTTATGTTTTAGAGGAGACAGTGATTCTGAGGGGAAAGGGAATTAACACATATTTTTGCCAGGACTGCTGTGCATAAGTTATGTGCCAGCTTTAAAAAGGAAGGGGGAAAAAATCCACAGAGGCAACAGGTTTTGCATCTGAGCCTGAAAAAATATGGAATTGCTTTGTGAGGACAGTGTGGCTCCTTCTTCAAAAGAGGCTGAAAACTCAACATCGATGTTTGGATGTACAAAAATGAATAAATAACCTGTTTAGCTCAGGCCTGGTGGGCATGGTAGCGACCCACCACTCTGAAACTCCAGCAAAGTTGGCAAGATGCATTTTCCAGAGGAAAGGGATGTTTTTTGCTGCCTGTTGATACATTCATTGCCTGTCAGTCAAAGGCTACTCTTGGCACCCGGGGCCTGTTTTCCTGGCTCCGGTGGAAGGGAGCCAGGTGGCAGCTGAAGCAGAGGAGAAAGAAAGGAAAAGGTGGGGGAGACAGAAAAAGCTTACAGAAACTTTTAGGCAAGTAAATGAGTCTGGAATCTTCCTCTTCTGCCCGTACTACTTTCTGAAGTTTTGGGGATAGTTTGGGTTATTCTACAAACAAAGTATAAAAGAAGAATAAAATGGATTATGTCCCCCCCCCCCAAAGGAAGAGTTTAACCTTTGGTAGGAAAAATGGAAATAAATATAATTAATCTCCTTTTTGTTTTGTTTTCACCTTTGCAACCATGAGGAGGCCTACGACCCTGGCCGTGGCATGCATGTTTTAAATAAACATCTCCCAGAAAGGCCATAAGCCTCTGGTACATTATCCCCACAAGGGAACTGACCCTGTATAGCAGCCACCTTCAGGAAACTCGGTTGCTGCAGAGCAGATTATTTTTCAAAAGGCACACACACCCCCGCAGCAAAGTAATGTAAGCAGAGCCAGTTGTTTGTATTACAAAGTTTATGCTCCACTGATGTCATTCACTCTTTCTTATGAATGGCAGAAATATAACCATAACGGTGCATGATTTTGTACCGGCAGCTGGCCTGCAATGCCTCACATATTGTGATCCTGCCACTTGCAAATGTAGCAATTTCCAGTTATTCAGGTAGGCTATCTCCCAACACAGACTCCTCACCCCCTTGGATAGTAGTTTCATGAGACAAGGAGTCATTTTATCAGGCTAACACCCCCACCCAAAGAGAAACACAATTTAATATAATACAAGTGGTGAAAATTCTCCATGGTTGCTCAGTGGTAATTAACACAGGGGATGCTAGATCTTTATCACTTAGTCAAGTATCGTCACCAGTAGCATGCATGATGGGAATTTCAGTCTAACAACATATGCCCTCAAGCAGGGTCTCCTGCTGTTTTGGGACTACAGTGCCCATCGTCCCTGACCTTACTAGCTAGGGATGATTAATAATGTAGGGATAGAGGAAAGACACAAATGAACTGAAAGTTGTGGCAAATTATGTATACTCCAATCCTGAAATTGATTTTAGAAATACTCCAGAATTTGACAGAAGAAGACTAAGGCAGAAGGAATCAACAGAATGCTCAATGAATAGAATAGGTGAGATTCACTCATCCATAGTAGTGCTGTGCTAAGCTGCTGCTGTTCCTCCTGCTTTGTCCCCTTTCCATCCTCTCTCACAGACATGTATACTCTCTTACATGATAAAAAAATCCTTCCAGTAGCACCTTTAAGACCAACTAAGTTAGTTCTTGGTATGAGCTTTCGTGTGCAAGCACACTTCTTCAGATACTCTCTTACATGGTTATACACAGGCATAGTTTGCCTGGACCTGGGCAAACTGTGGTTTCTGCTAACCAGAATGACCGTCAAACCTTTTCTGAAGACTCATTTTGCTCTAATAATGGCTTGCCTGATTTTAATATTATGGCAACCTGTGTTGTTGTTTTTTTAAAAAAAAGGAAAGGAGAGAAGAATCTGTTAATAGGAAGGGAGAGGAGAGAGTCCACAGTCCATTCCTGATCCTCCATGCTATGCTGGGAGGAAATGTCACATAAACTGAGGCACCACCAGAGTTGCACAGAGTAGATATTTGGACTAAGCATCAACAAACTCCATTTCAGAAAGTCCATCTCTAAATCACCATTTGATCAGCTCTTACCACAGAATTCCCCTCATCCCCTTGCAGAAATGAATCAATGTCTCAGGATGTCCCAAGGTACTACTGGATGAGTATCACACTTAACTCTCAGCTACATCACATGGAATAGTTGGTTGCTGGTGGCACAGTGGAATCAGCCTTCTGCATGTGTCTAAACCATCATGGCGTTTGATACTCCTGCCAGCTTGAATTAGTAGTTTATCAGAGACCAGAAGGATGGGAACTGCTGCTGGAGGAAAGGATGATGAATCGCGTGACACAGAGCAAATGCAACTGTGATTAATGGGACATAGCAAATCAACAAAGAGAAAGCCAACTGTGCAAAGAGATAACAAACCCCACAAAGAGCGAATTATTGTCTAAGGTGATGTAATTAACTCCCCAACTCTCCATGGTTTGTATGGCTGATTCTACTGAGGCCGGCTGTTGTAATGACAAGATTATGTGGGGGTGGGTGGGGGGTTCGGGTTAAGAGCTAGTCTCTGAAACTACATTTCTGCCCAGTACATGGAACGAATAGAATGTCAAAGTTGAAGATACTGCAATTTGTAATAGAACAGTTACAATAAACTCTCGTGATTCTTTTGACTTACATTCTCCACAGAAGAGACAATGGGAAGAAAAGCAAATATCTAATCCGCTTTGATTTATGAGGTTCCTCAGATATTTAAATCCGGTAGGACTTGTTCATTATCCTTAAAAAAAACCCACCAGTGTTTCCCAGAAAGTGTTTTGTTACAGTAACTGTGATTAAAAGAGCTTTTTGTTCTTAACTCTCTGGCTCAGTAATATATCTTGCCCAGGCAAGTACTATCTATCTTGTCCCTTTAAAGTAAGTAATTGGCTGAGACTCCAGAGTCCGTTCCTGGCTATTCACACACAGATATGTCGTCAGAGTGCAAGACATCACCTTCATTGTTTCAGCTACACCAGCTCTTAATTCATATCGTTCTCATTATCAGTGTTTATCCATCTGCTTTCAACAGTTAGAGAATGGAAAATCCATGTTCCATGGAAGGGTTTTCTTTTTAAACAGTAAATACAAATCAGATTGAACTAATAAGAACCCAAAGAGTGGACGTCCAATGAAGCCAAATGTTGAAAGATTCAGGACAGATAAAAGAAAGTGCTTCTTCACACAGCTCATAGTTAAACTATGGAACTCCCTCCCTCAGGAGGCAGTCATGGCCAAGAACCAAGATTGGACAAATTCATGAAGGAGAGACCTATCCGCCCAGTCAGTCTGACATCAATACCAGGGAAGATTGTGGAGCAGATCATTAAGCAAACAGTCTGTGAGCACCTAGAAAGGAATGCTGTGATCACCAATAGTCAGCATGGATTTCTGAAAAATAAGTCATGTCAGACTAACCTGATCTCGTTTTTTGACAGAATTACAAGCCTGGTAGATGAAGGGAACGCAGTGGATGTAGCCTACCTTGATTTCAGCAAGGCATTTGACAAGGTGCCCCATGATATTCTTGTAAAGAAGCTGGTAAAATGTGGTCTTGACTATGCTACCACTCAGTGGATTTGTAACTGGCTGACTGACTGAACCCAAAGGGTGCTCATCAATGGTTCCTCTTCATCCTGGAGAAGAGTGACTAGTGGGGTGCCACAGGGTTCTGTCTTGGGCCCGGTCTTATTCAACATCTTTATCAACGACTTGGATGATGGACTCAAGGGCATCCTGATCAAATTTGCAGATGACACCAAATTGGGAGGGGTGGCTAACACCCCAGAGGACAGGATCACACTTCAAAACGACCTTGACAGATTAGAGAACTGGGCCAAAACAAACAAGATGAATTTTAACAGGGAGAAATGTAAAGTATTGCACTTGGGCAAAAAAAAATGAGAGGCACAAATACAAGATGGGGGACACCTGGCTTGAGAGCAGTACATGTGAAAAGGATCTAGGAGTCTTGGTTGACCACAAACTTGACATGAGCCAACAGTGTGACGCGGCAGCTAAAAAAGCCAATGCAATTCTGGGCTGCATCAATAGGATTATAGCATCTAGATCAAGGGAAGTAATAGTGCCACTGTATTCTGCTCTGGTCAGACCTCACCTGGAGTACTGTGTCCAGTTCTGGGCACCACAGTTCAAGAAGGACACTGACAAACTGGAACGTGTCCAGAGGAGGGCAACCAAAATGGTCAAAGGCCGGGAAACGATGCCTTATGAGGAACGGCTAAGGGAGCTGGGCATGTTTAGCCTGGAGAAGAGGAGGTTAAGGGGTGATATGATAGCCATGTTCAAATATATAAAAGGATGTCACATAGAGGAGGGAGAAAGGTTGTTTTCTGCTGCTCCAGAGAAGCGGACACGGAGCAATGGATCCAAACTACAAGAAAGAAGATTCCACCTAAACATTAGGAAGAACTTCCTGACAGTAAGAGCTGTTCGACAGTGGAATTTGCTGCCAAGGAGTGTGGTGGAGTCTCCTTCTTTGGAGGTCTTTAAGCAGAGGCTTGACAACCATATGTCAGGAGTGCTCTGATGGTGTTTCCTGCTTGGCAGGGGGTTGGACTCGATGGCCCTTGTGGTCTCTTCCAACTCTATGATTCTATGATTCTATGATTCTATGATTCTATGATCCATGGTTACTATGACTGCTCTGCTCTGCCTCCTCAGTTGGAACCAGCAACGCTTCTGAATACCAGTTGCTGGAAACCACAGAAGGGCTGTGTTCTCTCCTGCTTGAATCCTGCTTGCTAGCTTCCCAAGGGCATCTGCTGACACTGTGAGAAAATATGTCCTCCCTCAAAGAGGGCACATGTTGTGGTGACACCTGGAGACTGACCTCCTGGTTGTGGGTGGGTCTATTGGACAGCCACAACACCCAATTGGTAGGTCCTCGTTACTGGGTTTAATCTGGCCACTGGGGAGCTGTCTAAACAGATTGAGGGACCTATATAAATCCATGCACATGTCCCAGAGCTTCCTCTTTTGGCTCGTGCATTCAGAACACCCTCCCACCTCTCCCAAATTTTAGGGCATTTTGTGATTGACCTTGCCATGCTGTCGTGTGTCATCTGTCGTTGGGACAGGGGCACGGCAGGATTCTTTCCCACTTGGCTGATTGGTAATAGCCATTTGGGTTTTGCCTGCCACATAGCAAATCGTCACAACTTGTAAGGTTGCACTGGATAGGCACTGGTTCAGGTGATAGGGATGGGAGAATGGTCTCGCCATCCCTATGTGAAGGGTATTCCGTTAAAGGAATCCAGGGACTCAACTTGGTTTGGTCAACCTCCGAAAGGGGGTTGTGCCCATGCCTGAGTCCAGGGGAGCATCTGGGGAGTGAACAGAGTCTGTTCCCAGGCTTTTCACCTGCCTCAGGTGTTCACCCTTGGCTGACCTATGATAGAGCTCTGGGTTAGCGCTGCCTACAAGGGTGTAGGGAGCTAGTCAAACCAGAGCCTATGCAACTGCTCACTTTTCTGTAATCATTAAAGTTGTGGCCTAAATTCTGCCAAAAACCAAAACTAAAACTTGAGTCAAATGTGTCTTTATTTAGAGGGGAGGTCTCTGGGTCTGAACACGAAACAGGATGCTGGACCAGATGGATCTACTTTTCCATTGCTGGAGACAGAGCTCTGGCACCAGAGCCTCCCCAACTCCCCAAGCTCCTCCAACACCCTGATCCAAGTGGCATTAGAGCGTGAATTCCAGCAGGGCCCAGAAGAGGACATAGCTAGGATGTCAGTCATGCATAGTGTGTTAATTGCAAATACTACCACTTTTTAGTTTTACAAAGCATCACTCAGTGTATGATCATGCATGACTATGCACACAATTATTCTGCTTCAAAATAGGTTGCGTTTAATAGCCTAGGCTTCAACCAATCAACCTCAAATTGTTCCAAAATGACCCCATCATATTTATGAGAATAATAAATGCAGCATGTAAAAGTGGACCGATCTTTCGTGCCAATATTTAAAGTGCTTATATAGGCAATGATGTGTAATATGCAAGTGCAGTGGGCATTTGGTGCAGAAAATGTCATCTTATTTTTATTGCAGAAAAGTCTAAGAAGCCTGATTCAGCTCTCTCATATATATATATATAATTTAAAACATCTCTTTATCAACCTTCAATTCATAATTCCCAAGGCAGTTTACATTAACTAATAAAAACCAACCACCACAAAACCTTTCACACAAGCACAGCAGAAAAACATGCAATAGAGTTTAAAAGCCACAGAAAATAAAAATGACTTTGCCTAGCAACTAAAAGACGACAGTGTAGATGCCCAGCAAGCCTGCCTGGAGAGAGAGTTCAACAAGCAAGTTGCACATCTGAAAGGCCTTTTCCCACAGCCTTTAGATGTGACTGCAGCTGGAGAAAGACTTCTCAGTAAAGGCAGGTTGCTGCGGGAGAAGAGTATCTGGGTCTCAAGCCATGTAGGTTTCTCTCTCTTACACACCCCCTGGCTTTGACAGCTAAATCTCAGTTGTTGGGTTCAAGGTATAGTGCACCACCTGTTCTCAGGTAGGATTACCAGGTGAGTTTCTTGCTCCTTACAGGGGAACCCCTCCAGGTGCTGAAACACTGTGCTTTCTTTGAAACCTAATTCTTGAGTACCAGCATGAGTTTGACCAAACTGCAGGAGGCAATGGAAGACAGGAGTGCCTGGAGTGCTCTGGTCCATGGGGTCACGAAGAGTCGGACACGACAAAACAACTAAACAACAACAACAATTCTTGAGCCCCTCCCAACCTGCCATGCTCACTGCCTGGCAAGGGGGCCCTAATCCCTCTTCTTTGCCTTTTCCTCCCTCCTCTTCCCAGGGGGCAGTGCTGACACGGTTTCATGTCGGATTTGGGATTTGTGCAATCTGTGGGTGTATCTGTTTTGTGGCCAACCCTCCCTAAAAAAGCTCAACAACTCTGGGAAATGTTCCCAAAAATTGCAATGTGGGGGGGGGGGTGTGACAAAAAAAAATTCACACTGGGCACCACCTGACCTTGCTATGCTTCTGCCTCCATTATTGTCTTCTTACCACTCCTCTCCCTCTCTCCCTCCCTGGGCTCTGCACTGGGCTGCTTTATGGAGGTAGCCACATTCTGCAGTCCTACCACCCACATGACCACAGCTGATCCAGGCCAGCCAAAAGTGAGCAGTGTGCCTTGTTTGGATTCTACCCCTCTCTACAGTTCCAAGACAGTATTCAGAGCTGGCCCACCCACGAGGCGGGGTCAAGCAGTCAAATACTACATTCCTAGAGTGGACATAAAAGGGGATGTCTGGACCAGCCAGTCGGAACTTCCTGTTTCCTCCTGAGCTGGGACAGACTTCCTCTACATGTGACCGGAGATGGGCATGACCTCACCTATGCACGTAACAAAATACCTCAGTGGAGGCAGCCATCTCTCTCTCTCTCTGACTACAGTCGTCAAAGAAGCAACATCTGCTTAGCCTAAGATGTTCTCTTGGCTTCCAGCCAAGAGAGGACAAAGGGACTGTCTCTTTATGGGAGAGATTCCACTTTTGTAACTTAAGTCTGCCTTCTGGGATCCTTCTGTGAACAGAATGTGAGTGAGTAAACTATTTTATATACTTTTATAGAAGACTGTGTCATGTATATTCTTTTAATGAGGGAATAAAAGGGGAATTACCTGGTAACTTATTTTAGAGGCTTATACAAGCCTGGCAAATGCTATCCGCTGCACAAGTTTAGAAAGGGGAATGTTACTCTGCTAAACTGTAGAACTTGTTAACACAGGTTGGAATGGATATAATTAAACAATATATCCTCTCCTGCCTCCCTGAATATTCCCATAGCTTAGGGATGAGAGGATTTGTTGTCTAAGATCTTGGGGCTGGGGCACCACCTTAGATGCCCCTTGCTGTAGACTGTCTTGGATAAAAAAAGGTCTTTATATATTTTGAGTCACCAAATCTTGTCTTAAAAAGTGAAAAGAGAAATAAGGAGAAAATATTTCTGTGGCAGCATAGGTTGCAGCCTACTATGGGTTGTAGTAAGGCAATGGATTAGATGGTTTTGAGAAAATTTTAGAAAATCCTAATCTTACAGATTGAATTATTACCCATATGAACAAATAAAACCTAAAGAGTTCTAGACTGTTTCCTTAACCTTTGCAGCATTTCCGACAGACCTTTGCCTAACCAGCCCAGTATACCTGAGGTAGCGTCTCCACCCCCATCGTTCTACCCGGTCCAGCTCTGAGGGCCTTCTGGCGGTTCCCTCACAAAGTTACAGGGAACCAGGCAGAGGGCCTTCTCGGTGCTGGTTCCCGCCCTGTGGGATGCCATCCCATCAGATGTCAAGGAAACTATCTGACTTTTAGAAGATATCTGAAGGCAGCCCTGTTTAGGGAAGTTTTTAATGACTGATGTTTTCATGTATTTTTAATCTTTTGTTGGAAGCTGCCCAGAGTGGCTGGGGAAACCCAGCCAGATAGGTGGGGTAGAAATAATAACTTGTTGTTGTTGCTGTTGTTGTTATTCCCCTCACTCACTCCCACGACACAGTCCCAAGCCATACTCTAACACTTTCCAATGTTCCAAAGCAGTTCAGCACATTCTGTCTCTTGGAGTTCTTCAATGCCAGCTCTTCAACGCTTCAAGTCTGTCTCCCCACAACTAACTACCCCATTTTCCAGCTTGGCTTGTATATAGTATTTTCACCCCTCCCAATGATGTTTTTAAAATTCATTTTTATTAAAGGTGTGTGGGTGTGTGCTTGTGGGTGTGGGTGTGTTACAAAGCAAACAGAGAAAGGTACATCTATTTTCTCCACTCTCAATTCATATTCTTTTTCACTGTTCATTTACATTTAGTGAAAGACACTTTTGTCATAGATGTCTTGGATGTCTAACATTTTAGTGAATCAGAAGGAGAACAGGCTCCCTCTAATTGCCAGGTTCCTAGACTGAACCTTTGACGCTGCTGCGCTGAAGACCAGCTAAAACCAAAACAACCATTTTATTATGATTGAACAGAACTCAAAATGGTGGAAGCTGCTTTCTTTCACAATTCAGTTGGAGGTTTTTCCAGTGTTCCCCAGAATTCCCTCCCTTTTCTTTCTGTTGCAATAATATTTCCTCATCAAATTTTCCAGTTTCCTCCCTGGACCTTCACACAGCAGTCAAACCTGCTGACTACTTTTTCTCTGAGGCAAACCTCCTTGAATGATGATAGCCATTCAGCATACTGGATTTGACGATATCACAAAACAATACACCCAATCAGATTTAGGGATTTGATTATGTCAGGGCACGTATTATTTATTTAATAAATGTTAAACACTGCTCGATTGTTTTTTTAAAAAAGTTCAAAGGGGTTTACAAAAAGACAAAACAACAGAATCCAGAAAAATTACGACCATACTTATAAAACATTCAAAAGTTAAAATACTAAAACAGATTAAAATTACCTCAGCTTTCAGGGAGAAGAGTCGATGGAGGAAGATTGGAAAAAGTTCAAAGATTATTTACAGAAATATTGTAAAATTAATGAATGTTAGAATGTTGTTGGATAGAAACTAAGTGGTCTTTAGCTGAAAGGTTACAAGGGAATAGGAAAAAAGGGTTTATTAATATGTAAAAACCTAAAATTACAATTTTTTATGATTAATGATTAGGATATATAAAGAGGGGAGGGATTTGCTGAACGAAATAACTGAACTGGAATACAAAAAAGGAAGGTGTGAGGAGGTCCTGGAAATAAGCAAATGAAGGTCAAGTAATGGAAGGAATGAATTGTTTTTAAATATTTTTACTTTGTATTTTTTCTTTTTTGTGTGTTTTGTAAAATTTTGAAAACTTTAATAAATATCTTATAAAAAAATAAAATAAAATTACCTCAGCTTTCTAAGCATCTGAGTAGGCTTGTCTAAATAATTCTTTCAGCAGGCACCAAAAAGAGGATAGTGAAAGCTCCTGCTTGATCTCACTATATAATAATAACTTACTTGCCCTGTTCTAGCAGGTACCAAGGTGGGTTACAACAGTTTAAAATTCATTGTTTTTTTTAAAAAAGCTTTTTTTTCAGCCCCAGGAATAGGGTGGGGGCCTGTCCTAATGAAGCCCCCCCCCCCAGCCCTCTAAATGTACAGAAAATATTAGTGGTTGGAAAACTTTGATTCTCAGAGGATTCTGCATCCGCTTTGAGACAGAATTGAGAGGTACTTTGAGGGTTTGGAGATGCCCTGTGGCCTAAATGTTGTTTCAGAAAATGTGCCTTTTTAATAAATACATACCACTGTCTTAGCATTGCAGTGGTTACACATTATGTCACTTTTGAGGAGGGTGGTCTTGTCACAGGCTCTGGGACCATAAGACTTCAGCCTGGTTGGAACTTGTCAGAGCAAGTAATCTGCTTGGGAACTGTCCTTGGTCCTACAAAAGCAACCTCTGTTCTTGTTTCCTGTCTGTACTTTGGTTCTTGGACTTTTGTAAGACGTACTCTTGCTCATTCAAGTGGTCTGTTGCCCTCTCGTCCCCCAGTCAGCATTTGAGGAAACTTAACCCAGCTGCATCTTATGGTTGCAACCTGGTAGAACCAAACTAATGGGTTGTTTCCCCCCCCCCTTTTTTAATCAAGCTGGAAGGTAACTTGATATTGACAGTTTAGACTTCTAAGTAAGGAACCTTAAAAGCAAACACTATTTTATCTTGCAAATGTTCATTGCCAAAGAGTACATGGACGATTTCTGAAGACCACACCTTCTCAAAAAGTTTCACTGAAGACAGAATTAACTACAACATTAATAAATATTCACTCTTTATAAAATTCTAACTCCAACTATCTCTACAGCTGTTATTGACATCCAGAGGATTTCAAATGTCCTTACACTGGGGATGATTTGGGTCAATTATGTTTCTTCTTGGTTCACGTTTCTTTATATTTAATAAGGCATGAAATCTTCATTAGTGGCATGTATCATAACATTTAATCTTGCAGTGTCATTTTTTAAATTAGGCACAGAGAGCATCTAAATGGATCCAGTTCCCACAGGATGTGATTATCTAGTGATAATAGAAACCCTCCAAGTTATCTTATTGCTTTTATTTTTTAAAAAAAGAAAAGCAGCCTTTTAAGTAATGCCTATTTTCAGAATTGCATTAACTTTGTGTGTTTATCATCTAAACTGCAAAATTAAGTATACCCGTGCTTTTTGGGGCCAGGACTCATTAGGACGCTGCACCAGAACCCATTTTCACTGCCGGGGCTCATCTCAAGAATTTATGAAGCAATAATGAAAAGAAGATTGCCTCTTTACATAGCCACTAGACCAAATGTTGCGAGGAGGGGTGATGGTAGATGAATCCTTGCTCCCACCACAGCAGATTGGAGCAAAGATGGAGGAACATGTAGCCATCAGCCCCAGCCAGCATAATCAATGGCCAGGGATGCTGGGAGTTGTAGGCTGGGAACCTCTGTTGGATCACATCTCTGGATGAGACCTTTCATCTAAGTTCATCTATAGCCAAATTAAAATGAATATCATAACCTAAGGGGGATAGTGATTAAGATAAATGTCATAGGGATTTTGATTTTTAAAAAATCAAGATAAACCATTTTTATCAGGAAAGCTGTCACCAAAAGTTGCCACCAAGCTTGGCAACTTTTAGGTGGCTTTGAAGGCTATTGGTAGATATATATAGGTAGGTAGGTACAAGATGTTAGGATATTTCCGTTCCACCTTAAAAGGGGACAGGCTGTTGTGAGTCACAGCCTACGTATTTCCTGTTCACAGGATGTTTCTGTTTTGTATATAGCTTTTGTTCTCTCTCTGTGCCTGAACATCGAAGCAGGCAGTCATGTTTTTCTTTGTTCTGACCAACGCTGAATAAAGTTGTAAATAATGCTCTCCTGAGTGCATCTTTTGTTGTGCGAACTTTGCAAAGGGCGTGCACAGTCTTGGAATGTGGAATGCTGTTTCTGAGGCTTGTGTCGCTAATTGACTGATACTGCGTTTTTACGGGACGTCAATGGCTCATCCGGAATCGACGTGGAGGCATGATGGCCTTTGTCTCCCTGGCAGTATCCCAACACAAAATTCTTTGACTAGATCCATTTAGTATGCCTTCAAGTTTGGGGTGGCTTCAAACATGTAAATCAATGTTGTTGTTGTTTTAAATTGCCTGGTGCTTTTCAATGTAGGCATTGACAAAACAATGTGACACTTTGTGAATAGAAATATACAATCAAGATATATGCTTGCTTCAACTTTCTGAAGAGTTTGCTAATTGTATTCTGTACCGTCACAATTTATAAGATCAACCAAGTTGAAATCTCACATAATTTGACCAAAAGCAGAACCAGAAGTAAATGTAGAGGGTTCTGTACTTGAGTAAAACATCTGAGGAATTTTGAGGGGATATAAATGAGTTTTGATAAAATTAGAAGAAGAAAAACCTACTTCTGGAGGTTTCAGGCCCAACTACAGCCAAGAAGGCATTGCGTGGACACGCAGAGTCCCCCAACCCCAGGCAACCCCTGAGCAGAAAAATGACTCAAGACAACGTGCTATGGGATTAAAATTGGCCACAACTTTATTAAATTTCTGATGTAGAGAGACCTTAGCTCAGGCATTGGGTGTTTATCCTTCCCAGTCCCCAGCCGGGGATCTGGGAGACATCAGGGTTATCCAGAATGTGTGGGGATTGGGCTGGCTCCGGAGAACATATGTTCAAGCAGAGAGCCCGCCCCCCTTTCACCGCCGTCTCAGGGGAGAGCCAATGACAACGTCTCAGCATATGGCCAATGCCTCCCCTCAAGACCCCTTTAACAGGGAACCCTGGGATCACTGCCACAAGGGGTGGCATGGGTCACCACTTCATGTCCCCCCATTTAGGAAGATAGACTAAAGGATTCCACCCAAGGCCTGAAACCGCCAGAGTTGTGCTGTTTTTGCTACGCGAAAGGCAAAACCTGTCAATGCAGGAAAATTCCGACCCTTCAACAGCGACCCTGACGTAGCAGCACCTGTGTAGCTGTGGAGAAGATTTAACTGAGGGAGGGCAGGGTGGGAGAAGCTCTGGAGCCAACTGACGCTTCACAGGTAAGATTCACCTTCTGTTGTGTGGGCAGGGTGGTCCCTCCCCTTTCCTGGCCGATCCCCTGGCAACGCCTCCCCAGGTGGGATTGGGCAATTGGCTGAGGTAGGCGGAGATCTCCAGGTATCCAGCCTGGGGAGGATGAAGCCAGCCTGAACTACCAGGAGCCACATGGGATCCGGGGGGCTGCGTGCGACCATGCAAAAGGCACCCCCCATTTGATGTGGGGAGCGGTCATTGTTTGAGCTGCAAAGGCATGTAGGTGAAACAGTTTCTCTAGTTGTCCTTCACAATATACATTGGGGGTAGCCAATGCAGTGCCCTCCAAATAATAGCTCCAGCCAGCATGGGCAATGATGGAACTTGTGGTCCAACACCATCTGAAGGGCATACTCTACCCCTGAGCCAAATATTCCAGATACTTCCAAAGGGTTACTAACAGATGATAAACAGCTATAGGGCTAGTATGGGAAGATGCATGCAGGTGGCATCCTGATTACACAGTTCTGTCAGGCTTGGCTGTTCAGGAGGGTTTGACTGAATTTAGCCTCTTTGTCTTCCCCTTCCCCACAAGACAGCTGATCTGTAGGAATCCACATTTTCCCCTTAGTAGATTGATTTCTATTAGATAGGCAAAGTAATGATTATAATTCAGGGGTCAGCAAACTTTTTCAGCAGGGGGCCGGTCCACTTTCCCTCAGATCTTGTGGGGGGCTGGACTATATTTTGGGGGGGAAATATGAACGAATTCCTATGCCCCACAAATAACCCAGAGATGCATTTTAAATAAAAGGACACATTCCACTCATGTAAAAACACACTGATTCCTGGACTGTCCATGGGCCGGATTTAGAAGGCGATTGGGCTGGATCCAACCCCCAGGCCTTAGTTTGCCTACCCATGGATTGTATTTAGAGAAATATTTATTTCTTTGGCTCATGCCCTCCTCTCTCTCTAGGTAGTCTCCTAGCTAGGCACTATTCAGGGCTGGACCTGCTCAGCTTTGGCGGTATAAGTACAGCAATGTCAGGGACTGGCTGGGTGAGGAGGAGTTGTGAAAGCCAAGAGCCCCCCAGGGAAAGCACAGAGAGAGAGGATTTGGATCCTGGCTTCTGGTGGTGGGAAACCGGACACACCCCAGAGGAGGGGAAGAACTCAGAAGTACTGGAGGCTGGGAGTTTGGAGGATGATGAAGAGGAGGAAACAGGCAAGGGCTCCAGCACAGAGCAGAGACAGGAATCAGGAGCTAAACCACAGAACCACCCCGACAGCTTCTCTGCCGAGTCTGCAAGTCGCCCCCACCCCAGAATAAAGCATCTATTGCATGTTACAGAGCAGAGAGCCAGTCAGAAACAGAGAGAGTCCCTTGGGGCTCACTAAAGACAGTGGGAGAGGCCTGACACAGAGGGATAGGGAGTGAAGGGGGAGCTACGAGCCAGTCTGAGCAACTGCTTCATCTAGACACGAACAACCCTTCAAAGTCTCTGTGTGTTCTCTGTTCTACTTCCTTCATAAAGAAACTACAGTGGTACCTTGGTTCCCAAACTTAATCCATTCCAGAAGTCTGTTCCAAAACCAAAGCGTTCCAAAATCAAGGCTTGCTTTCCCATAGAAAGTAATGCAAAACGGATTCACCCGTTCCAGACTTTGAAAGACAACCCTAAAACAGCAATTTAACATGAATTTTACTCTCTAACGAGATCGTTGATCCCTAAAATGAAAGCAAGAATCAATGTACTGTACTATAAAATAAATAAGACAGTATTGTAGATGATAAAAATTAAAAGTAATTTTTTTCTCTTACCTGCACTGATGATAGTCATTGTTTGGATGGGGTGCTTTTATCCATTTCTGCAGTTAGACAATCAACCCATCAGTAGCTGAACTGGGTTCCACACAGTCACAAAAACAAATTAACTGAAAAAGCCGCAAAAACAAAAATGCAAAATCAATAGCAAAAACAAAAGCTCCAAACTTAATCCATTCCGGAAGTCCGTTTGACTTCCGAAATGTTCGAAAACCAAGGCGCAGCTTCTGATTGGTGCATGCACCCTGGAAACAATAGCTGACAGCCGCATTGGACGTTCGGCTTCTGAAAAACGTTCGGAAACCAGAACACTTACTTCCGGGTTTTTGGCATTTAGGAACCAAGGTGTTTGAGTACCAAGGTACCACTATAACTGTAAGTCAGCCGGTGTTTCCCTGTCTTTCTCTGATCTGTGAACGATTTGTTCTCCTTGTCGGCTCCCATGAACGCTCTCTGAACCATTTCACTTGAGCTTTTTATTTTAGCTGCATTTCTTAAAACTGCAGAATTTATTTATTTATTTATTTTAAAACAAAGCTTAAATGATACATTTTTTGTGGAAGTAAACAATTTCTCAGATACTGTAGGTGTTAGATATTTCTACACACCTGTTTCAGAATGCCAGCTCCTGTTGTAGGCTCATCTATTTTATTTTGCTTTTTTATGCATTAATCACAGACATTTTCTTAATAAGTAAGATGCGAGTGAGTATGTTGTTGGCTCGACATCTCCCTGAAGAGCGCTAAAATGTAAATTCCAAATATTCATTACACTTGACTAGCTCCCCTCTGCTTCAATATTGGCACTAAGTTTCTTTCATTATCTTCCTACAAGTAATTAAGCTACCTAAGGACTCTCAACAAATAATAATTGGCTGTGTTTAACCAGCAATGCACTTGCTAAAATTATTGTGCAAACCAGAAGAAGTCAATGAGTTGGAACAAATATTTAACCAGCTCTGATGATTTAAAAAACCCACATTTTCTCTATGGGCAAAACCCAACTAGTTACATACTTTTCTTTGATACAGATTGAGCAGATACTAACTTGTATTTTCCTAAATCACATCACCTGGGGAATAATGTTTCTTAAAACAACAACAACGCAATCTTAGAATTATGTTCCATGGAACTTATTCAGATTTAGCATGATCATCATCAAGGCTCCAATTTCACTTGACACAGAGTTCCATGCAGGGCTGGCCCACCCATGAGGCAAGGTGAGGTGATCTACCTGCCTCAGGTGGCAGGAGCCACAGGGGGAGCAGATTCTAATGTAGACCTTTATTCCCTGCTTGTTCCTGATGTAGGAACAAGCACCCTTCACCCACCCTTTCTTCCTTGCCAGGGAAGGCAGCACCATTTTGTGGTTTGCTTCAGGTGCCAAAATGTTTTGGGTTGACCCTGGTCCCAGGTACTTTTCTTTGCCATCTTAAGTCAAAAATAGCCAGGGCAGACAGGCTGATTGGAAGTGGAGCCAGTGGAGAGAGGTTTCTTAAAAGGAAAGCCCCTTTGCCCAAGAGGAAGACCCTGGACGGAGCACCACTGAAGGGGCTGGTTAGGTGAATCCCACTCTTTCCATTACACCTCTTCCTTTGCATTCCATAATATCAAAGCAACTCAGAGATGGGATGCTGCAAAGTAAGAATAATGGAATAAACATCTGAAATGAAACAATGTTAAATGTTGATTGCAGGGGTTTTCATAAATTCACATGGTAACATGCATTTTTTTAATTGCCAAAGGATGCCAAGATTCAAATTCAGTTTGTATATTTCATGAATACTGTCAGTTCCCAATCCAGTTCCACCCATTCCTATACACATGGCTTTCACAAACTTTTCATAAAAATTAATGTCCTTAAGGTTGCAATCCTTTACAATTTACCAGGGAATAAGCTCCATGGGACTTAATTCTTAGACATGAATAAGATTGTGGTGGTGTTGTTGTTGGTTTTTAAGAAACATTATTCCCAAGGTGATGTAATTTAGGAAAATACAAGTTAGTATCTGCTTAATCTGTATCAAAGAAAAGTATGTAACTTGTTGGGTTTTGGCCATAGAGAAAATGTGGGGTTTTTAATCACCAGAGCTGGTTAAATATTTGTTCCAACTCATTGTGCAGCCATATCCTTGCTTATTACTAGAAACCTAAACATTCTTTTAGGGCTTTTCATAAATTTGTATGCTATTTGTACTTATACCTTGGCATAATACAAGCTGAAATATAAATGCAGAGGGCTTATATTCCTCAGGCGGCCCCCACTCACAAAGGGGCGTTTCAAGAGCAGTTTGGTGACATAGCTTTAGAGTTTGCTAATTAAAGTGGGGGGGGGGGGACTAAAAATGTTCATGTTGCTAAAGTAGTTCTTTGGGTCTAAGCCAGAAAATTTAAATCCTTCTAAGCCAAAAAAAGAAGAGAAAAAAGCATGATTTGCAACTCAGTGGGTGAGAAACTATTTCTTGATTTTGAGTGTATAAATAATGGACTTTGGAGATGATACAGGAAAGGTGAAAAGTTTACACATACCTTTTCAATCATCTTAATAAAATATCAGTATTTTATTGTGCCTCCAACAATATGGAGACAGCTGGTAACTTAAATAGTTTTTTAAAGGATTAGACACATTAGTGGAAGATAATTCTATATTAGCAGCAATCCAAATGCCTTCAGGTTTGCAGGCGGATTCTGAGGGAACACAACAGAGAAGGGCTTTATTTGTTTGTTTGTTTCATAAAATGTTTATACTGCTAAATTATCACTAAAAAATTACAACCGTCATTAAAACCTACTGAAAGCTAAAATGCAATAGAACAGACTAAAATATACCAACTTTCTAAACATTTGAGTAGGCTTGTAAGAATGTCTTTAGCAGACATCAAAGAGTGAAGGGAATTCAATAGGCAGGGAATTCCAAAGTGTCGGTGCTGCCACACAAAATGATTGAGTTCTTACAATATATTTCTCTGAATTTAGTCTTTCTGTAGTTTCTGTTCCCCTTCATGGATCACTGCCTTGTCATGGCGAAGGGGCTTGAATAACTCAGAGAAGCTCTGAGCTATGCCATGCAGGGCCACCCAAGATGGACAGGTCATAGCTGAGAGTTTAGACTAAATGTGATCCACCTGGAGAAGGAACTGGCAAACCACTCCAGTATTTTGCCAAGAAAACTCAATGGACTTGAAAAAGGAGAAGCTGTGAGAAGAAAGTGAGAGTTTCCAAGGCATGCTCTGGTTCATGGGGTCACGAAGAGTCGGACATGACTAAGACGACTAAACAACAACAATAGTTTCTATTCCTAAATTTAAAAAGTTAACTGAAAAATATGGCTAAAGCAATTTCTGTAAAAGTGGCCAGTTTACTTCTTAGTGTGTTTCACATTTCATCCCCATTCTTCCACTGGCAACGTACCTTTTTCTCTTACCAGGTAGTGGAGTGCTCTCAAGCATATTCTTCCGTTCTTGAGATGGAGTGCATCAGCTTCTGTGACCCCTTTTTAACTGAAAGTTTTTCTATAATGGGAGAGCTGTGGCCCTTGAGAAATGGTGTTCAGGCAATTCTGGTGATATAATATTTTTGAAAATGAAGTTTGTTTCAGCTTTAGGTAGTGCTTCTGGCTCTGTAGAATATCAGTGTAATAGCTTGTGTTTATCTTGAGTTTTTCCTAAGAGCACTTTTTTTGTTTTTTTACTCCTCAAGTCTTGAGGGAAATGGCTGAACTAAGCTGAGGTGCCAAACCAGTATCTGCTCTGTGCCATTTCAGTCTGCAGGTGAGATGTACAGGACTGAATGTTCGTACAAAACAACCTAACAAGTGTGTGTGTGTGGGAGAACCCTTCACATACAAAAGTAGATGTCTGGGAAGTGGTTGCATCCCAGCATTCCTTTGGGTGTTTCATTTTCAACAGGCTTCTTCAGTTGTCTTCTTCCCCAGTGCGTATTATTGCCTGTGTGGAAGCTAAAGCGTGGCCACACCCACAGGCCATGCACCCCAAATTCTAAATGTGTACAACTGTACATGTGAAGAGACTGTAATGTGATCAAGTGCAGGGCCCCCAAAGATGTGAAAGCTACTATTTCTCACGTTCTGCTAGAATGCCTGGTGTTCTGGGGGAATAGTCAGTGGCATTCACAGGTGATTTGCCTGTGAACATGGAGATTCAGCTTAGGCATCATAACCAAGATCTCTTGATAGGCTTGTCTTCCATGAATTTATCCAATCTTCTCCTAAACCCACCTACAAGTTAATAATGCATTGAGTGAAACAATACAGTATACTTTCATTTCTTCTGTCCTGTATCTACTGCCTCTCAGTTACATTGCATGGTAGTGAGTTCCAGAGTTATGAGATAAGAGAAAATAATCTATGCCACGTGGCATGTTCGACTTCCGAGGCAAGTTCGAAAACCGAAGCATTTACTTCTGGGTTTACGGTGTATGAAAACCGAAATGCTCATCAATGGAGACATTTGAAAACTGAGGTACCACTGTATATTGCAAAATTTGAAATAATGTGAAAACCAAAGACTGCCTGCATTAAGATTAGGGATGTACGGATATTCATTTGCACTGCCACCTGATATTTTCCATTATGCTGCAATTGGATTATTTTGCACAAGTCTTGTGTTCAGTTTCATCATTCACCAATTTATGTATTTGTAAACATGTTTTTTACATAGAACACAAAAGACATGCATATCTCAGCAATCAACATAATATTTGCAAATCAATTAACTTCCTTTATGTTGCCTTTCAAAGTTGATGAAGTGACGAATGGTGCAGCGCCAAGCCATCTACAGCTGCAAGCCTAACCATGGCCACTCAGAAGTAAGTTCCATTGAATTCAGTGGAGTTACTCCCAAGTAAATGGGCCAGGTTTGCAGCCACTCTTGTTACCTTGATTTCACAGTTCAGCATAAGCTTGTCATTCTATCTCATTTTCCTCACTCAGACATTGTAGGGACCAAAATAGTTAGATTGTTTAGTTAAACTGTCTTGAAGAAAAATGCATAGCTGATTGGGTAAAACAGGGTAGCAACAAAGGGAACAAGTTGCCTGTGTCAAAGGTGTAAACTGCAAATTGGTTAGTGTTGCACAAATGATGCTTTGCAACTGTGTTGAACTAACATAATGAAGGGATGAGTTTAATGATTTTATGCTGCTGTATCTATGCTTGTATTGTATTTGAATTATTTGTCATGCCTTCTGCATTGGGGTTGCTACCTTGCACATGCAAAATAAATATTATTGATTATTACCTTATTATTGACCTTCTAGTAAGGAAGCCTAGTTATTCCCTTACAACACCAGGGCGGGACAGGTTAGTTATAAGCTGAGAAGAGATTTTAAATTTAATTATGCTTTTAAAATGAGGATTTAGGGTGGTCAAAAATGGGAAGAAGGGATAGGCAAATCTGTTGACCGCAGTTTCTCTAAGTTTCTCATTTTTTCAGTCTTCAGTTTGGTTCTCCACATAGTCCCAAAACAATTTGGGTTGTTGTTGTTTGTTTGTTTTTTTAAAAAGTGTCTGTATGAAAATTCATCAGCATTTTAGTGTGAATATTTCATAATTATTTTTTTTGTATGCAGCTTTTTTTGCGTGTGCAGCTTTGACTAATATAACACTACAAAAACAATTTCCCCATATATAATGCAGTTCTGTATGTCATTTTCACATAAATCCATTTTGCATACTTTAATATAGGCCTTTTGTATATGTTACTTGGTGGGAGAACTGCATTGCAAAATTCAGATAAGTGTGAATTTCAAAGGATGGTTGTGATTCAGTTCCCATATTGTTTTGGGAAATGTGAATTTTTTCAGCTAAATGTGAACTGAGGCAAAATTCTCCACCATCACCAATGGACAGTCAAATTCAGATGGTTCTCCCCACTTTGACAAAGATGCTAGGACAATAACTAAGAAGCAGAGATAAAATTCCCAGGTAACAAAAGACATACCATATCTTTCGCTCTATAAGATGCACCGGACCACAAGACGCACCTAGTTTTTGGAGGAGGAAAACAAGAAAAAAAATATTCTGAATCTCAGAAGCCAGAACAGCAAGAGGGATCGCTGCGCAGTGAAAGCAGCAATCCCTCCTGCTGTTCTGGCTTCTGGGATAGCTGCGCAGCCTGCATTCACTCCATAAGACCCCCTTACTTTTTAGGAGGCAAAAAGTGAGTCTTATAGAGCAAAAAATACGGTAATTTCTTTCCAAGTGAAAAGTACAATAATGAGTGATGAATTCTATTAGTTCTTAAAATTCTGAAAAGGAAGCTGATTAAAGCTGAAAACCTACCCCACTTATATGGGAACATATGAATTCAGTGGGATTTACTTCTGAGTAGACATGGTTAGTATTGCAGTCTTTGCTGCCTTTGCTAACGAGCACTTCAGAAACAAGAAAAGGAAAGAGGCACCAGCATACATCAGTTAATATGTAAATAATTTATATCGCAAGGCAATGTACACATCTATTTACATATATATGTGCATGTTAAAAATCCATCAGCATTCATTATAGAGAATTATGATGAATAGCTTTCACGGGAAGATTCCATGCCACAATGGAGGTCAAATGGGCAGATTGAAGGAAATCCACTTAATGGTCCATTTTCAATGGGTTCCTTTGACACCCCAAGTTCTGATCTGTGTCCAGGAAGTCCAGGAAGTAAGAATCAGGTGAGTTCATTTTTAATTGTGGGCCAAAATCTTCAAGCTTCCCTTTTTATATGTTTCCTCTTCAGTCACTTCCCCCCCTATAATTAGAAAGCCTTTAGCACATTGATTTTTCCTCATAGAAAAGTTGATCTAACAACTTTGATAATTTTAGTTACTCTTTTCTAGTGTACAATTGATGTTTTGATTTAGGTGAAAATGATTTTTAGGTGTGCACTGTAGAATTGTAACATGTGAAGGGACTCTTAATTAACAGCATCTTCCTCAAGTCTTCTGAAAGGTGTCACGGGGTACCCAGAAATTCACACCAAAATTAAATTAACCCTATCTGGTCTGACCATTTGCTTATACTCTGCAATAGCCATTTGCATTTGTGCATTTAAGCATTAGTTCCAGGATTTGAATTCCAGCAGTAGAGCCTGTTTCCTCTGACAGAAGACCTCAACTGAACATCAGCTGCAAGAGGTCTTTTTGAGTACAAGGAGAAGAAACGGAGGAGACAGGTTGATTAATGGCATCTTTGCAACCAAGTCTCATATACTGATGTTATGACAGCTAAGTAGCTTGAATTGCACCAGGGAATTTTGAAGCACTAACAATTCCCCACAGAAATCCTAAGGCTGCTTGGCTAGAAATTTTACTGCCCAGATACCACATGGAGCTTATGCCAGCAGGTACTGAAAGTATTATCCTGCTCATTAGTAAGAGATTTAGAACCTGACAGCCATTAATTTTATGATATGATTCTGTCAGAGATTCATTTAAAAGCTTTAAGTTTATAAATTGCTCTTGTCGCCAGCAAACATCCCATTAACTTGAATGTGAACAAGGCCTTATCAGCAAAAATCAATGCTAATTTGTCTCTTGAGGTTGAATAAAGTTCATATCACAGACAGCACCAACAAATAATTTACGGGGGATATAGAAATTTTTGGCTTCTTGTGCAAAATACAGCAGCTTGAACTAAATCTGGAGAATTTGAGGATGAAGCTGCAGGCTATTTTTCTTAAATTAATTAGAGTTGGGGGGAGGGAGGAGATAATAATCAGAATTGCCATGAATGAGAAGAGAAAGTTTAATTCTTCTCCCCAGCCACAACTTTTCCAAATCATCCCCCACCTCAGGCTAGAATGCTGAGCAAAATAGCTGGCACCAGTGGGAACTTTTAAAGTATTACCTGTAGGCTGCACATTATCCCTGAGGTCCTGGCTGGAAAGAAATGGACCAAACTCTGCATACTGCAATCCCAATAATCACTACACAAAGACAGAAAGATGGAAAATAATGTTTATTTTTGTATAATTCCACTTTCTTTATTTCTGAAACATTTTCTCCTTCTTTTTCTAATTGCAAAGATCAGATCCTCAAAACGAATCTTACATAAACACACCTGCTTTTGTGCTCAGCAGATATCAGGCAACCAGCCTGCCTTGGTGCATAGTTGTTCTGTTGGGATTTTTAATATACTTCAACTGAGAAAGTAGATGCTCAGCTGAGCAATTTGTGACCATTAACATTAAAAAATCTGGCAATGGAACATTTCTGTGGTGCCCCCCCTTCCCTTGATGCCCTAAGCATGTGCTAATTTTGCTTAATGGTTAATCCAGCCCTGCATGTTATTTTCCCAAGTTCACATTGGAAAGGTACAAGTTTTTACATCCATCGTATTTCTAAATAAAATGTGCCCTTTAATACCAACCTGCAAGGAGCCATGCTGCGTGTGCTAGCAGCTTGTGGTTACATGTGCAATCAGAACATACACAATGCTTGTTCTGAAGCTTGCAGTCAGATTCACCTTAGCTCAGGTCAACCTGCTTGACATTTAACTTGAGCAAAGTTCCTATCTTTAACCCTTAACCAAATGGGAATGAGAAATGTTGGGATGAAGATGAAGAAGCAGGAAGCGGGAAATGAGGTCAGCAGCTCTAAGAGTGTCAGTCTAGCACCAGATACTAGGAATCCGGGAGCTGCTGACCTCATTTCCTGCTTCTTCATCTTTACATTGAGAGAGAAGGAACATCTTTCGTGTCTTCTGCTGAGATGCAAGAGCTAGCATGGCTCAAGGCAACTCCACCTGCTATAGAACCAGGATTCTTTCTTATCAAGCACATACTGTATTTCTAATGTAGCTTTCTTATTTTCCCTCAACTCAGAGTCTCAGTATGATTATATCAGTGTGCTCCTTCAACAGAGATTCAGTATTCAGTTCCGCTTCTGCTGAGCATTTTAATTCTGAAAGCCACATCAACATCTGGCGGGCCAAAGGTTCCCCACTCCTGCTTTGCAGAATTATGCAAACAAGAGAAGGCAAGTCCCTGCCGCTGAGAAGCTCACACTCTAAACCAGACAAGGGAGAGGGAAGGGCAATTACATGCAGTTAAACCACGGATGCAGTTCAGGGTCACCACTGAAAAGCAACCTTGCAGAGATCTGTTAGTTGAACTGTTTCCCGGAAATAATTCATCCAGATGAGTGTAGGCTTGAAGGGTTGGAGAAGGATGTATCAGAAATCACAAACATCTAAAGAGGCTGCCCAAAGTGTCGTAGGCTGCAATCCTGTGCACACTTATTTGGGAATAAGCTCTGTGGAATACAATAGGATTTACTTCTGAGTGAACATGGTATAGGAATGACCACTCCCCACATTAAATGGGGAGCGCCCTTTGCGTGGTTGCATGCAGCCCCTAGACCCTATGCGGCAACATTAGCACAGGCTTGGCTTCACCTTCCCCCAGGTGGGATACCTGGAGGTCTCCGCCTACCTCAGTCAGTTGCCCAATCCCGCCTGGGGAAGTGTTGCCAAGGTGATCAGGCCAGGAAGGGGGAGGGACTACCTGCCCACACAATAGGGGGAGGATCTTACCTGGGAATCTTCAGTTGGCTCCAGAGCTTCTCCCACCCTACCCACCCTCAGTTAAGCCTTCTTTTGCAGGTTAGCCTTTTCTCCACAGGTACGTGGGTGCTGCTACATCAAGGTCACTGTTGAAGGGCCAGAAAGGAATTCCCCTGCATTGGCAGGTTTGCCTTTCCCATAGCAAAACGTCACAACTTTGGTGGTATCAGGCCTTGGTCAGAATCCTTTAGTCTATCTTCCCTGAATGGGGGGGGGGGCATGAAGCAGTGACCCATGCCCCCTCCTTCTTGCGGCGGCGATACCAGGGTTCCCTGTTAAAGGGGTTCTTTGAAGGGAGGGTCTAGCCATATGCCTAGGGGTCGTCATTGCTCTCCCCTGTGACGGCGGCGTAACGGGGGCTGTCTCTCTCTGCTTGAACATATGTTCTCCAGAGCCAGCCCCCCCCCACATTGGATAACCCTGATGTTCCCCAGATCCCCGGTGGGGGACTGGGAGGGATAAACACCCAATGCCTGAGCCAAGGTCTACCCACATCTGAAATATAATAAAGTTGTGGCCAGTTTTAATCCCATAGCACATTGTCTTGAGTCGTTATTCCACACAGGGGCCGCCCAGGGTTTGGGGGACTCCGCTTGTCCACTCAATGTACTGCTATACATTCTCCATTAAAGGACACCATAGTTGTTTAACAAAACAATAATTACATTCCACTGGCCCAGACAGTGTTTGACTTTTATTTCCAGCTCTGCTGAAATAAAGTTGCTATGGTGCATCATTTCTACTTTTGCTATTTCTACAGAAAGATGCATCAGTAAAGTGCTATTTTCTTGAAACTCCACTCAATATGCTTATTCAGAGGCTCTCAATATACAAGCACCCATTTCAGGTATCCAAACCACCTTGGATATAAATAATGAAAATAAAGCAGAAGACTAATGTAATGAAATGTCATTCATCATTTGCGTAATAAAATGCTTTTGTGGTGGTCTCAAAATCACAAAGGAAAGACATTTGCTTACTGAATCCAACATTAATCTCCCCTTCCCCCCCCCCAAGTCCACTTGTTAAGACAATAATAACTAACCTCAAAAAGGGGGAGGAGAATTGGTAGAAGGCTTAGCTGTATTGCAAGAAAAAATGTATAAAGCAAGGGGTGAATTGCACAGGCATTTTGCTTAAATTGCAGGTAAAAGAACATAATCAATGTGTTCTCATAAATATATTGTGGGTGGAGAGATTGACGTGGTTTGTTTTGTAGAGCCCTGGGTGGGCAGACAGAATGAAGTTGGTCTCACCCAGCTGTGCCCACCTGGGTACTTGACAGTTGGGTAGGAGAGATCACTCTTGTCTATAGGAATCTGACCTCTCCCCCAGGTTTCTCATCTGCTTGATTGGGGATCTAGAGGATTTGACTTTGCTTTTGGCCCTCAGCACAGTTTCCCTGGCTAAGCTGACAGAGGTGGTCTTGGATGTGGTGCTGAGGACCCCATTCTAATAGGTCCCCTGCCTCTATGAAGGGAGAAAGCGGATGAAAGTCCAAATCTCAGCTGGAGGCCATGTGACCATGACAAAGAACGGATGTTAAACTCCCACACTCCCAGATCACCCTCTTCTGGCCTGGTCAAAAAGACTCTGAGCCACCCCAGACATAGTGGTCTCAGCAAAGGGTTGCAAACAACTTTGGAGAAGAAAAAAATCAACAACTTTTGTGTCCAGGTTTTCACTTTTTGAAATATGGCAACCCTATATCAGCATGAATGGGCATGTCATCATGGAGTGGATTTCATGTGTCACTTTTACTGTCAAAAAGCAACTGGAGCCTTCTTAAAAAGGTAATAAAACAGATGGCAACTACCTAGAGCAAGAAGAATTCATGGGAGAATGGATTTAGTCTAAACAATTGTAATGTGACGTATTTGAGGTATGTCCACAAAGCCTTTACTGCCATTCTGCCCAATACCTGAAGGCATTTTATGCTTAGTGTGCTATTCCCACCAGCTTGAAAAGGCATCAGTAGCATCCCGTGAGACATTATTTGCTCAGTTATGTGGCTGCTCACGGATTCTTCTTCTTTTTAAATGAGATTTAAAAGCCTCATCTACACTTGTAGATTTAAAGCAGTATCATAATACTCTAAACAGTCGAAGAATCCTGGGAACTCGACTCACAGTCTTGCAAGCAGCATTTTAACAATACCTTGGGTTAAAGTAGCTTCGGGATGAGTATTTTCGGGTTGCGTGCTGCGGCGACCCGGAAGTAACGGAGCGCATTACTTCTGGGTTTCGCCGCTTGCGCACGCGCAGATGGTCAAAATGACATTACGTGCATGCACGGAAGCGGCGAAACGTGACTCACGCACGCGCAGACATGGGTTGCGTTTGCTTCAGGATGCGAACGGGGCTCCGGAACGGATCCCGTTCACATCCAGAGGTACCACTGTATGTGATCCTATATAGATTTTTAGAGAACAAGAAAGTACAAACTATGCTCTCCCAAAGGAGCTGTGATGATCTAAATCTGAGTGTAATTCATGCTGGGTTCAGAGCACGCAGCCCGAGGAGGTATGGCGGAGTGAAGCAATGGATCAATAAAGGAACCGAGAAGAGGAAATTGTTCAGAGTAAGCAAGCACAGGATTGGGCGGCACCTAATGAGAACGAAAACAAGGAACATTTATGTTTTATTCTAAGAGGTCTATGTACCCTTCTCTAGTGAAGCTATTTGTATAAAATAGTTAACAATGTGTTTTAAGACATCACGGCAATTATAGCCCCCCCCCCCCAAAAAAACCACACTTCATTATTTAAGGCTACAATTCTAAACAACTTATCAGATAGCAGGTCCCATCTAACAGTCAGACTTATTTCCAATTTTCAACTGTGTGTGTTTATGCTTAACCATTTGTTGGTTATAAAAATCATTTTATTCATATCTTTAAAAAATTCCATGAAGTTATGTGTCTATGTCAGATAATTTATGAAATAAATACATTCAATATTCCTACTGACCCTTTGTTTGCTCTATCATAGTGTGTGCCCCCTTTTCATTTTGCTTTTAATTTAAAACTAATAATAATAAAGTACTACCAAGGAAGGGGGATGATAGTACTGTGGAAAGTACAGAGATAGCAAATGAGGGAACAAAGATGTTATGCTTCACTTGGAAAAAAGAAATAGACATTACAGCTCCCTGAATATCATGTTTTCTATTTGTTGTGGCAAGATACCATATCTGCAATAACTGGATAAAATGGGTGGCTTGTTGAAAGTACTTTGTGTGACAAGACTTGAGCACTTCGTCTCTAAGGCTAAAAAAATATTTACCAAGTTGGGAGTCTTCTTGAATTCAGTGGCACTCACATCTGAACAGACACATTTGAGAGAGAGGGGTCTCCATCATGTCTCCTGTCTTCAGTACATTATTTGAAATAAGCAAGCTGATCCAAGGAAGGGTGACATGAAAGGGAAGCCATTAAAGGGATCGTTCTTTAGGGTCATAATTTTGGGAAGAAATTAGGATGACCCTTCACCCCCCCCCCCCAGTTGACCATATATTGAGGTTCCTCAATGGGATAGAAATCTTATGCATAGGACACATTTGAAAGAGCTGAAAATTACTGAGGCCCACCAGCAATCAGAAATTAAACTGTGACAAAGATTGACAAAATCAGATCCAGTTACTTACATCATTTTCTATTGATATCTAATCTGTCTTTGGAAACTGGTAAATCCTTTGTCACACTAACTTCCTTGTGACAAGGAGTTCTATAGTCCAGCTTTTCTCAAGCTTAGTAAAGACATTGCTTCTGGAAATATAATGAACCCCTCCTCAAAAGAATTGGGTGATCAAGAGTGGAGAAGGCAATCCATTTTATCCCCCCCCCCCATTCCTTATGCCTCTTGAAGTATTTTTACTCATCTCCAGCCATTTCTACTTCTCTTTTTCAACCTTAACTTGCACCTTGTCCCTTCCAAACTGCTCCTTTCTTTCATTCTTCTATAAAAGCTTTCCTCTCCCTTTCTGTTTCTAGTTTATTTTTATTTCTTCTCATTATTTTAAATATTGGTTTTTAATCTCTCTTTCTAATTTCCTCCAGCACTTCCTCCTTCCTACCACAGTGGATGCAGACCTCTCTTTCCTCCCTCTCTCAAACTTCTGTGTCTCCTAGCCACCCTTTTCTCTGCAGAAAGTTCCCCTGAAGTCAACAGGATATATGACCTAGGAAGTATGCATTAGAATGAGCAACTTTTGCAGGGAAAAATAAATGGGCACTTCCCTTTCATTCTTCCATAGTTACTCATCCATGTAAATGTGATAAAATCAATATACAATCACAGGAAATGCTTGATTTAGTCTTCAATGGGTGAATTTCACGGGGTCACACCTCAACTTCACATTTAGGAAGGTGTTTATGAGAACAAATAGCTATGAGAAAATTAGAGGGAAATGTACCGTTGATATAGCTATTTACCTTTTTAAGAATTGCTCAAATAAACTCTCCCCAAGGGCCAGTCCGGATGTTACTTTTTCAGGTATAGCAGATGTGAAAGCCACTCAGGCATATGCAGACCTGCAAAGAAGTGGATTTGAAAACTGCTGGTTCTTGGGTTTAGCCCACAGCCAGATGCAGCTGCTCCAGGAGGCAGGTTTGTGGGGGGACCATAGCTCTGAGTTAGAGAACGTGCTTTGCATACAAGGTGATCAATTCAATCTCCAGTTGAGGAATCCCAAAGCTGAGAAATGTCTCTGAGAAGACCCAAGTGGGCTACTGCCAGCAGATGCAGAGAGCCTGTGCCAGACACTCTTCTACATAGGGAGAGCTCTGTTCACACTTCCCACTGTAGGGGGATTACTCCCCCCACCCACATCCTTTCAGTGAATGAAATCTGAAAGTGGGAATGGGGCTCCAGAGGGTAACTAACATTACCTTCAATTTACAACTTGTTGCTCAAGTGGTTAAACCCCTGCCACAGACTACGCGGGGCTTGGGTGATGCAAGCAGCAGTCCCCAATATCCCACATTCACGCACCAATCTGGCTATGAACAGATCTAGATAATGCCTCCCGGTTACATTACCGATATGGGATCGGTGGAGCAGTGGGCCATGAAGTGGCTTACTTGGGGGGTAATAGGACTTCTGGGGTGACTAGCGGGGAGGGAGGAAGGGACCTACCAGAAGGCATTGCAAAGCAGCGGTGCTGGGAAGTCCCATACTCCAGCAACTGTAACTGAAAATCGTACCAGACATTCATGCTGCAACCCGCTTGTAGCTGCCCAAGACCAGCTCCAAGTTGCACATAGACACTTCGCTCCCAAAGAGCAGACTGAGCAGGCACCCAGGCCCCTGGGCATGTAGTCTCCCCCACCATGGTGAGATGTGTTCCAATTTGATTTAAAGTATGGTAATTATTTCTAGGTATGTCTATGAATTAACATATTCAAATGTTACATAAATCTGCATCCCCTTTCAGTTATTTTGTTTCAGGTAGATGTTACAGGTTTCTAGACTAGATGGTGAATGCTCAGCTTGTTTCCAGTGACTTCAGTTCCTTAACTCAGTGGTAGCGTAGGTGTTACAGCTTCATATTTTGGTTCTTAAAGAAGGTGGTACTTTCTGCCAGTTACCCAACCTCTTAAAAATCCCACTCCTGAGGTACTTCTAGCAGTATAACAGACCCAAGGGATCACCACACCCTCTTAACTGGATTTGGATTCTTCTCTTTCTAGAAGATCTCTCCTCTCCTGGATGAAATGAGACCCAAGTAGACGGTGTCCTCCCAGCTCTACTTCTCCTTGCTCAGACTTAGCCATCCCAGTTAGCTCCTGGCTTAATACTCTCACAGGACACTCCACAATGTCCTTCACACCAAGCTCAAAGACTCCTTTCTCGACCTCACAGTGGATGTTTCTGCCCAGAACCAACCCTCTCTTCTCACTCCAACTCTCTCGCTTAAACCATCACCCTCTCTCTTAAACCATCTCCCTAACTGAACACTCCCTCAAAAACTGCTCCTTTTATTTTGCCTCCCAAAGTGCTGCTCCACCCCCAGCAGAGAGAGGCTCTAGTCCTTGGGCGGAACCCCAAGTCACTGCACCACCAGCCTCTGGCCTGTCTCTGCTGTCCATCACAACATGCTTGTTGCCATAGCAGGGCAGGGCTCCTGCAGTTTCTACCTGGTCCTCTTCAGATGTCTTATACCTGTGGTCTGGGAATAAGGGAGCTGGACTACAAAGGGCTTAAACCACCCTTACAAGCTGTACTGCCAACTATGCCACTGCCATCCTGGCCTGCATAGCACACATGTTAAGCAAGCAACCATTAAACAAAATGCACAGAGAATCTCGCCACCCCCTGCAAGAGGAGTCCGTTTGTTTGTTGATAGCCACCAACAGCTGGACTGCCTGTCCCTCACATACCAACAAAGCACCAGCAAGTTCAGCTAGCTAGAGACTGCTGCCAAACATTTCTTGGGAAGGGGAGCTCAAGCTGCAGGGATCAGCAGCCAGGAGCCCCTCCTTTCCCCAGGGGTGCCTGGGAATGGAAAAGGGTGGACAAGCAATAAGAGCAAGCAGGAAAATTCATCACTCCCCCCCCCCAAAAAAGTGCCTGTATTGCTCCTCTGGACGCTGCCCAGCACCATGCAAGAAATGAACATTCATTTCAAGTCACAGATGAACACAGATGTATTGAGCTCCTGCAAGTCCATTAGCCTGATAACTCTCGGCTTGGCTTGCCACATGGACAGAAACTGCTGACAAAGGGAAGAAGTGAGAGGCTGTGTGCTTACAATATGCATTATATAATTATAATCTATTAAAGATATAGAATCCAGGAAATTTTCAAAAAACGCTGTACTCCTCCACAGTTTATTAACTGTCATATGACCAAAAGAAACTGCTAGTGAGCGAGAACTCTGGATTTCCTGCATAATATTCCATATTTTTCCACAGTTAATAGGATGTTGGTATTTATTCTCAGCAAATGTCTTAGTCTTGCATTCTGAGGAATGACCCCAAGCACGCCCAAAAATATGTTTTGAGGAACTGAAGTTTTCACGGACTATTCGTTAATATCTTATTTTTCCTGTGGGCTTAGAATGACTAGTTCCCATCCCAAACACATTTACTGCATTCAGTGGCGGAGCTTCATGCTCCAGCACCAGGGGGTGGAGAGCAGGCAGGGGCGTGGCTGGCGTGCATCCTGGGGGCATGGCACCCAGCATGGGCAGGGGGCAGCCGCAAAGGGACCCCACTGGGATCGCGCTGCCAGGGGAGGGGCGCTCCCCTGGCCCTCTCTTCCTCCACCAGTGACTGCATTCACACTTTATATTTTAGGTGTACATTTTTTAATTTGTTATCTATTTATTTCATAAAAATTGTAATAACCCCCCCAAAGCAGTTTACAAAAGATAAAACTGTAAAATCCAGAAAAAAACCTGCTTTAAAACATCCCAAAGTTAAAATACTAAAACAGATGAAAATTACCCCAATTTTCTATGCATCTGTGACAGTGAAGCCACCTGCTGGGTCTCAGTAGGCAGGGAGTTCCAAAGTGGAAGCTCTGCCACACAAAACAATTTAGAAAAAATAAGTGCAAAGTGTAAAGTGACTCCCAGGCCGCTATTTGGTGACTACAGGATGTTTAGTCCTGGTGGTGATGGAGACGGGGAAAATAAACACTTCCTTCATTTCAATTATGTGCTATAATACACAGACAAAACGAGTCCTTTAGCTGTGGTTTGATGTAGCTTTGCCCGGAATCAAGGGTGGAATTCATTTCCTCATTAAGGTAGGCATGATGCACAATAGTTTCCTATTGACATACACAAAAATAGTTAATACTTTTAATTCTTTGTATCTATGCAGCAGCCAGAACTAAGAGCCACCTAATTTCCTGGCCTTCGCCTTACCACTAGTTCTGTTTGTTTTTTTTACTTTAACTGTTAATATTGCATGGAATATGAGGTAATAACAATAAAATTAATAACTCAACGAGGACAGATTTGGCTTTAAATGGCCTGTGCTTGCTCCTTGTTTCTTCCTTGCTTTTATCATTAGTAGTGTTTTGGCTATAAATCTGTATATTTTAAATTTGAAATAATCATTTCAAAAATAAAAAGCAGTTGAAGGCTAGGAGAGGAATGACAGCAACCCCTCCCAGGGTCATTACATTTGTTCAAGTTGTATATGTCTCCCAGATATGAGAGAGAAAATCAATTCCGTTTGCATTTAGAGGTGACCCTGATCTGCACCATCCAAAACAAGGTGCCAACCAAAACTTAATCATCCTTCAAAATTCACACGTCTCCAAATTTTGCAGTGCCCTTCTCCAAACAAGCTATGTGCATGTGAGAGAGCATGGACGGGGGGGGGGGGGGAATCACATACAGTGGTGCCCCGCAAGACGAATGCCTCGCAAGATGAAAAAAGCGCAAGACGAAAGAGTTTTCCATTTTTTGAGTCGTTCCGCAAGACGAATTTCCCTATGGGCTTGCTTCGCAAGACGAAACATCTTGTGAGTTCTTGTGAGTTTGTTTCCTTTTTCTTAAAGCCGCTAAGCCGTTAATAGCCGCTAAGCCGCTAAGCCGTTAATAGCCGCTAAGCCGCTAATAGCCGTGCTTCGCAAGACGGAAAACCGCAAGACGAAGAGACTCGCGGAACGGATTAATTTCGTCTTGCGAGGCACCACTGTATTAGTGAAAATGACATTGAAAAGGCGCTTGCAAAAGTGTGTGTATTAAGAGAAATTTGCACTAAGATGCTGAAGAAAATTCCTGAGGGCTTCTTTTTAAAGAAGACTTTGCAGACTGATGTGAAAATGTGGAGAAATGAACTTATGAATGGAAAAATGAAAAACTGGGAGAATCTAAAACTGGCAGATTCAACCATCCCTAATGGCTCCCCATCTGGGCCCTCAAACAAGTGAACTAGGAGGGCTGTTAAATTCTCAGGAAGCCATTTGCGGAGTACTAGAATTTAGTTATAATCATACCTAATTATAGAGTGTCACGTGTTGGCATTGTTTGACACATTTAAAATAAATAATTTTTTAAAGGAAAGTTGTCGAAATGCTTTGCAAATGAGCTAGCATTGTGAGTTAAAATATAACACATGATTTTAGCCAATTAAGGATGTGTGAGTTGTTCTATGTGTCAGCTTTCTTTCGGCTGCCAACATCCGGGGGTAAACAAACTCAGAATGCCATTTCTTTGGATTGTGTTTGGTTTAAAACTGATGTAATAATATGGAGCAATCTAGCAGCTTAGGTTTGTCAGAATAGGCTCCATGGGTTGTTACTCAGGAAAGCTTGTTCACGGAAATGTTCATAAAATTGCCCATCAGTTTAAATACAGTTGGAGAGTTCAGCTACAAAAGGGAAATTATTGTGAAAGTTTTATCTATCCTCTTTCTCACATTTCTGACACTGCAAAGTGAAGCCACGGAAAGCTGGTGTGTTAAGATTTCTTCAAGCTGATTAATTTTATGGCTATCCAAAGTGCTCCGGTTTTAAATGAATTGTTTGAATACTAAATTATGCAGCTTTACGATCCAGGAGATAAGCTGGATTCTAAAGATGCCTCTGAGACTTCACAAAGACTGCATTAGGAGCTCATTATTGCCGGCACATTTAACATGGTTAAAGTAGGGGAAAATAGCCATTAAGTTAATTGTAATAGTTAAACTGCATTAATTTGAAAAACTGCTCTGGAAAATGCTCATGCAGGAGGACAGCTTATTTTTCTTTTCATTTCACCTGCGTTTGTGAATATGACAAAAGGTGAAGGATGGTTAAAAGCATTTTTGGCCCACCCCTTGCAGCTTGAAGAAACGCGCAAAGCACTGCTGATCACTGTGATCTGTGCCAAGAAGTTTTAGAAGAATCAAGATGGTGCAGTGAAGATTTCAAAATGGTGCACTCATCTTGGAGTGAGATTAAAATGAAGTGCTAAACAAAGCCATTCACCGTGTTTCTTTCTGCCCTTCCTCTTTTTTCCTACATGACATCATTGAAAATCGAGGGCGACATTTCAAAGCCCTAGTATTCGGAATATGTTCAAGATGAAATGGCAAACAATGGGAATGTTGATTTTACAAGGATTTACTGTGGCCTTTGCATAACAATCAGAGGCAGCGGTGGTTCTCCTGAGGATCATCGGATGGCACTGCAATGTGGGAGGGGTGCAGTATCTTCTGGCTTCTGCTTCCTTTCCTAAATACTGTGTCTGCTTGAAATGATCCTCTGTTTACCTTCCACTTCCCTGCCCGGCATGCTCTTACTTCTCTGACTGCTCTAGTAGTGTCAGGAGGGAGGGAGGGAGATTTCTCTCCTGACTGCATTCTAGTGCAGCACACCAGTCACAAGACATCTTGGGGCAATAGAGATCGCTTTGCATGATGAGTTTATTCAGATTTTTGATGCTGCTGTATTTACTGCATTATTTATCTTGGCTGTGAGTCCTGGAAGACCCATAGCCTGCCTTGCAGGCCTTTTCCCCCATGGCCTGGGAGGGCAAGGCCCTGACTGACTCCAGCTGCAAAAACTGAGGTAGCTGAACAGACTATTGGGCTGGGGTATTGCTTCGATGGGGTTGTTGTTGCTGTTTTTGATATTATCTTTTTGTATCTTTATGATGCTTTATGTGGAAGGTTTTGGTTGTGTTCCTTTTGTTGTTTTATTTATTGTTTATGACAAATTTTGTTGCATTTTTAATTGTGTGGGTTTTTTCATGTTGTAAGTCACCTTGAGCATGGTTTTCACTGTGGAAAGGCGGCATACAAATAAAATGATATATGAATGTATGTATTTTATTGGGAATTGTATTGAGATATTCTTATGCCAAATATTATAAATGTTTAAAGTGAATAAATGTCCTCATAAACTACATCTCCCACCTAGCAGGTTGCACAGCTGAGATGAAGAGGTGGAGAGTCAGGTGCTTCCTTCCTCCTGCTCATCATCATTGGAGCAGCATCGGAAGTTATCTGCGTGAGAGGGAAGGCAGGCTTGAGGGGTGGTGTGTTGGGGGGAGGACAGCTACTGGGGGATTGGGAAGTAGGGGTAGGTTTAAAAATTTATTTAGATAAGCTTTTTTAAAAACAACAACACCTTTTTTTAACAAACAACAGAGAAGTGCAGCTATCAATAATGTGGAACTCTTGTTTTTCCTATGCTTGGTCACTGTAACCTTGATGGTTTGTTGGAACTGAGTATTTGAATTTAACTCCATTGGAAAGCATTGGGCTTGAGGTGATATAGTTCTGCCTGTGGTTTTCATACCTGTGGCCCATCTGCAGGTCTTCAAGTGATGGACATGCATCACTTGAACACACCTGATGTGTTCATTAATCTCCATCAAGCCTGACATGTTTGTCAGTGAGGACAATGTGGCTTGCGCCTTTTTGACTCTTCAGATAATGCATGTTTTACAGAACTCCAGATGTCTGCACTCAATAAAACATTTGACAAAACCGAAACAAAACAAAAAACCCCTGATGTGACCTTTACTAGCCCTAAATTGTGTGCGTGTCCACAGAAACTTATCCTTACAATGTAAGTGCATTTTTCTGACCCTTTTCTAGTTAGATTAGTGATTTCAGTATAAAGGGGATGGGTGGGTTTCTGGTTAACAGGGAGCAGGCATTGGAGGCCTCCTGATGAAGGACGTGCCAAGGAGCCAACAGCTCTGAAGATCACCATGTTGTATTAACCACTGCTTACCCATATAGTGAAACTTTATTCCAAGTCAAGCAGTGGCTTCCAGCTTACTTCTATAAGTGCCCAAATTGGCTGAAAGTCTCTTTTCTTGCTTAGCTAGTTTAGCATAAAATAGCTAATTAACATTGTCAGCAGAAGATTAGTTGTTAGGCACTTACAGGATGACAGCCTTAATCCCCATTTTATCGCTAAATGAGAAAGCCTCTGTATCCAAAATGTGTTTATTTCTTGGAAGCAGCCTCACATATACATACTTGCTGACAAGTACAAAGTGGGAGAAGCAAGGTGCATTCTGGGTAAACGTGTAGTGATGAGGAAACCAAGCACCTCATTAGTATGCACTACTTGCTTTTTGTAAGCAGCAGCTAGAGAAATGCAATACTAAACTTTAAGCTAATTTGTCCTGCTCAGTTCAGTGGGACCAAATCAACATAAACCAAAGTGTTCAAATATTAGAAGAAGATTGTGGATGGTCAGGTGTCTTATTTTTGCAAAGGACAGTCCTCTATTTGAAGGACACCAGACTAAGCAGGCACACAGGTCACCTGCCCACAACCTTCCCTGCTAAAGTGAGATATATGCAAATCTGTGTCAGCCTTCCTTCCCTTTTTGGGTAATGTGTAAGATTCTATCCACCCACATGTTTTAAACATTTCTTCTCCCCCTGCAAGTCCAGGGAAACCTCAGTTCAATTGGAGCAGGTCTGCAATATTCCTTCCTCTCCACAAAACCCACCCAGTTAGTGGTGCGGAATTTATACCAGCTGCCACCTTGTTTCCAAGCTCAATTCAAAGTGCTGGTATCAATCCTAGTCGGAGGTTGGGGGACCTGCTAGAGCAGATTTTAGGGGTGGGCAAGGAGAGAGGAGTGAAACCCTCACTCACTTATGTTGATTACAACCTCCTTGATTTATTTTTTAAGGAACTATCTAACTTTTTTTGTGCTTTGGCAGAATGTGTGTTTGTTAGCTCTTTCTGAGGGAATGAAGCCTGCCAAAACTGAGAACAAGAGCTTCACTGGTTTTCCAGGCGCCAGGGAGACACCCTCTGCTCCTTACCCCTGGCATCTCAAGGTAGATTCCTGCCTGAGATCCCGGAGAGCTGCTGCCAGCCAGTGCAGATAATACTAAGATAGGCCAATGGTCTGATTCATTATAAGTCAGCTCCCTATGTTTCTACATATAGGCAAAGCTTGTGTGTCTGAACCTGAGCAGTCAGTGACTGTGATTCCCACTGCTGTTGCATTCCCAATAAAAGGAAAGGAGAAGCCTCTGTGAGACAGTCCTGTCTGAACTACCCATTCCTTGGACTAGGTCCGTTTATTTATTATTTATTTTGAAAACCTATATCCCACCAATATTTTAGGAGAAATTCAAGGCAGCTGATGGTAAATAAATGTCAGTAATAAAATATAAAACGATCCAGACCAGGCTTCCTCAACCTCAGCCCTCCAGATGTTTTGAGACTACAGTTCCTATCATCCCTGACCACTGGTCCTGCTAGCTAGGGATCACGGGAGTTGTAGGCCAAAAACATCTGGAGGGCTGAGGTTGAGGAAGCCTGATCCAGACCTATACCCTGTAACTTGCCTAGGAAGTGTCATGGACTGGACCCAGGGCTCCCAATCCCAGGCATGAAAGGGTTAAACCTTTCACATTGTTTGTCTTGCTGCCACCATTCCCTGATCACTGCTCCCACAGCTGTGGTTGCGCATATCACTCCTAGCTGCCACTACCAACACCTCACATTAGGATTAAGGGATCATGTGAAGCTTAGAAAAGCAGTTTGCTGCCACCCCATTCACCCCCCTGCAGGAAGTAAGGATAGACCTGAGTGATGGCATAATCACCCCCTGTACAAGTCAGGTGGAGGGTGTGCAGATTATGCTGCCTCTGCGAGGAAGGACTCATCCATCCCATAGCTTACTCTTGAGAGATTAGATCAAGGCCCAGAGAACATCTTGCTGCAGAAAGACGACCACCTTCCTCTTGTCCAAACAAAGCTTTTGTTTTATAAAACCAAGAATAAGACCCCAATATTCAGTGCTATTCAGTATGGCAAATGTTCCTTTAACTGGAAAAGCTTTAAGGTCAAATTTTATCCCCCCTCCACAAAACTCCTATTAAGGGTGGGATGTGGCTTTGAAACTGTTGGAGCGAACAATGGTACTGCCATTTCCTTGAAAACTTAAGCGTCTGCAAAATGCCATTAAGAGAGAAATTTTAAATTAGACACTCAATTAGTTAGTGATGTGGTGTAAGCACTTTTGGTGCTGGGAAAGGAAGGGAAATAGGCTGCCATTTGCCTCTCTCTCTCTTCCACTTTCCCCTTTGCACTTAGGAAGGACAGTCTAATTACAATGGTCAGAGTGGCTGCCCTCTGCTCTCCTGTATGGCACAGAATGCTGTAAGTCTCACTGCAAAGGAAATACCAGGCAGCTTAAAAGCAGAGCTTTTCCAATTGGAACTTCTAACAGTACGGCTTATCTAGGTTGGAAACATCTTCCCTTTCAAATTCTTGCTCTGACATTGCTTCATTTAAGATTGTGCTTGTAACTGGGAAGTAAAGGATTCTTGCTGTCTGAGAGATAGTGCAGAAGACTCCCTGGACATCAAACACAACATGTCAAGTTGCCTTTTCCTGAGTCAGTCTAGTTCCATTTGTTGTGAATGGCAACTGCACTCCGAGGTCTTTCGCAGCCCTGAGAGCCCAAACCCTTTCAGGTGGAGATGCAGGGACAGTGTGCAGAACTTTCTGCAAGCAAAGGATGTGCTACACTGGGGATGCCAACAGGATTTTACGGGCCCAGTGCCATGTATATAGACTGGGCCCTTCAACCTACATGCAAAAGGGGATACAGGTTTGCATTAAATGTGCGTATCTTGTGTCCTCTTGTACACGTGGTTTGGAGAGCCAAAAAATAAATCGTCAGCCACACATGTAATTAAATGTATGGGAGACAGAATGTGAACAAGATCAAGCTTTCCCCATAAATGTATGCTATACTAGGAAATGTTTACCCTGTTGAATTTCTGCCTCACACATAGCTGCTAAAGGCACAAGAACTCTGCTTTCCCCAGTGCCAACGCTAAATCAAAACAACCCTGTGGCTGCTTACCTGGGTCTGGAGTAAACTCTGTTAAACATGAAAAGAATTACTGCACTGTAACGGAACTATGAGTGGCCAGTCTTAATGAGTGGCCCAATATCTTAATCCGGATTGGCACCCCTGCTTGCATGAACAAGGGGCCAGGGTGCAAAATGCAGAGAGAATGTAATTCGCAGCTTGCAGAAGTCTATCACTAAATGCCAATTGATTCTTATACCTCGGGATCATGACGTATGTAGGCTTTTCCCTGATGCCTACCTCAGAGCATCAAAATTTATCTATGGAAAATGCTAATCCCCAAACGATTTCAAAGTCCAAGAGAGCCAGAGGAAATTAAGCATTTATATCCATTGGACTATTGCACTGCAACTTCTGTTAGAGGCGTGGACTGCTAATCTTTGCTTATTCAGGGAAAGTCCCATCCTGTTTGGTACACTTGACTAGAATCCCATGAAATATTATTTCCTCTTTCTCTCATAAGTTGATTGTAAAAAAAAAAAACAAAAAAACCCCAACACACAAACAAGGAAAATCATGGGCAGCTGCCTTTTCTGCTTTAAAAAAAAAAATGCTATTAAAATGGCTTAAAAGAATAAGGAGCTGGTAAGAAGGGCTTTTGCAAATAGCATATTAAGGGGAGAAATGCACTCAGAGAGGTCTGTAATAAAAACACAATCAGGAACCTTTGTAAGGAACAAGGCATCATTTTCCAGCTTTGCTACAATAATTGCATGTATGCCTCTTAAAATGTGATAAGGTTTTTCTTTTTTAAGAATTTTAGAACTTTCCAATGCAAAACTGCCGAAATCAGGTGGTGAAGAATTATGTCACTCACTTGCTATGATTTCTTTCCAGTACTGTAGTTATTTTAGAAATATTTATTAACCATGTTTCTCCACATTCTCATAATTAGAAATGTACGTCTCCAGAAAACAAGCACAGTTGGATTCTGGAAATATTTCAAAAACTCCCAACACCAACAGCTGCCAACCAGTCTTGTAGAAGCACTTGGAAAACATGGACAACAGGATGAACGAAAACTCTGCTAAAGGCAGTATAGTTCTGACTTTAAGCTTCGGTGTGTATGTGTTCCTTTAAATCCTGTTGCTTTTCATTATGCACTTTGAAAGCATCGTTAATTCTGAAGATATAATCTGAGGTCGATTAGCTCACCTATTGTGCATCTTACTCATCTGGGAGAGAGAAGAACTCGCTTTCAGACCTACAGAAGTTTCACCCGTGTGCAGCTGTTTGTGAAACTCTTAGAGAGTTCCCTGGGCTAGTGGCAAAGCCTTTGACTTGTTGGATCATTCTGCTTCTGGGACCTCAAATGCTACAGGCTCTTTGTAATAGTATCTTACTTCAGCTTGGCACCTCCACATCCTGCTTGATAATGCCAGGAGTCTGAAGCCCTGTGGGAGGAGGATATGACAGAGTAGCCCAGAAATAACCCGCTGTGCGGCCGCTCCCACACTGCTAAAGGAGCCTTTCATTTGAGCACAGGGTATATGAGGGGACTGGCGAGGTTAGGTCATTAATTGCGTTTAAACACACTGTTGGAGATATTTGCATCACTTACCTCTCATACCCTCCAACATTTCTCCAATGAAAATAGGAACGTCCTATTCTATTATTATTATTATTATTATTATTATTATTATTATATTCTGCCCATCTGTCTGGAATGCCTCAGCCACTCTGGATGGCTTCCAACAGTTATAAAAGCATAATAAAACATTAAACATTAAAAAAAACTTCCCTTTACAGGGCTGCCTTCAGATGTCTTCTGAAGGTTGTATAGTTACTTATCTCCTTTGCTCGGGGGTCGCATAACTCCATGCCTTCCAACATTTCTCCACTGAAAATAGGGATGTTCTAAGGAAAAGCAGGACATTGCAAGATCAAATCAGAAACTGGGACGGCTTCTGTAAATCCGGGACTGGAAAATAGGGACACTTGGAGGGTCTGACCTCTTGGCCTAGATAAATGTTTGCTTCAGCATTTGGTAGCTTAAAATAGTGGGCAGAAGCATGGATCCAGAGGCTCTGTGTGATGAGAGGAAGGCCCCATGAATATGCCTGCAACCCATAGTGTCTGTGTTTAGCCATCTGTGCTAGCCTTCTGCCAACCTACTTAGCTGTTTAGGTGAAGACTGCTGGCCTGGCCGAAGGGATGCTTGCCACCAGAGGAGCTTCTGTCATACATTCCACCCAAATTCTTGAGGGGAAAATGTTTCTCCTTTAAAGCAGTGACACTGGTGCCATTCAGTCTGATAACAGAACACATAGTAAAAAATAGCCAAAACAATAGAGCAAAACCTACACCCAAAAAATATTAAATTTGGGTAGAGGGGGAGAAATTATAGCACTGTTAGTCATGGGATGATATGCTGATCTGAATTTTATGTCACTAGAAAAACAGAAATGGGGGGGGGGATATAGTGTTGTGACTACAGGTGCATAGTTCAAGCACCACCTTTGGCAGCTGTTCTGGGGTCTCTGTGGGCATATATGAGAATTGCCATCTCTCTCCTAGTTGGCAGACACACTGCATCCCAGAGCTGGGGGAGAAGTAGCTGGAGGAGGAGGAGGAGAAGGAGGAGGAGGGCTCCATGACCTGGAAATGTTGGTGGTTGGACGGCTGGGGGTGGGCCTGTCCCAGAAGCTCCATCAGTGTTAGGATTGAGCTGTAAGCAGCAGTCAGAGATGAACTGGATGCCAGAAGCCAGGAGCTGCACTAAGGGATGAAAGTTGAGGGATGAAGCTGGAAGTTGGGGACCAAAGCTCAAGGCAGGAGGCAGAAGTCAGGACCAAAGAACCACAAAGGATACATGAAGACAGCAAAGGTCAGGCAGACCCTGGGCTCATCCATATTTAGCTTTACCCCGCATTTCTAGGCACAGGTCAGGGCTTTCCAGGTCTGTGTCTGAACACTTTTTCTTTAGCCCCAGCACTTTCCTCGCAAAAGCTCGCTCTTTACCCCTGAAAACAATCCCACCATGAACTGACATTTGCTCCGATTCAGCATGAAAGCAGTGGGACAACAGAAAAAGTGCTCAGACAGAGACCGGGAAAGTGTGGACCTGTGGAGCAAAAGGTAGGTGTGGATAAGCCCCTGTTGCCAAGTGAGGATTGGCTGGAACAGGAAGTCCGAGCTCAGTGTGGTGCTGATAATGCCAAGCTTGCAGGTTTGATCCCCATATGGGACAGCTGCATATTCCTGCCTTGCAGGGGGTTGGACTAGATGATCCCATGATTCTATGATTCTTCTACTCCTTTTTTCCAGGAGGATTCAGTGGCCAGCCTCTGCGGCCACTGGCCAGTGTTAGTGAGTGGGCAGAGAGTACTTCGTTACCCAGGGAGACACTGCAGTTTGGTGGCTGAGCACACGGGGATGCGGCACACAGACTCCAAGGTCATCGGTTCAAGTCCCAGCAGCTCCTGACTTTCAGTCTGCTGCTCTGCTTCCTGGCACAGGATCCTCTGTGTTGTGGTACAGGATCCCCCTTCAGGTCTGCGTGCTGCACCTCCCTTGGCCCCTATGGCTCCAGAATGGATCTAATCCCCCTAGTCAGTCATCTCCCACCCCAGTCCAGGGCACAGGTTGCAGCCTTGAAGGGATCCTGTCACCTTGATTCCTAACTGTGCCCAAGGATCAGCGACTCCCCCACTGCTCCCGGTTAAGGCTGATTTCTTGGCCTTCCATTTGGCTTGTTCCTGGGCTATACTTTGCTCTCTGTCAGCGTCCTCCTGACTCCTTCCCAGGCCTCCACCTAGGGGACGCAAGAGCTTGACATGTGGGCATTAACCAGGTGGTTTACCTGATGGGCTGGAAGAGTGGCACCATGAAAGCTGGAGCACACAGAAGCTGCAGGGAACCTCCCACTGTCACTTTGGAATGAATGGTGCCCATAGTGATCTAGCTGATGACCTCAGTGCAAAAGGATCTGCTGCCCAGCCAGTTCTACAGTTCAGCCAGGGCCATAGTGACACATCGATGGTACAGACCATTGTCTGGTCCTAATGCAAGTTCAGACGTCTTCCTGAATCAAGCGAAGGAAGGCTCACTGCCATGATCCCACCATAAGTGTGTGCAGTTTCCAATTCGAGGACAGAGACGAGGCTTTAATAAAAATGTTCCAGATTGCTGTTGTTTACCACCAACTCACCTGCGTGTTTCATGTAATATTTTAAAGACAATTATTACGTTGAGATGGAGGACTAAAACACACAAATTAGCCTTAAAAGGGGAGGGGGGACTCCAACTTGTTAGGCAGTTTCAATCTGGCCAGACGGCAACACTGCTTGTGGCTGCTGTGTTTGAGTCACTGCAAATGTTACAAATCCACAGATGAAAAATACTTCCAGTAGGAAAATCGGCATGCAGATTGCATGTAGAGAGGTGCACGTGACCCTCATGTGTGCACTGCTGTGCGCATCATTCTGCTGTGTGCGTGCTTTGTGGGAATGCATGCATTCCAGATGCTTCCTTGTTTGTTTAGTGCATTTTTATCCTATTTTTATGCTAAAGACTCCAAGACAGTTTACAGTTCAAAACTGTGCAAATTATTCTCAAGGTGGCTTCTGGAGTTGAAGACACGTTTCTGTGGCCTGGGCTTTCTGGCCTCTGCCTTCCCACAGGGCACACGGGTCTCAAGTGGTCCCAGATAAGGTGGAGAGGGGCTGTTGATTTGTTTTCTCAGGAGCCTTTGTGTTAAGTTGTGGGTGAACATATTAGACGACACAGCGATTCTTCAAACAGCTCTTGTTTATTCACAGGCCAGAATAGAACTGAACTGAAGGGCTCTGTCAGCCTGCTTATATAGAGCTCCAGTACAATGTTACTGTAACAACTTTCTAAAACTATCCAATCACTGAACGTCACTTTCGATCCCTTATTTGCTGGCCCAGGGTGAGAACTTCAGTACATAACACTTTGCACACAGGTTGCTCTCCTGTAGCCCTAGAGAAGGAGTGGGACTGCTCCAATAGTTCTCTCAAGCTTTTTATGGTCCCTTCCCGAGGTGATGAGTCCATAGAATCATTGAATTGTAGAATTAGAAGAGAGCACAAGGGTCATCTCATACATCCATCTGAAATGCAGGAATCCTTTGCCCACAACCCTGAGATTAAGAGTCTCATGCTCTGCTGACTGAGCAATCCCAGCTTAGCTATTATATGATCCTTGAGTTGTCCTTCTTTTCTCATACAACTCTGAAAAACAGGCTTTGCACATTGGGCGCTATCTCAAGCACTAATGTTATGTCGGATGTTTGAATGCTTAAAGTAGCCACACGGGTGCTCAGTTCAAGTAGTCTGCATCTTCCTGCAAAAGATTATAGGAATTGTCTTCTCAAACAGTGAAGCCTGGGGTGTTGGGGTTTTTTTGTTTGTTGTTTTTGGCTGTCTTTGAAGCAGCCCAGACTATCTGAAACTGCAAACTGAGATAATCTTTTGCCAGCTGTTACCAAGACGGCATGCTGTTTGACAGGCAACTCCTTGGAAAATTCAATAAAATAGGCCAAACCTTTTCCCCCAACTAAAAAGGGAGGTGGCTGGAACACTTCTGTATGCTTGGCAAATCATTTGTGTGGGATCAAGTGGGACATGAATTTGAAGGAAATGCTGCTGGGATATGCCTTGCAAACTACTTTGTGCTTTGAAAGGATTCTTGACTTCAACTGGGAACCTTACAAGGTTCTCTTTGGTGTCCATTCTGACTGGTCATCTTTGGGATAATGAGGTGGCTTCCCTGTAGTTTTTTGTGGAGAAAAAAGGACAGCCAAAAATAGTCCTCTTGTCCATATCACTTTCAGATATGTTCACTCATATATCCATCTCATGAAAGCTAGGAGATAAATAAGCTTCAGTCCCCACATTAGTCTGGGAGGTATGGATCAGTTCAGTACAGTGGAACTCAGGTTGCGGACGTAATCCATGACGGAGGCACATCCGCAACCTGCAGCGTTCGTAACCTGCAGCGCCACATATGCACACACGCGTGATGCAATTTGGGGCTTCTGCGCATGCACGAGTGGCGAAACCCAGAAGTATCCTTTTCTGGTACTTCCGGGTTTCCCATGGTCCGCAACCTGAAAACACATAACCCGAAGCATTTGTAATCTGAGGTACCACTGTACATATTTTAATTTACAAAGATTAAATTTCTCAGGCATCCCCAATGGCAATTGACTGAGCAGACTGTGGTTAGTTTGCTGCTTCCAACTTTTACAAATACAGCAGTATAAACAGTGCCTTACAATGCCCCCCCAATCTCTGCCAAGCGGTAGCAAAATTCCAGGAGGTTCCAAGTATTCGCCCGGGGTTGTGTTTCTGTTGGGAAATCAATGCACTGTGGACACTAGTGTCTTTAAGAAATATGGTTTATATTTACACCAGGGTCTACTTTGGAGAGAGTTTGCAGCATTCACATATCAGGAGGAGTCTTGTCCTTCATAGTAGACCAGCATTGGATTCCCAGACATCTCCCTGCTTGGTGTCAACATGTCTTCCAAGATGGTTCTGACCTTCACAGCAGCTCATGGTATCCTTCATCTTCTTCACCAAACTCTAAATTTCAAAAGGACGTATTTTCCCACATCTTGTCCCCCACCCCAAGCCGCACCTTGGCAATCTCTTCCCCTCGCTGGCTGAACAAAATCTGCAGTTGAAAACTACAGATGTGGTTGCTGAGAGACATGTAACAGCTGTTGGACACCCACAACTGACTTCCCAGTGAACATTTGCATCTGTGGTCTTTCAATATGATGGGTGCTCTCTGGCATACTCCTGGCATATCAGAAACCCTCCGTGCAGATTCATGAACAGGGCAGTCATGTCTGAATCCTGTTCTGTGGCCCCTGTATGCCACAGTAGATTGTGATGAATCCTCTGAGCTGATAATAGCAATGTGGCAGGTCCACAGAGGGTTTGGGTAACACCAAAGTTTCCCTGCAGCACTTCTATTACAAAAATAAAAATAAAAATGCAAGCAGCACAGATACTTGCAGAATAACTATTTTACAAAGTAGTTATAAAATAACTACTTTGTAATGTGTGCCAGGAAGCAAATGCCCCCCTCCCCATGTGTACTTGGCACCCAAACACTGTGGCTTGGTATTTTAAGGTTGTAACCCTATGCAGTGACAATGGGTACAAGTAATTAATTTTTTTACGTAAGTGGAAGAATTTGACTTAAGATTCCTGAAATAGATATTGCAGAGAGAAAATATTGCTGCTGCCAAAGATGTGCAAAGATGATTCAGTGGAAATGCTTTTTATATCATTGCCTCTGATGTTTCTTGCTGAATAACAGGCAATAAATTATCAAATGACAAACATAAGCGATAGATCTCTTTTCCGATTACGCTAGCTAGGCAAGGTGTATTCCTCTCCCCCCCTTAAAGAACAAAAGAAGTGTGTATGCAGTTTTAGAAAAATGATCTCACACTATAACATATATATGTTGAAAAACAGCTATTATGTTTCATGATTCTTTTAAATTGCACAGTAATTTTCAAATACAATTACCATTTAAAACGAGCAGTTGAAAGGATAATTGTATCTCATTATGTAAGCGGGGCTATTCAGATGAACGTTGTGTATGTTGAGACAGACACAATGAGGTGAAGTTCTGGTGATGATGTGATACGGCACACAAAACCATGATTACCAGTCTCTTGTGGAAAGGAAAAAAGTTCTAAAAATGAAGGTCTATTGACAAAAAAATGGGAGCTACTAAACCTGAAGGATATAAAAGGATGAAACAATGGCACAAGATGGAAAGTTTCAGAACAATGCTTCTCAGCCTCCTTCTCTCTTTGCAGCATCCAAGCAATTTTCTGACGTGAGGCTCTACAGGTCTGAAGGACCAAATGTGAGAATGTCCCTCAGCCCTTCTGGTCGTGAGCTTGGCTGAGAGGTGCTGCTGCAGTTTGACATTTGCAGTTGAAGTCAGTAACTCGGGTGCCTCCTAATACTTGTCTTCAAGGTTATTTTAATCAGCACCCACTCATGAGCCCCCAAACCACTTCCCTTCTTTAGCCTAACTTACGTGGTTGCTATTGCCTGGTGGCAGCCAGCAAAAAGGACGGAGGTGTCTCTCTCTCTCCCTCTCTCTCTCTCCTTATTCCATTCTCTCTCACTCTTTCTTTTCTCATGTTTTAAGGCACTGCTGTGGCAGCTGCTCAGTGCCTGTAATTCTGGGTAACACGGGTGGAGACTTGCAGGGAAGTTGGACTAAGGAATTGGACCCGATCGTACTCCCCATGATAGCACTTGAGTCACAACAGGGTTTGGCCTGACCATGGTATCGGGCTGTTTCATGAAATAGCTCCATTTTGCCAGATCTACTTCCAAAGTCAACTGGGGGGGGGGGGGGTGAGTTCTCAGTGTCTCTAGTTCTTCAAACGAAAACAACATTTTAAAACCATGCAGAAAAGTGTCTCGTTTAAAAGTTTTTTCCTGTGCCTAGAAAGCATGGGTCTGAGCAGTTTTCCTCTCGCCTATACTTTCTAGGCACAGGCCCAAGTGGTTTTCCCTTTGCCCCACTCCTTTCCCAGGGACAACCCGCTCTTTAGTGCTCTGTTGGAGCAAATGTCAATCCAGAAAATCCTGGATTGCCATTAGCTCTGACTGAGCACTAAAGAGCGGTTTTCCCTGGGGGGAGGAAGTGTGGATGAACCCTTAGAGCCCTCTGTGACAGGTCGACCCCATTGCCTTCTCTCTCTCGCTTTCTGACTCCCCAGAGGAGGGTTGGATTGGGGCCTGCATCCTCCTTTGCCTTTCGCCCATGGTCTTAGATATAGAGGAGGGAGAGTTTGAGCACTGATGTTTTCCAGCCTGTCTCTGGTTATTTCTGGGCACCTGAAGAGACACAGGGAATCCTCCTCAGCCTCTGGCTGGCTGGCTTTAAATGCCCCTCTGCATGCTTGGCAAGTGCTTCGCCCTCCTCCTTGGGCTCCTTGACACCGAGGGCTCAAACCATGGGAGGTGGCGCCCTTGCGGTCAGGCAGGGGAGAAGCCCCTCCCAGAGCCAGCTCAGCTCAGCCACCTCCAACTGAGGCAGAGCAGAGGTGGACTTGGCTCTTTCAAATTTCAGCGGTGCCCTGTGTGAGGCCAAAATTTGGGGTGAGTGACAATCTACATCGGAAACAAGGGGAGAATAAGGATCTGCATTGCTTCCCATACGCCAAGAGGCTGCTGCAGAGCAGGGCCAGCCCAGCTATGAAACAAGGTGAGGCAACCGCCTTGGGTGGCAGGATCCACAGGGCAGCAGACCAGCCTCCAAGGAGCATGCCACAGCTGTTGCTGCCACCATGGCAGCAGCGGGCAACACATTTCTTGGAGGCCGGATCTGCTGTCCTGTGGATCCTGCCACCCCAGGCGGTCGCCTCACCTTGTTTCATAGCTGGGCTGGCCCCGCTTAGCAGCTTCATGACTGAGGTCAGTTTGCAGTGGACTTGCAGCTTATTCTATTAAATTACTTCCCTTACTATACAGGAACAGGCCTGTGATTCTGAGGCTTCAGTGATGCTAAAGTAATAAAAACCATGAACAAATATCTTGCAGTTTAAATAGCCTTGTTGTTGCTGTTTACTTCCAATTCAATCAAGCAGTGGAGTGAAGTGTTTTGAAACCCTGGAAATAACCCGCCTGACTGTTTTGACTTAGAAGCACTCTCCACAATCCTGCTCTTTCAGATCAAGTTACAGCCAAGGGCATTTCTTCTGAAATTATTACATCCCAAACAATGCTTGAAGTCAACTCAGCACAACTGTGGAAGCAATGCCATAAAACAATTATATTGAGCAGTTGGTGAAAGTGTCTGAAAACATCGTTCAAACCGTTCAGGTTCTCAAATGTGGAATGCTGGGCAGCTGTTCTAAGATGGCCGTCACTGCATCTCTACATGCCCCAGAAGTTGCTGTTCCCTATCTTTGCACCATTAACAACAACAAAACACAGCAACTACATGAAAATATAGCTTCATGCAACAACCACAATTGCCTCAACTGCCATTATGCAGGCCTTCCACCAGTCGTGGCATAGTGACTCAGTAACTGCTCGGGGATAGCACTCGTCCCCATGCGGTTATGCCTGCATACTTGTTTTATTTTTTTAAGCATGTAACATACCTGGCTCTAATTATCCCACTGTATCCACAGTGAAGAGAAAGATAGGCAGTAGCTGCATATCTTTGTGATATGTCTTATTTGCCATCACTGCTATTTAGTAGCATTGGCTGTGGCAAGTCACATGGTTTTGCCAACAGGGTCATGGTGTGTGCTGGGATGGTGCCATTGGTGCCCATAAACAGAATCATGTCTGAACAAAGAAATAAAGAGAGAAACAGAAGGTTGGCTAATTGCCAAATTGCACCAAAACAACACAAACACTTGACAATGATTTTCAATAATTAGTTCAGTACTGTTGAATCTTGATGCAGTTTTGATGTTCCGAGAAAATATTGATGTTCTGAGAAACTTTTTCAGAAATTCAAACTTTGGAGAATATGACAACTCTGCTTAAAGCTATTGCTTTTTTATCTGTCATTGGCAGTTTTTTAAAAAAACAGTCCACTTGTACAGTGGATGCTCGGGTTGCGAACATGATCCATGTGGGAAGCACGTTCGCAACCCGCAGTGCCGCATCTGCGCACGTGCAGTCACGATTCGGCGCTTCTGCGCATGCGCAAACACCGAAACCTGGAAGTAACCCATTCCAGTACTTGCGGGTTCGGCGCGGTGTGCAACTCAAAAACACGCAACCTGAAGTGTCTGTAACCCGAAGTATTACTGTAATGTTATGTTATAGCATGAAGTGCAGTGTTTATAGTGATTCCTAAGCTATATTGCTGCTGGAAAATTTCTTAGATTTTCCTCTTTTTTTACCCAGCCCCCTAGAAAAGGCCACTTTACAGAATTTTCTTTGAATATTCTCCATCATCTTGTTGTTGATGATGGCTGCCATGTCTCCCCCAGCCCCCAGCCCTAGCCCCCAACACACACATACTCACACTGCCCTCGAACAAAGCTGGGGCATTGTAAATGATGGCTGAGGTGCCCAAACAGTGCAGTATCCAATGTGCTGGTTCCATTAGTGCAAGGATTTCTGCTTGCACAGTGGAACTTTGGAAATCTGCTCTTGGGGGTTGGGGGAACCTCTAGAACAGATTTAGAGGATACACAGCATAGGAGGGAGAGAAGTTCCTTTGTGGAAGCAGAAACTTTTATAACAAGGGGACAGCACAACAACCATTTATATAAAGTATCCCATCACAGTCCACATACTGTTATCCATTGTAGTGCCCAAATTATTCATCTTGCTTAGCTTATATGTGTTCTAACACTGTAACACTAGTATGTTGTTTCAGTAAAAATTGTTTCACGTTCATCATATTCAATGATTTGCTCAAGTTCTCATGCAGTGAAGAGAGCTGAATCTCAGGCTTCTGAATCTGTGCTAATTAGCAAAATTTAATCCGTAAGGTGTTGTTTGTCTGTAATACGGAGGAAATTTTGCATGGTAGAGGAGAAGCAGGTGGTTATACGTAACTGTGTGTAAGAGTAGTGACAGGAGAAAGACTGGAGCAGGCTTTGGAGATTTGGGGTGAGGAGTTCAGAATTTTGGCTGGGCTATGCTCCACTTTGCCCATAAGGGGAGCTTCCCTTCTAAAATGTGTGTGTTCTGTGATGGCAATATCTCAGCAGGTCCCGTCTCTAGAATGCCAACAACAGTCTTCTTCTATCTAAATGGGTTTCAACCCATTTAGTTGTTGTGAAGTCTGTCTTGCTGAGATTGAGGTGAAAACAAGCTCAGCACACAACTATTTTAAGAAGCATTTCAGACTCCTGAATTGTTTTCCTAATGTTCTCAAAACACCATCAGTATGGTTAGCAAAAAAAAAAAAAAAAAAAATGATTCAAAGACGTAAAACCACAAGATAAAGACTTTTGCCAAACTGCCATTAATTTATCCGTGGTCCTTGATGACTCCTGCTGAAGAGTTTGTTTTCGAATTGCCAACGTCAAAACTGTTCCATGGGAAGGCTGCCCAGTGTACTTTGAAGTAATTATGATGTTGTCCTTCATACTGTTGATTTGACTCCTTTTCCTTGGCAACTGACTGAATATATTATAACTTTGGGGGAGATTATATGATGGCATTTTCTGAAAGAAGGCTCTGGGACACATCTTGGATTCCAAAGCCAGAAGGAAGGTACATTCTGTGTCTGTGTCACAAGTTAACTTCAGGGGAAATTGTAATATTTGAGGTAGATTGAAGCAGAATTACTGCAATGAAGTCAAAAGTAGAAAACAGACGCCATAATAAACACATTGCAGGTCCAGGCACAATGAAGCCATGGGAAGTGGGGGCAAGGCATGGGGAAATTGCAATAAACACAGGACAACCACTTGGGATTTAAATAGGTCACAACTTTATTGATTACAAATGTCAGAAGACATGGTATTGAAGTAGTCCAGTGCATGAGGCTGTGGCCACAGACCCACACTTTCATGTGTGACGCACCTGAAAATGAGACGACCCCAAAAAGCTTGGTCTTATATTTTAACCTGGAGATGGTGCCTAGAACTTTCCTTATGTCTTTGAGGAGATCATATGTAATTGGCCTCCTGGCGTTTGGGGCTGGAGGGTGATGTGTACAGCACCCTGCGCACGTCAAAGTAATCTCAGGGGTTGGGGAACCAAAGGAATTTACTAAAGGAGGTGATTGCAGAGCTGCATGCCAGGACACGGTCTTGGCAGCTCACCCCCTTTCCTTAAGAGACATGAGGTACTGCAGAACATTCTCCTCCCGTGCGTGAAGGCAGTATGTGCTCACCCCAGCCTGAGACCTAAAGGCCTCAAAGGAAGTCCATGCCCTGGAGTGTGCTCAGAATATGGAAGGAGCAATGAACTGTAATACAGTGGTATCTCGGTTACAAACACTTCGGGTTACAAACTCCGCTAACCCGGAAGTAGTACCTCTGGTTAAGAAGTTTGCCCCAGGATGAGAACAGAAATTGCACGCCCCATTAGCTAAAGTGGTACCTCAGGTTAAGAATGGACCTCCGGAATAAATTAAGTTCATATCCAGAGGTACCACTGTACTCCCAGCATCAAAGTGTGCTTTTGAGTGCCCACAGGTCCTCAGGAAAGGGCTCTGGCTCCCCAGGTGTCAGAGCTCAAGAGCAATCTTCCTGAAATTGAGACAGCATCTATGCTGCTGTCAAGCCCTGAAACAAAACTGGCTGAAAAGGAGTGTTAGCCCGCAAGCACTGGAGCACAGATGCCCTCAAGCACAGGACCCGATTGGACTGGGTCAACTGCTTGGCAAGAACCCTCACCACCACTTGACTGATTCACTGGTCTGGGGTGATTTATTGTTTTGTTGCTGACCTACACCTGACTCCAGGCCTGACAGTGATTGAAAGAGGTGTCTCCACCCCATCGCGGCCACACCCCAGCTGGAAGACCACCTCAACACCACTGCAGCCATGCCAGACCACAACTGCCACTCCCCTCCATCAGTGTGATGCAGCAGCAAAAAAAGAGAATGCTGTCCTAGGCTGCATCAACAGAAGTATGGTGTCCAGATCAAGGGAAGTAACAGTACCACTCTATTCTGCCTTGGTCAGACCACACCTGGAATACTGTGTCCAGTTCTGGGCGCCACAATTTAAGAAGAATGTTGACAGGCTGGAACATGTGCAGAGGAGGGTGACCAAGATGATCAGGGGTCTGGAAACCAAGCCTTACGAGGAGTGGGTAAAGAAACTGGGTATGTTTAGCCGGGAAAAGAGGAGACTGAGAGGAGATATGATAGCCATCTTCAACTAAGAATCAGGAAAAACTTTCTGGCAGTAAGAGCTGTTTGACAGTGGAATGGACTCTCTCGGGAGGTTGTGCACTCTTCTTCCTTGGAGGTTTTTAAGCAGACGTTGGATGTCCATCTGTCATGGATGCTTTAGTTGGGATTCCTGCATTGTAGGGGGTTAAACTAGATGACTCTTGGGGGTCCCTGCCAACCTTCCTATGATTCCAGCTGGCGATAAGTGACCATTCTTTTTTACTCTTTATGGCAAGAATTACAGAAGCAGAATAATCATGCGCTAGAGTCCTAAAGTGATACACCACCTGAGAATAGAGGGGAGATGAATCACATTTTGGAATTTGGGCTAATGATAAAGAAACAAAAAGACCAAGAATGTACATAGGTTAATCTGCAACCAGGTGTGATGTGATTAATGTTTCTGCTGTTCATTTATTTCCTGCAGTATTGAAGTTAGGTTATCTGAAAAACAATAAAAGCATCTCAAAAAGGAAGAATTCTGCCTTGTGTTAAAAACAAAAAAATCCCTGAAAACAGAAAATTTAAGCATCACATAGAAGACTAGAACACACCAACATAGGAATTGAGATTCCCTCTCCTGGTCTACAGTGGTCCCCCTCTGCCATCTTGGGACTCTGCCATCTTGTTCTGCCACGTCTAGATCCAGTCTTTGCTGGACTGTGGTGAGAGTGAATTAATTCAGGTCACCCCACTAAGCCTGAAGGGCAGTTTAGCAACTAGCTTATGATGATGGTCCTGAACACAGCAGTTGAAATGCAGGCCAGATGTGTTCCTGCGAGAGAGTGCCTTGCCTCCCCACCCCTCACAGTGCTTCAGAACAAGAACTAGGTCAATATCCATTGCTATTCAACACAAGTAAAAAAGGGCATTCAGCTTGTAATTGTCTTTGCAAGTAAGATTGCCAACAGTTCCACAGCAAAGTGCAATAGGATCAAAAATTAAATACAAAAAGAGAATACACAAAAAAAGCTTTTATATAACATTTATCCCAAGGCTAAGTAGCAATTTTTGTATACCAAAATGAACAATGGAAACCAACATTCAATAGAAGTTACTGAGAACTGAACAAAATGTTTTTCAGCCCAGAAAGAAGCTAGAGTCCGTTCAAAATAGGAAGTACAAAACCTGGCAGGCTGAACGTGGGAGGAAGCGATTTATCCCGTAAGATCTTTTTGAGTTAGTTTAGCCCAATGAGCAGACAACTAGCAGTCCTGGGCTCAAGTCCCAACTTTTTCATGTATTCATAATGTGGTTTTAGTTTGTGTGCATACTGTAACCACATGAAATATGCTGTTGGACAACTTCCTCTTGAAGAAAAGCTGAACTTTCGCTCTGTAAAACATGAACTGCTGTCAGAAATGCAATTGTCTGATCCACCAGGGGAAATATCTGCATGGCTTCCATGCCCATTTTTGCTTTATGAACCAGGCACATAGCTCGGACATTTCCATTGCAGGGTGATGATGGAGTTTCATAGAATATCATAGAATTGGAAAAGGGCCACCAGCGCAGTCATGAGGGAGGCTATCCTTCCCTGCTTTCAGAACCAATAGAAGCCATATCTAAACATGAAGAGCAGGCCTCATACTTCTAGGCTAGACCTTGGAGATACTATGCTCTGATAGTTTTGATCCTGCCTGGTGTGTTTATTTCAGAAAGTAGAACTGGGGGGCTCCTGTTCCATCTCATGACATTTGTGGGGAAAAGCAATTTTTCAGCTTAGTGTCAGTCTAAGGGATGGAATTGTAGACACAGAAGTAGATATAGATAGATGATAGATACACAGGAGGGATGGGTGAATTGGCCTTCTCAGCGTCACATTGATTTAAGATTAGGCTTGTTCCACCCCCTTTTCATGGATTTAAAAAGCAAACACACAAACACACAATTGCATTTAAATTGTATGCATTCTTCCTGTAAAATATGTGATTTTTGTATGTTTTCCCTGCAACATACATATTATGTACACATTTCCCCATAAAATAGGCTGTTTGTGTGCATTTTTAAAACTGAAATATTTTTACAAAATTTGAAAAAGGGCACAATCCAACTGATAACTCTGTTCTGGTCCACATTTAAGTCCAGGCTTTCTTTAAAATGTGGACCAAATGACTAGAAATAGACAAATCTGTCAATTTCAGTTTCAGCCAGTTTCTCATTACCCTATTCTAAAGATCAGGTTGCCATATTTGTGTTTTTCAAAAAAAAAATACTGGATTTTCAATTGCACTAAGAGCAGAGAATATATGGTTGATGTGTGTTGCTGATGATGCCAAGGTTGCAGGTTTGATTCTCATGTGAGACACCTGCGTATTCCTGCATTGCAGGGGGTTGGACTCCATGATCCTCAAGGTCCGTTCCAACTCCACAATTCTATGACAAAGTCAACATAAAGCATAACCCTCCCCCGTAACAAAATATGGGAGCAGGAGCATTAGCACTGTGTACGAGGAATGCTTACATCAAGAAAAGGCAAAAATAAGTACAAATACAAGAATATGAGCTGGATCTTGATAGAAGACCATGAGAAGATAAAAGCAAAATTGCCCTGGCAGTTTCTGACAGATGTTCTTATCTGTGTGATTCAGAGGGGTGCACAGAGCCGGATTTATGTATAAGCTAAACAAGCTATAGCTTAGGGCCCCACTCTCTTGGGTGGCCCAAAAAAAATTAAAGGGAAAAAACCTGGATGTACATTTCCAAAATATAAGATAAAAAAACAAATAAAATGAAACCTACATACAGCATCCATGTTTTGTGTTGTGTAGGCTCCTATGATGTAAGTCATGGGCTCCGCCTGCTCAGCGCGCCTGGGCTTCGGGATAGAGGCAGCTCTGCGCAAGCCATGGGAGGGCTCCCGCGGCTTGCGCAGAGCTACCCGAAGCCCGGGCACGACTGCTCAGCATGCCCAGGCTTCGGGGTGAAGGCAGCTCTCCGCAAGCCATAGGAGCCCGGTGGGAACTCCCACGGGCTCCCAAGGCTTGCGGATAGCTTCCTGAAGCCTGGAGAGCAAGAGGGGTCGGTGCGCACTGACCCCTCTCGCTCTCCAAGCTTCAGCGAAAGCCTGCATTCGCCCCATAGGACGCACACACATTTCCCCTTCATTTTTTGAGGGGGAAAAGTGCGTCCTATAGGGAGAAAAATACAGTAAGTTGTGACAAGCCTTCAAATCTAGATGGGACTGTTCACTTTTCTAGTACAGTGGTACCTCGGGTTAAGAACTTAATTCGCTCTGGAGGTCTGTTCTTAACCTGAAACTGTTCTTAACCTGAAGCACCACTTTAGCTAATGGGGCCTCCTGCTGCCGCCGCGCCGCCGGAGCATGATTTCTTTTCTCATCCTGAAGCAAAGTTCTTAACCCGAGGTACTATTTCTGGGTTAGCGGAGTCTGTAACCTGAAGCGTATGTAACCTGAAGCGTATTATGTGACGTTAACATATGAGAGTGCTGGTGGTGAAATAGTTAAACAGGTTACCCAATCAGAACCCAGGGGGGTGGAGTCAGAGGGACTATACAACCAGCTCTGGGAGGGGCGAAGGGAGGAGTTCGTTGGGAGTTGGGTGATTGGTTGGAGTGGGAGTGAATTGGGATAGAGTCTGTGGGGAGGTTGAGTTAGTGTAGTGAAATAAGCTGGAGGACTTCCGGGTTGGTGCCTCTGGCAATGGCGGATTTCCTCTGACCGGGAGGAATCTGCTCCGTGGAAATTTGGGTCTGGCCGCCACGGCGAAGGCGGAGACCCGTAAAAATCACAGGCGGGAGAAGCCTGTGAACGTGGGATTCGGCGGGCACCTTTTGCGCCTCCCCTACTCGTGGGGAAACCCGGTTTCGGGGATCCGGAGCGACGTGGGGTGAGCGGCGCAGTGCTTCGAATCGTCTGCTTCTTCCACGGAGAGGTGATTTAGTGAGTGAGAGCAGGTAGCGGAAGTTATAGGTCTGGATAGGCAGCCCAAGACTGTAATTGACTGAGTCCGTTTATGAAACCACACACTTGTTAAACTGCAATAAATAAACAGAAGTTTATGTTCCAACTTAACCCTGACTGGACTCAGTATTTTACCAGGTAGGGCCTGGGTGGTGGCAGCGAGAAATAAAGTGGTGGCACAGGGATCAATAGACGGTGAAACGTCCGGGGACCCTGTGTGATCGCCACATATGTAACCCGAGGTACCACTGTATTTGCAATCTGCAAGAGAATCTACACCTTTTATAGTAGAAGATGTTTTGTGTAGATTTGCACATGGACATTCAGCATCCAAGAATGCCAGTTTTGTTAATTATTCTTTACTGAGTCTCCTGACTGTTTACAAAGAATGGATCCAGTTTCATTGGTCCCACAGAATGATGTGACTAGTGTTAATATACTGACATCATTTTTATTTATTGTGAATACTGATGAAATATTATTGACTTTAGAATAAACAAATTTCACTGGCACCATGGCAGAAAAACAACACATCCCGAGTTCCAGACACAATGGTCTGTCTTTTTAGATCACACGTGATTTTAGGTGCCTTTGCATAGCTGCCAAAGAAAACAGTGTAGTAAAAAAAACTAACACAAAAAACACAACTCTAATGACAACTGACAAGTTGCTTTGGATAACCACTCAACTAAACAAATATGCATTACTTGAAGTTGCACGGACATAGGATTTCTTATTAGTGGGGAAATTTCCTTCTACATTTTCTGTTATGAGATGTCTTTGACGTCAGTTATAGCTATAAAGAGATTGTGGTGGGGTTTTTTAAAGGCATTGCTTTGAATAAACGTGTGCAAAAACAATTAGAAGCTACAGCGGCAATTACTTTAGCTCCACACACACACATTCAGAGAGAGTGAGGGAGATGATTTCTTTTAGTGGCTGTTATTTGTCTGTCTTTTTCACTAGGGGCACAATCTAATACAAAGCCCCCCAGGTTTTCCAATTACCAATCACCATATGACATCAGGTATGGGCGAGTTAAAATGCAGCTCAGTCAGGCCAAAAGGAGCATTTGAAGTGCCAGTAATCTGGTCGGGGGACTTCAGAAGCTTCTGAAGCACACATGATCAGCTGCTGGTTGGGACTTCAAAGCAGAGCACAAGGCTTGCAGAGAGCCCTGCACTGCGCTGGGAAGCCTTGCTGATTAGGCGACAGTCAGCACTTCAGAGCACCACATCAAGTGCTCAGCCCCCCACAGTTGGGCCCATGTAGGGATAGGGAGATATGGATCTGGTCCACCACTCAGATCCAGTTCCTCACCTCTGATCTACCAGGAAGTGAGCACCAATTGCAGCAGTTGAAAAGGTACAGTGCTTTAAAAGTGCCAGTGATTACAAAAAAAACCCCACTTTCAGCTGAGCTGTAACTTTACTTGCACCACCTTCTCAAGATGATTGAGGGGGCCTCTGAACATTGAAGGGGCTTGGACCCCTAAAAACAACATGGGGGTAGCAAAAGTGCTCAAACATTGTTTCTGTGTTTTAAAAAACCCACACCCAACCTGTTTCTGGTTTGCTCTCTCCTTTGATCTCTAATTCAAGTTCCAAGCCATTCTGTATTAAATGAAGCTCTGTGTTTCTATTCACATAGGGAGTTTTAAGCTTAAAAACAGCTATATTTCCCCCCTGTTGGCAGAAGCAGATAAAATTTGCAGGCATATGGCTTCATCTGGAGTAGATTAAATCTGCCACATTGCAGGTCCAGGGGCTTTCGTGGGGTAAGTAAAAGAAATACACTTTCCTCTGCAATACATATCGGCAATATTTTTATTAGGCCAGCTAACACTTTCAAGTTCCTATTAGTTTCATATTTTCAGGGTGAGGGAGTAGGGGTTTATCTCTTGCTCTTTCTTCCCTTAAAATAATTTGGAAGTGGCCAAGTGTTGTGTGTATTTTTTCTGGAACATCTTTGAAAAACATTTGCAGCTCCACCCCAGATTTCAGTGCTTGCTGTGCCAGGAGGGGACATGGACCAATAGGCATTACAAAATGAAGCTGTGATTAATACAGCCAGCAGAGTACTGGGACATTTATTTTTCAAGCAGAACAGCAAACGGTTTTTTTAAAAGGTTGAGTAAGGCTTTTAACTTATTCTTTTTTTAACTTCACTGCTCTGGTTGAACAAAATCATCCCTAGCTTTTCAGTGCTCCACAAGCAGAATTTAGACAGCCTCACTTCATACAAAGCCCAGGGGCTTAGAACAGAGTAACACAGAGACATGGGGGGGGGGGCCCTGAGATAATAGTGAACAGGAAACTGGGGAGTTCAGAAAAAAAGTGACAGAGCAGCACAAGGCTTTGTGGTGCCCTTCATCTCATGCAGGGTGCTTTGCTGACATCATGGTTTGACTCGGAAGGGATAAAACCAACCTGATTTGCCTTATATATTTTTGCCCCAGCACAGAGCAGCTACACACCCCTTGCATTTACAATCACCTCCAGTCTGAAGCACATTGGCTGCAGAAGCAGCCCGATCAATCTCTTGTCGAACAACTTTGGTTTCACATACAAGAGGTCCCAGAATCAGATTAGCAAGAGTTAAAATGAGGCTTGCAAAAAGGAATGCTCACTTCCATTTTGCTTGATTGGAGAAGTTGGGTTGTTTTGCCTTGCTTTTACATCTCCACAACTTTAACTCCCAGCAACTATAACTCTGACCTCCCAGTTTTCTTACATCACTACCTTTGGGACAATTGCACATTGCTTTTGTTAAATTGGGTTTGTCTCTCAAAACAACAGAGCACACTACTGTTTTCTTGTTGCTATGGACTTCTGAAAGGAGGGATGCACATGTAAGAGAACAGCAAAGGCCCCATCCTCCCCCCCCCCGAAAAAAAGTGTCCTCGTGTGTTGAAACTGATTTTATAATACTGTAACTGGCTTTCTCCAGAAAGTTATGGAGCCCCTCGCACTGAATAGCATAGACTCTCTAGCCCCATCCCACACCTCACCCCCACAAAACACCCCCAACAACTTTGGGAAGGAAGCATTCTGTTGCACACACTATATCTGAAGGAAGAATGCATTTTCTATGGGTAATAATACAGAAAGCTTTAGCAACCATTCTAGCCTATTCACCAGCAGCAATTAGCACAACAAAGAAATGGTTGGTGACTTGCCAGCAGCAAAACAATATGCTCAGGGAAAAGAAAAGAACCTCACCACCAAAACATAAAATAGAATAGAATCTTAATCAAGAAGGGAAGCAGGAAGTTCTCTAGTTTCAAATACACTTCAAAACCAGTTCCATGTCAAAAGGCAATGTCACTGCCACACAGTCCTGCCACACAGGATAGACCCTTGGCCTGTGAGGCTAGGCACTAGTGTAACCAGGTACATTATCGTTACGGCAATTAGATCAGAGATGCTAAATGCAGGTGTCTCTTTTTAGACCCAAAATGTCTTTAACTGAGCCAGAGCCAAGGTGCCTCAGAAGACACTTATCTGAGAAAAAGATCTGATCCACACCACCACCACGCTTTGGATTTTGGAGATTCAGGTTGATAATTTTCAAAATCTTTTACTCATCCTCATTGTTTTTCAGGGCAGAATGGTGGGGCATCGGAGGTATTAATCATGTTTTCCAGAAAGATAGAAAAGTGGCTTTCATATGAGACTTCCTATCGTTTGTGAGATTATGCATCAATGATCTTGAAAGGCCTTCCTCTTATGACAGCAACACACCTCATGGCAAGTCTTTTCTAAACGATTTTCAGTCATGCGATTAATTTCCTGGATGTAATATAGTTGATGTTTTATCCTGGATTCCAACAATCATTTTTTCAGCACAACCCTATGCATCTATACTCAGAAGTAAGTTTCACTGTGTTTCAATGGGACTTACTTCAAGGTAACTGAGCATAGGATTGCAACCTTGAAAGTGTGGTTCTGTACTTGTCAACTCAAAAATTAACACTGCAGAGTTTAATGACACCTTCTCTCAGGTAAGTGTGCATAGGATTGCAGTTTTAATGATGCAGTCATCATGGGATACCCTCACTGGTGGGCACTGAGATTTACAATATTTGGGACTCAGCTAGATTGATAAAGAAAAAGTGTTTTATATGCGTTTTATATGTGATATAACACTGTGACACCAGATGGCGCTGTGGAGTCCCGTTTTTGCAAACTCGATTTCTCAATATAAAGGTTACAATGCATTTTTCTGAAGCGCTCTTTTGATGTGTCTAGATCCATCCTTGGATGCTGCTTTGGTCTGCAAGCCATGTTTAGGCATTTAGGACTTTAGGGAAAGTCCTGGAGTCATCTTCACATCTCTCACTGTACAAGGGGCAAGTGGGAGCTCAACCAACCGGCACATTCTGACATGCAGCCTTCACACATTCAAAATGTACACATCCTGAATGTCTGAAAAGGGTTTTATTCTTTGTGACAAGTATCAGATCTCATAGTCCAAAAAGAGGGCTGCACCAGTCAACAAGCAAAAATGAATGGCAAACAACATACCCTACGACATTTATCCGATGAAAATAGGGACGTCCTCAGGAAAAGCAGGACATTCTGGGATCAAATCAGAAACCAGGACAGCTTCTGTAAATCCAGGACTGTCCCTGGAAAATAGGAACACTTGAAGGGTCTGAACAATATTTCACAGAAGACAGATTTTCTCAAGAGTTTTTAAGTGGCATCAGCATCAACTCTGTGTGTGGGCAAAATAATAAGATAATCAGGATCATTTTGGCGTCTTTTTCTCACCCCAAATTGAAACATGCCTCCCGGTGTCAGCTAAGAGCTACCCTGGGTAGACCCATTGAAATTAATGGACATGTCAGTCATGTTTATTAATTGTAATCGGTCTGCTCTGAGTAGGACTAAAGTTGGCTAGAACCCATAATTTCTAAATCATAGTATGGCTCATTCATGTATATTGGCTTAAGTTTAACACAGTAGGAGAAATAAGGACCCCACTTCCATTTATCCATGTCTAAATGGCATGGATAAATGACCAACTGAAAGAATTCTAAGGGGAATTTTACTACCTGGATTTGAGAAAGAGTAAATGGAAAAGTTACCCAGTAACAAAGATTTAAAAGAAAATCTATAATTCTGTCACTTATTAATCTAAATGTTATTTAATAAAATTACAATGAAAAAGCCAACTCATTGATGGGTGTGGTGACTGGGACTGCCTTAGAGGTAATGGATGTGAATAACTCCCAAAGTCATTGTAATCCTCATTTCAACAAAAGCATTATTCTACGCAAGCCTTAAACCATATTTATGACTCATTTTTTGAAAGCTGAAGATCCATTATGTTAGTAACTGATTAACCCTGAAATGCACCAAAGCAGTGAGCAAGGATTTCTCCAGAATTTGCCTTTGAGCTGGATGTTAAACAGACCAAAGAGATGCAAAGGGAGGGGAGAGCAATCTTGAGCCTGCAGTTTGTAACAGTTCCAAAGTGGAATGGCTTACCATGCAATCCCATGCACATTTATTTAAAAAAGGAGCCAGGGTTTTTTGAGAGCAGGAGTGCTGAAGTCATCTGCTGGAAGACCAGAGTAATTGATGGATCCTGCTCGCTCTGACAAACAAATATGGTAATACTGAGGCTTCCAAGTTGGCTATCATCCATGACAAATTAGCACTGAGGAGGTCAGAGAATGGGGGGGGGGGGAGATGTTTGGAAGCATCTTTTCCTGGACGTGGGTTCCTACTGCACGCTAGCATTTTAAATGGAACACTTGCAAGATTGTTTGCATTTCTAATTAAAAATGAAATACTGCATTTTAGTGGCCGAATCTTTAATTTAAACTCAAAGGTTTTTCAAGTTGAACCCATGCAGTCAGAAGCAAGTACCACTCAATTCAATACAGCTTACTGCCAGGAAACTATTCAAAGAATTGCAGTCATGGCACATGGCAAACCAGAGATATGAACCCAGGTTTCCCCAGCTCAAGTCCAACGTGTTTGCCACTACATCATCCTTTGCCATCTGCCCAGCTTACTAGTCCACACCTTCCACAGATGCCAATTAACTGGGCATTGTGCTTTGTAATGCTGCTCATTGGACTCACTTGGAGGTGTGGCTATGGGGACACTTCCGTCTCCAACACTGAAATTACACTATGGCTTAAATCTGTTGCAACCTGCAAATCGGGGGGCTTTTACATCACGTCAGGCTCTCCCTCACGCACATTTTGCTTCCACCAACCAAATGTGGACATGGAAAGGACACCAGATGTTGGGCAAGAGACTGGCAAATACAGCTCCGCCCACTCCTCCATACACAGTGTAAACACCTGGAGAAAAATGCCTGCTTGGAGCTTCTGTCTCACTGTTCCAAAAACTACTAACCTACTGTTTTTTCACATAAACACACAAACACATTAGGGAACAGTCTCTCTGTGTGTGTCCTCCTTCAGATATCAAGAGACCTTATTCTAATGTACGCAATTGTATCCCACGGGGGAAACACCAGCCAAACATCAAGGGGCTGTTACAAGCAATTTCCCGGCAAAGGAACTGCCAACTAGCAGCCCATATATTTTCAAATTTCAAGTTTATCGCTGCCAGTAAGCAATTTAATTTAGCTTTAAAGAAGTCTTCCTCTCATTGATTTGAGGAAAAAAGTAAGTTGGGGTAACGGGTTTGATATAATGGGAGACCCCAAGAGCTGCTGAAAATGGCTTTTGCCTTTTCTTCCTCCATCAAAATGCATGCTAATACTCTATGTGGTGATGTCATGACACTGTGCATTTCCCTGCATCTGCCAGCCAGCAGCAGCAAACCTTGATGCAGAGCAGATATGAAGGAATGTGCACCCTGTTGTCTTGGGGCAATTTGACGGATGGTGCATGTGGCTACATTCAGCAATGAGTCCCGCGATGTTGCACTACTGTGGGAGGGAAGGAATCCTGGGTGGAGGCAGGTTCCTGCACATTATGAAGAGGACACTTGCTGGTGCAACCATGAGGCATTCTAATTCCAACAAGGAGGGCCAGGCAGGGCTGCCCATGTGCTATGACAATGGGTAAGGTAAAGGGACCCCTGGCCATTAGGTCTAGTCGTGGCCGACTCTGGGGTTGAGGCGATCATCTCGCTTTATTGGCCGAGGGAGCGGGTGTACAGCTTCCGGGTCATGTGGCCAGCAGGACTAAGCTGCTTCTGGCGAAACAGAGTAGCACACGGAAACACTGTTTACCTTCCCGCCGGAGCGGTACCTATTTATCTACTTGCACTTCATGCTTTCAAACTGCTAGTTTGGCAGGAGCAAGGACCGAGCAACGGGAGCTCACCCCATCGCGGGGATTCGAACCACTGACCTTCTGATCGGCAAGCCCTAGGCTCTGTGGTTTAACCCACAGCGCTGCCACATCCCTATGACAATGGGTGAGCCATCCCTATTCTTGATGGAAGGGGAAATCTCAGAGGGTCTCAGAGGAGTGGGGCTGAGGTACAGAGACTAGGATTTGTTCTCCCTGTTGCTCCTGGTCTGAGGTTATAGCTGTCATCTTTTGGGGCAATGTCTCTTCCCTCCTTTATCCTATTATATAGGATAATGTGAGAATTCAAGAAAGAGATGCTATTTTTGGTCACAATCTTCCCATCTCCTGCAAAATCTCTTGTTCTGCCTCAGTTTAGTGGAAAGAGAGCAGAACAATAAGTAGAACAAAGAAGCCGCTTTGCACAAGGTATCTGTCTGATTGCAGATGCAGATCAAACCATAATCATTGCATATTTATAGGAATATAATACAGGAAATATGTAGCAGCAGACTATCTAAAGAAAATTAGCAGATAAGAACATACTTCTCAGATGAGTCCGCGGGTTGTTGTTTTTTACAGCTGCATTGTTCCTTGTGATGAGGAATAATTTGGCAGTGAAGTGGGAGCTTAATTGAAGGATATTTTTACCTGTTCTATATATATTTGTATGAGCCAGAAGGAAAAGACTGGTGGACGAGAACAAAACAGAGAACATTAAATGAAATGTTCTCTTGTATCAGTGTCTTCAGAAATAGGCAATTTCCGAGAATGCATCTATTACAACTCCAGATTACTTTGTAAAAATAGCCCCCAGACCCATAGCCACATCTAACAAAAATACTCTCAGATGACTCTGCAAGACACTCCATTCTTTGCAAAATGCCATTTGGTGTGAAATGGAAAACTTGTGCACATGCCACCACACTTTCTAAATTACAGCATATTGCCAAAGCTGTAGCTGTATCTACTTTCCAGCTTGGTATAAACTGGAATTCTTTTTCAGACATAATGGTGAAGTTGCAAGTAGGGTTGGAGCAGGAATCCGCTGGTGAGGGGAGCATTTGGTGTGACCTTTGAATGTAAAGAACTGCAGAGATGTGTATCAGAATATTTAAGTACCAAGATGAGAATTGGTAGCTCCTTCTTGTGCTTGGCTGCAAAACCTATGAGCACTAATTCTTCCAGATCTGATTTCAATTTAGAGAAGTATCAGTGGCCTAAGGCTGCAATTACAGCCCATCCGTGGGTTATTGTTCTGAGGGAGAGAGGCAAGACATGGCGAGTTGTATCAGGGCCGGGATTTCTTTTCTCCTTGCCCAGCAATTTCAGCTGCGGCCACAGCTGTGCTTTTCGAAAAGCAAATCTGCCACTGCCATGGTGGGAGGGAGGAGAGGCTGCCCACCATTCCAATTTCATGCCTCGCTGGTTAGACATGGCAGGAATAAATGAGCAGAGGCATTGCCTTTCCTCCTGGCCTCTCCAGGAGCCAGTAACTTGAGTCGATCTGTGAAACTCAGCTCCCACCTCAGCCCTTGGGATGGCTGCCTCTGAGGATTCCTAGGTCTAAGAGCCAAAAAGGGTCTGGTGGTAGAACCTCACTAAGTACTTCAATTATGGGAATCATCAATAGGTACAGGGGCACCTCAGGTTGGCAGACGGCACGATACCCCTTTGTACAACTGTTGGTCTTTTGAAAGGCACTTGCCTAGCAGCACGTCCTGATGAACTGCACCCCCTGTCCTTCACAATGTGTAACCAAACATTTAGAAAGAAAAAGCTTATCTTTTCAGTGGCTGACAGCATCAAAATTCCAAACATGAGGTCTTTTCTGATCATTGGTACTCGAGTAATTATGGGTATTTCCCAAACTCAGCAGCTAACAATAAAGCATAATTTCAGAGCATAATGAGATCCCTGTTGGATCTCACCAAAGGTTCATCTAGACTGGTTATGGTTGGCAGTCTAGATAAAAATGGCAGCATTAAATGGACCTTTAAAAAGGGAGAGTGACCAACATAGCAATCTAGTGGGTGTCTGAGCTAATCACCATGGTCCCAATATCTCTTTCTGGTCAGTCACTGCCAGTTCAGACACAGTGGTTGTATACAGTGGTGCCCCGCAAGACGAATGCCTCGCAAGACGGAAAACCCGCTAGATGAAAAGGTTTTCCGTTTTTGAGTTGCTTCGCAGGACGAATTTCCCTATGGGCTTGCTTCGCAAGACGAAAATGTCTTGCGAGTCTTGAGATTTTTTCCCCGCTCCCCCCCCCCTTTTCTAAGCCGCTAAGCCGCTAATAGCCTTTTAGCAGCTAAGCCACTAAGCCGCTAAGCCTTTAATAGCCGCTAAACCGCTAATAGCGCTAATCCGCTAATCCACTAATAGGGTTGCTTCGCAAGACGAAAAAACCGCTAGACGAAGACACTCGCGGAACGGATTAATTTCGTCTTGCGAGGCACCACTGTATATGAAGTTAAGAGTTTTGCCCCAGTGTGCATCACTGTACTGAGTGAAAATCACTCCTTTAAATTCATCATCTCATTTGTAAATAGCAAACTGTGGGTAACCTTTGCGGATATTTCAGAGGATATTAATAATCCATGAAGCCTGATTTAGATGGAGCAGGTTAATGGGGTGCTCCTGGACCCAGTTTTAAATGTTGCTGCAATAGGTGGCGGTGGCAGAGCTCTCTTTGGCAGTGCCATTTTTCACCCTGAATGCCCTGAATGTAGCATCATTCTGGGGGATTCTAGGAGAAAATAGACCTGCCACAAAAAAGAGCACTGCTACGACTATCTGTGGTGGTGGATCTAAAATGACCTAAAAACCACAAAACGACCTACCACCATCAGAGGCAGCTACAAGGCACAGACAGTTGAATAATTCCATGCTACCTTAAAATCTGCCCCCCCCCCAAGAAAAATTATCACATGATAATTTCCAGCTCAGAACCATGTGCAACAAACCTTTAGGGTAGCCATGTGTCATACTTTACAGAGGACATTCCTCTATTTGAATGATTCTTCTATTTGAAGGCATCTCCTACAGAAAGAGCTGTCCAACCCATGTGCCCCTTAAAGATTAAGAACCATAAGAAGGGAGAGGAGAAGGCTTGGACTTAGTCATCAATACCTGGCGATGAGACAGCAGAGTGAGGAGGCACCCAGCTCACCTGCTCACAGCCCCCTCCCTATATGAGATGTACCATTTTTCTCTTCAAATTTACATCTTTACATACAATATAAATGAGCACATGCAAATTTTATGCAAGCCTGCATCCTCTTTTGACTTTTATTTGGTTGCTAGACTTGATTTGCCACTTTACTGTCATTTCGCCTACTGCTGAAAGAGCCTTCTTCTGGCTCACACCAAAGACTGATGTATCCTTTCTTCCATGGCCAAACACTGCCTAGAGGATGACCAAAACTGGTACCTGAGCACCACAGGCCTCTCCTGCTGTTCTTTGCCAGCTATGCATATTCAGAGGTATGACTAGCAGCCACTGACAACCTTATCCTCTGTGAATTAGTCCAAACTCTTTTAAAACACTAAGAAGCCAGTGATTCAAAGGGACTGGATCTACGAGCCAAGAACTTGTCCCAGGGGCATCTGTGACAGACATGCTTTCATTTGCTTTGAATTGGGAGAAAGAGGCGCATGCTTGCCAAAGCCCTTCTCTCCCCTCCCCCCATGCAAAACGAGTGCAATGCTCCTCAGGGCCAGATAAAACTTCATTGGAAGCTGCCTCTGGCCTAATAGTTGCCCATCTCTAAAACAGAGAACCTTATGAGTTTTGAACTTTTAACTTCTGTACACACCAGTGAGTAATTCAACTTACCATTTGCGGCTTCGTAAGAGCAAAGCCAACAGACAAACCTTTCATAACTATGTTCGGATTGTAGACTTATTGCTCTGGAAGCCTTATGCCCAGTGCAACTTCATTGGAAGGTAAGGTGATGGTATTATCATCATCACCATCATCATGATCATCAAAAGTGATTTTGTTTTTGTAAAATTCCACGCTTTGGCCAAGCGGAAGTGTATCAGATAATGCCTCAGGCACAGGGATAGGTCAGCAGATACATAGAAGGCATGGGTGTGTTGGCCAATGACTAATTTGGCTTTATTGATCCATGACAATTTCTAGGCCAACTGTGCGGAAATACTGGTCTCTCCAACGCTGTCGTGCAGTAGCTTCACTGAAGACACAGCTAGAGTCCTAGGCTGCAAATGCCCCCAACCCATTTGGGTTGCGACAGTCATTTCACTACATGCTTCACCACACACCTGCTGCTGACGTGTGGAAACATGGTTGCCAGGCATGGTTAATTGGACAGTCGGCAGAAAAAGTGCACACATATATATATCATGATGGAAGGGCATCTGTATTCACTCATCAAAGCCCTACATAGTATTCCCCACTGCTCTTAAAGGCAGGGCACTGTCAGAGACTGATTTGGTTGGTGACTACAGAAGCCTCGCCTCCCTAGCCAAGAGCCCCCTTGTCCCTGTTCCATGTTCACTTGCTCAAGCTTTCTCTCTGGCTCATAGGGGGTAAGCAAGCGGATGATGGTGGCGAGAGCAATGAGGAACAGCTGCCACCACCTTCTGGCTTGCTCACTCACCTGTCAGCTTTCTTCCCAGCAACAATGGTCATGCGAAGAAGCAGCAAGAGCTGCTGGCAACAAAGTCTGTGGGCAAAGCCCTGTGTTCCCATACACTGCATCAGCTCAACCGCCTACACCTGCGCTATGCCAAGGCTGATTTCTGTAAATACGTAGACTCTGAGAGGCCAAATCATGGAACTTCCATTGAAAACTAGCATTGTCAGATGAATCAACTGTGAGCAGAATATGGCAGATCCCTTTCACCCACCTGTTCACTCGGAGATCAGGAACAAAATTCCTTGAAGCAAATGCAATCGCCATTTGTTCATGGTAGGGCTTTTCTTTTTAAGACTGCAAATTATATATAATTAAATATGTGGTGTTGTGGTGTTATATTATCTGTGCTGTGTGCCTGTAGTACAGGATGTTTTGTTTCCATAAATGCGTGGACATTGTCCTGCGGAGGTGTTGTCCATCATTCATGGGTGAACGACTACTACCCTGCTGGAAGATGGCTTTGCAATTGGCCGTTAGATGCATCATTAACATTAAGATGGAACACACAGAGAAGATATGGAGAAGATAATGAGTCAGTGAATGATGCAAGTGTCTGCCAATGGTAATTGAAAGAGCTGAGATGGAAGCCTGAAGAGAGTTATGTACTAGTGTCAAATGGACTCCATTAGAAGTTGATACATCCTACCTTCATGAGGCACAACACAACATTCTGGGTGCATTCAGACAGAAGGAGTATTCTGCTAGTTTTCCTGATTATAACGCTAGTGCTTCTGTCCTGTTTTCTAAAATTCCTTTCACACTGCAGCACCAGTTGCATTTTGGAACTGCGGCTTTTTGACCACTAAATTTCATCCACACCAATGGGCCACTGAGGTCAGCTGGGCCTCAAAGATGGATCCAGGAGCACCCTTAGACAACACACTTATCCCTTCAGGTGGAGCACAATCTCATCCAAAGAAGGCAACTGTTGTTGTTGTTAATTTAGTGAATTTATATACCGTCCTATACCCGGAGGTCTCAGGCGGTTCACAGAATAATAGACCTAGGAATTATCCACCACAAGTACCACTGTCTTGCCAGTTTGTTAGCCCTCATCCAGACCACCACAGAGTCCAGGCGTCAATCCATGATTTGCCCAGCCTCCCAATTCAAATATAACAGTGAAATAGAACTGGCTATCACCTTCATACTGATGACACCTCACCCCAAATCCCCTAACAGTCACTCCCAACAGCTTCATGTAGATGTTAAATAGCACTGGGAACAATGCCAGGGGACGAAAAGACAATCGCTCAATGCTGTTTTCTGAAACTGACCCTGGAAACAGGATAAAACCAATATAAATCAGTGCACCCAATAAACATCTCAGTAAGTTACCTCAGAAAGATACCATGCTCACAACCCCCCTGCGGCTGAGAGAGCAAGTAAGAATAACATGGTCACACTCCTTCTTTCCTAATCCATTAAAAGTCATCCACCAGGGTGACCAAGGCCAATTCAGTCCTATAACCAGATTAAAATGAGTCAGTATAAAGTTTCATTGAAGAATACTTGTTACACAGCTTGACATCTGAAGAATGATGCAGAGGAATGATTAGTACCAAAAAAAGTCCATGCAGAGAATAGTCCTGGGGTGGCTGATCCATGCTGTTGTCGCAATCAACGAGGCAACGTCACCCTAGGCTTAAGGAAATAGTGGCTCTCTGAGCTTCTGGGTATTTGCAGTAACCGGCTGTACAATGGCTCAATTGTTCATACTTACTCATTAGTGTTAGTGTTTGAATTTTAACTTGTTCTGTGAGAGTTTAAAGGTGACCTAACAATAAGTTGAAAATCAATGAAGAATCCTCCAGCAACTTTGCTTAAAGACCTTACAGCATACACATTTCTAGTATATTCAAGTTACAGTGAATGTCAGTAACATGATCTTAGTCCTCAATGATGTGGTAAACCTCTGGCTGGGCTGTACCTTTTAAGACTGCTGGTGTGGGCTAGGTTCAGTGGATGTTCTTCCACCTACAACTGCATGCATTTAGCTAGGAAGGCAGAGCTAGAATTGAACCCTTCTGCATGACATGCTATTTTTCTGTGTGGATAGATTTATTTTTAGTTTTATGTTTATACTGTATGGAGAAGCATTTGTTTATGTGCATAGCACATGGTACAGACAGTTAGAGTTCTCCCACCATCAGTGAGAACTACAACAAAGTATATGCTTACCATATCAGAAATTATAAAATCATAGGAATCATAGAATTGTAGAGTTGGCAGGGACCCCAAGAGTCTTCTACTCCAACACCCTACAATGCAGGAATTTTTGTCCAAAGTAGGGCTCGATTCCATGACCCTGAGTCTAAGATTAAGAGTCTCATGCTCTACCGACAAAGCTATTATGTAAGATACGGAGTAGAGGATAATATTCGATCATTTATTAGTAGTCATTTGACCTTGAGCTTTAGAGGCAAATATCACAAATGTATGCATCAAGACTTATTTTGGCTACACTAAAGTAATTTTTTACCAGAGAATATAGTAAATTAATAATTGTCATCCTTAATTCCTAAAATATATTAAATCTCAGCATACAGCATGTTTCCAATTTTTATTGTTATTATACACACAAACTAGATGGTCTCATAAAAATGAGAGTAAAATTCAGTAATTTATGAAAAGGCGATTGGTTGGTTCTGTTGAGGTCTATTAAAATATAAGCATTTACAGTGGATCTCATAAAATATTTAGGGCCAGTAAAGGTCAATGTTTACTACAACATATATCTGCCAACAAATGTGCATATATTGTACATGCATGTTCACATGCATCCAAATTAAACCAAGAGGGTAGACTTCTGGGAAACAAGGTGGGGGAAGCCCACCCACACACAACAAAACAAGTTGTGGGAAGGGAATGCAGTGGATGTAGCCTACCTTGATTTCAGCAAGGCATTTGACAAGGTGCCCCATGATATTCTTGTAAAGAAGCTGGTAAAATGCGGTCTTGACTATGCTACCACTCAGTGGATTTGTAACTGGCTGACTGACCGAACCCAAAGGGTGCTCATCAATGGTTCCTCTTCATCCTGGAGAAGAGTGACTAGTGGGGTGCCACAGGGTTCTGTCTTGGGCCCGGTCTTATTCAACATCTTTATCAACGACTTGGATGATGGACTCAAGGGCATCCTGATCAAATTTGCAGATGACACCAAATTGGGAGGGGTGGCTAACACCCCAGAGGACAGGATCATACTTCAAAATGACCTTGACAGATTAGAGAACTGGGCAAAAACAAACAAGATGAATTTTAACAGGGAGAAATGTAAAGTATTGCACTTGGGCAAAAAAAATGAGAGGCACAAATACAAGATGGGTGACACCTGGCTTGAGAGCAGTACATGTGAAAAGGATCTAGGAGTCTTGGTTGACCACAAACTTGACATGAGCCAACAGTGTGACACGGCAGCTAAAAAAGCCAATGCAATTCTGGGCTGCATCAATAGGAGTATAGCATCTAGATCAAGGGAAGTAATAGTGCCACTGTATTCTGCTCTGGTCAGACCTCACCTGGAGTACTGTGTCCAGTTCTGGGCACCACAGTTCAAGAAGGACACTGACAAACTGGAACGTGCCCAGAGGAGGGCAACCAAAATGGTCAAAGGCCTGGAAACGATGCCTTATGAGGAAGGGCTAAGGGAGCTGGGCATGTTTAGCCTGGAGAAGAGGAGGTTAAGGGGTGATATGATAGCCATGTTCAAATATATAAAAGGATGTCACATAGAGGAGGGAGAAAGGTTGTTTTCTGCTGCTCCAGAGAAGCGGACACGGAGCAATGGATCCAAACTACAAGAAAGAAGATTCCACCTAAACATTAGGAAGAACTTCCTGACAGTAAGAGCTGTTCGACAGTGGAATTTGCTGCCAAGGAGTGTGGTGGAGTCTCCTTCTTTGGAGGTCTTTAAGCAGAGGCTTGACAACCATATGTCAGGAGTGCTCTGATGGTGTTTCCTGCTTGGCAGGGGGTTGGACTCGATGACCCTTGTGGTCTCTTCCAACTCTTCTATGATTCTGTGATCCTAAGTTGTACATCCAATAAAGTAGACTGCAACCAAAGAAAGCTCTTCCACTACAAATGTGTCACATAGTTGCTGTTGCTACAATAAACTAATGTGACCACTGTTTGGAAAGACCCCTGTGAAACACTTCACCATTTATGAAAACTAGGCCTTGAACAAAGAAATGGAAAAATGAATTTTATTCATACACACACACACACTTTTGAACATAGACGCTTGTTCTAAAGTAGGTAATTATGTGCCATTACATATCATTGTGCATATAGCTGCACTCATATGGTTTGCAAAATGCAAATAGAACAACCTCAACAGAGCTGTGAGAGATTATTAGCTGCTGAGTTACAATACTAATAATGTATTTATTCTGCCCATACGTCAGGAAGAGCTTTCTGACAGTCAAAGCTATTTGACAGTGGAACAGACTCCCTTGGGAGGTGGTGGACTCTCCTTCGTTGGGGGGTTTTAAGCAGAGGTTGGATGGCCATCTGTCACGGATGCTTTAGTTGAGATTCCTGCATTGCCGGGGGCTGGACTAGACGACCCTCAGGGTCCCTTCCAACTCTACAATTCTATAATGTGGGAACTTTCAAGAGTACAGAAATTCAATTCGAGACTCACACCTCTTCCATACATTATGGCATCTTTTACAAAGCATCTGTGTTTTGCAATTCAAATGCAAGCTTTACTGTTCTTGAGTCTAAGCTATTGTTCAATTCTGCATGCCCTCAAGTTTGCCAGAATGATAAAGCTTTTCACATTTGTTAGCACTGCTCTTAGTATTATCTGCTTACATTGTTTCCATAGCAGGTTCATCTATAAGACAAACAGAGAAAGCTGTTTGCTCCTGTGATCATTATATATGCTTTACGTGGGCCAGTGATTAATGCAGAGTATGATATCTCTACTTACTAATCAATCCTAAATCAGGAGAAACATTCAGATTTTTTGACTCACACGGGTAGAGACATCTTAACCTTGTTTCTGAGGTCATCCTGTTCCTTTCTCTAGTGGAAAGACAGAATACAGCTGTTAAGTATGGAAGGCTTGGAGGCACAGTTTCCTACAGAAAACAAAATATGTTCACACAAACTCAGAAGACAGCAACTGAAATTAAGAACAAGACGTGTCTCAGTGTCTCCAGCTTCTAGCATCAACCCAACTCACAAATACAACTTTCAGATGCACAGCCCTCCTTGCCCTATTCCTCTTAGGATGATGTGACATTCAGCCAGGTGAGGTGGGAAAAGGCTGGCCCATTTGTCTCCATGGCAACCTCTTTGGACTTACAATTTGCAGTACTTAACTGGTTAGCCAAAGCCATTACCTTAACAAAGGAACTGGTTTTGTTCTCTGACCTTCTGGATATTGTTTCTGACTCCCAAGACTCATAACAATATAATTTAAAACAATAGTTTTGTATTACGCATATGAGCCTTAACCTCATTATCTCCCCACTTCTCTCTGGCTTGGCTACAAATCATTTTCTTCTATTTTTGCTAGTCACTGGGTGTTTGCTTGTTTGTTTTGCTGTCTCTGAACCAGGACAAACTGTGGTCAGTTAGCTAAGGATTTGCCCAAACCATCGGACTTTGAACCATGGTTAATGGTCTTGGCTTGTTTGGAAAGATCAACTATGGTGAATGCTAACCACAGTTTCTGATTCAGAAGTAATGGCAAACTGTAGTTAGTTGAAATCAAAAGCACACGCTTCCATTTCTTCCTTGTGACTGCACTGGTTATACTGCTCTGCTTATTGGTTTCAGTTGTGTTCTCTATCCATGCAGCAAATAAAGAAGCCAGTTTGTCTGCCTGCATTTATTTTGCACTTATTATATTGAGTAGAGCAGGGCTAGGTACTTCTTGCTGATGATATAGACAAATAGGGGTGGTTGGCTTTTGCTGCCCAACTCCCCAAGGGACCAAGTCTCCTAAATCCATGATCAGTCAGAGATGAATGGATGGAGGCAGGATGCAGTGAAAGCAATGCAGATCTTTATTTTTCTGTTGCAGTAGAGTTCCCTCCCCTCCTAGCAAGGAGGCAAGAGAGACCCAGAACCAAAAAGAAACATCTCTTTTAAGGGTTTGCATTTTGGCTTGGAGAAGGAGGAGATCCCCTCTACAAAGCGCCAGAAATTACATCACACATAAGGTGGGGTTACTGCGGCTCAGGCAGACCAAGGTGTGATGTTCCTGAGGATTTAGCAAGTTTTACATAGTTCCAGGCACAGTTTACACAAAACATTAGCATTTGATAAGACAACCAGGATGCCCATCAGACATCCCTCAATGCAGAGCATCTGGGCAAACAATGACAATTAATACCAAGGAGGGTGATAGATAGGGGAGAGGAATCCCTTCAGGAACTTCCCCTGATTGGTGTTCTCAGGCACGGCTTATATACTTATGTGTGTTTACCCTGTGCAATTATCAACATTTATTTTATATTTGAGACCTTAGAATTCCTTTAACACTGAAAAGGTGCATTGTGAACTTACCATTCAGAAAGATTTCTTGCAAGTTTATCAAGCATTTTTGTACATTCATGAAAGAAAGTCTTTAATACAGTAAATATTTTACAAAATTAAGCACTCAATCTCTTTGACTTGAACAAGAAAGTTATGCAGAGTGTTTTCAGCCCCACGCTCCCTAGTTGCACCATAATGTGCTTTCTAAACCTGGTATTTGTTGCTTTTGCGCTGGTTATCATGATACAATATTAAAACGGGTTTTCTTTTCTTTTAGAAAACAAGGTTCATCCTAGTTTTGAACATCTTAGTTACAGCATGAACTATTTTTGTTTTCACCTTTTGGATCCCCTTGGTATCATTAACATCCTGTTTTCTTATGAAACAAAATATACGTCAGTCATAATTCGTACTATGTTTTCAGTTAACTTGACCTTGACGTAGCCCATTGTGTAAGTTAACACTCTCTCTGCATGGAGGAGGAAGCCATGATGGGGAAAGTGACTGCCTTTCACTTTCCCTGGCCTGGTCCTCATATGCTCTCCACCAGTGACTGGGAGGTGGTGATGGTGGGACTGGATGCACCTCCCCCATCCCAAATATGCCCCATTTTGAAATGTGGCAGCTACATGGCTGGATTGGAGGGGCCAGAAGCAGGTGCAAGGTCAAAAGCAAGCATGAGTCCCAATCCAAGGCAGCAGCCAGGTAAAGAAAGCAGGCGAGTAGGAGAGATAGACAGATAAGCTGGTTTGGCTGCAAGAGCTGTCAAGCAGCTGCTGTGTCCCAATGAGCTTGGAGAGTCAGCAAATATTTTTCAGATTGCAAGGTCAGCTGATAAAAACCTTGCAAACAGTTCTGATTGTTTTTAACAAAATAAGTAGCTTAAGCAAACGCGAGTGTGAACAGCTATTGTAGAGTAGCGTGAATCCTTCACCAAGGAAATTAAAATTGCAGAGCTTCTTGGCACATCTCAGTGTTAGGTATATACCTGCAACTCTCTGTTAAAGAGTATTCTGCATGACAAATCCAGCTTTACCCTACATAATATGCATATCAGCCTCCCACAGCACTTTAGGGCTTGCTAGTCAAAGCCAACCAAAAGAAATATTCACTTGAATACTTCTGTTTGAAACCACTTTGAGGTTTTTGAAGTAAATAAAATAAATCATGTATCAAGTCATTATGCCTATTCCTAACCATTTAATCAATGGCAGTGAGGTAAATGACGTGTGTGTGTGTGTGTGTGTGTGTGTGTGTGTGTGTTTCATTTCTACAGCCACTTTTCTATCAAAAAAAGATGCTCAAAGACAAAATAGATTTTTAAAACAGAAAGAGACTATTACAACCCATTACTAACCGTAATGTAAAGCATTATACTAAAATAGGAATAATCAGCAATTAAAAGCAAGACTCAAATAATCTGTGCTTGATGAAATCATAAATAGAAAAACTTTACCTACCAATTGGAAACAGGAAAGGGAAGTTTCTTTTCAGGTCTCCTGGCAGGAAATTCCAAAATATAAGCACTCCTTCCTCCAACTTTCCTGAACAGTGCAACAGTCCAAGAACTGTACTACTTAAGATATGGCATTAATTATGAGTTCTGTGTTCCCTTTTGGTAACCAAAGTTCAAATCAGAGTTCAATCAGTAAACCTAAAAAGGAGCTTAAGTTTATATGCCCATTACTATATTTCCCCTCCCTCCCAATCTTAGTTGTTTTTTAGAGTATTGATTGATTGATTTTCAATTATACAAATTATTCAGCAAACCAAAAGAAACCTCTAAAACAGTTTTAATTATGGCATGAAAAAATAATAAAGAAACAGACTTTCAAAGTCCCTAAATGTTTTATTATGCCCAATGCATCTTGGAATTAAATTCTTTGGAATGAAAGTTTTGGGTTGTTGTTTTTTAAGGAAAAGTAGGATCAACTGAAGAAGGGTCAGATGAATTCAGAAAAATGAAATGTGGATTTGATTGATTAAGTCAGACTTGTTTTGATTATAAGCTGTAGAAAACATTGAACTACAGTACTTGTTTTAGAGAAAAGTCAATCCTGAAATACTGCTCATGGGAGGAGTGGGGTAATTATGCTTATATTTACTTCTGCAATACAGTTTAGGACATATATATAATATATTGGAAAGCAGCTTGAAATAAAATAAACTACGGATCCTTGTTCCCAGATCTGCGGCTCTAGGATGGCTTGTAAAGTAGACCAGGGCTCTAGAAATACCCTGCTTTTAACAGAACAATCTGGCTGCCCATTACTGGGGTGGAGGGGTGGGATAATGTTATACTGGCTTGATTTTCTTTGCTTAATCCAGCAAGTCTCCTGTGCTATTAAAGATTGCTAGCATTTCTCCTATGAGATTGTGCTTAAAAAATAAAAAGTGGCTGCTAGCAGGAAATGACGAGCAGGGAGGAACAGAAAACAGAGAGGGAAGTATCAGTTACCAGTGTCCCTGGCATGACATTTAAACAATGAAAGGGGTGGAGTGGTTGGCCCAAGTTTTCATAACACGCCAGACATCATTTGTGGTATTCAGTCCTCTGCTTTCTTTACGCTTGATCTGTTTTGGATTGTTTCTGAGTTACAGTCTGTGTAGAACCCTCCCTAGAACTTTGTTCGTGCTATAAAAGCTCTGTTTGTTTCCCTTGGAAGGTTAGTGCTTTGCAAGAATCTTCAAATTCCCGTCAAAATAGGTGAAATTTACCTTGTGTTATTATCTTTGTCCTTTCCATGGACCGTTCCAGACTCCTAACAACACATCCGTGCTAGTAATATGCTGTTTCTGATGGGGTTCTCTGTGGGCTCTAGGGAGGGACACGCAGAACTCCTTGAGAAATCCCACCGGCTGAGAAATCTCTGGGAAGTTTCTTTCAAGCACGAACCTCCAAATGCCCTTTGAAATTTCACTTCGGGAAATGATTAAGTGCCATTCCTTGTAGGTAAGAGGACTAGACATCCTTCCTGCAAATCCATGATCAACACGTCCCATTCCAGAAATGTTTAACTCTTATTAGGAAGCCAAGGCACAGTTTCTTTCAGCACTTGCCCAATTGGAAAATTGCTGCAGCTGTGCCCCCACTCTCACCCGACCATCCTTTCTTACTGGAAAACTCAGAACTACTCTTATCCTGCTTGCTTCTGCTCAGCAAACTGGTTGTTTCTTAAATGCCTAGCTTGTGTGCCCGTGTAGCTGTCTGATGTTGGCTTTTCTTTTGGTCTTTCTTGTACTGCCATAATTTCTTCACTATAAGCAGCACAAAAATGAGGGATACCTGTTTTATTTCTTTTTCTTTTGGGGTCTGATTGGCACTTGCTTGGAAAATGCTAGAGTTCTCCTGTGATGACTTTATTGCTTTATTATGGCACGGAGAACCATTTTCACAAAAAGCTCAGGAAAGGTGCCATATCAGAAGGAACAGTTCAAAACCAAATTTTGGTCACTCTTGTGCTCCTGTTTATATAAACACCAGGTTACCCACAATGATCAAGGGTCCAACAACCCATATTTTGGCTGGTAGAGCACCTCAGTCTTATGTGCATGTATGTCGTATTGAATTACTCCCATGTAACTGTGCACAGGGTTACTTTTCTTTGTTGTCATCTTATACTCTGTCTGGGTTGGAAATGAAGAAGCAACTGTTGTGTCCCCCTCCACACCTCCCTGTCTGGACCTCAGCATGAACTGTGGCTGCCTCTGCAAGGAAGTATCTTCCTATTTGCTCTGGCAGCACTGAGAGAAGGTGCTGCAGGAGCAAACCACAAATGGCCTCTTTGTGAAGACAGCCACAAATGCTGGAGACCAAGGGGACTAGTGGCAGGGAGACAGCTTCGTGACATCTTCTTTTTCTTTCCCCCTAGAGAAAAAAGTGCATGGCAGGTAGAGATTGTGATATGATGCCCTGATGCACCAGTCCCATTGAATCCTGTGGGATTTACTTCCAAGTAAACCTGCATAGGACCAGACTTCAACCAAGTCTCTGCCTCCATCTCCTCTTCCCAGGCTGAAATATGCTCTTATCATAGTGTGGTTTCACACCCATAAGCACAATGCAACGTAAGAATGCTGCTTTCCCAGTCACATGTTTCAAAGGACGTCACATAATGTAAATCAAAGAATCATCTGGGTCACCATGTATGACTAAACTTCGGCATTAAGCAACTGTTTCCCAGTTAGCAACGCCCAGACTGAAATGCTAAGGCGTTTGGTATGCTAATGTCATTTAATGAATCACTGAAGAGTTGATCCGTTTCAACATATATTTACCTTAGCAGTGAGCCACTGGCTGACGACTGGATTGACAGAAGGATGCAATAAATTCCCGCATTACACTAAAACGTGTGTGATAACACATGAGTGACACATTCCTGCTATGACAAACATCCATGACAAGCCTAGAAGGAGCTGAAAGCAGAGGAAAGTTTTCTGAAAGTCGCTTTGATCTTTTACCCTCAAGCGACCATCTTGCAATTCTTTTGGCGTTTTGCCTGGATCACGCAGCTAGCAATGTGAAGTCACTAATGCAAGCAGCAATGAGCAAGCTGGCTTTGGCAGGCTTAGAAGAGCCTGGTGCACTAATATCTGTGAACTGAGAGAAGAGGTGGGGTTTAGCAGGAGGGAAAACAGGCCAGGCATTATACCACATTCGTTACGAATGTTTGCATGGAAATTTGTTCCAAGGAAATTGAAAATAAAACATTAAGGTGGAAAGGAAATAATTCTAATCAGAATATTTCACTGAAAAATGAGGGGGGAGGGAGGGAGGGAGAGAGCACTATCTTTATAACCTATCTGTTTGGAAATATCTCAAGAACTTGTACATAGGATGCCATGAATTTCTGGGTACATTCTTTGTTCTAGCAGCTTAAGGACATTGTTGGCAAGGAGCGTCAACCAGGTTGGAAAGCCAACCTGGTTCTGTCCAGATATTACAGACTACAATTCCCATCATACTTGACCGTTGGCCCTGCTGGCAGAATCCTAAAACATCTGGAAGCCACCTGTATTTGTTACCTCTGGGGAATACAAATATAATGAATAAATAAATTCTGTGCATCAGTATGTGCAAGAATTGGGCAAGGCCCCCTCCTCCTCCTCCTTTCAATACTCGTTGTACTATTGGTACCAAGCCCCAGCCGATTCGCTACATCCTCAAGTCTGCAATATAGGCTAGCGGGGACCAATGTGGAACTGAGGCTCTAGGGAGTATTGGTCTAAGATTAGTTGCAAAGTGAAGGCACTTCTGCCTCAATTAAATTGTTGTACTGTCTTTGAGAGCAGCTTTGCCAGGGCTTCTCTGCACTGAGCACAGCAGGGAGATGGGCGTTACCTGCTTTCTGCTCCTGCGTATTAAGTGACTGGTGCCATCATTTTCTTTCAGGGCCAAACCAGAACCTGCCTATATTTATTAGTGTGGGATGGAAGTTAGCTTCCTATGCTAAAAGGAGTACCGTATATATTGCAGTGTCCCCTCTCCTGCCTGCTCCTGTTAGCATGAGAAGTTCACCATCACTCTCACTTTATGGCTGTAACATTTACTTGCATGAGAATAATCACATGAAGATCTGGTTGGACCACAGTGGAGATGTGGTTATGGTTAGAAGCACAGGCCACATTCTCTCTGTGTGTGCTGTCCCTGCCTCCCCCACCCAATCTAATTTTGAAAATTGCAATACACACCATTACATTTAAAGCACCCCACAAAGAATCCTGGGAACTATAGATTGCCCCTCACAGAGCTACAGTTCCCAGCATCCATAACTGCAGTTTCCATTATTCTTTGGGGGTGGGGCAGCAGAAACATGCTTTTAAATATATGTTGTGTCTGCAGCCTTTCTTGCTGTGCTTTGCACAATGTATTTCATTGCACTATTTAATGTTATTAGTACTTCCTTGTATTTGTCATTACAGAATCACACTCTTCCCAAAGTGTAAGACATGTGAGAACATGTGTCATCTTGCAGCATTGCAATGACAGGTAGCAGAAGGAGAGGTGGAATTTCTGGGTCATGGAAAAGGCAAAGAGACAAAGGGAAATCTGAAGTTGGGGGGCCCTCTATGAAGTCCAGTTAGTACCAGTTTTCCCACTAAGGTTCAGTTCCCACCATTTTTCTTGATCCAGTACCAGCAACTGAGCAGCAGTCGGTCAAGGAAGAGCTTTCACTGTGCTGGCACTGGCAGTGCTCCTGGGGTGTGTGGGAGGCACATTCCTGGGTGCGTAAAAGATTCAGGTCACAGCCCCATAAGAAACAAATCTGCGTAACATTTTAATGTACTAATTTATATGTCAGGGCATGTGTTGCCGTTCCCCCAACTACTAGAACAGAACAGTCTCTAAAACCAAAAGAACCATAATCTTCAGACCACAAAATGACTGAAACACCTCCCTACCTCCCCCCTTCAGATGGTTATGTATATTAGCTCACTTACTCCAAAGCCCAGTAATCCCGCCCTGCTCTGTTAGGTGGGCCTCCTGCTCATTCTGCAGAATGAGGCATCGTCTTGAAGCCTTGCGCTGATGGCACCATGAGATAGGGGCGCAATCATACTAAAGATGAAATTGTGCACTACATCTATCAATTTCCATTGTCTGAATTACTCATTTTTCAATTTTTTCAATGAGTTCTCCACATTTCTGCAACCATTTGCATTTTTTAAATTAAAAAAACAGACATTGTGACTATTAATCAGTATCTTACTGTGATTTTTCTCCTAATAAACAATTTTTTGCATAGCAATTTCCCTGGCTAATACAATGCATTTTGTATGTTATTTTCACCAATTTATGCATTTTTATGGACACTTTAATATATGCATTTTTGACTGAAAAACTGAAAAGTGTGAGTTTTTAAAGGGGTGCCTGTGCTTTGGTTGGCATATTGTTTTGAAAAGTATGTATTTCATTTCATTTCATTTTTGTTAGATTTGCCTTTAAAGCAAACTTAATCAGCTTTCTTTCCCATCCTTACCAAGGAACTGTTGCTTTGGAGTTATCGCCACTGAAAAAAGGGTCTTTCTTCATCAGCTTCATCATCTTTTTGAAAAAAAAGAGAGCTGTAACGGGGTGATGGAGAAGTGAGTTGTTATGCAGTGATGACAATACTCTGCAACAGTTTTTCTCCAAGGACATGTAACTATAATGATGTAAAAATGAATGAATGGTCAGAGGAAATGCCCCCTTGCTGTACAGAGAGGACATCTCTTGGCAATGATGTTAAGAAGGAGCTGCAAGTGCCATGGAAGTTCAAGTCCAGCCCCACCTACATATTAAAAGAACAGCAGAAGGTTTTGGGAATCTGAGAATCATTTCATGCACTATACAGCACCAAACTTGAGTTTGCCACCAAATGTACCCTCACCCAGAAGCCACACTGTTTTCAAAGACCTTTTTGCATTTGTAGGTGTACACCTTTTAAAATAAATAAATAAGTGTGCCTAAATGCCTACGCACATTGCATTCTGATTAGTATCTACCGTATTTTTCGCTCTATAGGACGCACCTTGTTTTAGAGGCGGAGAACAGGAAAAAAAATTCTCCCCCTCTCTGCACAGCGCCCCTTCAGCAAAGCAGCAGGAGAAACAGAGCCCCTTCCATTTCTCCTCCTGCTTCGCTGAAGGGGCGCTGCGCAGAGAGGGAAAACTGTGCAGCGCCTCTCCAGCGAAGCGAAGCCAGGAGAGCAAGAGGGATCGGTGCACACCGACCCCTCTCGCTCTCCAGGCTTCAGCGATAGCAACGTGAAGCCTCCGGAGCGCGGAGAGAGCGCTCCCTCTGCGCTTCGGAGGCTTCACGTTGCTATCGCTGAAGCCAAGGAGCCTGCATTCACTCCATAAGATGTGCACACATTTCCCCTTAATTTTTGGAGGGGAAAAAGTGTGTCTTATAGAACGAAAAATATGGTACATGTTGTCAAAAAAATATTCAGCCCTATAATGTTATAAGAAACTGTATATATGTACGTACAGTATATGCATGCGTTTAGTGTGTCTGTGTATGTCTCTGTGTGTGTATACAGAGAGAGAAAATAATCACTGTACAATGAGCAAGAGACACTTCATTGGACTTGTGCTGGCTGGCCAATAGGTTTGTAAAAATGCAACATATCTTAGAGGGGATGAAATCAAGGAGAGCACAAGCCTTGCTAGATTACTTTGTTGTGGCTGCTGCTTGCTGTTTAAAAGTGCTGCTTTATCAGCTCTAAAACAAAGGCTGCCTCAAGCCATTACCCAAAAGCGTGACAAGCCAGATTTGACAACTAAAATTACAGCTTAAGTGGATAACACCACAGCTCCTGATTCTCAAAAAAGCAAACAAACTTCCAGAAGCCCATTTATTCCCCTGTGCCTTGGAAGAGCTCCCTTCTCTTCTTCAGCGTCAATTCCCTTTCTTCCTCACAAATTATTGTCTTTTCAATTAGCTTGCAGGGAAGTCCTAGGCATGTGTGTTCAGAAGTCCAATGGGACGTCCTCCTAGGTATGTTTGTGTAGATTGCAGCCTTAGATGGAGCCTCACCTAAACTCCTTCTTCCCATCACCACCGCCAAGAAAGCCCGGCCTCAATTTCAAGGCTTGACAATAACCACATGGTTCTTTCAGATTCACAGTCAGCTCTCTTTCCTCTTCTCTGCACATAACAGAGCCCCCCCCCAAAAAAAACATGTTGAGCAGCCATCACCACCTTTTCTAGCTGACAAAGAGACAATGGAGAAAGAGGGGGGCTTGTTGCCCTTCCTTTCCTGCCACCCCACACATAGGGAAAAGCTGCGTCCCCTAGATGCCTCTGGAATAAATTGCTCAGCACCTCAGAGAAAAAAAGGGTCTGAGGCGTCTTGAGGCAAAAGGGGAAGGTGCTGCCCCTCCTTCGTGAAATATCTTGCCGGAGCCACTTCCTCGCTTCTCCAGCAGCAGCAGAAGCAGGCAGGGGATTCTGCCACCTGACGCGGCTGCTTCAGTCCTTCCTAGTGGAAGGGGGGCAGGAAAAGCCTTCCCTCTCCCTGCAAATGCCCACTTGCTGTGCTGGGCCACTGAGGAGGTCCTCCAGGCCATGAAGTTGGATAACAGAGTGTGAGACCTACCCCACCAGACATTCAGAGCACTGCTCCAAACATCTGAGGCCATTAGACCAGCCCTGTCTCTGAACGTGTGGATGTGCAAGGGGTGAGGGAGGAGACTCACTGAGAGCAGTGACACGCTGCGGTATGCATGCAGCAGCCCCACTAAGCACACATGACTTAGAATCATAGAATCATAGAATCATAGAGTTGGAAGAGACCACAAGGGCCATCGAGTCCAACCCCCTGCCAAGCAGGAAACACCATCAGAGCACTCCTGACATATGGTTGTCAAGCCTCTGCTTAAAGACCTCCAAAGAAGGAGAGTCCACCACACTCCTTGGCAGCAAATTCCACTGTCGAACAGCTCTTACTTTTTCAGGCAGAGGACGGAATGGATGTTAGCCACTACCACCTGCCGCTCTCTCTCCTCCCATCCCTTTCTATGACAGAAGGTATTCCACAAGGGACTTTGTTCAGGAACAGGCCACAGAGGGGGATTTCATTTGGCATTTGTATGACTTCATCCATATGACTGAGTTCCAAAATACATTACCATTATTTAGGCACACAATATGGTATGCAAGCATGTGAGTTGTCTAGAACTCTTATGAAGCCTGGATGGCAGGAGAAAAGAAAACATGAAGGCAGGGAGGAGGGAGAAAGTGGCTTTTGTTGACGCCACCTGAGTCTGCATCTGGGAAGAGTCTTAAGAGGAAGTGTGGGAGAAAGTAGCAGACTTTCAAAGGCTTTTTCAGGTGTTTTTCAGGTTTCAGGTTACATCCAGACTTTCTGGGAAGAAGACACATAACGATTGATCCCTCAGCTCTACAAATGCAACCACAAGCTGTTACACACTTCTGTCTCTGTTCTTAGACAAGACACACTGGTTCCGTGGGTGGGTGCAGAAAGGAAAGAAAGAAAATACTATGCAGTCATTACATAGAGGTAAAGTTTCATTTTGGGCGGTACACTAGGTTTAAAACAAAATCAATAGGAGCCCAATGGGCAGCTTTATTTATCAATTCAATGACATGTTCCCTCAGAGAATAAAGTCCTTTCTTCAGGTAGTATAAGATCCCCCTCCTCCAGCTTAGGATCCCACTGTTGTGCATCTAAATTCTGTATTTTCAAAGCCACGCAAAAAGCAAGGTAGCTGTATCGACTCTGAGCTCCATATTAAGGCAATACCTGGATTAGGCCCACCAAAGTGCGACAAAATAGTGGGTAAACTTTCAAGTTGCCTAGAACTCTTCATCAGGGTAGATGAAGAGAAGGGGAGCAGCGGTCCACTACCAGTCACAAAGCTGTGCAATTGGTGGGAGAGGAGTTGGTCACACTGAGGAGATGCCAAACACTTCTGGAAGAAGTAGAACTCCCCGCCTAGTGATATCAGACAGATACCTTGGCTGTATTCTTTTCAGTGCCTGCTGAAGAAATACATTAGGCAAGCCTACCCAGATGTTTATAAAGTTTGTGTTTTAAGTTGTTTAGCCTATTTTATCGTGGTTTTAACCTGCTGTATGTCTCAAATCATGGCTGTAATTTTTGGGGGGGTTTAATCTTTTTTTGTTTTATCTTTTTTAGTTGCATGGGCCATACTCTGTTTTGCATGTAGTCACCCGAGAAAGAGGTGTGGATGGAATTCACAGAACAATCCTACTTGTATATGTCTACTTAGAAGCAAGTCTCACTGAGTTCAATGAGCCTCACTCCCAGGTGAAGTCATTTCCATAATTTCTCAGGTGGTCTCTAATCTTTGTTCAAATTATTTATAAAAAACAGGGAGCCACAATACACTTCTCAAAGCTCTCACCCTGTTATTTATAAACCTATAAAGCAGTGTGTGTGTGTGTGTGTGTGCGCGCGCGCGTGTGTGCATTGTGCATTGCCCTAGGATTATAAAAAGTGAGTGCCCTAGGGTTATAAAAAGCATGGCCATTTTTATTTGTGAAAGCTCAAATATCTCCCCTTTTGATACCTCTTTCAGTCCCATCAGGGCAGAAATATCAGGAACATTCAATTAAAAACAACAACTGTACATGCATCTGTTTCCCACCCAGAGATCACCTCCCCACCAACCTCTCAAAAAAAGAGATCCGTGAACTGAAAATACAGTTTAAGTTGCTGAGAGTGGGGAGATTTTTACACTTCTTCTGCAATCTTTTCTCTCCATATTTTATCTGCTTCCAAAACAGAGCTGGCATATAGCAGTGGCTACAGCTGCAATCCTAACCTTGCTTACCTGGGAGTAAGCCCCATTGAATTCAGTAGGACTTACATCTGAGTAGATGTGGTTAGCATGCACTGTAACAGAGACTGAGCTGTAAACCAGAAATCTCTGGATTTATTTTTATTTATTTTAAAATAGTTGTGCGCCACCTTTATACTGTCTCAAGGCATACATAAAGCAATAACATACAATGCAATGCCATGGCAATTATTAATAGAGCAGTGACAGCAAAACAAAGATTCAGCCTCAGTGCCAACTCTCTGAGATTCCACAATATCTAATAATCATATTAATATTAATAATAATTTATTATTTGTACCCTGCCCATCTGGCTGGGTTTCCCCAGCCACTCTGGGCGGCTTCCAACAAAGATTAAATGAGCACCCCTGGCCTTACAGTGCAAAAAAGAGAGCTTTTAAGCTCTCCACCTTGCTTGGGGGACAAGGCTTGCTTGGCTCATGGGTTCTAGGAGTACTAGAATTTTCTCTACCTCCCACTCACCCACTAGCTGTGGGACGGCTCCAGGTGGAACCCCTGGAACTGAACCCCTGTGTAAGATGAGACTGTACTGTATGAAGAAATGTTGCTTGTTCTCTGACTGTTGAACCCTGAAGCAAAAGGATCATAAAAGAGACTCAGAGGAGAGACCGGAGAGTCTTCTGATCTTGAGGACAGGCTGCCATGGTTGCAGACAGTCCTTCAAATAAATATGTCACAAACCATTTAAAGATTTTAAGAGCCATAAACATTAATATGGGATTGGAAATGCACCAGCAACCCAGAAGGAAGAATACAAAGAAAAGCTGGTAAAACTACTTCTGGCACCAGGAACACGAACTGGGATGCAGTTGCTTCAGACATATGGCTCCAGCTCAGCTCCAAATATGTGGGGGGGGGGGTTCCCCACTTGCAAATGTTTACCTCTTGTCCCATATTCTGTGGTGCAACTGACATTTGATCTCCCACAGCCAGCAGCAAGTAGATGAGACAGTTGAGATAGCAACAGTGATATTTATTTTTACATTTCTATATCATTTAATGCCAAACTATGCTTCTAAGCAGTTTACAAGGATAACTACCAACAACACAAACGTTAAACTATAAACATCCATAATTAAAATACAAAATAAACCAATCGCATTAAAGCAAGACAACAATTAAAAGAGGAGATCTATTAACTGTAGCAGTATAGTAACTATTTGTTTGCGTGTTCTAAGGACTGCATTAGGAGACAAAGAGGTGAACATGCCCCTCCTGAAAAAGAAGCCCAGGTTGAGGGGGACCACTGAACTAGCCATTTGTGAAAAGCACCTTCTCCCTCATCAATTTAGTTACATCAGTTGTTGGCCCAAATATATCCACATACCGTATTTTTCCATGTATAAGACAATATATTTTCCCTTGAAATAATAGGCAAAACTTTTGTTGCGGTCCAAAAAAAAAAAAGCCATCGTCTTATACATGCGGGCGTGTTATACACAGAAAAATATGGTAGTTTCCACTAATGACTGCTCTTATTTCTCAGACTTTGGAATGAAGCAGAGAACAAATTCACGGTGACAGTTTGCTAACATGCAGCTCAAGTTTTGGACAGAGTAATGAAGAAGAAAAGCTGCTGTTTCTCTTCTCTTCCACATCACAATTTCTTAGCATAGATGGTATAAATAAATACTCTTCAGAGCACTCATTCTATAATAGACAGCTGCAAGACAATTTTCTCTTTTTGACACATGCCCTGAGCAAAGATGTTCAGGAAATGAAGGTAGGGCTGCTGCCGTGATGTATAACATCATTGTTTTGACCTCAAGATAAAAAGAGAAGAGATAACAAAAGCTTGCCACTCAACAGGATACACAAACACAGAGAGCCACAGCATTCTGGATTTTATGCAAGAAGCTTTGAGAAAGAAAGAAAAAAAATCTTTTGTCAATATCACTTTATACTTCAAAAAGTCCCATTCAAGAACTCAGGATATTAAAATCAGTCATTTTAATGGGAAAACAAACAGACTATTTCTCAAGTGCATGTACTTCTGAGTCATTACCAACATGAATGCTTTGGAAGATGCCCTATTCATTATTGTGGGAGGATGAGTTGGTTTTCAATGTCAAATCTCTCTAAAGCCTCTTTAAATATAGGACAATTCATCTTGTATTATATAAAATTCCACCTGGGATGTCTGCTAGGTTGTCACCCATTTAAAACTGGGTTCCCACCCACATATACTGTGTCATACAATGTAGAAGACTATTGCTCTGGAGTGGAGGTGGCATTAAGAAGGCTGCTGATATACATTTGTTGTTGCTGGCATATGCCCGCCTCAGAAGGTGTGCGCCTTGAAAATGAATATTAAACAAGAGGCCAAGAACACCACAGTTCAGACAATTATTCATAGCTGTTAGGTCTTTTTTCCAATACACTGCATGAAATTGAATTACATCTGCAAGAAAAGCCTTAAACCTAGGGCTCAAATCTTAATTTTAAATATATGTATGTATATGTATATGTGTGTATGACTATTTCTATAATGCATAAGAAATATCTCTCTAATTGGTGTACATAAAAACTAATCAAATCAAAAATATGAACTCCACCCTTGAGTTGGATTTAATATTTTCATGTTGCTTTTCCAGTGACAAAGCTGAGTTCAATGCAGCTCACAGCAATAATGGAGCATTAAAAATTAGCGAACATTTCCATCCACATAATTGTATCGGAAAACAAAATAGCCATGATCAAAATGATCACCCTCTCAAAACTAACCTATTTATTTCAAACTCTCTCAATCTGGATTCCCCCAACCCAACTCCAGAAGTGGCAGAAAAAACTACACTCATTTAATTTCTCACACAAAAAGCCAAGAATAAGCCCCAAATACCTGCACCTCGCCTCCTCATAAGGGGGGTGGAGAATCCCCAACATAGAATCATATTACATCGCCAACCAAGTATGCCCCATAATATCCTAGAAGACGTGACAAAACAATGGGTCCACTTAGAGAGAGACACCATTGAAAACATCCCCACAACAGCATACCCATTTCTCCAAAACAAACGAAAGAAAATCCCCACAACACTGAACAGGTTCACACAGGGAAAAGTAGGCAAACTATCCCCATCCCTCTGGCCTATCACCCACTATTCTGACACACAGCACAAAACCTCCAGATAAAAACCTGGCAAGCCAAAGGCCTACACTGTCTAAAAGACTTCTACAAAAACAACAAGCCCATACCAGCACAAGAAATACAAAACAAGCTAGAGAACACCCAAATGCCTTGGCTAACACACCATCAACTACATGCCTTCTTAAACAATCCAGCAGTAAAATCAGTCAGCCACTAGGCACTTGACCACCTTCGAAAACCTTGTACTGACAGCAGAGGGACACGGCAAGGGAATGGTATCCACAATATACAAAATACTGCTCCAAAATTCCACAACCCCTTTGACGCAATCAAAGAACAATGGGAGCATGAAATAGGCTATGAAATTAACCCCACCCCATGGACTAGAATATTATCTAAACCTCCCTTTAAGTCCGTATCAGCCAAATTAAGGGAACTCACTCTTAAACTCACCTACAGGTGATACTTAACACCACAGAAACTGGCACTGATATGCGCAGGAACCTCACCAAGATGTTGGAGAGGCTGTACCTCCACAGGCACATACCTCCACATGTGGTGGGGGTGCCCTAAAATCCAACCCTTCTGGACAGCAGTCCTACAAGAGATATGCAAAATAACTAAACAGGTATTAGAGCTCACCCCAGAACTGACTCTACTGAACATCTTCCAAGATCGTAATGACCACTCACATTATACAGAGCTTATAACCCACCTGCTCTCAGCAGCCATAAGCCTCATAGCCAGACACTGGAAAGACCCCTCAGGAGTAAACATGGACCAATGGTATCAACTTGTATGGGAAATGGCCTTACTAGAAAGCTAACCAACAAACTGAAACTGACACGGGGACAAATAGAAAAGGACTCCTTCACCCCAGTATGGCTCCCCTTTATCACATACACAGCCAAACAAGACAACAACAAGAATCCACTGACAGCATATGAATCAATCTGGCTTAAGTGACCTAACAAGCTCTCCCCATCTCACAAATGCAAACAAACCCCACTGCAGCCAGCCACAGACAACCAACCACATCCTGCCCCACAATACCTCTCACTATCAAGGAAATGTAATAAACGAATAGAAAGAGAACCTACCCAGTTGACGCCGACACAGAATCCCACACGTACACTATACTAAAGAATATAAGCCTCACAACACCACCCCTCATCTCCCCCCTCTTCTTCCCCAACCTTATACTGTACTCAACACTAGTGTCTCACAACAAATGTAACTGATTTATAAGAAAGACTGTACAACCTGGAAAAAAGAGACAAGGCATGTACTTTTGTAAACCAAGAAAATCTTTAATAAAAATAAATTTAAAAGAAAAAAGAAAACACAGTAGCATATCAATAAAGTAAAAACGAACAATTCTGTAAATAATGGGTGCAATATCGTGCAAATCTTTACTAATTCATGAAATATGTATGAGAAATGGCTGCTGAGCACCAGACTAGCGCCAGCTGACACAACTCCTCTGGGGAGAGGCCTTCTCACTGACGGCTCTGCCACACTTCCCCTTGTCCTGTACCTGGAAAGCAGGAGCCCAAGAACTTTTCTGCTGCCCAGTGCTTCCTAGGCAGTGCTTTGTTTGTCCTGTCGCTTCCCCCAGGAAAACCCACTCTTTACAATTGAACAAACGTCAATCTGCAGAAAAAACAATTGATGTTGGTTCTGATTCCCAAAGGAAGTGTGGGCGAGTCCTGAGTGCAACAGAGCAATCCCAAGCAGTAGAAACATTCATAATTTCAGCCGCAAGGGAGGCACGGCTGGTCTCAGTCAGCATCCTTGCAAACAAGAGCATAGTCCCCAGGAGCAACAGCTTTTGCCTTTTTAGCCACAAAGTCTGCACCTCATTTTTTTTTAAAAAAAGTTTGTTTATTATTATTTGTAACATTCTGAAATACTTTTAATGAGCTTCAGCAGTAGATTTGCCCTCATTAAAAAAACAACAGAATCTTGATATGGTAAAAAGGAGTTGCAGCTATATAAAGGGTTGTCTCCTTGAAATATACTTTAAAAAGTAAACTCAATTTCTACCTGTAATCTACAATTCAAGTGACCCCAAGTGTAGTGTAACTGACATGATTAAATTCAGCTCAATGGGATACAATTGGCTCATTTCCAAGTATTTCACCCTGGCTGTTTTGTTTGTTTGGCTGCACACAAGGAGTTCAAGCCCCATTCAGAAATATTAATGACATTTTGCTTGGAATGAAGTGATGTGAAGTGAATACTCCTCTCTAAGAAATTGGAAGGGAAGGTGTTTGTAAGAAGTTATGATTAGCAGTTTCTAAAGAGAGTAGAATTTCTGCACATTCCAAGTTCACCTTATAACCACACCTTTCTTTGCGCATAACACAGTGCAATCTGTCCATGTCTACCCAGAATTAAGACACACTAAGTTCAGTGGAGCTTACTCCAGTGTATAGGATTGCAGGCTAAACTAACTGATTATTTTTTGTTTGAAACTGTCCTACCCTTTTATGAAGTCATCTGAAAATGAAAAGAGTGCAATTTAGACCCATGGATAAAGCATGGCAAAGTAAAATATCACTACCTTCTTCGATATTAGGTGAACATATCTATTCCAATTATAGTCTCAAACTTCCATTATAAGCATTCAAAATAAAATAAACTAGGAAAATCTAGATCTCAATGTCATGGAACTCAATAGTAGGTATTTGGGAACAAAAGACTGACATCCTACTTGGAAGGTCTATGCAGTGGGGGAAACTATGCTAAACCCTCAGATCAAACACTTTGTGGTTTCCTTTTACAATCAAGCAGTATATAAATTTTATGAAATAAATAAAATAAACACCAGACACGTAAATACTTGCAGAACATCACGATCTAGTCCCACGCCCATGGAGAAGACATAACAGACTGCAGTTGGGACAGAACGTGGCGTCAGTCTGTGGAATGGAAGGTTAAGAATCCATGCTTGAAACAGGCAAAGTCAACAGCATATAAGAAGCAACCGTTTTCCTCAAACTGCAAACTGATATGAGGTTTGCTTTTTATTCTCTGCAACAAGCAAAATAAGGATATAAAATTATAGATAATTGCAGATAACAAAATATGAAGCAAGTCTGCTTGAAGCAGCTATTGTTTGAATTTACACAACTGCTGCTCTTTGGCGCTCATAAAAATACATCATTTGTAGATAATTTACTATGGGCTTTCTAGTGGTAGTGATAAAAGGGACCATATAATTGCCTGTGAATTCTCTTACAAAGGTTTTGAAATCCCTCAGTCCTTGGGCTGAGGGGACCCAGTGTTGCCAATGATATACTTACAGCACGTGGGATCTTCACAGACTCTTATTACCCTATTATTATATTACATTAAGCTGACGTTCTCACCTTTGCAAGTGCCTCAGTAAATTACATCCTTTATTTCCCCACAAGTAACTACAGTGTTTTATCCCATTTTATCTTTGCAACAAGCCTGGGAGGCCAATTAAACTGAATTACTGGCCCAGGTTTTATGGTTTAAGTGAAGATTTTGAATGCAGGTAACTCCAGTCCAAGTGTGGATTCACTGCAACCCACTAACTTTCTGAAAACCGTATTAACTGCAATACAACTTGTTATCTTAACTTAGTGTTGGTATTAAGGCGTGTAAAAGGCCTGCATAATGTATGACCCATCAGAATGATCACAGCCACATATGTCACCTTCCAGAGCTTTCATAGGCCTCCAGTTTCGCTGCCTGCCTGAAAACTGCAACATTAAAGGTATCATCAAGGACCAGGCAGATTGAAAATACAGTGGTACCTTGGTTCTCAAATGTCTTGGTTCCCAAACACCAAAAACCCAGAAGTAAGGGTTCCGGTTTCCGAACGTTTTTCAAAAGCCGAATGTCCAATGCAGTTGTTAGTTGTTGTTTCCGGGGCACCTGCACGAATCAGAAGCTGCGCCTTGGTTTCTGAACATTTCAGAAGTCAAACGGACTTCCGGAATGGATTAAGTTTGGCGCTTTTGTTTTTGCTATTGATTTTGCATTTTTGTTTTTGAGGCTTTTTCAGTTAATTTATTTTTGTGACTGTGTGGAACCCAGTTCAGCTACTGATGGGTTGATTGTCTAACTGCAGAAATGGATAAAAGCCCCCCACCCAAACAATGACTATCATCAGTGCAGGTAAGAAAAAAAAAACTTTTAATTTTTATCATCTACAATACTGTCTTATTTATTTTATAGTACAGTACATTGATTATTGCTTTCATTTTATGGCTCAGTGGTCTCATTAGATAGTAAAATTCATGTTAAATTGCTGTTTTAGGGTTGTCTTTCAAAGTCTGGAACGGGTGAATCCGTTTTAAATTCCTTTCTATGGGAAAGTGTGCCTTGGTTTTGGAACACTTTGGTTTTGGAACGGACTTCTGGAATGGATTAAGTTTGAGAACCAAGGTATCACTGTACATATCTGATTGGTTGGGCTGTGTAAAGTTTTGTGGGTCAAACGTGTGCAGGCATTTGTAAAAGCCATCAGTTTATGGTTTGAGTACTGGTAGAGAAGAGATTTTATTAAGTTCACAGTAAAATAATGGATATACCTAACCTGAAACAATCTGAATTTTCCAACGCTGTTCTGCAACAAAGTAATGTGCACAAAAATGTATATACTAGTGTGCATTGTTGATATAAATGCATATGTTAGTCAAAATAGCATACAGGAATAAATTGTATTAGAGAAGGTAAAGGTAAAGGTAAAGGACCCCTGACAGTTAAGTCCAGTCGCGAACGACTCTGAGGTTGTGGCACTTATCCCGCTTTACTGGCTGAGGGAGCCGGTGTTCATCTACAGACAGTTTTTATGGGTCATGTGGCCAGCATGAATAAGCTGCTTCTGGCGAAACCAGAGCAGCGCATGGAAACGCCATTTATCTTCCCGCCGGAGCTGTACCTATTTATCTACTTGCACTGACGTGCTTTCGAACTGCTAGGTTGGCAGGAGCAGGGACTGAGCAACGGGAGCTCACTCCGTCACAGGGATTCAAACTACCGACCTTCTGATCAGCAAGCCCAAGAGGCTCAGTGGTTTAGACCACAGCGCCACCCGTATCCCTTGTATGAGGGAAAATGGCCTGCAAAAAGTCAAAATTAAGAACCAGCTATACAACAACAACTTCTTACAGATGAGAAAATAGATTCCTGACCATTGTTAAATACTTTGTTCTACAATATGAGCAGTAGTAGCATATTAAGTCACAGATGCCCTGCCTCTCTTGCATTCCACTTCCTTTTTGTATGATGTAAGGTATCCCCTATACATGTACTTGGTTTGCCCCTTCAGTAATTCTCTTGCTAAATGCACCTACAGTAATGTGTTGTGATGTCATGTGATTGCCAACCATATGGAGCTTGGGAAGGGAAGAACACACAACTATGTTGTTATCACAACATAGAAGCAGCATTACTATACTTCTTCTGTTGCAAAAGATGAGATCTCACAGGAGCCAACTCCTAAGGGCTGAGGTCCCTTCAGCCCCTCCAAAAAATATTTGAGGGGACCATGCTCCCCCAAAAGTTGATGGCCATTGCCATTCAAATGGTGTGCATGCGCCACATATTTTGATCAATTGTGCAGGGCAGGGCTTACTTACACACACCCCTCAGTATTTTATTCAAGTTGGCACCCTTGTGAGACCTCAATGTGGAATGTCATTTTCAGGCCTTTGTTGACTCAATAACCTGGTACACTTTCCATGTTTAAAGAAAAGTGCAGTAAGTTTCCTTTCTTCTTTTCACTGAATTCATTTTTTTTTAATTAACATTTTGGAAAAAGTGCAAACTAGCTACACCTATTTAGAACAACAACATCAACATTGTATCATGACTTGGTCAGTGAAGCCTCTGACACTCATTGGCTGAGCTGCTGTGATGACCTGAACAAAGGCAGATCTAGGGAACGCAACTGCTGCAGTCACACTGGGCACAGAGCTTCTGAGCCGCCACAACTATGACATCCAGGAGAAGGCGGGGGGGGGGGATTTTGGCGTCACATAGTGCACCACTGAAATTTGAGATGCCGCTGACCTGAAAAGTTCACAGAAATTAAAGTGCTCAGGGTGCAAAGCCATCAGGCAGCTGAGCTTCTCTGATGCCCAATGTGGCTAATCTGTGGTCCTCAAAGATGTTGGTGAACTCCCAACAGCTCCAGCCAGCAATGGTGAGGGATGATGGAAGCAGTAGTCCACCAACATCTGGAAGACCACAAGTTAGCTATCCTTGATGTTGTGGAAGGGGATGTTGTCAGTTTAGCTGGGATTCAAACTTCCCAAGGAAGCAATAGACAGCAGCTCTGCAAGGCATGCTGTGGACCAGGAAGAAGGAAAGCTACGGAACAAGGAATTCAGAGCAAGGAATTTGGAACTCAATGAAAAAGCAGTGAAGGAGAAAGCTTAAGGAATAGAGCAGAGAAAAGAGAAGACTAATAAAGAGAAATGATAGAGGTTGAATTTCACATATTGATTTGACCCAATCAGCCAATTCCATGAGTCAAAGCACCAGAGACACATCCATACATAATTCTATGCAAAATACCTTTTAAAAGGTCTTTGAATATGAAGGTTTTAGAACCACCCTACTGTTCTGCATAACCACTGTGAAGATATTCGGGTGAAGGTGGGCATATCTCAGTTAACAGGGTAACTTCTTGTTTATTATTCTCTGCAGTTAGCTTTGTTAATATCTTACTTAAACACACACACAATTAAATTGGGCTTTGAGCTTTCTTTCCTACCTCATTCTTTTCTGGTTCTCTGAGTAACCTAATTCCCCTAATGTGGTCACTTACCTACTAATTTTATTTCCTTCTTCTGCATTTCATTAGTTTATTTAACTCCATCTGGAAAGTCAGATTACTTGCTTATTTTGTATGGATGTATCTTGAAACAAAAACAAATCTTCTCAAATGCCCTGGGAACATTCTGGTTGAAGAGCAGATTAATTTATAAAAACATAATAAAAGGGACCGTAATGAAGAAAAGCTTTCCCTAGTCAGTCTTTTGGTTGTTCAACCTTTTTCTTCTACTGTACAGATTTTTTTTAATATGGTATTGTGGTTCAGTGGTTGTAGAATCATCAGAGTGTGGAGTTGGAAGGGATCCTGAGGGTCATCTAGTCCAACCCCCTGCAATGCAGGAATCTCAACTACAGTAGATCATCTAAGACAGACAGCCATCCAACCTCTGCTTCAAAACCTCCAAGGAGGGAGAGTCCACCGCCTCTCATGGGAATCTGTTCCACTGACAAAAAGCTCATCCTGATGTTCAGGCAAAATAAGATGTGGAGTTAAATGAATCTATGCATTTAATGTGAAGATCTTTAAAAATCCACACAGCATTGCTGTGTTTGGGGGGAGAGGAGATAATTATTAGAACCATAGCAAGCCTGGAGAAAAAAAATCACATTTCCTTCTCTGCTTAACTCCTGAGGGGGAAGTGGGGGGGGGATACACCACTTCTACCAGTATATGAACATATTAAAATAAAAAAAAATAGCAAAAAGCTATTAAACTGGATAAAGGACAGAGTTGAAGTACTTCAGGAAGGGACAGCTAGATAGTTTGCAAAAATGCTCCTATCAATAGATTCACTCCTCTAGTTTCATTCTAAAACAGAAGACAAAAGGTGATGACAGGGAGTATGAGTCTACTAGTAATTTTGATTATACAGTGGTACCTCGGGTTACATACGCTTCAGGTTACAGACTCCACTAACCCAGAAATAGTGCTTCAGGTTAAGAACTTTGCTTCAGGATGAGAACAGAAATTGTGCTCCGGCGGCACAGCAGCAGCAGGAGGCCCCATTAGCTAAAGTGGTGCTTCAGGTTAAGAACAGTTTCAGGTTAAGTACAGACCTCCGGAACGAATTAAGTACTTAACCCGAGGTACCACTGTATGGGAGAGACATAGCTCAGAAAAATAATCAATTTCCTTTTTTAAATCCCTGCTGCAATAAGGCTGGGCAGATCTCTCCCATGTTTTAATAAGCAGGAATTTTGTTAGTGTAGACACTGGATGCAAAGTGGTGTTCTGCTATACAGAAGTTGAGGAAGAGATGGACAGCCTCAGGTTGTTCTTTTAGAGCACTTCCCAAAGATGCCATTTCTGCAGCACTGGATTGAACAAGGAAGTGGCAGCCTCAGACCACTGGTCCAGTTAGAACAAATCATAGTTAAAAATCAATGTAGTCACAGATCTATTATATTTTATTGAACATTAAGGATACATCACAAAATGGAAGAGAGATTTTCACACAGATACATAAACAGAAATGTGGCAATGTATGTGGAAACAGAGAAACATGTATACAGCTGCTATGTCTTTAAAATAAAACTGTTAATATGACTCCAGGCACTGTTAAAATTACAGCAAAACCATTTAAGTGGGAGGGGGATGTGATGAATGCTGGTGAAAATGTAAAAAGGCTAAGAGGTATTGGAAACAAATTCTAACTTCAAGAAGTGGAATGCTTGATGAGAAATTATCTCTTGAGTCCAATATGGTTTTGTAAATGTAGTTCAAATGCACGTGACTTAGGATAAAGAGATACTTCTCAGCTAACTGTGGAAGCTTGAACTGCTTGTGTCAAATACTAAAAAAGCAAACAAATCAGATACTAGCCCTGTTCAGATGTTCAAAGAGCATGTGAGTACATGAAGACATGGGACACTCAGGCACATATGATGCCCCCATCTCCAATGTTGGGATACTGCCAGGGAGATAAAGTCCATCAAGGCCCCCAAGCCGTCTGCTGGGATCACTTCTCTTTCCCAGATTTTTTCAATGAGCTTGTGAAGTTGTTGTGTAAGTTCAGTTCCACCCACTTTGAAGATTTCGGCAGGTCCACTGGCTTTGTTGTTTTTCATTTGGTTAACAGCTGTACACAACACTCCCAGATTTGGAGATAATGCAAGCTCATCTCTAACTTGTTTTTGAGGACCATCTATGGGTCAAATCATGGCATATGCCCCCTACGCTCAGCAGATGGTACCACACTTCTGAAAGATAAAGAAGCTATTGCACTGCGCTGGAAAGAACACTGCCAACATCTCCTTATGTATCCTAGTACTCCTTACAGATAGGTAGCCGTGTTGGTCTGCCATAGTCAAAATAAAAAAAATCCTTCCAGTAGCACCTTTAAGACCAACTAAGTTAGTTCTTGGTATGAGCTTTCGTGTGCAAGCACACTTCTTCAGATACCTAGTACTCCTGTTATCATACAGGGGTAAACTTTTTAGACTTTTGTATTATTGCACTGATCTCTCTCTCATGACCTTTGTCTGTCATGTAATTTGTTGACTACGTATAAATCATTTTACTTATGCTGCAAATATAGGAACAACACTACATTCCTGTGCTATAACAACTACAACAATAATAATTCATTTCTTGTTCACTTGATTCAGTTCAGCAACTCCGCACATCTTTTCCCTTAAACTACCTCAAATGATCACTGAATTGAAAGTATCAGGATAATTACTGATTAATCTTTTATTTATATAATTAATTGTGATACAGGGATTTGTTTATGTGTCTGTTATGTGTCACTACGTGTTATGGTAAGTACCTAAAGAGCTGTTTCAGGTTTTTCCTAGAAGAATGTTTTATTAAAAAATAAAAACAAACAGTGGACCACCTTGATGCCACATTTTAATCTGCTGTTAAAATTCCTATCAATTTCAGAATTAGTTTTCCATGTGGAATGGGGTGGCGGCGGTGGCTGTTTAATAAAAACCTGTTTTCCAGAGTTTTCAGCTGACGTCTTGTGTAATTGATGAGTAAATGTGTGAGTGGAATTTGGGTGGGGCGTGAAAGAAGGAGAGAGCCATGATGAACCCAATGTGTGCTGACAGTAGAACTCATGAAGGCTTCTACATTTGATTTCACAAAACTAAAAAGGTACCGGTATGTAACAGCACATATGTGCATTGTATAAAGCAGTGCAAAATTAAATCTTGATGTGATGGCACGAGGCTTCCATTTTACACTGTGATTTACTCAATGTGCACATCTATTAGAATACATCAGTAATGCCTTGAGGGCAGAGGAATGCAAGCTGAAAGAAATGCAGGTGGCAAACAGTATAAGAGCAGCAGGTTAGATGAAAACCAGAAATAAAAATCAGAAATGTGCAGTGTTGGAACAATATCAGGTAATTTGGGACCCAAAGAAGAAATTCCAAAGGGTATTGTTTTATAAAAATCCTTCATATTGTTCAAAAGTTGATGTTCATTCATTATTAATGTTAACACCATGAAGAAAACGTGATATGATGCAGATTGAATCTAATCAGAATCTTTATTTGTTTAGAAGTATTCCTACTTCACTTAATATTTTAAAGCTTTATTAAGCAGTATGGTGCTTCAAAGTGACACACATGGCTCTTTGCAAGCCCTACATAGTGCCCAATGTCCCAATGATCATCACCTGACATCAATGTGATGCCGGGTGATTGACAGGTGTGAGGCCTCATCTATCAAATCTGGACCAAATCTGGGCCCAATCTGCATAGAGGAGATAAATATCTGGGCTCCTGGTTAGATGAGGGTCCCTATCCCTAATCTAAGTGATCTTAAAAGGTCTATGTGGATATGCATACAAAATGGGTCTACACTTACTGATACTGCTTTTTCAAACTGATAGGGTAAACAAGACAGAGATCTTTTCTTCTCAGTTATAATACTTTTACTCTAGTTGTAATCAGCAAATTTTTTATTCAGCACCAAAAGGAAAATTTTCCCACTAGTTTTGTTTCTATTAAGCTTGAATTTTAAAAATTTTGCACAAAAATGTATGTGTGGCATGTTTTCAATAACCTAAATTTGGGTAAAATATTACATATTTTTTGTTATAAGGTTGTAGGCCCAAATCTCTTCTCTAAAACCACAAAGTTTGCCCTTGTTTTCAAGACAACTCAAGATTCACATCAAGGAGTTCAATCACGAAAACACACTTGGCAGACATAAATTTCAGTCAGTTTCAACACAACAGTTGAAGAGAAATCGTGAACTTGACACTTTCCTCAGTTGTACCTAAAACTAAATTGTCAGGAAATGGAACAAATATAGTTCAGGAACATGCCATTTTTAAATGCTGTATAATTGAAGCAAACCCAGATTTGGAAAAATAACAACTGTCTCTGGATATTTGTTGATGCTGCCACCCTTAACTGCTTGCCAGGTTTTATTCATCATACTTTCCTCCTTTGCACCTCAATCCTAAACACATTTGTTATAAAAAGGAGAACATACTGTTTTCAGCTGAAATCTTTTCCAGATAAGCATGTTTAGGTCTGCAAATTTACAACAGTTGCTATGGATAGAAAATAATAACAATGTATTGAGTCTCAATAGGTGCAAAAGAAGCAACTTTTAAAATATACTTTAACTGAGTGCAATCCACTCTTGCCTTAATTGTTGGCCACCTGGATTCAGTAGGAATAAGAGCTGCTGATATTCCTGATGGCAGAAAGCATAGCTTCCAAAAATGGATCTGAGCCTAAACAGATGCTAGTATGTGGCTTTCACATGATGGCTAACTGACAAGGAATGCTATTCAACAGACCTGGTAATTCAAACTATGGCTTACTGGGACCATACAAATACATAGGCTCCAGAACATGGATAGGTAAACTAAGGCCCGGGGGCCGGATCCGGCCCAATCGCCTTCTCAATCCAGCCCGTGGAGGGTCCAGGAACCAGCATGTTTTTACAGGAGTAGAATGTGTCCTTTATTTAAAATGTATCTCTGGGTTATTTGTGAGGCATAGGAATTCGTTCATTTCCCCCCCTTCAAAATATAGTCCAGCCCCAGACAAGGTCTGAGGGACAGTGACCAGGCCCCTGCTGAAAAAGTTTGCTGACCCCTGCAGGAGATTAGCTTGTGACTCTTTTGCTTTCCTCCACCACCATGTCATTTCCACCCCTGCGCTGTGCAGCTACGCCAAGGTTTGGCTTAGTGTGTCATCTGAATTCAGGCTCCTGGTTAAGCTCTCTCCTTAAGGTTTGTTCTTGTCTGCAGCTCATGGCTCAGCACATCCTCTGCCAAACCTACTTACAATGAAAAGGAGAGAGTTGTATGTTCTCAGCATACTAGTGACAACGCACTTCAAAACTGTGGGTGCCCCCACTCAGTGGTTTCATGAACTCTGCAGAACTCCAGACTCAGGGCTCCATGAGGCTGACCAACAGGCCCCCCAGCACCACTGCTTGTGGGCAGGTCTGAATCCGACCTGTAACTGATCCAGAATATCACTTCCTCCAAGAGCATTTGGATCTGATTGGCTCCTCCAGAACCTTGCCTAGGAAGAGGCGTGTGGGAACCAGCCTAGAATTTTAAAGACTGTCCCCATCCAAAGAGGGCTTCTTTTAAGGGAAATGGTGTCCCCGCCACCTCTTTTCATGTGGCTGGGGAACATTTGATCTGTTCAAGAGGGACTAAGAGTCTCCTTGATGCAGCTGGTCCTCTTCTCTCCTCTTACAAGCCAGGAGGACACGGATACAAGTGACTGCAGCAGTCAGAAGGCCCTGAGGATGCCCTGAGGAGAGCTAGGTCTGGACTAAGGGGAGCTGAGACGGCACAGCTGCCATGGAAGAGCTGCAGCAGCGCCAGCTAAGGGAGCCTTCTCTGCTTCTCCGTTCCTGCCAAGGCTTCTTCGGGGATTCTTGTTCCGCACCCGTGGCTGGGCGGACCCGGCTCTGAGGGGGCGAGAAGGAGCCGTGCTGTACACACGGCTTTACCACGAAGCGGGCTGAACGACGCTTCTCCAGAGCGAACCAGGCCTGGAGCCGGGAACCCGCCTTGGGGTTTACGCCGAAGGAGGAGAGGCTTCACCTCAGCCCGTCCCAGCGGGAGGGGCCGCTAAAGATCTCCCCCGGCCCCTCCCGCCCCTCCGCGGCCTCTTCCGGAAGCGGCGCCCCACCCCGCGAGGAGCAGCCGGCGCCGGGAGCCGGGCGAGGCGGGCAGCAGCGGGCGCGCGCTCGCCGGCCCCCGAGCGCCTCCTCCGCCTCCTCCCCCGCCGCCCGCCTGGTCCCGCCCCTCCGGGATGAGCCCGCCCGCCCGCCTGGCACTGGGGCTCTCGCTGCCGACGCGTCCGGCTCGCTTTCGCCTACCTGGCCAGTCGCGCGCGCGCCACACACCAGCAGCCGCTTCGCCTCTTGCGCGAGTCCGGCCGCCTCGGGAGCCGATGGCGCAGAAGGAGCCGCGCGGCCCCTCAGCTCGCCGGAGCCCGACACGCGGGACGGGACGCGCCTCTTGCTTCCTGCCCCAGGTAAGGGCTTGCCGGGCAGGGAACTGGGCGAAGTTCGCCCCAGCTAGCGGGAGCGGGGAACTAGGCTGGTCTCGGTGTGCCCCATACACGGCGAAGGGGAGGTGAAGGCTGGCGGTTCGGATGCGTTACGGAGACATTAACAACTCCCTGAACCTCACCCCCCCTCCCCAAATACCACTAAGGGCAGCGTGAGGCGGAACAGGAGGGCTGGGCTGTGAGGGAATAAGGTGCGACTTGGAGTGGAGCGAAGAGCCGGCTTTGGTTTTTGCCGAACACCAGCCGGCAGCACGCGGGGTGCGAGGAGCGCGAGCCGACCGAGAGCTCGGAGGAGACCCGCTGGCGGCGGCTCGGCGGAGATCACTTTTCGCCGGAGCACCTGCGTGCTCGGCTGGGCGCGCGCCAGACTGGACTGCTGCTGCTGCGGGGCGCGCGCTCGCTCGCGGCTTCCTCTGGCCCGCGGGGGGTTTTCCCCGGCCCCGATCTCTCCTGCGCTTGACCCCCTCCCCGCCCCCCTTGTAAGGGCTAGAAGGGAGCCCGATGATGCAAGAGGGGAGAGCGAGACTCGCTCCGTAACAGGTTCACAAGAGAGAGCTGGTCGCCTTGGACAGGTGTATGAAACGGAAATTGCCACCAAACCGCCTTCTCCGGAACTCTGAAAAAGCCCTGGCATTTGCACAGCAGTTTTAGAACATTCCGAATGCCCCACAGAAACGCTCTAATTGCAATCCCTACCGGGTAAATCAGTACTGCTGAAACGAGGGTGGTTTGCCTGATGGTGAGTTTTTGGCAGAGGTAAGGTTAGAATTGGAGAACTTTCTGATTCCCAGCTTGCAGCACAATCCTAACCATTTGTACTCAGAAATAAGTCCTATAACTATGGGTGGGGTGTTTTTCTCCCAGGTAAATGGGGTTAGGATTGCAGCCATTGTCCCTTAGTAGCGAAGTTTGGAGTCCTTTGGCTTTCTTAGATGTTCAAGTGGTGTGTAGTGGCAGCGGACAGCCACTTAGATATTTCTTTGTGTCAAAAAGGAAGCTCTGTCCTTTATCCCCTTTGAAGAGAAACAGCCTATGCGTATCAGCATATTTGAAAAATAGCTGAGTTGGACTGTAGTCGCAAGAAAAGGAGAGTGTGGTGCCGCCTTAGCAAGGAACTATCAACTTAATGAATTAGTTGTGCAGTTACGAGCTTTTCAAGCAGGAGTCCATTCTTTCGGGCCACAGGTATGGACAGATACATTCACATTCCCACATACTGGAAGGTAGTAGTCCATGTGAGTGAGAATAAATTCAGAAATGCTATACTTTGGGTGTTTTTCAGATGTATGCCTCAGATCTATGACCCAGCCAGGGCCCTTTTAAGGTGGCTGGGTTCGGTCTTAAGAGTTCCCATCCCAAAGGAGCTCTTCCTTAGTCCATGAACTTGCTTGGTGATACTGCTGTCTTAGTTCTGTTATGTTTGGCAGTCTCCATGCTGCAAATCCATCCTAAGCATATGCTGGTGGTTTTCTTCATTGCCTTCATGAGAGAACACAGTATTCTGAAGATGACAGAAGGTGAATTTCACACTCATCTTTTCACAAGCAGATGAATACAGCACCAAAAATTGTTATACAGAAATGAAACATGGCAAACCTGTTGTCTCAGTAGCCAAAGATTGAGTCTTTCAGTACTATATATATTTTCTTAAATTCTGTTTGGCTTAGCTTTCGCTATGTCCCCATGTTATGTATCTACATATGAGTGTTTGTTCAGATATGAATTTAAACTCTATGATGCAGCTGTGTAACAGGATATAATGTCAACTTGCTTTAGGTCCAGTTAAGGCATTATTGCAATGGCAGACAAACAGTAAAAATCCTGGCCTCTAGCTCCGTTTTAACATCCATAATGAATAGAATGTCAGATAATCTGGGATCACCCTAACTAATATGTTACCACCATCTCTAGCATCAGTCTCCTGATGATGATATGTGATGTTAACAACAGTATTTGCATAGCATCATCTGTTCTAGCCTTTCAAACAAAACAAAGTCTGAGAAGCATTTTTATGTATTATTTTGTCAGCCACCATACTGCTGATAGTGGGCATTGGATAGTGCTGAAGTACCCTTTATCTGGTCCTCAGTCTGGGTGACATTTTTTGCACGTTATTCTTTCATTACGTTCTCTTAACCACAACCAGGTGTTCATGAATTCTCCTCTGCAGAGGTGCCCACATTGACACTAAGAGACAGATAGATTTGGGAACCCTGTGTTTCTCTTATGTGTAAATCCACCAACTACAGCAGAGTGCTATTTTACACATAGAAGATGTGTAAACTTATGGTTAAAGGATTTGGGGTTTGGGTGCTAGGAATCTGAGAGTCACTGCAGTAGTGCAAGTTTCGATGGGTCAGTAGTCTGAGTCTGTAACAGGCACCCTTATTAGATGCCAATGTATGCAATATTTGTGAGGTCCTTGTTTTAATATAGCTAGTGTGCTTTTTTCTCTGTGAAGAAGAAATACTTCTATTTGATTGTTTGTTTTATTTTTTAAAGAAACAACATTATTTGCTAACTTTTAAAAATGGCTCCAAGGATGAGTATCACCTTTTTGTCTTTTTTCATTTTATTTATTACATTTCTATCCTCCCTCCAATGACCTCAGGGTAGTGTACATTGTTCCTTCAGTTTACCTTTACAACAACCCTGTGGGGTAGGCTAAGCGATGGTGACTGGCCCAAGTGAGCTTCATGATCCAGTTTGGCACACTAACCACAGCATTACACCAGCTCTTTTAAACTAATGCTCTCTGTGTCTTTCCTCACAGAGGTAATAGCAGCAGGTGTAGTGAGATTATATGGGGAGGAAAGGAGGAGCACTGATAATCTCAGAACACTTCTCTGGTTTCCAAAGTGTCAGCGTGGTGCTGATAATTCATTTCGAACAAATTTTAGATGAAAGCTCCTCCGCCCTTAGTCTGTCCCGCAGACATGATATTCATTTGTCAGTTTGCCTTCACTAAGTTCCAATTAATTCAGGGAGATGCCTTTCACACATATATTTATGATTAAAATGTTAATGTTGTACTTCACAACTTGGTTCTCGTTCACAAATATGATTGGATCTTTCTGTAAAAAAAAATTAAAAGAACACTTAGGATAAAACGTATAAGTTGAGTGGAGGGGGGAAAGTCATGTTTTTGAAAAAATATTGTTGAGATGAGAAGCTAAGGAAAGCCTGTATTTTGGGACTTTTGCAGTACTGAAGTCAAGAGCATACTGCAATATCCCAGACTTATTCTTAATGGGCTAAAAAATGTAAACTGTATAAAATGTAAAAGATGGCATGATTGGAATCTTGCATATAAGAGCATTTAATAAATGTAGGCTCTTAATGGTACTACTGCATAGGATATGTCTTATGTACCATTGCAGATGGGACCATAGCTGTTGGGAGGCTGTGCTAAAACAACATAGGGACATTCTGGTCTTAAGTGTGTTTTTCCTTAGGGCAGCCATAAAATGTCAGTGCTGGGACTTGTGAAACTCCTCAAATAGTAAATAGCCAAGGCTGTTTCAGACTTTAGCAGCAGCAAATCTGGATTTGCAACCATATAGAAAGTTGACAATATGTGGCTAATCCTGGCTTTCTGCCCTGTATTGTACACTGAGGTGACTCAAATGCAAAATCAAAACTTAATTTTACATGAGCCTGGCTGTTCCCATCTCCCTTTGAGTACAGTCATTCCCTACTTCCTTTCCTTATTTGAGGCAAAGCACAGTTTGCTGTTTCAAGTGAATTAGCAAGCAATGGATTGTCCTGCTCTACAACTAGCACTGGAAATCAGGCTCATGCACATGTCCCTAACCCATGATTTGGTGTTACATCTGAACCAGCTCATTGTTGGTCATGTTCACACCAGGATGTTATCAAGGTCCAGGCTGTTGGCACACTACACTAATTTTACACCAGCTTCATTCACTACTACTTGGTTTCTAGGTTTGATTTTAAGTGCAAAAAGCAACCTAGTCCTAGGTCACCAACTTTTTTGGACCCAAAGGAATATCTGGAATTTTGAGGGAAGTGCCATGACCACCAATCTCCTGGTTACTCCTCTCTTTCCAACTGCCTTCCCCACACCCCAAAAAGGACAGAAAGTTCAGACACACAATGCTTTTCCATGGGGTCTAGGTAGAAGCCAGATCTAGTAGAATTAAAATGGATCCCTTTGAATTCACAGGATTTCTACAAATTCACCATCATATTAAAGCTCTCATTGGTGACTGCAAAATGCACTGTAAAAATGGAAGATCCTGTACTGTACTGTACTGTACTGTACTGTAGACAATACTGTACTGATCCTCAGTCTCTGAAAGTGTTGACTTCTTTATTTTATTGTTGTCCTTTGTGGCTGAAATGGAGGGGAGACAAGTATCCAATCAAACTAGAATGGGGAAAGTGGGATATGAATAATAAACATGCTAACTTTTCTGTATTTTATCCTGCCTTGATAGTTTGTTGTATTACACTATTTTATGGTTTTCTGTAAGCTGCCTTGTAAAAAAACACATTGCATAAATGATGTTATAAATATGTCAAACATCTTATGCACCTATAATGTAATATGTGCAGCAGTTCTTGGTGACAAACACAGATTTGCCACTGCAGAACTTCTGAAGTGACCCTTAGAAATAAGTCTAATTGCTTTTTGTGGAGACTGTTTCCACATCTCTTGCCTTTGTGCCCTGCCTGCTAGCATCTTAGAAGTATATGGTTGGCCACCATGGGATACAGGCTGTTAGGACTGATGGCCTCTGGGCCAGATTGAGCTGGTCTCTTCTTATTCTCTTAACTTATACACTTACAGCAACCAGGGAGTTCCTTCCTAACTAATTAGCCTTCTCATGGGTACAACTGAAAAAAACTGTCGGACAAAATACTCTTGATTCTCGAAATGATTGGGTTGTATCCATTATTGGAGAAGTGGAGTTTGGCTCATGCAATACAACTTCCCCTTCTTGAGTTTCCCCAGTGCACACACCCCAAATCTCTTCCAGAGAGTCCCCAGTGCTGTGAAACACATTTGGAGGTGCATGGCAGGAGGAGAGGAAGGGGAAATTCCATTGTGCAAGTGGAAGTGTGTTGTATGAGTGGAACAGCATTGTTGGATACAACCCAATGTCTCCTACTGTTCATTTCAAGAGCAGTTCTCTCTGAAAGTACTTTTTGTGTTGGTTGTACTGCAAGTTCTATTTTTCTGCTGGCAGGGTTTTGAAACCACAAATAGTCCAATTCCGAAGTGTTCTCTTGAATGTTTTAAATATAGAAAGTATGGATTTCTGAATAAAACATGTCATACCAAACAAAATCTGCTAGTTGTTTGTTCTATTTTATTCCTTGAGAAGATAATAATTTACAAGAATCTGCATTTCTAAATGGGTCCCAATAAAAATACCATAATTTACAGCAACTTGTAATTATATAGGAAACAAATAAGCTATATTTTGCATATATCTTGTTTATCATGTCCTAGCAGTTGCACAAACAGCTGGCATTTGTATATATTTTCTTGCATAGGAAGAAAGTTAATATTTGAATTAAATAGAACAAACCAGTTTGGCACACATACCAATAACCCAGTTAAGCCAAACTGTAGTTAAGCCAAATGTCTGTTCAGGATCGGACAGCGCTTACTGGACAGTCTTGCTACTACTGCTTCCCTACATTATTCAGGCAAACAACAACAACAATTGTACCCTGTCCATATGACTGGGTTGCCCCAGCCACTCTGGGCGACTTCCAATGGATATAAAAACTTAATAAAACATTAAAAACCTCCCTATATAGGGCTGCCTTCAGATGTCTTTTAAAAGGCAAATAGTATATTTCCTGGATCTCTGATGGGAGGGTTTTTCACAGGGACCACTACCAAGAAGGCTCTGTGCCTGGTTTCCTGTAACCACTTCTCACGGAGCATTGATCTGCATTCCTGATGATGTCACTGGGGTTTAATATACAGTACAATGAACAATACTCAGTTCTGTTTGATGGAGTGGTAATCTTATTGCACCACTGCATTGTCTGAATGTGGACACCACAGTTGCATTCACAAAGACATATGTGATACCTTAAAGTACATTTCCCCACCCAATTGCATTTTCTGCCCAAGTTAACACCAGAACTAAGTGTGATGATGAAACACACACACACTTAAATTAAAAATCACACGAAGTTCCATTGCAAAAGGAACTTAATTCAGATTCATTTCATGCAAAAATGATAGGAACTACTTTGAGATGCTGTTCAGAAATTATTGAATTAATTCCATGAATTGGTTCGTTTCAAGTACTGGTTTTGAAACTGATAAGCAATATAAATGAAGCTGGTATCTGTCTCCATTTGAAAGAGCCTAAACAAATATGATCCACAACACTGACATGATTTACAACCCAGTTAAGCACATCATTTTTAAACTGATTTTGCCCTGTACGTTTTGAAAGGATTGGATTGGATTATATCCATGTACTTCATTTTGCATATCCAAAGCCCCTTCCTGGGTTTCATTGCACAGAAGCAGATCCAGAATGGGGCTCTGCTTGGTAGGAAGCGTGCATGGTCTCTGTGTGGGAAGAGGGCATGGGTTGCAATTGGTAAAATCTGCTCCCCTTGAAAAAAGAAAAGACAAAAGTGATCAGGGCAAGCATTTACTCAAAAATCCTAAACAATACTCCTGACTTGCATCGTTCAGTTTTCCCAGAAGGGTGACTGCTCTTCATTCTCATGAGGAAAAGGCAAACTGCTGTGTCCTCAGAAGAGGCCTGCTGGATCCAGCATCCTGCTTCCTGGATGCCTGTTGGAAACCTTGAAGTGGGCCAAGATTGAAGGCATTTGCTCTTGTCCTGCTTTTGCTTCCCAGAAGCTGGTATTACTAGCTAGCATTACTGCCACTGAACCTGGCGGTTTCATAGAGATATCATGGCCATAAATTTGTGTCATTAATTCTTGAGCCTTGCCACCCCAAAGGCGATGCAGTTTTGTGTATAATCATAGTTTTGCCATGATCCTCTTTTTATTTTGTCAGATTTCTGTATGTGAAATGCCTGTTGATATTATGCAAAGCTGAGGAAGCAAATTTTTGTTAGATGTGCAGTTGTTTTGTTAGATGCACAATTGTCTCTGCAATGGGGAAAAATGAGAGAATGAGAGTTCGAGAAAAAGTGTGGCAAAGGTTAAAGGAATATTTAAGAATGTTTTTGATCTCTTAAAAACCAGAAACATATTTAAAATATTAATGGACTGTTCTGTGTATGCTTTTTCTGAACATCCCAATCAGCATCATATGCAAGCACATATTAGTGGCATTTTCAATAGCTTTCCACAAGAAACCTTTATAGTTATTAATTATAACACCCCAGAGGACAGGATCACACTTCAAAACGACCTTGACAGATTAGAGAACTGGGCAAAAACAAACAAGATGAATTTTAACAGGGAGAAATGTAAAGTATTGCACTTGGGCAAAAAAAGTGAGAGGCACAAATACAAGATGGGGGACACCTGGCTTGAGAGCAGTACATGTGAAAAGGATCTAGGAGTCTTGGTTGACCACAAACTTGACATGAGCCAACAGTGTGACGCGGCAGCTAAAAAAGCCAATGCAATTCTGGGCTGCATCAATAGGAGTATAGCATCTAGATCAAGGGAAGTAATAGTGCCACTGTATTCTGCTCTGGTCCGACCTCACCTGGAGTACTGTGTCCAGTTCTGGGTACCACAGTTCAAGAAGGACACTGACAAACTGGAATGTGTCCAGAGGAGGGCAACCAAAATGGTCAAAGGCCTGGAAACGATGCCTTATGAGGAACGGCTAAGGGAGCTGGGCATGTTTAGCCTGGAGAAGAGGAGGTTAAGGGGTGATATGATAGCCATGTTCAAATATATAAAAGGATGTCACATAGAGGAGGGAGAAAGGTTGTTTTCTGCTGCTCCAGAGAAGCGGACACGGAGCAATGGATCCAAACTACAAGAAAGAAGATTCCACCTAAACATTAGGAAGAACTTCCTGACAGTAAGAGCTGTTCGACAGTGGAATTTGCTGCCAAGGAGTGTGGTGGAGTCTCCTTCTTTGGAGGTCTTTAAGCAGAGGCTTGACAACCATATGTCAGGAGTGCTCTGATGGTGTTTCCTGCTTGGCAGGGGGTTGGACTCGATGGCCCTTGTGGTCTCTTCCAACTCTATGATTCTATGATTCTATGTGCTTATGCTGTGTGAAGTAGTTCCTTTCATCCAGCCTGACCTGACCAACATTCACCAGTGTACCCATTGCTGGAGAACATGAGTGGGATGAATGCTGTTGTGCTCATGTTCTGCTGATGGACTTCCCTTAAGCATCTGGTTGTCCACTGCAGGAATGCTAGACCAGATAGGCCTCTAGTCTGATCCAGCGTGGCTTTTCTTATTTTCTTAACATTTGTTTTGCCAGAGTTTGTGTTTCTTTTTTGAACTCCTCATTTGGGGAAAGGTTCTGCGTTCTCAGGAAAGTCTTAATACCTTTTTTTTTAGCCTTGTTGACTCAGCTTGTTAACCATGCTTGCATTCTCTTCAGGTTGATAGTACCTTTCCTACATCTCTGTGGTATGTGTTCTAGCCAAGCTTCATTTTTCTGATTTTTAACTAACTTGCAAGCATTTTGGAGCAACTTGACCCCCTTGACTTTCCCTTTCAGCTACGTATTTACTTCATTGTTGTTCTTCTTAGAAGTTTCATCTTTTGAAGTCAAACGTGATTGTGCTGGGCTTTCTTAGGAATTTTCCATTTACACAAATGCTCAGTTCCACTGCTCTGACACTTTACTGTGTGGAATCCCTTATGGAAGTGTATTGAAGAACTCACAAAAATACATTCCATGCTACCTACCCTGGGCATGGGGCATTTTCTCCATCCTATCTCTCGCTTATCCTTAATGAAGAAAGTCATGTTAATCTTGATTTCTTAAATGCTTGTTAAGCACCTTTATACATAGCCTTACATATACTGTAGATTCATATATCATTTCTGAAGCAGCAGAATTACTGCCCTAGATGTTAACATCTGGTAAAACTGCCAGTGGTTTTTGAATGGAATATGAAGATGGGCACAAGCAGTTTGTTAACAATGCAGTAGCTATTTAAAGATGCATTGTATTGAGACGTAGTTACCTCTAGTACTGGACACACAGGGTTCTCAGCATTACTAGTGTTTCTCCAGTCATTTGAAAATCCATGGAAGTGAGTATCTGGCAGTGCTGGGTTTCAGCAGTGCTGCTGCTGAAAGCGCCAAGAGATTGTGTTGCCTTGTGGTTACGGCCACCACAACAAAAGCTTTCAAGTGACTTCTTTCCCCCTAAAAATTCATTTTTTAATGAAAGTTGGTAGAGATCCATTTTTCCCATGTCCAACACTTCTGGAAATGTTTTACTTCTAAATATGTAACAATACTCTTAGCTGTGTTTGGTGCAGCAGATTAACATGGCTATCCCTCTGCATGTTATATTTTCCATTTGGGTTCCCAAAGACCCAAAGATACAATAGGCAAGCTACTTGTGTTCACCTTGTACTTGTGTTCATATTAAATGTTTGTGAGAATACAGGCACAGAGCAGATTTGCTTCTTGTAGCTGTGATCCTCACGAAAGACCTGAAATGGAAATTATGATATTCTAAATGTGTAGTAAATACCATATATTTCTCCCAGGGGTGGTTGAATATTCATAAGTACAAATAAGTTAGAGAAAACCTCTTAGTTCTTATGCTCAAGTAAAAATAATACTGAGCACAGGTGCAATATTTGAACTGACATTTATAACCTGCTTTTTTCTTTTCTTTTATGTTCCTAGTGAATAATCTGCTTAAGAAATACATTTTTGCGGAAAAAGAGGACCTCAGCTTCCTAGTGATGTTCTCTTCATGTCCTGTTTGCTGGTAGTGCAAGAGAAGACTGGACCTTTGTCATGGCTGTTTTTCTGCTGGGAGCAGCACTGCTTTTTGTTCAACCTCAGGCAGTTCCTTCCAGGTCTGCTGCCAGTTTTAAAGCTGAGGCTGCTACTCAGAAAGAGCCCTTTAGGAAAGGTGACCTCAAAGAGAGCATCCACCTCAATGGGACACTCCAGCGGCTTCCACAAACTATCATCATTGGTGTACGGAAAGGTGGAACAAGAGCTTTACTAGAGATGCTAAGCCTCCATCCGGATATGGCAGCAGCAGAAAGCGAAGTCCACTTCTTTGACTGGGAAGAGCATTATTCAAATGGATTGCAGTGGTATGTGAGCCAAATGCCATTCTCGTACCCATACCAGATAACAGTGGAGAAAACTCCAGCATATTTCACTTCACCAAAAGTGCCTGAAAGAGTTTATAGAATGAACAAACTTATCCGATTGCTCCTTATCTTACGAGACCCAACAGAGAGAGTGCTGTCGGACTATACGCAAGTGTTTTTTAATCACATGCAAAAACATAAGCTATATCCCTCCATTGAAGAATTCCTGGTTAAGGATGGTGAACTCAACGTCAACTACAAAGCGATAAACAGGAGCTTGTATTATTTTCACATGCAAAACTGGCTGAAATATTTTCCTCTGGATCACATTCACATTGTTGATGGGGATAAGTTAATCAAAGATCCTTTCCCAGAGATAGTCAAAGTAGAAAGGTTTCTAAATCTCTCACCTCAGATAAATGCTTCAAACTTTTACTTCAATAAAACAAAAGGCTTTTACTGCTTAAGGGACAGTGGCAGGGATAGGTGTTTACATGAGTCGAAAGGAAGAGCACACCCCAAAGTAGATCCAATTTTACTTGAAAAGCTACACGGATATTTTCGTGAACCTAATCAGAAATTCTTTCAGCTTGTTGGCAGAACATTTGACTGGCACTGAGTGTGGTCCTAAGTTATAGAGACAAGCATCTGGTGTGCCTAAATGCTCCAGGGCACATTTAGAAAAGGAGGGCATTGACGATATAATTTATTTGTAAAATCTATGAATTACGTCTGTACAATATTAGAGTCATAATTGCCATGTAAGCTAGTAATATTTTTCTACTTGTTAAATTAAACAGAAACACTTTTTGTAATGTTTTTCATAGTTAACACTGTATTTATGTCTATATGAGAAAAAAACCTATTTCATGAAAGAAAGTATCTTGAGATTATGTGGATATAAAATACATACATTTTAAAATGCAATATCTGCTTCCCATTTCCCCAACTCCAAGGTCTCAATGACACTTCATATGATCTTCATTAGGGTGGTATCACAGTAATTTAGAAAAATTTTAACCAATCTTACAAAAAAATCATTTTACTGTAGTAGTATCATGGTTATCAAATGGTTATCAAAGCTTTTCATCATGAGATTCCCAGGCCTAAGAAGCAAATGGTTGACTCTATGGGCAAGCACATTTAAATGAGGAGAAGCCACGGGCAGAGCTTGCTGCTCTCAAAGGCAAAGGATTTGGTCTCTCAGTGGACTGTTGTATCCTGAAGCAAAGTGAGCAGAGGAAACACAATCATCTGCAAAAATGGAAGTTTTGTGGTTGGCAATAAGAAGATGGACAGCACTCTCAGAGTATATGGCCACAGCTTTATTTATCATTACACTCATGTCAAAGCATAAGATGGAATAAAATGGTCAGTTAACTAAGCTCTTAGCTAGCATGGGTATGGGACTGGCTTTCCATGTAAAAATTGTTTCTAGGTGGTCTTCTCACACCTGAGCACACTGCCTAAGGGAAGGTTTGTGCCCACAATTCAGTGAAGAAATGTCCTGACCTCACAGTTCCCTAAAATTTTTATGATGGTAACCTAGACACATCCAGCCTGGTGACTCTGTTTACAGGTGAGCCCCTTGCCCTGTATCTTAACACCCTAGCACAGCCACAACCATGGATGACAATCTACACACACACATGCTCACCTGCATCCTACTTCTCTCCTCCAATACCTTTATCTATATGTCTGTGACTAGATTCTGCAGGTACACATCACATCCTTTGGAACAAAGGTAAATTCTGCCCCCCCCACACACACACACACGGCAGAGGTGAATGCTGTATCCGAGCTGTCTCAGAGACATGTGCCAGTCCACCACAAAATTGTGTGCCCTTTTGTATTCCTGTAGAGCATGTTAATATCTGGGTTTCCTAGCCCTCTGCCAAACCTTTGGGATTATCTTTTGCTGTATGGCAAATATGCCTGGAAACAGTATGGCAATGGTCTGAAAATCAAAGTGACCATGGTAGCCAATGTCACACATGATACCTTAACTAATGGTGCAATCCTAATCATGTCCAGTCCTACCCATGCCAGGTACAGGGGCTTAGGACTGCAGCCTAAGTTATTTCCCTACAAGTGCACGAGCAATGCTTTACAGTGGCATTCAAAGCTTCCTCACTCCATTCCTCCATTTATCAAAGCACTTGAAGCTGCCCAGGTGGCCAAGGCCTAAATTGGGGGCCCTGTTCACTGGAAGTTGGGTGGTTTTCTGCCCAGAAGAGGGGGGCATACTGCCCAAAATGCACACCCTCGTGGGATAAGGGGCCTGGAAAAAGAGAGGCTCAGTAAGAGTCAGTGGCCTACCCTGTTTATTCACCACATCCTTTGGCCACAACTTGGTCCCATTGCTTGGCATCTCTTTCTGCCAAGAGCATTAATGGCTGGTGTTCTCAGTCCAGCCACCATTGCAGCCCAAATACAGAAAGAGTGTGCTGGAAACTTGCCCTGTGATAGAATAGTGCCTATATGTTTTTCCTCCTATCTTAGGTTTACAATTGTTATAAACTTCCTCTTGGAAGAAAAGAAAAAAGCTGGGGATTTGGTTTATCCTGGGAGTGTATCTGGTATATCCCTGGACACCCATGTGCTCAGCTGAGGTCAAATAGCTAAGCAGTCATGCAATGTGCACAACTACATGGCTGTCCAGGCATTGCAGATCTCACAGTAGCCTCCTGGCCCTTCCACACTCATCAGGCAAAGGAGTCCAAGCCCACAGCAAAGACTGGCTGCAGTTAATGCCTCCCTGTGCCATCTCAACAGTATTTGGGCAACAACTTCCCTCTCCTTAGCAGACAAATACTTCTTAGCAGATACTCAATATACTCAAATCCTCCTTAGCAGACTGTGAAGTGTTTTGGTCTCACTAGGTGAAGCACTCAGTGCCAGCAATGCATCCAGGATTGGCTACCCCTCACCCTTATTTCTTGGAGCTTCTGTAGACAAGGAAGTCTCACCAGACTGCCAAGTCTTCACAAATAGCCTGCCTGTTCACCAGGCACTCTCACTGCAGGCATTGCTACAGGTTTGAATGAGAGCTTACTTACTGGCACAAGGTCAATTATTCAACCTTGAATGGGGAGGCAGAATGCTCTGCTACTCATGCTGCCCCAGTTAATAAATGGCCAGGTTGGCTCAGCTATGATCAATCCCAGCAGGGTGAATAATCAAGGGGGAACTAGTTTTTCCTAGAGCAATTATGTATGACTTGTGCAGAGATCTGCCTCAGGTTTTAAGAAGTGTGACTTTATATAAAATGGTGTAAACCTGCAGATTTCCTTTCATAGCCATGTGGAATCTTTGACAGGCTATCTATTTTTTGGAACACAACCTGCAATTAATGGCTTAAGGCATGCATTTCATTTTAATATTTACTTCAACCATATGTATATAAATATGAACAACCATGATTTTTCTTCATCTGGTACATTTCTTCAATCCTTTGGTTGGTTGGGTTAGATGCTGCAGTTTATTCCAGCACATTTCTCCTTTATCTGAAAGAGACCAGTCCATACATTGCTGAATCTCAGTCATTGCAAATAATCTACAGTATATTATGCTAAAGGAAGCCAATAAGAGAGATCTGCGTGTGCACAGAAAAAGATGTGAGTAAAGCTTTGTTGAAGCACTAATTAGTAGTGATAGTTTTTAGTTTTATTATTATGGTTCTAATTCATGCACCGGACAGGATATGACAGTATTGGCCCTTCATATATATTATGATGTCACCTTCATATATACACCAGGAAACAGCTACTAGAAAGCTCATATTTTCTGTTGGCTGATTCCTTTCAGATAACACTCTGCAAGCAAAATATCTACCATATTTTCATTAAATCTGGGGAACAGAAACTGGCTTTTGGATCAAATCTGGCCCATGAGCTACCAACCAGCAACCTCTGTTCTAAGTTATTATGCACATGCTTATTGTTAAAAGGGTTAGACCATGCCCTTTCCCAAAGAAATCTAAAGCAAACTGAGAATGGAGGAGTAAAAAGAAATAAGTCATATAAGGACTGTGCAAATTAAAACACGTAATCAGTATTTATCAGCTTGACAGCTACAGGTGCCCCTGCTCAGCTGCAGCACGCCAGGTAACATTTGCATGGCTATAAGATGAACATCTGTATAGCAAAGAAAAAGTTCTGGAGTTCCTGTTTTCTCTAATGCCACAATGCATATTTCGACTGCACCATCGTCCATTTGCATGGGGTCCTTGCCACCTTCTTTGCTTCAGGAAATACGGAACTGTAGGCAGGTACATTGTCTCAGTCAACAGTATCTAAGAACCAGGAATGGATAATGAACAAAAAGAGGAGAGGAAACGATTGTATAGAGTAGAAGGTAACTCAACCATGTTGGGCCAAATGGCACCCATGGCACTCTCTTGTTGACTCCATTTACTGTACTTCTAGGGAGCTTTTGAAGTGATCACAATTGTTGTTGGGTGCCTAAATTATTTTTTTCAAACCTGTACTTGTATTATTTAACGTATCCAGAATCTAGGGATTGCCCCAATGGATAATTCAAGAGGGGACTATCTGGTCACTACATATATACATATACATATACATATACATATCAGTAAATTCTTAATCTTCTGTCCTTTTCGGCACAGCACGACTAAGAAATGGAACTCATGTGAACAAGACTGTGTAGATGAAGGACTGGGGCCACTGTAGACAAATGCAAGCTTGGTTTCTAATGACTCCTACTGAGTTTAGATAAATCAGCTCCAGTCTTCTGAGGCAGGGAATTGTGTCCTGCACGATGTCCTCAAATACACCCTTTTATTTTCTCCCATATGAGTGAGCGGCTACTATTTGCTGTCGAACAACAGGCTGCAGTCACTTTTGGGGTGGGGACAAAACTTTTCCACCTCGATCCTTGACACTGAAATATGAACTTTCATTTGGCATAAAGGATCTTGTAGCAGCGGAGTCTCCCTCCACCACATGGGTGATAATGGCAAGTATTTTGGAAGAGCATCAGTAAATAAAAGCAGTCAGGAACCATTTACTTGTGACTGAATTGTTCTTCAAATTCTTTTTCACAAGCATTCTTTTCTTAAAATGTCTGAATGCTGGGTGATGCAATGGCCACACTTTTGTATCTCTTTAGTTTCTTTGCCTTGAAAGATACTTTGTTACTATTTGATTTGATTGTATATGTAAGCAGATAACCTTGACATTTTTAAAGAGTATTTGCTGAGGGAATAAACCTCTTTCTAGCCTCAAATAGTATATTTATATACTTTTAAATATAAAATATTTATATCCCACCTTTCCAGAAAGTTCAAGACAGCTAACAAAATAAATTAAAATATATAAAACTGCAATCAAGATACAAAAACACTAAATATTATTACTTAAGAGACAGAGCAGCATTCTGGGATGCATAAGTTACATGAATCATAGCAGTGAACAGTAGCTTTATGTCTGGAAGCAGCTGGTCTTAATCGGATGTTTTATACAGAGCAAGCAGAATGTGACTTGGCCGGCTCTTTAATACCACCTAGTGTGGCATATAATTGTTTGTTAGCTACTGCTGCATTCTGAATGATCACCCAAGGCAATTCTAGTTACGTAGGAGTAAATCTTAATACTGATGGGACTTGCTTCCAAGTGAACAAGCAGAGAATTCCAAACATTTGAATGTTAGCGCTGTGCAAAAGACAAATACTTTTGCCTTGTTCCTGAGTTCCCCAAACTGAGTTGGCTGTAGTGTCACTTCTTGGGGCAGGGGCCCAGGATTTTGTCAGGGTGCCCGTTCTTGTAAGACAAAAGAATATAAGTGTAATAAAGAATAATATTTGGTCAGATAATCCACAAAACAAAAAGACAACATAAAACAGAGTCCAATAGGATTGCTTCTCATGTTGACTAGTGGCAGTATCCGGCTAGGTAGACTTCACATATCTCTATTGTGCCCCATCCACCCTTGTTCAATGCTTGCCTCATTCTATCTTGCGCTTGACTTTGATCACCTCACCTCTCTATAACAATCCTTGGCTAGGCTTTCTGTATCTTGTCGTGTCCATTCAATTTTCTTCTACTTTCCATGAAGATTCTCCATTCCCACGTTCTTTTCTACCTGTCCTCTCTCCCTTCACATTCTCTATATCTTTGTGCTTTTCCTTTGCCTGCTACTGATCAGGGATTTCCAACACACACCCCCAACTGTGCACATCTGCTTCATATGTGTGTGTGTGTGTGTGTGTATCTCACATAACAGTAATGTCCATTGGCAACACCATCATATTTCCTCTATTTCTGATTTAAGTCTGTGTGCACTTCTGCAAATGTAGCCAAAAATGGCACCATTTGCAGGAGTACCAAATGCCTAAGGCATCTTCTTAAATTAAAAGGTTGGCCATGCTAAAACAAAAACAGCAGAAGGCAGACAAATGTAACACTTTAAAATTGCCTGGACACCAATGAATCTATTTGCTTTTTAAAGGGTGTGTGTATGTATGGACAAAGCTCTGTCCCTAGTCCAGGTCTTCCATACCCAGCCATCTGTTCAGGTCCTCTCAGCTCAGGCTCACACAAGGGAACCATTATGCTACCCTGTGTTCCTTGGGAGAAGGGTAGGGTGCAAATGAACAAGTAGCAAAAGACACAGAGCCCTTGATGGTTGGTGTTGTGGAGCGCAACAAATGGCAACTTGGTCTTTCGCGACTGCTGTCCACAGTAAAGACCTCCCAGGGTCTTTAACAGAGAAAGCTCCAGAACAAAAGAAGAGTGCTTGGGTATGGATCTTTAAAGCATGGACCATACCTGGAAAGCATGGAAGAAAGAAAAGTGAGGATAAGCCCCGATTGTTAAGCTTAGATAGTGGAGATTGAGGTTCAAATCTCTAGTGGCTGACTGAGCAGTGAAGCTACCTATAAAACTTGCTCTCTGCCTAAGATCTGCTGAAATCCTCTTTAGTGATTTCTGCTCTCATGTGGATTTATTCCTTTAAAAGCCCATTCTTTCTAACATTATTTTTTAATGCACATAAGTGCCTAATGATTCATATATTTAGTCCCCCATTGACTGCGAATAAAACGTTTTTATGAATAAATGGCTTGTAGCCTACAGGAAGACAAGAAAAACAAGGGAAGCTCCCTTTCAACCAAGAGATAAAGAATTAGAAATCTGTGTAAGGTGTGTGTGTGTGTGTGTGTGTGTGTGTGTGTGTGTGTGTAACTTCTGTGAACTAGCTGGTGTGCTGCTGACTCAGCCAACTGAACACAGCACAAGTTTTGACAGCTTTGTTGAGGGCTTCTGTTCTATGACACCCAGAAGGTATTTATTATTGAATATGGCTGTAGGATGCCTTTTCATATATTTTCATGTCGTCTCATGCTGGTGTCTGTTTGATAATTTAATTATTCAAGTGGTACAAACATCCTAGCAGGACCTTTTCAAATTTAATCTGCTTTATTCATTGGTATCAGCTGAACGAGTAGGAGAAAGTAAATCTGAAGGAAATGTAACAATGGGCAGGCAGGACAGTTTCCTATTTTCACAATAATTTCTTTCGGTACAGTTGCTTTTATGGATCTTCTCAGTAGATATTCATATAAGTATAGGCATTGTTGTTGTTGTTGTTGTTGTTGTTGTTGTTGTTATTATTATTAATCTGGCACTATGCAGTGGTAACAATAGCAGCGGGACACTCCTTGGAGGCCAGATCTGCTGCCTACACAGTTGCCCCCCCCCATTGCTCCCGCACAGTGGCCTCTTGGCGAATAGGAGGCACTGCTGGTCTCCTTCTATCCCTAGGGAGGAAATGGCAGGAGTTGTCCTCTGGATTCTCCTGGGCTCTGCACCCTTCCGTCGTGATTCAGAGCAGCCCACCCCCCACCCCCCGTGACAGCCTTTGATTCCCACTTCAACCATTGGGTAAGGTTGATTTGATTCTCTCCCCCTTGTTCCTGATGTAGATCTTCACTCACGCCTCCTACCCTTGGGAGGGTCCACCATTTTCTGGTTTGCCTCAGGTGCCAAAATATATTGGGCTGGCCCTGCTGCCAGCCAATCAGAATCTGGCAGTGAGGGAAGCTGAGGATGTGGGAGGTCTAACTATGGTTGGACTTCTATTAGAGCTGCCTGTCACTGCAGTCAACATTTGCTCCACTGCCATGACAAAAGAGCTTGTTCACTAGATCTTTCTGGCACCCTCAAATTAATTACTCCCCTTTCCTTATGTGCTCTGCCTGATGAATACATTGAGTAGAGGAAGCAACAACAGAAGCCACAATTGCTACCCTAAGAGAAGCACCAAAATCCATAAGGCTTGGCTACCTGGATGTACATCTAGTTAACTCACTTCAGAGTATGATTGGCATTACCCAGACATTTCACATATGACAAGTAAAGATGGGGGAGAAATGTGGTTTAGTTTGCATCTGTAGGCAAACCTGCCTCATCTTCACCTTTCCAAACAAGAGGCAGACTTAAATGCAGCTGTCTTTTGAAATTCACTTCTCCAAATTTTACAGTGCGGTTCTCCAGCCAAGTAACATGTACAAAAATGCACCTGTTAGTGAAAACAGCCTGCAAAAATGTGTAGATTAGGCAAAGGGATAGACAAAAATGTGTACATTAGGAGAAAATTGCACTAAGATGTTGCTGGATTTTCATTAGAACGTTTCCTAAAATCAATCAAATCAATCACAAATTCATGTAGACATGTGGTGAACATGGATTAAGGACAGAAAAATGAGAAACAGAAACCAAAACTGACAAATTCACCCATCGCCAGTGACAAGACACCTCTTTGTAAAGCAGTACAAAACCAACTCCCAGGAAATGTTAATATCGCAGCAGCATAAACCTAAAACTCTGGGGCTGGTTTGTTTCTTCTGGTAGTTTCTATCCATTCTCTCCACAAAGGTTAATAGGAATACATCACAAATAGCTGCTCTGACTGCAAATACCTGCATCCCCTTACCCTCATCCTGATTTCTTTTAAACATGCACATTGTGATGTCAAACTATGTAAAGCAGGAATGGGTAGCCTGGGGCGCTCCAGGTGACATTGGATTCCAGTTCCTATCAGCTTCAGTCATCAAGGTCAAAGGTCAGGAGTGATGGGGGCTGGAGTCCAGCAACACCTGGAGGACCACAGGATCTCCAGCCCTGGTGTAAAAGCTGTTAAACTGCAGGAATCAAGTGTGGCTCCTCATCTCCTGCAAGTGGTAACCTGCATAACCTGTTGATGATTTTATGTGTGAGAAATGATGCTTTGGGGTTTTTGTATTTTGGCTGTACAGGGCATATAAAATATGGAGAAGGGCTCTGTGGTATCTCTTGGAAGCATCCTAAAAGTCTGGGGATGACTTCTTGCAGACATGCCCCCTAGAAGCCCTTGCCAAATTCAATGAGAAGTGGGCAGTGTTGCAAGTGAATAACAATTCTCTGATTCTATGAATATGGCCAAACTGAAAACCCTTCATTCAATTGCTATATTTATTATAATGTAAGAATTTTATTGTATTTTAGCATATGAATCATAGACATTCAAATGTCCTTGAATATGCCAAGTGGAATTTTAAAAACAACAAGTGCTGCAAATGGTGGCATCTCTTATTTGTAAACATTCCTCATTTGTAAAGGCATTCAGAAAATAGATATTCCTTTAATACCTGCTATTTTAATATCTGTTAATAATGAAATCTGGCAGGGCAAATGTACCATTAAGTAGCAGCAAGGGAAGTGTAAAGGGAGCATAGTATAAAAAATGTTTTCCAGTTCTCCTTTTTTTTAATGGACAGGACAAAAGGTGATGACTAGTAACTACTGTAGTTTACTATGTTGCAGTTTCTTCTACGGTATTTGTATTCACATTTTTGTTTGGATCTGAGGTGCTCCTTGTGAGGAAAAACTGTATTATACCAGTATATACTGAGCTCAAAATTTTGGTTTTCAAGAAATTCATACACTCAACTTAGGTGTTGGCTTAACAAACAAAAGACCAACAGTTGCTACATTTGCTGAGGGCAGCAAAAGCAGCAACAAATAGGCTGAGCAAACCCTAAAGGACAGAATGAAAACAGAAATATCTTTTGCAGAGCAGTATAAGAGCTAAACAATGGATTTATAAGCCTAGGAGAGAGAGAGAGAGAGAGAGAGAGAGAGAGAGAGAGATGCATGAGACTTCTAACCCTAAAGGTTCTCTGTTGGCATTTAGAGAACACAGCCTTTATTTGATTATTTTGTCACTTTTTGTGCAGCTGCACATGTTCTTTGCTAACTAGAAATGCCGAAAACAGCTCCCAAAATACTAGTTCTTCAAAATCTGAGGGAGTAATGGAGGTTTCCCAACAAGCTGACTCTCTAGCATCCAGTTCAGTTAATTCATCCTATTCATCATAATTCATCAAAGGTAGATACCAGAAATATATTCTACCTGATCTAAAAGTAAAACAATTATTGTTTATAAAGCACTGTTGACATGCCTGGTGCTTTACACAGTGACACGAGCAGAACTGACAAGTCCCTGCTCCCAAAGGCCACAGAGGTGAAAACATCAAAGGGAGAGGAGGGGGGGGAAGACAAATGTGATAAATGTGAACATGTAGATTTAGACAGTGTTTGGGTTGCTTCACATAAGAATGGTCTTCACTTGATTACTGGAAGCTGAAGGCATGAACTATTGTCTGGGGTGATGTGGGTTGATATTAAAATTCTGTCTATGCTGTCACACTTGCACCAGCTATAAGATTCAGTTTAGAGGCCATTTTGATGCTTCAGAAAACAGCCCAGTTTTCTGGGCTGCATAGTTTCATTCCGGGTCTGACTCCTGATTTAGAAAAACCAAGTTTTCTGTTTTCCCCTTTCCTTATTATGGGGAAATCAAACAATGGCAATAACTCCCCCCCCCCCTTGATATAAAATATATGGTTCCAAAGTATGATCTGAAGGCACATGAAACCACCATCTTCCTGAAACTAAAGCAGGTCTGAGTCACATCAGTACCTGAGCCAGTCTGCTCACCTTCAAGGTGCATCACAGGATGGCAGAGGCTTCCAGGACCCGACAAGGAAATCCCAAGCATTGGGAATCCTATCTGAGCAGGGGAAGGGAGGATGTAATGCCTCCTCTGCCTATCAGGTGCTTGATCCAAGCCTGCCTGTCTGATTGGCCAATGGCAGGCAGGCTTGGACGCAGGGCTGACTTTGGGGGTGGGACTGACAGAGCAGGTAGGCTTCCCTCAGGTCTTCTCCCAGGGCATTAAAATAGCCCTCACCTGGACTCTTTACCTGGTTTATCCTTGATATTTTGACCTTGCTATGCAATGCTGGTCACCATATTTGTGGCTGGGTAGGAATTTGTCCACCAAGCAAATTGGCACCAGCCTGGTGGATTTGCCTAACTCATGGCAAATGTCACAACTTGGTTAGGCAATCTTAGTCATGGCTGGAGAGGAGGTTGTAGTACATTCCTGCCCCTTTAATTCTTGGATATCCTCTTAAAGGGATCTGGGCAGTGTTGCCTATGTCCTTATGCCCAGTCAGGGGGCAGGGACTATAGTACTCCCCAGGCAGCAATCCCTGGAGGGGTCCCCCTATTTGATGTAAGTCTTTGGAACTCCCACTGTTGGGTTGACACATGGCATCACTTCTGGCAGGCGGGCTGAAAGTTAATGCCTATGCCAAGCCTCTTTCATCTGGATTCAATAAAGTTGTGGCCTGTTTCAATCCAAAGTAAGTGTGTGGTGTCCTTATTCTACTTGTTGGGGATGGCAGAAGCACGAAGCCTTGGTATGCAACCACATGCATGCAGTCTTGAGTTCCGTGATGGAAAAAGGCCACAAACCTGTCAGATATGGTCTGTGAAGCTCACTCTGATAAGGATTTGGCCTGGGGAGATAAAAAGGTTCCCCACCCTCCTTAGATGAAATATCCAAAATGTGGGTGAGAATAGGAATAGATTTCATAGATGTATTATTAGTAAAGTTGTGGTCCTGTTTCTTTCCATATTCCACTTATGTCTTCATTGGTGGTGAGAGCAATTGTCCACCACACCTTTTCTGATAAATTGATGTAGATGGTGCAGCATTGAAAGAACAGAAGTAATTGACTTTTAATAAAATAATTTATGGAAGTTGTAAAGCAGCTGGATAGCTCCTGAGGCACCAGTCTCTCCTTCCTTGGAGGTTTTTAAGCAGAGGTTGGATGGCCATCGGTCATGGATGCTTTAACTGAGATACCTGCATTGCTGGGGGTTGGACTGTATGACTCTCTCAGCTCTACAATACTATGATTCCAAGTAAATTCGATTTAATCAGGAAGATATGGGAGCAAATGTGTGTGATAAAATGTAAATTTGTGGTAAAAGGTAATGGGGGGGAATGCAGAAGTACTGAATAAATGGGACCCAGTAATACATTATATTAAAAGAGAATTGGGGAAGTGGGGAATGGGATATGCTGCTTTAGAGAAACATTGATATTGAACAAACACAGCTCCATGTAGGGTGGTAAAGGTAAAGGGACCCCTGACCATTAGGTCCAGTCGCAGATGACTCTGGGGTTGCGGCGCTCATCTCGCTTTATTGGCTGAGGGAGCCGGCGTACAGCTTCCAGGTCATGTGGCCAGCATGACTAAGCCGCTTCTGATGAACCAGAGCAGTGCATGGAAACACCGTTTACCTTCCTGCTGGAGGGGTACCTATTTATCTACTTGCACTTTGACGTGCTTTTGAACTGCTAAGTTGGCAGGAGCAGGGAGCTCATCCCATCGCGGGGATTCAAACCGCCCACCTTCTGATTGGCAAGTCCTAGGTTCTGTGGTTTAGACCACAGCGCCACCCGCATCCCTTATGTAGGGTGGTAGTGAAATTCTTTTTAAAGTGTTTAGAACAGGGGTAGGCAACCTAAGGCTCGGGGGCCGGATCCGGCCCAATCGCCTTCTCAATCCAGCCCTCGGACGGTCCAGGAATCAGTGTGTTTTTACATGAGTAGAATGTGTCCTTTTATTTAAAATGCAACTTTGGGTTATTTGTGGGGCATAGGAATTTGTTCAATTTCCCCCCCAAAATATAGTCCAGCCCCCCACATGGTCTGAGGGATGGTGGACTGGCCCATGGCTGAAAAAGGTTGCTGACCCCTGGTTTGGAAGGGAAAATGACCAAGATGTAAGTAAACATAGCTAAGCTATGTATTTTTTGTATGGTTCTTTTCTGTATGATATTTATGCTAAATAAAAAGTTTTGTTTCTAATGAATTTTTTGGGGGTTTTTTTGCAGTTTTTGAAAAAGCAGACAAGAAACCTTCAGTTCCTTTGAAATGGTTGATCCATCTGCATTTTATTTCCAGTAGTAGCTTTGTCATGGGTTTTAAGGTTAATAAAATACTGTATTTGAATATATTTGTTATGGACAGTCTGTTTGTTTTTTCTTTCTTTTCTTTGTTGGTTGATGTGAAATCACTTGAGATGCCGAGCGATTTTTCCTCCTTCAGGCTTGACTTCATTCTTGACATTTTCGTATGTTGTTGCTTGCAAAATAAAAAAGCAGCCGTTAGGACTTATCAGGATCTTTTTTCTTATTGCAGAAGTGAAAGAGAATGCACTTCCTTTGGGGATATCTCTAATTAGAGGAGTATATAAATGCTTTGTAAAATTGATCTCAAGGGGGCTGTTTTTAGCCCCCATACCCTGCTTCCTCTCCAGTTCCCTTACCCCCTCCCATTCAAATCTTATAGATCATGGTCTCTACATAGTTATATTCCTTCATCATGCATTTGGATTTCTCTGTGTATTTAGGTGTAAAACTTGCTACGTTGCACACTAAAGCAGTAGGGATACCATATGATATCATGTTTCATGTGTCATGTTTGAAACAAGGCTCCATAAAAATTTCCAGGATATATTAATAAAAGTCAATTTGAATCCTTTAGGAGAGCAGATGTGCATAGAACTTTTTATCAGACTGCCCCAGATGATACAGACAAGTCATTTTTTAAAAAACACAAAAATACTGTGGAACTACATTTGTTTAATGTGCATTAGTTCATTGAGTTTTCCTGGGAAGCAAATATCTGTCTGATGTTTTAAAGACCATAAACCACTTGTTGCTGTGATGGTCTCCACAGCAACGTACTTAACTGAACCTCTTAATAACACAACACTTTGCCTCAGCCAGAATGTGGTCATACAAAACCTGTGTCTCCATGCAGTTGCTGCACCAGGTCAAATGGAAATTATTCTCCATAAAATCCTTTGGATTAATAACAGCCTCAATATATAGTATATTTTATAGCTTGCATGAGCAGTTGATAGGAAAAATTATAAGTAATCCACAATTACATATAATGGTACACCGTGTGTGTGTGTGTGTGTGTGTGTGTGTGTGTGTGTGTGTTTTAAAAAAGAAATTGTTAAATTTATATCCCAACTTTATTTTGTCAGGGAACCCAAGGCAGCATGCATGTGGTTCCTACGACTAATCCAGAATGTGACAGCTAGACTGGTGACTGGGAGTGGCCACTGGGACATATAGCACTGGTCCTAAAGGATCTTCATTGGCTTCCAGTACGTTTCCAGCGCAATTCACAGTGTTGGTGCTGACCTTTAAAGCCCTGAAAGAGCATCTCCACCCCCATCATTCAACCTGGACACTGAGGTCCTCCTCCAAGGGTCTTCTGGTGGTTTCCTCACTGCGAGAAGCAAAGTTACAGGGAACCAGGCAGAGGGTCTTCTCAGTGGTGGCGCCCTTTCAGATGTCAAGGAGATAAAGAACTATACAACTTTTAGAAGACATCTGAAGGCAACCCTGTAGCGGGAAGTTTTTAATGTTTTATGCTTTATTATGTTTTATATATTCTGTAAGCCGCCCAGAGTGGCTGGGGAAACCCAGCCGGATGAGCGGGGTATAAATATTATTGTCATTATCATTATCACTGTCATTATCATCACGCTTACAGGCACTGGTGATACTCACTGGATGAGCTTCAGGAAGGTAGTGGCTTGATGTACTTTCAGACCACCCCCTGATTCCAACCAGTACTTTTCTTCTTCTTCTTATGTTCCTCTTAAATGTTGTAGATTGGAAGGCACTTGGCTTGCTTCCCAAGGCCAGAAAGTCAAAACAACAGTTGTGGTATCACAAGCTAAACACTTTGCTACAAAGCTTCTTTGAAACATGTGTCTCTATAGATGTTTGAAACATGCTTTTCTATGTTCCATGTTCCATGCACAAGTCCTTACTTAGAGGATCTTTCCACTACCCTAACCTCTCTGAGCTTTACAAAAGAACTCGCCAATTTGGGCCAGTTAGCCTTTGTGGAAAAGGGATTAATGTGGGTAAAACCTCAGTGCGGTTCGAATCCCCGCGGCGGGGTGAGCTCCCGTCTTTCGGTCCCAGCTCCTGCCCAGCTAGCAGTTCGAAAGACCCCCAAAGTGCAAGTAGATAAATAGGTACCGCTTTATAGCGGGAAGGTAAACGGCGTTTCCGTGTGCTGCGCTGGCTCGCCAGATGCAGCTTATCACGCTGGCCACGTGACCCAGAAGTGTCTCCGGACAGCGCTGGCCCCCGGCCTCTTAAGTGAGATGGGCGCACAACCCTAGAGTCGGACACGACTGGCTCGTACGGGCAGGGGTACCTTTACCTTTTATTTAGAGAAAAAAACATTGGATAGCTGCCTATTCAGGATTTACTGCAGGAGTGTGAAATCCCAGACATTGTAGGTGGCATGGCCCCAAATTTCATTGCCCTCCAAATCTGAGCCAAAAATAAAAATAAACAATCAGCCATAGCTTTCAACTCTACTTAAATATAGATTCTTTTCAATTAGTGGTGGCATGGAGATCTATAATGTGCCTTCTGATTTAATGTTATTTGTTCTAATTTATCAAACTCCATTTATATCGTCCTCAGATTTCTGTTTAACTGTTTAACTGAAACATCCATGCTTGCTTCAAAATTTACTTGAGATTGCATTCAAAGGCACATCTAGTACTAACAGAAATTCAGAGCATAAGGAGGAGCAAAAGATCGGGCACATAAATTGAATTTTCTTAGGGTGATAAAATGGCTGTTGGTGGATAGTACACCAACTTCTCTGAAAGGGAAAGGGAACTGGAGGAATCCAAAAACTAGTAGCCTGCAGAGTCTGTCGTTCCTTTTGATCCCGAGCCAACCACATCTTACATATGAACTCATTTTTGCTGGGGGAAATCTTTTGTAGGATTTTCTCCTTTTATTGTTCTCCCTTGATGCAGCTCTCATCTCACAGAGCTGGCAGCCAAATAAAATTGACTAAAATGCTGGCTGCCGAGGTGCCCGTGTGCAACCATCAGGGTTTTTACAAATTTTCCTGACAGTGCTCAGAGCCTAGCATTGCAGAAGACAACAACACTACTGCAAAGTACCACATAGTTCTGTATGGGGGAAAATAGAGAGCTGGAGGCAATGTGAAAATTTAGGGTAAGGAGTACAGAGGAGAGCCCAGGCACTTAAAGTAAGTGCTGAGAAGGGAGTCTGGGAAAGAGACCAAAAGGAAAAAATGAAAGCAGAATGCTGCCGAGTTTCTCCCTGGATGTTGTGGCGTTTCAGTCTTGCTTCCAAAATGAAATCAATGCAACATTGGGGGGGGGGGTTGTTTTCCTGCCAAAGTTTTATACAGAGAACTGTGCAGTTACAGTTTGCCACAGATTTCAGTTTCTTTTTAGCCCTGTTCAATTGTTCCTCGCACTCCCATGTATGCCATCACACAAAAGAGAGCAGGAGCCCAGATCCTGGAAAAAGTTTGGGGTGAAGATCTACTTCCCTACCATGGAGTCTCTGGCATAATTTGAAGTCCTTCAAAGTTTTGCATAGATCTGTTACCCGTGTGTGTGTGTGTGTGTGTGTGTGTGTGTAGCACTGGCCCAACCATGAGGCAAGGTGAGGCAACAGCTTCAGGTGACAGGATCCACAGGGACAGCAGGTCCAGATGTAGATCTGTATTCCCTCCTTTTTCCTGATGTAGATCTTTACTCCCCTCCCCCCTTCTTCACTGTCAAGGATTGGGGGAACCATTCTGTGGTTTGCCTCAGGCGCCAAATGTATTGAACCAGTCCTGGTTTTTAGAGATAGGGAACCAGATTGAAGGACAAGGCGTTCTTGTGTTTTTAGAAATGGGGAATCAGCCATTGTTATGCTTCTTTCTCCCATCAGACCCAGGTGCAACCTGGTACCACCACAGAACTCAAAAGAGGCTAATTCCTGGAAACCAAGCCTTATGAGGAACAGTTGAAGGAGCTGGCTCCGTTTAGCCTGGAAAAGAGGAGACTGAGAGGAGATAGCCACCTTCAAATATATCAACGGCTGTCACATGGAAGGTGGAGAAAGCTTGTTTTCTCCTGCTCTGGAGGACAGGACTTGAACCAATGGCTTTAAGTTACAAGAAAAGAGAATCCGACTAAACTTCAGCAAAAACTTTCTGATAGTAAGAGCTGTTGCTGTTTGACTGTGGAACGGTCTCTTTCAGGAGGTTGTGGCCTCTCCTTCCTTGGAGGTTTTAAAGCAGGGGTTGGACGGGCATCTGTCATGGATGCTTTACTGTCTAGGTCAGAGTCACTGCTGGGGTAATATCAGTATCATCTACTGAAAGGGACAGATGCAAACTGTCTGCGCCAGGTTTCCCAGCTGTGCAAGAGGCCATGAAATCTGGAAATCCACAACAGTAAGGGACAAACAAGGTCTGTAGTTAGAAAATGATTATTTATTTATTGAATTTATATACAGCCCTATACCCGGGGGTCTCAGGGCAGTTCACAGAATAAAATCAAGATATAAAACCACAAAATACATAATAAAAACAAAAATAACCCAATAGCCCACCCACCCACACAAAAAAATACATTTTAAAAGGGCATAGGATGTAAATTAAATCAACCAAAGGCCTTATTATTATTATTATTATTATTATTATTATTAAAGCAAAGAGTCACCATCAAACTGCCCTCAGATTGCTGCCCTCATTTCTGGGATGTAACTGGGCCCAGTCAAGGTACTAGAATTCCATGCTAAAGAGTTTTTTCCCCAATCTGTAGGGAATTTATATAAACTATGCAGTGGGTTCACTGCAGAGTGGAGATGTAAATCCATGCTTTCCTAGTCCAAGTACAATATCCTAACCACTAGCCTGCCCAGCTCCCTTTCTTAAAAGGCATTCTTACAGCATCCTTTGTCTCTTTATGCATCTCAACAAGTGTATCCATGCTCCAAAACTGATCAGCAATGAAAAGAACCAATTCCACTCCACAGAGAGCTGTCACTATATGTGACCTTCAAAACACCTTCCTTGGGGCTACGTTTGTTTGGCTTTATTGTCTTCTTAATATTATCCACAATGTACACCTGCACAGGCTGAAATCACGCAATAGCAGAAGTAATAATTCGCAATTCAGCCCACCATATAAAAACAACATGGGTTTATAGCCATGCCATGTGAATGAAATGAAGGTCTGTTTGGGGCATAGAAAGTGTTGTTGATAATTCAAATGCTGCGTGCGCACCATGTCCTGTGATCAATTATGCAGGGTGGGACTTACCTGCCCCCCCCCCCATATTTAATTCACGTTGGTATCCCTGAACACTGTGCATGGTTTCGCTCCATCCATGCCTGGCTGCAATGGGGGTGTCATGGGCATGTTTGGTGGGAGTTGGCAACATTATCATGGGTGCTGAGGGAGTGGCTGGCAGGGTGTTGGTACTGTTGTTCTCTCCCCCCCCCCCATTTATCTACTGGGAGTATGTCAGGAGTCCAGGCTCCCAGCTTGATAACACAGTAAGCGTTGGTAATTGAAAAGGAGGATCTATTGCAAAAACAAACAGACTGCTCCGGACGGCTCTGACAAAGCCTCCGGCATCATTACTCAAGATAACCCTTCTGAAGACTCCTTCCTATGTTGACAGAAGATATTGAACTTTCACCCCTTACGTCTCTTGTTTTGCTTCCGATCTAGCAGCCCTTCCATTTGTCGCCTCCTTGGACTGATTGGATTAGCTCCCGCCTCTTCTTGCTCTAACAAACTGTCTCCTTTCTGGTTCGCACCTGTCTGAAACTCCTGAGAGCTTTGGCAGGGTTCCAGCCGTTCCCTCGACAACCAGCATTCCAAGGGGTGGGGGATTTGCACTGTGCACTGACTGCTGTTCAGCCTGTGTCAGATCTAACTCTCTCTGTTCTGCAGCAGGCTGTGGAGTTACACTAGAAGCTGGCTCATTCCTGACAGAGTATAAAGGCTCCTGACTAAGTCACGCTAATGCTATGCCTGCAGAAGCCAGACTTGGCCATGAAAAGCCTGGCCCAATTTGTATGGCAGCAGCTTTACCACATCCAGTCAAAATAATGAAAGAACACCTGAAGCAATTTAGGAAGCAGAGGCTATTAAAAATGAGTGAAATCTTGGAAGCCGTCAACAACAACTTTTCACGATTGCATCAGTCTCGACACAAACATATGCAAACGTTACAAATGAGATCCTGCAGACAGGTACACTCCCAGATTTTTTTGGTTATGATGCCAAAATCCTAGTTATTGCAAAATCCTGTAAAGACTCAGACCTATTTTATGAAATGATGATTGCAATGTTTTTTTAAAAATGGGTGTGTTGAATGCATAATGCATAATATGCATAATGATTAATCAAGTTTCCTGCCAATAGATGGGGGGGGGGTGAACTATCATGCCAGAAAGTAGCCACCCAGATGTTGTGGGATTCTAACTCCCACCAGGCCAGTCAGCATGGACAAGGAAAACAAATCATGGGAGTTGTAGTCCAATCTGGATTGCACCTTCCTGGATACCCCTGAACTAGAAACATGGTTGTTGTGGGAATTAAATGAGGAGAGGAGGGAGAACCATGTATCCTGCCTGGAGCTCCTTGGAGATTGTATAATCTTGGAAAACTATATAAAATACAATTTTTAAAAAAAAGATTATTGCTGAAATGGTCTTTGATAACCATTTATTTTTGAAGCACTGAAATCTTTTAAGTTTGTTAAGCATTTTCAATCAGCAACAGAAGGCGTGGTGGGGCTGCATCACTCACCTAAGTCATAATAATAATATAATAATAATAATAACTTATTATTTATACCCTGCCCATCTGGCTGAGTTTCCCCAGCCACTCTGGGCGGCTCCCAATCAGTGTTAAAAACAGTACAGCGTTACATTTTAAAAACTTCCCTGAACAGGGCTGCCTTAAGATGTCTTCTGAATGTCAGGTAATTATTTATCTCTTTGACATCTGATGGGAGGGCGTTCCACAGGACGGGCCCTCTGTCTGGTTCCCTGTAGCCTCACTTCTCGCAATGAGGGAACCGCCAGAAGGCCCTTGGCGCTGGATCTCAGTGTCCGGGCTGAAAAACAGTACTTCTGTCTTGTCAGGATTCAACCTCAATCTGTTAGCCGCCATCCATCCTCCAACCACCTCCAGGCACTCACACAGGACCTTCACCGCCTTCACTGGTTCTGATTTAAAGGAGAGGTAGAGCTGGGTGTCATCTGCATACTGATGAACACCCAGTCCAACCCCCCTGATGATCTCTCCCAGCGGCTTCATATAGATATTAAAAAGCATGGGGGAGAGGACAGAACCCTGAGGCACCCCACAAGTGAGAGCCCAGGGGTCTGAACACTCATCCCCCACCACCACTTTCTGAACATGGCCCAGGAGGAAGGAGCGGAACCACTGTATGACAGTGCCCCCAGCTCCCAGCCCCTCTAGACGGTCCAGAAGGATGCTATGGTTGATGGTGTCAAAGGCCGCTGAGAGATGCAGCAGTACTAGGAAACAGCTCTCACCTTTGTCCCTAGCCCGCCGGAGATCATCAACCAGCGCGACCAAGGCAGTTTCAGTCCCATGGTGAGGCCTGAATCCCGATTGGAAGGGATCCAAATGGTCCGTTTCCTCCAGACGTGCTTGGAGTTGTTCAGCAACCACCCGCTCAATCACCTTGCCCAAGAATGTCAGATTTGAGACTGGGCGATAGTTGGCCAAATTGGCCGGGTCTAAAGATGTTTTTTTAAGAAGCGGTTTAATGACCGCCTCTTTCAGCAGGTCTGGGAAGGCTCCCTCACAGAGGGAAGCATTCACCACCCCGCAGAGCCCATCGCCCAGCCCTTCCCGGCTCGCTTTTATCAGCCAGGATGGGCAAGGATCAAGGAGACAGGTGGTCGGTTTCACTTGTCCAAGCAGCCTGTCCACATCCTCGGAGGTAACAGATTGGAATTGATCCCATGTAACAGGACCAGACAGAACTCTAGCACTCTCCCGCCCTGGCCCTGCTCCCACGGTGGAGTCTACCTCCTTCTGAATCTGAGCGATTTTATCTGCAAAAAAAATTGCAAAGGCATTGCAGGAGTTCTTGGGGTCCCTACCAGGCCCCGGTGGTACAGGTGGTTCCGATAGATTGCGAACCACCTGAAAAAGTCTCCTGCTGTTGTTTTCTGCAGATGCAATGGAGGCGGCGAAGAAGGCCCTCTTCGCCGTCACCATTGCCACTTGGTAGGCTCGACGTTGAGCTCTAGCCCGTGTCCGGTCTGATTCAGAATGAGTTTTCCGCCACCGGCGCTCTAGCCGTCTCAACGATTGTTTCATCACTCTCAGCTCCGGGGAAAACCACGGGGCTGTCCGGGCTCCATGCAATCGGAGAGGGCGCTTCGGAGCCAGACAGTCAATAGCCCTGATTAACTCCACATTCCAGCGTGCCACCAGGGAATCAGCTGAAAGGCCATCAGCTTGGGATAAAGCATCCCCTACCACTCTCTGGAAGCCAACTGGATCCATTAAGTGGCAGGGGCGGACCATCCGAATCGGTACCACCTCCCTGCAGAGGGGAAGGGTTGCGGAGAAGTCCAGTTGCACCAGGAAGTGATCTGACCATGGCACTTCTTTTGTTTCGCTTTTAGTTAGTGTCAGATCACCAACATCCATAGAGGTGAACACCAAGTCTAAGGCATGTCCACGGCTATGACTTGGGCCAAACTTATTCAGGGACAGCCCCATGGAGGCCATGCTTTCCACGAAGTCCCGAGCGGCCCCTTGTAAGGTCGTGTCGGCATGGATGTTAAAATCCCCCAGGACAACCAAGCTAGGTGTCTCCAGGAGCATATCCGCCACGACCTGAAGCAGCTCAGGCAGGGAATCCTTGGTGCAGGGATATCCCTGATGACAGTAGGGATGTCCTATTCCATATTAATAATAATAAAAATATTATTTATACCCTGTCCATCTGAATGGGTTGTCCTAGAAACTCTGGACGGCTTCCAACATATCTAAAAACATTGCAAAGCATTAAACATTAAAAGATGTCCCAATACAGGGCTGTCTTCAGATGTCTTCTAAAGGTGGTATAGTTACTTATCTCCTTGGCTTGGAGGTCACATAACTCCATACCCTCCAACATTTCTCTGATGATAATAGGGACATCCTAAGGAAAAGTGGGATATTCTGGGATCAAATCAGAAACCGGGACGGCTTCTGGCAATCCAGGGCTGTCTCTGGAAGAACAGGGACACTTGGAGGGTCTGCCTAACCTCCCTCCAACTGAGTCACTGCATCACACCTGGATGAAGAGGGGGAAGGAAGGCTACAGCAGTGACAAAGTGTGTGTCCAGAAAACGCACCTGACAGAAGGGGATGCATGTGATTATATGCTCCACACACGAGAACTTTCCACGTGAGGGAAGAAAGTTATGTTCCTGTTTGTGTGCATGGATGTGCTCTTTATGGAACCATGAACTAGCTCATGAGCGTATGAGATTTCATCCAGTTGGCGTCCCTGTGCAAGCGAAAGCACTTTTGAGCCAGCTAGAAGCTGCCCTGTTCTAAGGAAGGACAATGAAGGGGTGGAGTTTTTCACCAGCTCTCCCCTCCCTCCAGCTCTCATCCCCAACCCAAATCACTTACAGAGGTTTCCAGATTTTGCAATGGGGGGGGGGGCAGGTAGAGGGAGGAAAATCAACCAGCAAAAATGGCCTCTCCCCTTCCTTTGTAACTGTGGGCCTTCCACAGTGCTAGGATTTTGCCCATATACTTCTTAGCTGGGATGGTCAGAACTTGGTATTTGCTTACACACACACACACACACACACAAACGGATATATATACTGACAAATTGTAAATGCTTTAGTGACATTTTGCAGTAACATCATAAAGCAATTCGTGTTTGTGCTGTTTCAAAGCCAAATAATGTCAACTTTGGTTTATGAAGATTGTGTAACCCACATTTGTATTAATCATAAAATGATGACAGTTCTGGAAGGGTTACTTTGCAAGGTGTGGAGCTGAGATTCTGAAGGAGACAAATGATGTCAATTAATATCAATTTAAAATAGAAAGCAAGGAAGCAGAAAAATATAAGCAGTGATGATAATAAAAGCTTAGATCTAAAGGAAAACTAGTTCTGGTTTCAAGACAGCTTTCTTCAAAGAAACAAAAATCTTCAAAACAGAATGGAAGACTTCAGTTGTTTCCTGAAACAGATTTTAAAATGAGGAAAAGAAAGATATGTGCATTATTAATCAGAAAAGCATCCTATGAATTTTAAATCCGTCTCTGTTATTTCCTACTGGACATAGTGTACCTCAAAGCTTGACAAGGTGATGATCCCAGCCCCCAAACAGATGGTTTTTCGAAAGTTTCCACAGATCTTCTCTCCTAAGAAATCTTTAGAACCCTGCAGGACTTGTAACAAATCTCTTCATACATATGAAAAGGAAGATGTTCATTCTGAATTCTTCTTAGCTCTGGCACATAAACAACTCTTTGCTGCATCTTGCCTTGTGATGTGTTATCAGAGATACATCTGGTGCTGTAAGATTGTCTTTAAAGTTGAACTTAGCCCTACTTGGGGAAGCTTACAAAATTCCCCGTGTCCATTTCTCCCCAGATATTGGACTTCTAAATTACCTGAACTGATACAGAGCAGCACCAATGTGTTCGCTATCTGCCTTTCTTCCATTTTTTATTTCTCTGGATGTTGTTCAAGCTGCTGCAGGTGCACTTGTCTGCTGAAGTTCCAAGTTTATGCCTTTCCCCCTCCAGCCAGTGTGCATGTGTGTTGCTTTAAAAATTGCAGATAATGGATTTTTAATGAGATTGCACTTCCTTTTTGCACTGTGACTTAAAGAGGGGAGGGGCCAAGGGAAGAGAAACATGCAGCAAACTTTGCACATTCCAATACCGAAGCTGATTTTAGAAAATGTCCACATTAAACCCGAAGGCATGTGGAGCAGAGCACATGGTGAGGTCAACTCAGAGAACAACAAAACAAGAGAGGGTAAAATTCAGTCAGCCCTACTGTGCAACTATTCTTTTCTGAACTTAAAAATGGAAAGCGTAATGCTGGTGGTCAGCAAAAGAGGTTTAAAGACTGTCTCAAGGCAAATCTTTAAAAATGTAGTATAAACACCGACAATTGAGAAACACTGACCTGTGAGCACCCCAGTTGGCGTCATGGGCTTTGAAAGGTGTCATGGGAGAAACATGATAAGAGGAAGGCACACTTGGCAAATCAACTCCTGCCCGGAAACCAATGCCCCCACTGTGGAAGGACGTGTGGATATAGAATTGGCCTCCACAGTCACTTACGGACTCATTGTTAAAACCGTGTTTATGGAAGACAATCTTACTCGGCTACGAGTGATCGCCAAAGAAGAAGAAGAAGACGACGGGGGGGGGGATATTTTTCTGCATTAACAATTCTATTTTCACTAGTGCCTGAAGCATGCTTCTATATCCTCATTATTCACCTTGTTGAGAACCACCTGGTTAATAGGATGGATCTGGTACCAATTTGGGCTATGCTCCCAGGCATCAGTTTGGTAATGGTTTGAATTGTTGCAATTAAGGCCAGAAGGGTTGGTGGGGCTAAGTACAAGCTGAATAGTGACTAGTATAACATAATCTTCTCTACAAGGACAGTTGTCTCCTACCCAGGCATAACAATTCTTGAAAAGGAAAACGTGGGGGGGGGGGGGTGGAATTTGGTTTGGTTGCATTTTAAATGCAATTTGCACTTCCTGACACAATACACAAACTGACATACAACTATCATTTGAAATGTAAACTTCCGGGAAGTTTGCAGAACAGCTCTCCCATGAAAAACTAAGCACAAAACTGCTAACAGTAGGGAAAAGTGTGTATAAAAATACATATATCAGTGAATATCACATATATCACATATATCATTATATTAGGCAAAACTGCATAAAAATGTTTTAATAGAAGTTATGTGCGCTAAAGTGCAGACAAATTTTAATCAGGATTTTTTAAAAAAACAACAACAAAATACAACAAATTTAAGATTGGAAAAAAGAGAAACTTAAATTTGACTGAATCATCTGTCTCTACTCTCTTTCTCAACTATCCAGGGATAATGGAGTGCATTTGTTTCCAAAAGACTACAATTAATTTCTCACTGCTTTATGACCTACCCTCAGTGGTGGAGGAAGGGGGTTTGGGGGGGTGCAGGCCACCCCAGGTGTCATCACGGGGGGAGGGGGGTGACAAAATGACAAAAATGTGAGTTTGAAAAAAATTGGGCTCATGAAACTTTTTAGTTCAGTTAACAAACATAACAAAATGCGGCTGGCACTGGGCGCCACACCATGAGGGCCGGCACTTACCGCGGGACCTGCAGCGTGCCTGAGCCACGCGTCTCTCCTGGGAGTAACATGGTGGCTTTGGCACCTGCAGGCTCCGCGTTGCCTGAACTGCCAGTGTGGGGCTTGTGCCTGCCCTCTGCCTCTCCCTCAGCCGCCCTACAGCTGAGGGGAAGGCAGCAGAGAGGCCCCACTCCCATGGGCGGCTCACCCTGCCCCCGGCTGCAGGACGCACGAGCCGCACCGGGAACCCGAGCGCCTAGCTACGCTACTGCCTGCCCTGCTTGGACCACTGGCTGGTAGGTAGTGAGAGGGGTGCTTCCATGGAGGGCCTGCTAAGGCCTGGTCACATGGCTTGCTAATTTAAGGCCACAGTCCCCTGGGCACATGTAGGGGTGTGTGTGTTTATAGAAAAGCCAAGAACAGAACAGAAGTCTGTCTTGGGTGCCAAGCCATGACCCTAACAAGGGAGGTGGTAAGAGACAATATGCTCCAAGCAGTGCAGCTAACTAGGATTTTGAGAACCAACAAGGATGTGATATTATTTGCATTGTTCAAGGCCATGGGGGGCGGACTTTAAGCTTTTGTCCCTGCTGCAGTCCCAGTCTGAGTTGTAGGCAGGGCACACCAACTATTTGCAATGAAAGGAAAGCTTTCATTGTGGATGCAGTTTGCTTTTCTGTGTACCTCAGGTATTTATATTTGGGTAATAGGCAGTGTTTTCCAAAGTTTGTTCCACAATAGGAATGTGTCCATAGGGGGCAGGGGACTTGAATGCCACCTGAGAAGATGCTGCGGACAGACAGTTCAGGTTCCAACCACGTAGCCCCAGTGATAGTGACATTTGCCAGGCCCAAGAACACCCTTTGCTGTTTTTCCTGCTTCTGATGAAAGTTGCAAAGTACAAGAAGGGCCCCCATTTGATCTACCAGTAAGTCCAGGTCACAAGAAAATGAAAAGGTATTGTGGATGCTTTGCTTCTAGTTCATGCCCTTCCAACTGCTATCCTTCCCCAAGGGTAGGGAGGGAGACACCTGGCTGATTGTGCTGCAACATGCACAGGCGATCTGCTGCCTGTGGCTTCAGTCATTCGTGCTCTTCGTACTGCTGCTCTAGGCTGGATGTTTTTCTGCCAGCCAAACTCTCATTTTCTCATCTTGTCTAGAAATAAGAGGGATTTAATTCCAGTGGGACAGAACTCTTGTCTCCTATCCCTTTCTCTGTTCAACCCAATAGTGAAGGACCTCCAGCCAACAGGCCTCTCCATTTGAACAAACCACAGCCACCTGTCAATCACCTGTCATTGTATGATGTGAGGTGCAGGACAATTAAGGGGATCACCGGTCTAAGCGACACAGCAGTAAGATTGGAGATAAGCCCCCTTTGAGAGTAAACCACAGCCAAGGGATCTCCTATCATTGGAATTTCCTGGACATGGCCAGTGTTCAGCCCTCAGTCGCTGAAATGTCCAGGAAAATCTCAACAACTTTGGCAAAGAAAAGAAAAGCACAACAACTTTTTGAAATATGGCAACCCTATGCTAAGTGCCACAGAACTAACATCAGATACAGCCCTCTGCCTGCTCTTTAATAGCAAAAGGGCTGTCTTCTTCCCCACTCCTCCTCCAGCACTGGTTTGAGGGTGAGTGTAAATGCTTACTTTTACTCTCAGAGCAGGCAGAGCGATCTCCTAACCCTGAGCTTAGTGTTGAGCACCACAGCACTAAGATCTTTGAGCAGGCAGAGAGTTCATCTTAGTGCTGTGGCACGTAGTACTAAAACGGGGAGATAAAATCCCTCCTCCTGTTCTTCAGTTATTTCCAGCCACTTCCATTCTAGCACTGGAATAGATATGCTAGAAATGTTGCGTGTGTGTGTGTGTGTGTGTGGGCGCACGCCTGCCAAACTGGTGCAAGAGGGCATATGTATGTGTGTGTAACTGGATGTATGTATGCATGAGAGAGACAGGGCAAGTGTCCCTGGCATCTGGTGCATGTATCTCTAACAATGAGAAGGATTTTTTCTTTTTTTTCTTTTTGTGGGGCTGGTCCATGGGGTCACGAAGAGTCGGACACGACTAAACGACTAAACAACAACAACAACGTTGTTGTTTCTTTTGCCCCAGACACCATTGGAATCCAACCTCCAGATGGTTGGGCAAGTTCTAAATGCTGGCTTTGGGCTGAAATAGTCTCCTCACCCCTGCTGATGACAGGCTATGGGCTGAAGGGGTAAATATTAATAAACTGAAAGTTTAAATTTTCCGCCTTACATGTATATGGGCCATGTTGTTCTTTATGGCTCTGGTCTACTCATTAATCTTGATTTGGAGCCTTGTGTTTTCTGCAAGTTATATTTTGTTTTCTTTACTTCCATCATTAAAAGAAAACCAGAAAAAATCTCCCTCCAATTTTAAAAATATTAAGCTATTTTCAAGATCGTTTCAATTCAATAGTGTACATAAATATATTTGCAAACCTTTTCTGATATATGTGTTATAGCATATATCTTATAACAAAAAGCAACAGGAAAAAATGGAGATCAGAATTCATACATGGTGTAATTCTGCTAAAGCAAAAGGGAGTTAAACAAGGGATTAATTTGGCTTTTGTTTTGTGCCAAGACGGCACATTCATGCTCACAAATGCTAAATGAGCTTACAAAAATCCTTTTCGTCTCTGAAGTGGAATCTTTCCCCCACTGTGTCTGAATCCAATGCATTTGCTTTCTGAGGCCCACAGAACCAATTTTATGTTCGTGCCTGAAAACCTCTGTCTCAACCAGATTAACAGAATAAAAAGAAAATCCTCTGTGGGTTGAAGGCCAATTGCCAAACACTTTTTACCATGAAAGCTATAGCTGTAAAGTTTAAAAGAGTTCACTTCCTATTCTAGAGAGAAGGATTTCAGTTATTATTATTGTTATTATTATTATTATTAAAATTTATATACTTCCCGCCATACAAAGATCACAGAGCAGTTTACAGGTTTTATAAAATTATAGGTTTATTAAATTTATTGCAAAAAAGTCAAGATGGTGTTGTTAGTGGTAGCATCGACTTGAGCTCCACATCAGTTGATGCGGTTTTTATTATTTTTATCAGTCTTTTATTAGCTTTTATCCGCCACAGTATTTTATCTCTGTTATTTGGCTGCTATTATATTCACAAAGCTTGAGTTAAGGGCTTGAGTTAAAAGTCTTAGAGAAAGTCTTGGAAAGTATCGGAGAAAGCCTTAATTAGCTCCAGCTCAACTGAACCTACCAACTACTTATCAGCAGGAGTGGAGATTAAACACCCTATCGTGGGAGGACGCCGAGCTTCCTGATTTACAGCAGAAATTAGTAGCGGCTCTATCTCTGGGAAAATGTCTAGGAAAAAGAAGGGACCGGCCTCATCTCCACAAGTCAGCCCACAGCAGAAGAGCAAGCAGAGTAAAATGGACGATTTTGTAAGAGCACAGAACTCAGAACCTACTACATCAAACAGAACTCATTCCCAGGTAAGTGGGGATGCTTTAATGGGTGGAGATCACCCAGGGGAGAATGCTGAGATGAGCGCTCATGAACTACTATCTGAGGGGGCACCGCTATACGCAGAAATACTCCCGGACCACTGTCTGCTGACTGCAAGAACAGTGGAGGAAATTAACATCAAACTAGAAAAGGTAACGTCTCTCCTGACGGAGTTGGTGCTTCTGGCAGCCAAAAATAGCTCACTCAGTACTAAAGAGATCGACCACAGCGTTGCCCTCCCCCTAGGCCATCGTGTACAGGGGTGTAACTGTTCTGGACTTGATAACCGAGAGACTACAAATAGTAAATTTGTTGCTTTGCAGTTAAAAAAAAAAGTCTTCAAGCAATTTACAACCAAAGTTAAAAAATGAAATAATAAAATCACTTAAACAGTATTAAAACAGATTTAACATTATAATATAGTGCACTGAGGAGCAATGACAAGGTTGGTGTCCCTGGAGAGAGCGTTCCTGTTGTTGCCACACTCTGGACTTCTCTTGAAGGTGCCATCAGATGATCTCGGGGTTTGTGGGCAGATTCATGGGAAAGGCCTTCTTAAGTACAGTAGTTCTTAGGCATACAAGAGCTTTGTTGCTTTGGAGTTTGTGAAAGGTGGGTGGCCATTTTTGTCCTCACAAATATTCACAGATTATTTCAGATCTCCATGGAATGGGGCTCTTTGTAAAACCCAGCTCAGCGAGTGCACTAGCATGGAATTAAGTAGACTTAGAGATGTCTAGTCAATATACACACAGTTCTGCACACATTGTTTAATTCACTGCACACACATTTGTTTAACTCAGCCACTTCCTTCAAAAGAAAGACCCACCGTCAGCATATTATCTTTTGGTATATGCTGGCATCCCTGAAAGAGCACAATCCACTTTTTCTGTTGTCATACAGCGACTAAAAACGTGAGTGGTAAGTTGGGAAGTAGCCACCAGTTCAAGTCTCACAGCAGCCACATCTACAAAGAAAGTAGCAAAGACAATTGTTTCAGTTAGGTATGCAACAACAGCAGCAAGGATACTACTCGCAAAGCATTGGAAAGCTCAAGATCTACCCACACTGGAAGAATGGCAGATGCAACTGATAGACTACATGGAACTGGCTGAGATGACCGGCAGAATTCGCGACCTGGGAGAAGAGAGGACTGAGGAGGATTGGAAGAAATTTAAGAATTATTTACAAAAACATTGCAACTTGAGTGAATGCTAAACAGGATGATAGATCAAAATAACTGAGCACCACTAATTTAGATGATTTTAAGAAAATAAGTGAGATTGAGAAAATATAACTCTTTTAGAGAACAAGAAGATTATGAAACATAGAAGGGATATAAGAATGTAAATAAGATAATAAATTGCTGACAAAATGTTATAACGATGAAAGTGGGAGCAGGAGATGTGAGTAAGTCCAAAGAAAATGTGAAATTATGTTAAGATATATGTTACATTGTTTATTATGTTTATTTCTATTGTAAAACCCAATAAATTTCTATAAAAAAAAAAAGACAATTGTTTCAGTTAGATTCCTGCCTGTTGCCGGGATTAGAGTAACAACACTCTATTATTCAAACACACAAACACATCTTCCCATATACATACAAATGCAAGACAGACATCACTCAGCCCCTGTTATAGGATATTTAGTGCTGCATCACAGTCCTGGGCGTGGTAGGGGAGCAAAAGGGAAGGCAAGCTGCACAACACCAGTGTCTGCAGCATGGGAGTAAGAGGGGGGAAAGTGGTGGTTTAAGGTTTCATAAGACGACAGAGGTTGCAAAGAATTGTAGAGTTGGAAGGAAACCCAAGGGTCATCCAGTCCAACTGTCACAGTCCAGTTCACAGGCGATTGAAGTCCCGGCTGGGGACGTTGGGACATGGGATGGGAGCAGGAACAGGAGTCCAGAAGCCATGAGTCAGGAAGCCAAGAGTCCGAGGGTCAGGAAGCAAGGAGTCACGAAGTCAAGGGTCTGAGGATCAAGAAGCAAGGGGTCACGGAGCCAAACGCAGCAAGGCAGGGAACGTGTTGCTGTGGCAAAGAGCCGAAGGGAAATGCTGACCTTATATACCTTCCCGGCTCTTGCCACCAGGTGCTGTGAGTTACCAATCGGCCTCGCCTGTGCGGCCGCGCCTTGCCTCTTCAGAACAAACTTAGGAAGACCCCAGTCCTGCAAAGTTCTATTGGTCACAGGGCCTGGCTCCTGCACACACTCCTGACACCAACACCTGCAATGCAGGAATCCTGCCATCCCGGGATGGGCTCAAACCACCAATCTTTTGGTTAACAGCCAGGTGCACTGACCCATTGCTCAGACTTCACCACTGCTTCAACTGTCAGGATGCTGTCAGCATCTCCCAGCTAGTTGCCCAGGAAAGTATAAAGACAAGGAAAAGTTTCTTACCGTCCTTTTTTATTTCAATCTTTACAGAGAGAGGCTATAGATCCCAGCCTCTTGGATAATGGCATCGTCCTGAGTGAATCTCCACACACACCCATCTCTTCCACTTCCTCATTCGTCTCCTCTACGGTTGCTGCTACATGCCCTCTGTCTTTGAGCTCTTTGCTCTCCTACTTTTAAGGCTCGCCGGGTTCTGGGAGATGGAGGGTCTGGAATGCTTTCTAAAGCCAACATGTCAGCTTGGTGTTGTTCTGGCTCTCCCATGATTTCCCAACTTTCCCCCTCATCTGCCTCTGAGCTGTGACCTCCCTCAACCCCCTGTTGTAAATCTATACTGTCTTCTTCTTCTTCTTCTTCCTCCTCCTCCCTGGAAGGGTCAGGCTGGGGAGGCAGTCTCCACCATTCCTCCTCTGCCCAGTCCCTGACATCAACCCAGCCTGCTCCAGCAGTAGCAAGACTGGCGTCAAGAAGGCAGGCTTTGCCCATGCACCACTGCTAGAAACCTGGTGAGCTGTTGAGGGGATAAAGAGTCTCAGTCCTCCATGCTGAGCAGTGGGAGTGAAGGCCACACTGGGGAGGAGTCACAAAAATGGGGCTGGCAAGAGAGTGGGCGGGGCTTTGGGAAAGAGGCTGGTGGGTTGGCTAGAGGGGCCCTGCTGGCTGCATCAAGCCCATGGGCTGGAGGTTCCCCACCCAACAGATAAGGTAGAGCAATCAATGGACAACAATCCTCTTTCCACTCCTGCAACTAGGAATAGAAGGAAAAGCATCATGTGCATGTAAGGAAAGAGAACATCGATTCTGTAAAGTATCACTGCTAAATGGATGTCCTTTCCTTCATTACGTTAAAACTATGCCATAGCTGAATGACAGTAGCGAAACAATCATTACTCCATACAACCGCTAGGCTTGCTACAAGGCTGACACCTACAGCTTTTTTTCAGCCAGAACTCACTGGAACTTAGTTTCGGCATCTCTCAGGTGGGTGCCATTGCCGTTATAAGAGAACAAGGGAGGTGTTCATGGTGAGTTCCGGCACTTCTTTTTCTGGAGAAATAGCACTGTTGACACCCAGCCTCTGTAGCACCTCCTTCTTTGCTAACTATTACCAGCTGACATACTTGAAATCCTGTCCCATGGTGGGTTTTATGGAAGGAGTGACAATCGAACCTAGGTTAGTAGGAAGTCAGTGTAGGGAATATCTTGGGGATGTTTGATTGGTGAACACTATGACTTCTTCAAACAACTAGCCAAGTACAGGAGCTGGTACAAGGCCTTCTGCTAGAACAGGCTTCCTCAACCTTGGCCCTCCAGATGTTTTTGGCCTACAACTCCCATGACCCCTAGCTAGCAGGACCAGTGGTCAGGGATGCTGGGAATTGTAGTCTCAAAACATCTGGAGGGCTGAGTTTGAGGAAGCCTGTGCTAGAAGAACCTCAGGAGTCTGGAGCAAGCAGTGGCTAACTTAATGTGGCAAAGGAGACCAAAATAGTAAGATTTGGCTTATACAATATGTGGACAAACAAGACACTGTTTCTTTTTTGTTTACATAGGGTTTCACTATGGAGGTAGTACAATAAATTGCCCTGCCCTAGTTAACAGGATATGGTACTCAAGTGTTAGGAAAAAGTATGTACAGTGGTACCTCGGGTTAAGTACTTAATTCGTTCCGGAGGTCTGTTCTTAACCTGAAACTGTTCTTAACCTGAAGCACCAGTTTAGCTAATGGGGCCTCCTGCTGCCGCTGCGCCGCCGGAGCACTATTTCTGTTCTCGTCCTGAAGCAAAGTTCTTAATCCAAGGTAATATTTCTGGGTTAGCGGAGTCTGTAACCTGAAGCGTCTGTAACCCGAGGTACCACTGTACAAGTTCATGAATACATTGGCATTCATACTAAGATGCCAACAAACATAACATGCTTAAATGTTTTTTTAGTACTGGGTGGTTTTGATCTATGAACCACACAAAACAAATGAATTCAGCTGTGACTCTGTCAGTTTTGTAAGGATGAATATTTGCAGTTCCATCTATGCCAGGAATCTGCCATCATGTGGCTTCTGAAAGGGAGAACAAAGCAATTTTGGGGAGCTCTTTTGAGAGAATGTGTGCAAAGAATAGTAATATGGTAAGGAAGGATTTTAAAAAAATAATAAGATGGGTAAAGTCAGAGATGTTCCTGAGGAGAGTGAAGAATAAGGTTATAAAAGGATATGAACTGCACAGCACACCATGTCGAGAGCTAAATGAAATACCAAGTTTTTGTAGATAACAATTCGAATTGCAGACCCCCTTGTGTCATTTCTTTTCTGAGTGTTTGAGTTTAAATTAAATAGCTGGGAATAATAGGATTTGTTATAAGAATACCCCAAGGACATTCTTTTCTTAACAAAGTTTTCAAAATGATTCTTGATCTCTTTGTGACTCCCAGCTTTCATTTTTGACAGTGAATGTTGGAGAGGTGAAATCCTGATTATTGTAAGTCATACAACATGAATTGATGTGCAGCACTCTGGGGAGGAAAACACTCTCCTGGGATAAGCTGTGTGTTAATGGGTAGGAGTGCAATAGTTTTGAAATCCAGTAATACAATTTGCCACTGATCTGCTGTAATAATAATAATAATAATAATAATAATAATAATAATAATAATGGTTGGTCCATCCAGACTTCTTATATCTGCCAGTGCAGGATTGGGACTGGACCTAGATGAAACACTGAGGCCGAAGGTATATTGCCCATCCTCTCTCCTCCTCCAGCTCTCCCCCTCCCCCTGCCCTGTCAGAGGTGGATTTAGGGCAGTGGACTGGTTCCACAGGGCATCACAACTATGACGTAGTGAACTGAGCAGAACAGAAGGTGGGAGGCAGAGGAGTGCCAAATTTGGAGCTCACACAGGGCACTACTGAAATTTGAAAGACCAAAGTCTGCCCCTGGCCATGTTTCCCAAAGGCCTCCCTTCGTCTTCCCTCTGCTCCAGCTAGTCTTCCGGAAAGACAGAGAACGGGATTTATATTAGAATTAGTCTCTGTTTAAAAGTCTTTAACAAAGGAGATCCCGCCAAGTTCTGAGGGAGCCTGTCAGGAAATTCTTCCTAATGCTTAGTCGACACTGGAGGTGCATAGTGGATTGGGACAAATCTCAAACCATACCAGGCTGCTTCAGATAGATGGAGGACTTGTTGGGGCTGAAGCAGGATCTCTCCTGAACCAAAGTTGGGATCTCCAAAGCAATGTGGGATGATTCAAAGATTCAGCTGTGAGTTGTTCAACAACTGTGCAGACAGTGGGTGTGCAAAAATTGAAACATTTCTCCCCAGGCTTCCCATATAAGAAAAATGCCATTGGGTGGGCTGGGGTGGAGAGCTTGCTTGTTCCTGACAAGTCCAGCTTCCACTCAGAATGATTTTACCAGGGCTCTCAAATCACAGTGCTTTGGGGAAATGATACTAATGCAACACTTTGCTCTTCTCTGCATCCTTTGCTAGTTCTGGGAGTGGTGCTTGCTTGGAAAGGCAGAAGACAGCCAGGTACCGCGACAGAATGGAGAGGGCTGAGACAAGTAAGCAGTCTGAGTAAGCAGCCATGGTAGGATCCCATCCGTTTAGAGAAGCACCGTAGCAGAGCAAGGACAGCATCACCTGTGGAGGCACGTAGAGGAGAAGGAGCAAGGAGGGGGAAACAAGCGGTTGTGTCTGGGCTAAATACTGCTGGGGTGTTAGTGGAAGGCCTGCGGGGGAGTTCTGACTTCCCCCTTTTCCAGTCATCAATCTCTAGCTTCACTTGGTGCCTTGTATTGTGTTTCAACCATCCTCCCCTGGGACATTGTGCTCACCTCTCACAAGAGGGATGCTCAGAGAACTAGGATCTTCCTGCCTTTCCTAGTGGTTGCTGTGGGTACCACATCTCCTCTTGCTGAAAATGCTACACCTGACTAATCAACTTCTGTCTTCTAGGTACTGTACCACCATTTAAAATCCCTGAAACTTGTCTGGTTGTACCCCTTATACTTTGCATATACAGTGGTACCTCTAGTTACAAACTTAATTCCTTCTGGAGGTCCGTTCTTAACCTGAAACTGCTCTAAACTAGAGGCGAGCTTTCGCTAATGGGGCCTGTTGCTGCCGCTGCACCGCTGGCACACAATTTCCATTCTCATCCTGGGGCAAAGTTCTCAGCTCAAGGTAACTCTTCCAGGTTGGCGGAGTTTGTAACCTGAGGCATTTGTAACCTGAGGCATTTGTAACTTGAGGTACCACTGTACCTTATTCTTTTCACCTTTTCTATGCAAAGAATATGACATTTCATTCTTTGGGAACATCATTAGAATTCTTTGCTTCTTATGTTGCTTCCTTCATAAACATCCAAATCATAAATTCACAAATACAATGGTACCTTGGTTCCCAAATGGCTTAGTTGACAAACAAATCGGCTCCCGAATGCTGCAAACCCAGAAGTAAGTGTCCCTGTTTGCGAACATTTTTCAGAAGCCGAACGTCCGTTTTGGCTGTTGGCATTGTTTCCGGGGCCAGTCAGCCAATCAGAAGCTGCGCCTTGGTTTTCGAACACTTTGGAAGTAGAACAGACTTCGAGAACGATTGAGTTTGAGAACCAAGGTACCATTATACAGGCTACCTTTGTACAAATAATGCATTGCTACTTGTATTGTTCCTAGATACATTAACCCTTCAGTCTCCCACCTCTCTTTTATCAGTACAACACATATTAATTGAAGGCTGTTGCTTAAACCCCCTTCCCCTGAACCCCCCCACGTCACTTACCACAGACAAAACCCTCTTCCTGGATCTACCATCTTCCCTCCCTCCCATTGCTCCAATTGCACCCTCTTGCTAATCACCAACACTACAAATGTCCTCTTTACCCCAAGGCACTTCCCCTTGCCCTCTTCCCAGTTCCTCCTCCTTTCCAGCTTCTCCCATGTCATCACAGCCCTAAAACCATCTCTTCACTCCCTCACACAACTCCCTCCCTCCCATAGGGCCCCTCATTCCTCCAGGCACCACCACCTTAACCACCAGGCACTTCCACAGACCCCTGCCCCAACTCCTGCTCCGTCACCCAGAGGAAAGAGACGGTCCCACTCAGAAAGCTTGGCACCTGATAGCTTTGGTGTTGAATGGCTTATACCTGCACACATGCTTCTTAATATGGTAGGGTGGCCCCTCTTGCTCCACTGAGGGGAGGGGAAGAGAGATTGTAAGTTTTGATCAACATTTTGATGTTTCTAACGTCACCATCACCATCAGAACCTATCCCCTAGCCAAGCGTGGCCCAAGCCAAGCCATTTTTGTGCTTGAGGCAGAAAATCAAAATGGCAACCCCTCCAACTAATTAATATGGGTCAGAATCTACTGGGAATATCTCTTGCCACATTGAAATTAGTGGGAACTGCCCATGCTCTTACACAACCCCAGTAGATTTCAGTGAGGTTACGCTTCACTGGGTTAGATCTGTCTGTCACTCTCTCATCTTTTAATGGAATCCTAAATCTGCCTCAGGGCAGGACTGCTTCTGTCCCAGACTGGGGGGAAATGTGCTGGATAAGCTGTTCTTCAAATTGCTAAGTGCCTCTGAATGAACATGGCCTTTATTCCATTGTTGCCACACCATATACTGCAAAAAGAATTTGGTTCAAGCTCTCAGGCAAAAGCTTTCAGCCTGAAAGACACTTGGTGTTGATGCTCTGCTGCTTCCCTGGATCTCAGTACTAAAATAACTTATACTTTTCTCTCTCTTTTTTTGCAAAATTGACATATTGGTTTGAAGTATTGCAGATCTCTAGGCTTACATTATACATATCTTTTTAAATTTAAATTGCCATCTGGTATGCCAACAGGAAAAATAACTAGGTGCCATACAATGGATGAACAGAAGTGTAATACCAATTAAGACATTTAACTAAGCTGTAATACTGTGCTATGCATGCCAAGAACTGAAGATATTGATACAGATATTAATCAAGGTTAAAAGCTCAGTACCTACTAAATCAAATCTGAACAGATTATGGCCCTTTTGGAGAAATTTATACAGATCTAAGCTACTTATTTTATGCAGTTAAAATTCATGAATATAAAGCCTCCACTTTTCTATTTCATATAAAGCTATTGCAATTGAAGAAATTATTTTATGACCTTCTAGCAACAGTAGTACATTTCAAGCTGATCTCATCTCAGGTTTTACTCTGCATAAAAAAGGGAGACATTTGCAGGGGTTTATTATTACAATGCTACTGTGAATTTATAATTCAGTCTTTGCTAATGCACAACTCTCTACTTGGAATTATATACTTACAGTGTTTGCTTATAGCCGATAGACCTATGTGCCACAGCAGGGACTTAGTCCACAAAAAGTCAGACATCACCAATTGTAAGCAATTGAAAGTCACAAATTAACTAAGTTCAATTTATTCAATGAGATGTGTGACAATAGCCCTATTTGATTATTCTTAACCCCCAACCCATGTGAGAGAGAATGGGGTCAAGCATAAAAACTCTGTCCCTGTCACCATCACTGTCTAATAACTTGGAGGGTGAACATCTGTAGCAGGGAGCACCCTACGCTTACAGAAGCTCCCTGTACAATTTAGAATGCTGTAGGGTTCTAAATTACACAGAAAACATCCATGAGTGCAGGGGCTCCTTGCTTCAATTCATGGAAGATGATGGCAGGTGGACGTTAGCACACTCATACCTGCTCACATAGAATCATAGAACCCTAGAGTTGGAAGGGACCATAAGGGCAATGCAGGACTATTTCACCCAAGGTGGGGCTCAAACCCACAACCCTCAGGACTCCCAGGGGTGACTGGGTTCTTGGAAGGGGGAGACCATGTCCTGAAGAGCATAGTATCAAGGTTGGCTATGCGGGATCACAATATCAGGACCCTGGACAGTGGTGAACTGAAACTTCCAGTGATCTGTTGTCTCATCTGCATGTTGGCTCTTCTGGACCTCCTGTTATCATCTCAAGAAGCTGTTTCTTAAAGGCTCACTGCCTGGTTCTGCAGCCACTGGGTCCTAAAGTATGGGTGAGGTGAAGACTGCATCTGGGGGTGGCGTGTCCTCTTAGTCTGAGGTATCAGATACAGCTACAACCTCTGACCTGGAAGGTCCTGAAGTCAGGGGCAACGGCTCCCCATGTGATGCTTCCTCCCCATCTGAGTTTTCCTTTGCGTCATGGAGAATGGCTGAGGCCAAAGAACATGACAAGTCCCTGTCAATAACCCTCTTTGGATGTTAAGCTCCAGAATAAGGAAATTGTGTGAAGGAGATGGATGAGCATGGTGACTCTGCCCATCATCATTTCTGTCATCTTCAACTCACAGAAGCTGTGGTTGGAGACCTCCTGTATCTTTGGAGATTCCCAGCCCAGGAAAGTGTTTGCATTCTGTTTGGCTACAATACCTATAAGATGGAAATATGAAGTTGGCTGATGGTGTGCAGCCTTGCATAGCCCTTTCCAATTTGAATCTCATGGCACTTCCATTGTCATTAATAGCCTAAAGGCAAAAAAATGACCTTTCAGTTCCTCAAACACATGCATGCCATGGCCATGTTCACATTTCACCCCAATAGTTAATCAACTAATGCTTTAGTTGATTAATCTCCTACTTACATAATTTAAGTCTTGTGCCCTAGTAATTCATTGAAATCATGATCCTTAGAAGTCATGGTAGTAGTTGCAGTAGTATTCCTAACCATCCAAAGACCTCTCCACCTCCCCAGTTCAGTCTGGTATTGAGTGGTGGGGCATTGTTGCAACTGGGAGAGAAGGGAGGTGGGACATACGTTGTACAGTGTATGGGCACATATCATGCCAGGCATGCAGAAGTGGTGGTGCTGTGCCATCAACCCCCTCCCAGTTTGGATTTCTGGCACCTGGGATGTGGTGCTTCAGAAACAGTCAAAGGAGGGGGGCATTTTTCTCAAGTGCCTTGATTTAATTTATTGGGTCTACTCAGAAGATATGGGATTTGTATGAGTGGCATAAGGCAAAGTCTTAGGGGGTGGGTAGCCTTCAACACCTCAATACAATGGGACAAAAAGAGCCAAACCCACAGCTGCAATTTATGACACTGGCTTAGCCAGTCCAGGGAAACAGAGCTAATAGTGGTCACATCTTGACTAATCCCACAATACATCTTGTTCCCATAGACCCATGGGGCAGCAGGTTCTAAACTTGTTTTGTTGAGAGCATGGTTTTGGGGGCTTACTGAGTGCTGGTGTCAGTTTTGCCATGAGTGGAAGCCCTCATTAACGAGAATGTGGCAAGGGGGATGGGTCAGGAAACGTTATTGAAATGTTCTACTCACTGGAAGCATCATGTTCCTTTCAAGCTGAAATTTATCTGTGTGAAAATTTCACATGTGGTTTTCACATTCTGCATCAAGGGCTCTCCAGGGCAACTTTGAGACAATCTTAAATCTGCTATAGGGACAGGAGCAGGTGGCTAATGACAAATTTGATAAGGACATTTGGGAAGGCAGAGTCCTGGGACTGTTTCTGTCTCTTCCTTTGCCAACTTTGTGGGTATATCTGTTGGGCGCTGTGCCCAAAAAAGCACAAGGGCAGCCTAATTCACCATCTCTCATACCTCCACGGGGACCCTATCAATGATGCTATCCCTTATGCCTCTTTTGACAGCTTCATCCAGATGGTTTGGCCCGATTTCTTATGGGTAAAGGCAACATCAAGTTGGCTGTCTGTTTCCTCCTGATCCATCGAGAAGTCTTTGACCTGTTAGGCTTTGCCTTTCAATGTCGTTTTTACATCACTTGGGGCCCACCCATTGGGTTCATCATTTGAATGTTGCGGTTTTATTCTGGAATGGGCCACACATTGCCACATTAATTATAAACAGATTTAATTCATGGCACCACCTCTAAGACATCATTAAGTCCTTGTGGGAGACCTTCTTCCTCTGTATTCTGGCAGGTCTGCTCCCTGCCTCTCAGGCCTTTCCCACCTGGCCTGATTGAGCAGGGCCCTGACTGACTCCAGCTACATGAAGCTGAGGTGGCCAAACAGACCCTTCTTTAGAGGGTTTTGTTGGGGGATTCTGCTGCTATTTTTATTGCTCTGTCTAAAATGTTTTTTATTGTTTTTTACTGCTTTTGACTTGTGTGCTTTTAATTTTGAACTTTTTGTTGTTTTCAAATTAAGGGACATAGGATGTGCCTGGGAAGAGAGGAGCCGTTGAGAGCAGTTAGTAACTGTGCCATGTGCCAGACTCTTCTCCAGCCTGTGGTTATCTTATCTGCCAGCTCTTGTTGAATGTCACATTGGCTCAGAGTAAGACCTCCTTCATTGTGGATGTGGCGGCCAAACTGGTCTGTATCACTGAGAGCTGGGTGGGTGAGCAGGGTAGAGTCGGTCTCATCCAGCTGTGCCCACTTGGGTACTTGGCGCAGCATCAGGGCAGACTGAAGGCAGCCCTGTTTAGGGAAGTTTTTTAATGACTGATGTTTTAATGTATTTTTAATCTCCTGTTGGAAGGCGCCCAGAGTGGCTGGGGAAACCCAGCCAGATGGGTGGGGTATAAGTAATAAATTAGTCGGGGAGGGGGTGGTGTTGCTGTGGTCTGTGGATATTATCCCTCTCTCTAGCTCTATGTCCAGTTGTGGGGTGGATCTAGAGGTAAGCAACCACAGGTCCCCCTAAACCAACATCAGCTGCCCCCTAAGCACAACATGCATACATTTAGCAGAAATTCTGTACAGAGTTTGTGCATATAAAACGTAGGATCCTTGCTTGCATAGAGAAAGCCCATGACATGCTAATATACAAGTTGTATGTGAGCAAGCTCTGTGGCTGGCCTCACACTGAAAACAGGTAGGTTAGGAGTGTGACCCACTGCTGTGATGCTACGTCTGTTGGTCAACTGAACAGTACAAATGTAATCTGCTACAGCAAGATCTCATCCTACGTGTGGATTGTGTTCCTGGCTGCCGTGTGTCTAAGAAAATCGCACAAAGCCATAATAACCCCCAGAACAGCCCCATGTGATTATCCCCAGCTCTCTGTAGCTGGTAGGAGCAGCCTCTCCCTCCCGCCCCCTGCCCCCCGCCCCCCACCCTGCATGCAAGGTGGAGAGCTTTTTATTTCTTATTTTTTTCCATAAAGTTTTATTTTACAAGTTCATTCACACAAATAATATTCTTGCAAATATTCAAATTAAAACAAGATTCTTCCGAATCTTAGGACTTCCCTCCCCCCTCCGTGGGTTCTTTAAATACCTTTGTCAACTGCATATTATAAATTCATCCAAATTTCAGTGCTCCATTATATCCAAAGTCTTTGTGACATTGCAAGAGTTATTTAAAGCATGCCAAAGAGTTCAAGTGTTTACAGTGTTCTTTTAGATGCAGTCTATATTTGTCCCATTCTATACTGAAGTTTTGATCCTCCTGATTTCTGATTTTCCCGGTCAAACTTGCCATCTCTGCTACTCTAGTAGTTTCATCTGCCAGACTGCTTTTGTAGGTATCTTATCCTATTCCCATCTCTGGGCAAGCAGCATCCTTGCAGCTGTAGTAGCATACATGAACAGTCTTTTCAATTCCTTCAGTATCTCTGCACCTACTTTTTAAGCCCCCCACCTTGGTTACCCAGCTCTGGGAATGATCCTGCAAGAATTTGGACAGCCCTTCCTGGGTGATTTCCCCACTTTCTGGCCCCTTTTACTATATATATATATATATATATATATATATATATATATATTCAGCAGGGATGCAGTTGGTGCTGTGGGTTAAACCACAGAGCCTAGGGCTTGCCGATCAGAAGGTCGGTGGTTCGAATCCCTGTGATGGGGTGAGCTCCCGTTGCTCGGTCCCAGCTCCTGCCAACCTAGGAGTTTGAAAGCATGCAGTGCAAGTCGATAAATAGGTACCACTCCGGCAGGAAGGTAAACGGCATTTCCGTGCACTGCTCTGGTTCGCCAGAAGTCATGCTGGCCACATGACCCAGAAGCTATACGCCGGCTCCCTCAGCCAATAAAGCGAGATGAGCTATGCAACCCCAGTCGTCCGCGACTGGACCTAACGGTCAGGGATCCCTTTACCTTTACCTTTATATATTCAGCAATCCACATAATGGATTTATGTACAAACATAAATGTACAGACATAAATGTACAGATAAGGGCGAGATGGCAGCTATTTGGTTTTCATTGTCTGTTTCTTCTGCCAGAGGCTAGAATTGAAAGGTTAACAGTTTCATATGAATGCTAATGACTTTGTTAATATATCTATCAGCTATCTATCTATCTATCTATCTATCTATCTATCTATCATCTATCTATCTATCTATCTATATGTCCAGTAGCACCTTAGAGACCAACTAAGTTTGTTCTTGGTTGGTCTCTAAGGTGCTACTGGACATATACATATATATTGACTGTGTCAGATCAACATGGCTACCTACCTGACTTTGCTATAGTTCAGTGTCCACATACCTGTGAATAAGCCCTTTTCAAATAGGATTTACTTTTGAATAAACATGTATCAGAATGTGCTATAAGAATCGTATGATGGAGCAGAGCCACTAGTCCAGCACCTGCCAACCCAACAGTGGCCATGTACATGGTGGGTTTTCCTTTTCCTTTTCCAATAAATACTGTTTCAATGTGTCAATAAAAGCAAAGTGTTTTATCAGGAATATCAGGAGATAACAAGAAATGATGATAGAATGTTAAAACTAGGAGAATCTGATATCATGGGACGGGTGGGTATTCTCATGAGCCTAATCCCTGCTCCTTGCACTGGAAGCCAAATCGCAGATGGGAAAATTTATATTTGATTGTAATATACCATATAATAAAAAGAAAACTCAAACATTTGTGGCATATTAAAATCCTGTATCTTTGCTTTCCTTGACTGCAATGTGATTCACTAAATCACCTATAAACACTGTTATAAAAATTTAATTAATTTCCAAAGACCAGACCAAAGCACTTGTCTGGTCTCCTTATAAATATTAATCAACACTGGTGATTCTTAAATCCCAGAATAAACACTGATTCCTTTAATCCAACTGTGTACCTGAATTACACATTCTCTCCTAAAAAACAACTCGGTACAATTAAATCCTGCTACTAATTAAAGTTGGTACAATTAAAAATAGAATAAAATGCAATCACTACTTCCACAGAACAATGCACAGTTCAAAAAGATGAAAAATATTTTCAATGAGGGCACTTAACTGGGGTTTTTTTTTTGATGAAGATACTTCTCTCAGAAGAAAGAGATAGGCCCCAAAGGGGCAATGAAAACTATTTATTTGGCAAAGACTCTTGTTTAGAGGCAACAGGTTGAACCCAAATGATAGCTCAAGCAGTCCTCTAAACATCTCAGAAATGTTTTATCAATACATTGAGGAAGAAGATGAAAGCTAGAATGTTTCCTTCTTCTAATAAAGCTCTGAGGGAGACAGGGAGAGCTAACCAAGAGCTGATTTGCATTTAACACTGAAGACTTTTAGGAGAAAAGTTGAGAGGTTTTGTGGCGGCAGAATCAGCAATGCATTTAAGGTATATTTCATGCCAGTTTCTCTGCCAGACTCAGACCACATCTTTTGTATTTAGTTATAATCCGGGGGTCACCATAACTAATGGTATTCCAGTTTGGTAGCAGTGTTTGTGGCACATTTACTTGGCCTCATGTGTATGGCCATCTTTAGCCACTATCAGCATGCTGGAGAGTCAGACAAGAGAGAAAAACTGGGAGGAGGAAATCAAGGTTTCTCGCGGGAAAGTGCTCTGAAAAACATGACAGTGGTGGCTGCTGCTGCTGTTTGAAAGGCAGGAGGCAGCAAACATCAGACTTTTGTATCCTTCCTTGGCTCTTTAGGTCTCTAAGCAGCTAGAGCCATCTGCTTCCCACATGAGCACACATAACGTGGTCAAACGCTTAGGAATGAAGTGAAAATTCCCACATTGTGCCAATTTCATTTATACTAGTGCTTGAGCATTATGCTTCACTTCTCAAAATTTGCTAACTGAAGGAAATAATTTAAGGGTGGATCGACACTCGTGGGTTTAACATTAAGGAAGGGTTAAGGAATGGTTTTGATAACGTATGACGTCCTACTTTTAATGCTCATTATGCATTATTAAAATGTGACACCAAAGGGTGCAGGAGAGCAATCAGCGATAGCCTTTTGAGGGGGGGGGACAAGGTAAAAAATGCTTTAATTAACAAGTATGTCCTGTGATGTTTTATCTAATATCATTCTAATAATGTTAAACAGGTCAGTGTAGATGCAGCCTAAGACTTTTGTCAGCAACTGGAAGAACTGTCAGCTACTCAGATTTTATTAAGAAGGGTTTTTGACTATAAAAAATCCAAACACTGACACTGCTTCCAACCATCTAATGTGCAAAGTTCAGAACCAGTTTTGTGGTCCTGAGCTTCTGTTTTCAAGGGCACACGAATACAACACTTACGGAACCATTTTGCTCAAAGGGATATGGCAAGAAGCCAGGTGTCCTGTGGCAGATTCAGGGCACCTGTCAGTGGACTCAAGGAAATGGTTACGTAACAGCACTGTTTATTATTAAAAAAGGGAGGAAACGAACAATAGCATGGAACAAAAACAAGAGGTGAAAGCCATTTTGTAAGGAGAATAAAAGGGCAGGAATGAAAAGAAACTCCAACCTTTACGATTTTCTAAGCTATCAAAGTTAATTTGCTAGTTTCTTTTGAAAAAAGAAAGAGAGCTTTTTTTTTTTTTAATTCTAGGGACATAATGCCAAAAAGTAAAATCAACTCTTTTTGCATTTTAAGAACATTTAATTACCTAAAGCGAGACAAAATGTTCCACTTCTTAGACTTAAAAAGTTTTCCCAGCAGGCCCATAAGTCCTTAAATATACCAGAAAGTGAACCATCTATAGTCCACCATGACACTTTTGCACCTGTCTGAGTGTCACATTCCAAAGACATAGAATAATAGAGTTGGAAGGAACCCCCCAAGGGCCATCTAGTCCTACCCCCCTGCAGGTGTGGGAATGACTTCACTGTCCACCAATAGCTCAGCTGTTTAGAGCCTGGTGCTGACAATGCCAGGGTTGCAGGTTCAGTCCTTATAAAGGACAGCTGCATATTCCTGCATTGCAGGGGGTTGGACTAGATGACCCTCAGGGTCCCTTCCAACTCTAGAATTCTATTATTTTAAGCTGCAAATATGAACATACCCTAAATCCATGGGGAAATGTAGCAAGACAAAAGAGACTCCTTTTAGGACTGAATGCTGGCATAGGCAAGAGTGAGCAAGGAAACAAAAGGAGAAGGTTTCCATTGTCCTGATAAAAATTCCCCTGTTCCTTTCTCCATTCTCCTTTCTTCTTTTGCCTGCTCGTTTATGACCACTCCCATTGCCTCTTTATTTCAACTACTTCTGCATATTAAAATACGGAATACGATTATGCTGATGCCAAAGTACAGCAAAATTCTAGAGGGCAAGAAGTGGCAGAATAGAAGACTCCAAGCTCATATAATAGTAGCACTGATGAAGAATATTTAAATTCAGATAATGTGCGCTAGCAGTTCCAGGCCTTTTTGCTTCACATGCAATAATTAATAAGTTTCTTTGTTCCTTTCTCCCTCTGTTTGTCTGCTTTTAGGGAACTAGAGGCAGACAAAAGCTGTCATCTGCCATCACCACTTAAACCCCCGTTTTCATCATGGCAGAAAGATCACAGGGCTAACCCTTAGCCCTAAGCGTTGTCTTTGAACAAAGTTAAAAACAAGGAATTATTACAGGCCGTTATATATTTAGATGTGTGTTAGTTATTACTATGCAGGGGAGTTTTCCTTAAGTTTATTCACTCTCCGCGGTCTCCTGAGGCCACATGTCCACTTGCTTTTAGCAGCAGAAGGAAAGGCCAACTGTGTTCATATATATGCCAAATTGAAAGGTCCCATTTTCAAAGTTGCTGCATCCCTGGACTCCTAAAGCAAATTCTGAGGAAGATACTCATTAGTGGACCAATCTAGCACCAGGCTCCCTGTTTGCTGTTGTACATTTTTTTCCTCAGAGACAAATAGGTGGGTCGGGGGGTGGGGAGGGTATAAGATTGGAACAGGTAGAAATAGTATCTTGGGAACTGGCATGCCAGCACAAGCAGACTTAGTAGCAGTCTCGTCCATGTCCATTTGGTATAAAAGTGAGCACAGAAGTGCCTACAGAACTCTTCAGATTGAGTAAATGAGTGAGCAAATATGGCTGACTTTGTGTTGCTTTTATTTTTGAGGTTGTGATATTTGTTGGGATATTCCATTCTCTCCCCACCCTGTCTGTCTGTCTGTCTGTCTGTCTGTCTGTCTCTCTCTCTCTACACACACACACACACACACACACACTTCTAGAAAAAGAGATGCTGAAACTCACCATGAACGCCTCCCTTGCTCTCTCATAATGGCAAAGGCACACCTGAGTTCTGGCAAGTTATGGCTGAAAAAAAGCTCTGTGTGTGTGTGTGTGTGTGTGTGTGTGTGTGTGTGGTTGTCATTGCACACCCACTGGAACATTTGTGGTGCTGGACGTTGTGTCGTCTGTATGCATAGAACTGTAGAGTTGGAAGAGATCCAGAGGTTTATCTAATCCAACCCCCTGCGATGCAGGAATCTCAAGTCAAGCATCCCTGAGTTGAGGAAAAAGAAGAGGAGGGGGGAGGAGAGAAAAATGGGTGAGGATGAAAATGGAGCACTTGAAAGGGGTTGCAAAATGTGGGGGGAATAACAGGGGTTGGCAAGTGGAGCCAGCAGGAATGCAGCCACAGGCACTGCACTGTCCATATAAGAGAAGAGAAAAAGCACTGGGTCCAGTGGAGTTGCGTAAACAAACTTTGGGGGCATTCAACCTCTTAATTGTTTCCAGTATTGTTTTGCTGACTGGCTTTGCCACCAGCCTCTCTGTTCCTCTGGCATTTACAGCATATAGATACAGGTATGTGCTTTCTATTTATTTTGTTCATTATCACTGGAGTGATGTACCACCTGACCATACTTCACAGCTGCTTGCCCTTGTCATCAATATCAGAATCATTGATATCACATTTACCATTCAGTATATATAATACAAGTGGTAAGAAGGGTTTCACCACACATCAGGTAAAATTATTTGGCAATATGGGTGATAAATAAAAATATAATTCCATGTGCGTTTCTAATTCTGGAAACCAAGCTTTACAAGGAACGGTTAAAGGAGTTGGGCATGGTTAGCCTGGAAAAGAGGAGAGTGAGAGGAGATATGATAACCATCTTCAAATATCTAAAGGGCTAGCCCATGGAAGAGGGAACAAGCTTGTTTTCTCCTGCTCTGGAGGGTAGACCCCGAACCAATGGATTCAAGTTGCAAGAAAGGACATTCCAACTCAACATTGAGAATGGACTCCCTTGGGAAGTTGTAGACTCTCCTTCCTTGGAGGTTTTTAAGCAGAGGTTGGATGGTCATCTGTCATGGATGCTTCAGCTGAGATTCCCCCATTGCAGGGGGTTGGACTAGATGACTCTTGGGGTCCCTTCCAACTCTACAATTCAGTTATTCCATTTCAGCTTTTTCTATAGCCCTCCTGTGGCCCTTACTAAATAGTTAAGGAAGGTCTTATGCCTCCATTATATTAGCACTGGCAAAGAAGCAGTTGGACTTGGTAGAATCATGAATTGTGGATTACAAGTGGTATAGCCACAGCAACCAGTAGAGGCCACCTGACCTGCCTTTCTTAATTACAATGAAGCTGGAAGATTTAGGAGAGATGCAAGATAAGAGAAAGACCTTCTTCGCGCAGCACGTAGTCCAGCTATGAACCTTGCTCCCCCAGGAGGCAGGGCTGGCTACCCATTAGGATGGCTTTAATGGAGGGCTAGAGAAATTCACGGAAGGGAGGGGTGTCGATGACTCCCAGCCCTGATGGCAGCAATGCTTCTGAATGCCAGTTGTTGGAAACCACAAGAAGGGAGGATGCTTTTCTGCTCATGTTCTGCTCCCTGGTTTCCCTTGAGGGCATCTGGTTGGCCACTGTGAGAACAGGATGCTGGACTAGATGGGCCACTGGCCTGGTCCAGCAGGACAATTCTTGTGTTCTTGTGTTATTACAAGTCCAGCAGGTGGCACTGCCTATCAGCTTCCTTGTGCAACTCAACATGGAACAGAATGGAGACAAAACTGGAATGAGCTTCCTCTGCCTGTCGCTCACTCTGGCCATGCCAATTGTGGGTCTCCCTGCCTTCCGTCCTACCAGTCTCAATGAGCATCAGCCAGCACTACAAGCAGCCAAATTAAATGGATATACACACACATCCTTTCTGACACTGGTTTTCCATTGCTGGCCCAGTCATTCTTTGCACTGCCTCCTTGTAACTCTCCGCCATGAGCTGGAGCTTCCTCCATTACTTCCTTTCCCCCGTAAGCAGTCCTCGCTTGAGCAGAGAACTCTGCTTTGGTGGAAGCTGGATGCACCTAGCTATGTGCACAAAGGTGCAATTGCATCAGGCCCATATTATTTTAAAGCCATCGCTTGCAACAATGCCTGTAATGATATGTCATTTGAATAATTTGCATGGATAATTTGAACTCTATATTAATTTGAACTCTATACATTATCCCCCTGGCAGAATCAAAGCTCCAGTACATTATCTGAAACTGCAGTATATAGACCTATTTTATTAGCTGAGTATATTTGCCCTTCATTTTATGTTCTCATTTCAAATCTCCTTTTTGGAAATTTGAAAGCATAGTAATGGAACATTTTGAGGAAGAGAAATCTAATATAATCTCTGTTCAGCATATCAATTAAAACTGTTTGTGATTCAAGAAAGCAAAGAGTTGCCTACGGTTTAAATAAATTTCAGTTTTTTCTTCTCAGCCATGGGAGCAGGAAACCTCATTCATCTTACAAAAAAAGCCAATGTACTTGATTCGCTGCAAGTATTCCAAATCAGTTTAGGCCGAAGGACCACCAACCAACCAACCAACCAACCAACCAACTCAGACCCTGTGATCATCATCTGAGGCCCTTCTCCATGGCCTCCTCCACAAGAGATCTGGAGGGTGTCTACACAAGAATGGGCCTTTTCTGTGCTGGCTCCCCATTTGTGGAATGCCCTCCCCAGAGAGGCTTGCCTGGCCCCTTCCTTATACACCTTTAGCCGCCAGGCAAAACCGTTCCTCTTCAACCAGGCCTTTGGCTGACTATCATCCTGTATTCTTTAAAATGTTTTTATTTGGGGGGGGGGTCAGGTTATTGGTTTGTTTTGTTCTTGCATTGCTGGGGGTTGGACTAGATGACCCTTGTGATCCCTTCCAACTTTACAGTTCTATCTCTATGTATTTTGTGTTTTTACCTTATATTTTTATGCTGTGAACTGCCCTGAGATCTTTGGATGAAGGTGGGTATGCAGATTTAATAAATAATAATGGGCAATAAAGTGAAGATGGATGAACGCATGACAGAATCCTAATTGTCAGGTCTGAGTATCTGATTCACCTCACAGAGTGGGATTCATAGCACCTCATACACAGGGAGAGCAGCTTCGCTGATACTGCTGGCTTTGTTTTTTGCTGTTCTTTTATGTCTTCGAGTATAAAAATAGTACATGTCGCTTTACTCATCCTCAGTAGAACGCTTCCCTGTTGATGCAGTTCACTGCCAGGTTCTCTGTGGAAATCTGTTCAGGAAGTGTCTCTGTTTGGCATCTCTGAAATTTTAATTTAGCAGTCATGCAGATTCATTAATTTGTGCTATATTTGTGTTGCTTGGGACAGCAGGGCCACTTGAAATCAGGGCAGCTGCGAGAGGCACTTATTACATCCCTGTCAGCGGACTGGTTCGCACATGCAAGTTCACCCCTTGAGAACCGAAACGTCCCGTGGCGACTGCCGTTTGCGCCTGAGGTATCATTTCAGTGCGATGTGGTAGCGAAGAGGGTCCTGGCATTTGACCAAGGAGTTGTGAGCTCAAACCCCCATCAGCGGGGAAAGGGGAAGCCATGTCCAAGTAAGGATGGGTTAAACATGTAAAAAATAAATCTAACACTGTAATGCAATGCTTTTTTTCAACAGACTCCGCAGCAAATAACCAAGTGCTTAGAAACCACGTGTGAACTGGCCCAGTGAGTTTGTGTGCTCATGTAGAATGAGGAATCGAGCTTGAACTAAAAGCAAGAGTTTGGTCAGCTCAGAGATGTGCTATCAACGCCTGTTAATGTGAGGTTACGAAGTGCCAACAGCTTCTCCTTTTCCACCACAAGATGGCAGCACCTTCAAAAGAATTTCCTCTACAGTAATGGGAAACACAGGCAGATGAGTGCCTATTTGGAGGGGGGGGGGGGGATTAGGTAGCAAGTTTCTCCACCCCTGGCATGCAGAGGTAGTCATTTGTGAATTAAAAGAATAGCTTAAAAAAAAGGTTCCTGACAAAGATCTGGCGGACTTGTGCCCTAATCAATTCGCTAATCTCTAAATGCCACAAAACTGCATTGTTTTGGCTGCAGCACATTGACAGAGTTGCCCTTCTGGAAACTGAGCTCAGATTATGTTGATAACAGTTGCAAAATGATGGCAAAACTTCACCAACAAGTGGGGTTATTTATAGCAGGAGAAAGTGTTCCCAATGTGTGCCCCATTGGGCTCAGTTTGAATGTACTGGGAAGGCGCCTAGGCATATAATTGGGGGCGGGCATGCTTCGGGTGGCACTGTGGGTTAAACCAGAGAGCCTAGGACTTGCCGATCAAAAGGTCGGCGGTTCAAATCCCTGCGACGGAGTGAGCTCCCATTGCTCGGTCCCAGCTCCTGCCAACCTAGCAGTTCGTAAGCACATCAAGTGCAAGTAGATAAATAGGTACCGCTCTGGCGGGAAGGGAAATGTTGTTTCCGTGCGCTGCTCTGGTTCGCCAGAAGCGGCTTAGTCATGCTGGCCACATGACCCGGAAGCTGTACGCCGGCTCCCTCGGCCAATAAAGCGAGATGAGCGCCGCAACCCCAGAGTCAGCCACGACTGGACCTAATGGTCAGGGGTCCCTTTACCTTTACCTTTACCTTTATGCTTCAAAATGACCCAGCAAGCTCTTATCCCAAACCTCTGAAGCTGGCAGGAGCTGGGGCTGCCAGCTGACCGCACTCCCTTCAAACTGCCTCAGAATACTGACAGCAGAGAGCGACACATAAGTGTGACCCTTTCATAGCCAGCCAGGGCTGGAATGAGGCAGAAGAGAAGGATGTAACTGCAGTGCCTTGCGTTCAAGGGATGGATGTAGTTTGCTGCATTCATGCCTAAAGCCAGGGAAATAGTTTCTGGTTACAGGGAGAGAGCTAGATCCTCTCTCTCTCTCCCTCCCTCCCTCCCTCCCTCCCTCCCTCTCTCTCTCTCTCTCTCACACACACACACACACACCAAAAAACACCACCAGAAACTGCAGATAATAGTTCTGGTTAGTTGGTTGGTTGGTGCATGACGTACAGTATAATCCTATGCATATTTACTCTGAACTTATTTCTATGGGGCATCCTCCCAGGTAAATGTGTATAGAGTTGCAGGCTATTTACTATTATTATTATTATTATTATTATTAATTAATTAAATTTGTAAACTGCCCTTCATCCAAAGATCACAGGGCTGTTCAAATCAAAAATATACAAATATACAAAACTAACCTTGAGTGGACTTCAATAGAGCTACTCTATTTACAATAGGGTAATACATCAATTTGAGATTATGCTCAAATATTCTCCGCCTTCCCTATAAACCGTGGCACATGCAAAGCTGGAAAGGTGTGCTATAATTGAATCCAAAGCGCCATCTGCTGGCTCCTGAAACAGTTACATCTGAGTGCTTTCTTACTTGGAAAAGGAACTCAAAGTTCAGAAGGACAAATTTCTGATAAAAGAACCTACTTGCAGCCCTGTACCCGCTATAGCCTGGAAATTCCAAGAAGGCAAAATCACTGTAATTTTGAAAAGTTCAGTCTGCCACCTAGACTCTAAATGGTGCCTGGTTGTATCACAGCACAGACAAAAGCCTGCTCCTTGATCCTGGGAACCATCATACAAAATTTGGTTACGATATCTTAAGAGGTGTCTAAATGCATAGCCAATGAAGGCTTCGCTTTCCAAAATTTGAATGCATGCACGTATGGTAGACAGAAGGGCTGCAGGTGGCGCTGTGGCGGGAAGATAAATGGTGTTTCCATGTGCTGCTCTGGTTCGCCAGAAGCAGCTTAGTCATGCTGGCCACATGACCCGGAAGTTGTACGCCGGCTCCCTTGGCCAATAAAGCGAGATGAGCGCCGCAACCCTAGAGTCGTCCGTGACTGGACCTAATGGTCAGGGGTCCCTTTACCCTTTATGGTAGACAAAAGAAGCAGACAATAGGTGCTGATACCAGACATTTCCTCTCCCACCTCCCCAATGCCCATGAATAGAATTTGCTAACATTTATTTCCTACTGATTTTCTATATTTACACCCCACTCTGTCTTGGTAGCACATGTTGGAGTACCTGCCCAGGGTGAAGCAACTTGCTTCATGCAGAACCATGGGACGGAGGGGAAGTAGAAGAAGAGATATGCTCTGTCTTAGTGGCTCATCAAGTCTTTCTAAGTGTTGGGCCTGACAGGGAAGGGAGCATCATTTGGCTCTGCTTTACTCAGAAAAATAGCTTGGGCTGGAACATGTCTGTCCACAAATGGCTTGATCTCAGAAATGATCTCAGAATTGCATTAGGATGGCAGTAGGAAGCAAAGAAGGAAAATCTAAACAATAGTATGGTTGCAAAAGTAGACTTATTAATGGCATCTGCCTGATGGGTGCTTTACCTGTAAGTAGAGTTCAGGCACCTTTCTCATCAGTGGGCTTCCAGCAGCTATTTTTATATGCAAGTAACCAAATCTCAATAGTATAAATCTCCTTACTTCCCCCAACTTGTTGGTTTCTCTTTCTCCTCTCTAGAGCTGGCTTTCTACAAGGTGCTTGCAACTAGGAAGGGAGGGGGGATTTGATCCAGTTCACATTTAAAGGTGAACTCACCAAATTCACATTTTATGAAACAATGCATGAACTGAAACAGAGCTATCTGAATTTTGTAATGGAGTTTTCCAGTCAAGTAATGTGCACAAAATTGCAAATATTGGGGCAAAGTGTGCAAAGCTATACATATATCAGTGAAAATAAAATACAAAGATGCATTATATTGGGGAAAATAGCTTTGTAAAGATGTGTATAGTAGATTTTATTATTTTTTGCTATAATCTGTATTTAGTTTACCAATAAATTCTGATTTGACTTGATTAGGTAGGTAGGAGAAATTTGAACAAAAAAACTGATTGAATTTCCTGAGGGCACTTAAAAATAAATCATTCACAAAATGATATAGCAAGGTAAAGAACTGAACTTATGATTGGAAAAATGAGAAGCTGAGAGAAACCAAAACTAACATATCTGCCCACCCCATTTACAACCCCAATATATTTCAACTATGTCCCCACTCCAGCTAATACATTCCCTTTCTTGTGTACTTGAGGCCAGGGGTGCTGATCAGATCCCAGCCTCACAAAACGGCTCAGGAAGGGTGGCATGAGGAGGACGCCATGCGCCCTTTGATCGCAGCCTCACTGAGGGGCTGGGATGGAAGGGCACATGGCTAGTGCATGCTTCTCATGTTGCCCTCCAGGGACCCCGAGGGGCTGGCTTAGGGAGAGTGGGGTAGGGAGGGCTCAAGAGCCAGGCTGCAGTCAAAGGGTGTTGCTCCAGCAGCAAGGGCCAGGCTGGTGCCACCCATACAGCGCCCCTCCTTTGAGGCAGCTATGGCAAGTGAAATGGGGGGGGGGCACTTGTCCCTGTGCAGCCCTGTGCCACCTACTTTTTCTTCCAGTTGGGCCAACAGTAGGGCAGCATGGATGTAGCAAACCCAAAAATGCCTTATCTTCTGAGTTTTCGCCAATAAAACTCAGAAACGAGAGGAGTTAGGTGTCCAACGTTCTTGCAAAGCAATAGGTTACAATGGGATAGCTCCACAAAGGTTGCAACCCCACCCAGTGGTCCAGGCAGCAGTATTTATAAAGTTTCAAACAAAGCATTTCAATTTCCACCAGTCATATACCATATTTTTTGCTCTATAAGACTCACTTTTTCCCTCCTAAAAAGTAAGGGGAAATGTGTGTGCGTCTTATGGAGCGAACGCAGGCTGCGCAGCTATCCCAGAAGCCAGAACAGCAAGAGGGATCGCTGCTTTCGCTGCGCAGCAATCCCTCTTGTTTTTCTGCCTTCTGAGATTCAGAATATTTTTTTTCTTGTTTTCCTCCTCCAAAAACTAGGTGCGTCTTATGGTCTGGTGCGTCTTATAGAGCGAAAAATACGGTACATCATTACCTCATTGATAGACCAATCATATGCATAAAAGTATTTCTCATTACCTCATTCCAAGTTATTAGACTTGTGCACAACATTGGCTAATTCTGCTGACTAGGCTCTGATTCCCACCCTGTTTCATGGCCTTCACATGAATGCACTGCGTTACATAAAGTTTTTTGTGTGCATGTTGTAGCAACTTTTTGTGCTGTATCTTGTGATTTACGTACAGCGGAACCTCATGTTATGGACGGGATCCATTCCGGAGGCCTGTCCATAACAGGGAACTGACGCAAGCAGAAGCACTACGTCGGCACATGTAAGTCTGCACATGTTAGCACTTCTGCACATGCGCAAGCGGCAAAACCCAGAAGAAACCCGTTTCGGTACTTCTGGGTTGCCTCAGGATGCAACACAAAAACACATAACCTGAAGCAGACGCAACATGAGGTATGACTGCATTAGCAGTTTTCCTGCCCCCAATGAGGGTGGCACATGTTGCAAAATTATCAGTTTCATAAAGTAACAGGCTACCATAAGTTCTCAATTAGAAGCACACTCAAGGATTTACAGGGGTACACATTATCACATTTATTGTGGCCCTTTGGGCCACTCCCACATGGAGACTGGTGCCCTCAGCAGGCCCATTATTTTCACTTAATATTTTCCTGCTGCCATCACTCCCCTTAACCAAAAATAAAGCTCTTGACCGGCATAGGACTCTACCTCTCTTTCACAAATGGCAAGTGCACAAGTAGAGAAGGCGATACATGAAATAATTTTTAAAATCCAAAGAAAACCAGCCCTAGAACTCCCTCTCACTCACAGTTTTCATAAAAGGTCCTCCACCAAAAAAGGATGGAGTAGCCACATCAGGTGGAATCAGCCATGACGGCAGTTGGCCTCACTGGCTGCTGTGCTTCTCCTGGGGAAGTTTCGTTCTAAGAGACCCTGCAAGGGATACAGCCACAGCTGGAGGAACGGGCAATTAAGACAGATCTAGTCCCAGGCCTTTCAAGTGATCTTGAGGGTGTAAGTTCTGGAAGCCCTGCTCTCTGCCATGCAAACCTTTATCTACCTGACCTGGGGGGACGGGGCCAGACTGACTCCAGCTACAAAAGCTGACTCTTGGGCTGGAACATTCTTTAGCTGGTTTTGTTGGGGGGGGGGGGTTGTTGTCATTATTGATATTAATTTCTTGTCTATTTTTAAATTGTATTACAATTTATGGGGAAATTTGTGGCACACTTTTTGATGTGTTTTATTTATAGCTTATGACTACTTTTGCAATTATGTAAATCTTCTCACATTGTAAGCCACCTTGACCAATGCTATTTTTCTAGAAGAAGAGGCGCCAGAACTCATCATGAACGCCTCCCTTGTTCTCTTAGAATGGCAATGGCGCCCACTTGAGAGGTGCCAGAACTGAATTCTGGTGAGTTCCAGTTGGGGGAAAAACACCCTGGTTTTAACTAGGGAAAGGTGGCATACAAATAAGATGGTGATGAAAGAATCGCACAAGACCAGCAATAATTGTTTGTTTGTTTATTTATTTATTTTCTGTGTCAGATGACTTAATTTCAAGCCACAAGGCAGCTGTGGTTTCCCTCCATTTAAAGAGACAAAGTTTTGTCACTTTCCTGAAGTGCTGGCAGAGCCGCAAGTGGCTGGTCAGCACTGTGTCCTGGACCACTGGCCCAAGGGGATGAGTTCCTGAGCGGCAGAGAGACTCCTCCAGCTTGGCTCACCAAGTGTTTTTTGGCCTATCCCCAGTGGCACTCGTAACATAAAGCAGACTTGCTGAATCCCAACGACACCAGTTCATTCCTTCTTGTGAGAGTCGGTAGCCTAAGGACCCTAAAGGAAGTAGTGGAGATTCAACTCCTTTAATAATAATAATAAAAAGCAACCCAAAGATTGTTTGAACCACCAGGCAGTTGCAAATAGGGGCACCATATGGGGCAAGCAGCCTCCCCCCCCCAAAAAAAAATTTTCAAGGAGGGAGCCAGGCCCCCTCAATATTCTGTGGCAACGTGCACACACCATGTGACATGCTCATGTCAAACACATAAACCGCCCTTCTCTCGACTTCTATTTTATGCCCACGTTTCTGTAGGTCTTTTAGAATAATTAGGGAATACTCTTTAACTAAGGTGTGTATGTATTGTAAATTTGCTACCTGCTACTACTGTAACTGCTGTCTAAAGCAGCATTTTAATATATTCTGTCACTCCTGTTTTATATAATAAACCAACCTTTCTTTCTTTCTTTGTGTGAGAGTTTCTTGTGGGCATAAAGTTAAGGGTTAATACCACCATAAGAAGCGCACGCCATAACTCCAGCAAAAGAATGGAAACCTCTCAGCAATATGTATATGAACACACTGGCTGTGCACATGGGAGTCCAAGTACACACTCGTAACAGAATGACGCTGGTTATCTGGATCTGTTTTTCAGAAACAGCACTTTCAGGAGCAAGTGTTAAGAGGGAGTGAATGTGTAGAAAAAACATAGTTTGGAGCCTCAATCCAGATCAGAAGCCTGTTCCAGATCAGAGGCCAGGAGCTATGGTACTTTTCATTCTAAAGAAAAAGGAGCCAGTTTAAAAGACCCCTTAAAGGTGTGGTTTGCCCTTAGAACTATCCTCCTTCGCTCAATCTCCAACTGCCTGAAATGTAAAACTTTCCGCAAATTAATTTTCTATTGTTAATAACTTAAAATGTTGCAGGGGAAATCCTGAGAAATGACTGCTAAGTTTTGGTAGCAGACTTCTTTAAGATTCTGGACACATCACGGGTGAGAAAAATAATAAACGGACAGAAGCAAACAGAGATAAAACATAATGAAATTCATTTTCTGTACGCACAGCAAGACTGTGATAGACTCGACAGGAAGAGATCCAACAGGAAGATTATGACACAGCCCTTTCACCATCTTCAAATACTTTTTCATCTAATAGGGAGGCACTAGATCATCTTCTCAACAATGGCATTTTTGCTTTTCCTTAAAGTACCTTTTTATGTTAGTGACAGGGAACAGTGGGTGGCTGATCATGGCGTTGGCATCATGCAAGACTTACTGCTGTTCCAATGGCAAAAAGCATCCGTTTTTGTAAGCAACTGGGGTTGTTATCCTAGTCTTCCATTTGAGAGAAGAGTTAAACCACTTAGAAATTCATGCATGCATTCTACAGCTTGGAAACAGCAAGTTAAGGCATCAGTCTAACTTCTATGCAATGTAAACAGGCAACAAATTCACATAATATTGTGCTTACTTACAATTGAGCCTCCAGACACCCACTCTTTCCCTTTTCTTTCCATTCAGTCTCACTGTTCTGCAGGTTGGCCTGCAGAGCTGCCCGATTATTACATAGGTTAGAGCAGGGGTAGGCAACCTAAGGCCCGGAGGCCGGATGCAGCCCAATCGCCTTCTCAATCCGGCCCACAGACGGTCCGGGAATCAGCGTGTTTTTACATGAGTAGAATGTATCCTTTTATTTAAGATGCATCTCTGGGTTATTTGGGGGCATAGGGATTCGTTCATTTTTTTTTTTCAAAATATAGTCCAGCCCCCCGCAAGGTCAGAGGGACGGTGGACCGGCCCATGGCTGAAAAAAGTTTCTGACCCCTGGGTTAGAGGCTCTTCTACAAATCATCCCACCTTCTGAGGTGGGAATATGCATTGCGGTACCCGATCTGTACAGGTACTGCCTGCCTGGCACCAACTGCAATGTTTTCAAGTGTTATGAAAATACCCTTTTATTTGCCCAGGCCTCACATCCACCCCAAGCCAAACTGGGGCCAGCAAGTGCACCATCCCACCTAGAGGACCCTGTCTTAGCTAAACACAGACAATAAACCCAAACAAAACATATTGTAGTTTGTAGCACACAATGACTCTTCCTAACGGTAGAATTACAAAACTGTTGCGTGTGTATCAAATATGAAACCTGCAATGTTCACATCAAGGAGAATGCTCCCAGAAACAGGTCTAAATTCCTCCTGTTCCTGGGAGCGAGTTATGACCCATAACCCAGGCAGGACATAAAAGAACCACTGGCCAGGATAGGGGAGAAGTGTAGAGTTCCTTCTAGCACATACCTGGCATTTGGATTGGGAAACTACTCTAAGCAGATGTTGTAGCTGACACTGAAACCCTGCTCTCCACCCTCCTATAGAGTTATATGACATCTGGGTGCACACAAAATCATCAGATATGCCTGGGAATGCTTGAGTCCCCACTCACCCCCAGTCTCCAAAACCAAGAACTTCTACAAGGTCAACACTCACCTTCTTCCTCAGACTGCATCTTCTTCTGTGACGGACAGGGGAGGCTATAGCAACCTCACTGGTGATCCTGTCTGCTTTGGAGATTGGAGGGACACTCTCTTCTATACAGTGGTACCTCGCAAGACGAATGCCTCGCAAGACGGAAAACTCGCAAAACGAAAGGGTTTTTGGTTTTTTGAGTTGCTTCGCAAGACGATTTTCCCTATGGGCTTGCTTCGCAAGACGGAAACGTCTTGCAAGTTTGTTTCCTTTTTCTTAAAACCGTTAATACAGTTGCAACTTGACTTCGAGGAGCAACTCATAGCACGCGGTGTGGTAGCCTTTTTTGAGGTTTTTGAAGACTTTGGTGATTTTTGAAGCTTTTCCAAAACTTTTCCGACACCGTGCTTCGCAAGACGGAAAAAACCACAAGACGAAAAAACTCGCGGAACGAATTAATTTCGTCTTGCAAGGCACCACTGTAGTGGTGATCTCTGCCGCTTTGTGCCCTAACTCAAACTTACTATTACTATGTATACATTTTTAATAGTAAATGCCAAACTCTGGTGCCTTGGAGAAGAATCACTGAAACCACCTGTTACCCACAATGCACTATAGTACATGTTCTCTTTTTTTGTAATCTTTTAAGATGTGGCAGACACAGCCAGGACACACCAGTGCCTAGTCCCAGAAGCACGGCCCAATTCTGACAATCATATTGCAGTCTTTGCTTCCTCAAAGTAGCATCCAAGTCAGACAAGATATGGAAAGAGAACTGACTACTGCTTCTGACAGCAGGTGCCTCAGAATATCAAAATATATCAAAAGTGGATGACGGATGAACACTTCAGTGGATTAGGGCCGACACAGGCAAATAGAAAAAGCAAAGTGCAACTGGCGCTTTTCAGGGTGGTCTATGCATGTATGCAATGCAGAAGCAGCTGTGCTTTTCCCTCCACCCATCACACGGAGCATACACGTACATCACAACCAGCAATATTTTGAATGCACTGCTTAGGTCCCCACCCATGCACTGTGTGGGTTTGAACTGTTGTTGTTGTTTTTCCAGCAGAGGAAGAGGTAATGGAAGAACGCCACATGCAGCAAAGTTTAATAGAAAAGCAGATATTGACAAGGCAAAGCAGAAGACTCCCAAGAAACCAAGGGGACATCTTTTGCACAAGCAGAGCTCCAGATTACACTGTGTAAGGCATGGCAAGAGAAACACAGCCATAATCTGACTCGGCCTAGTGGAAGCATTTCTAGCAGAGCTCCTCTTCATCAGGATGTTGTCAGCGGCTCCTGGATGGTTGCTCAGGAAAGTATAAGTATAAAAGTTTCTTACTGTCCTGTTTTATTTCAGTTTTTACAGAGAGAGGCTATAGAACCCAGCCTCTTGGATAATGGCATTGTCCTGAGTGATTTCCCACACACACACCCATCTCTCCCACTTCCTCATTCATCTCCTATACAAGTACTGTTACATGCCCTCTGTCTTTGAGCTCTTTGCTCTCCTACTTTTAAGGCTCACCAGGTTCTGGGAGAGGAAGGGTCTGGAATGCTTTCTAAAGACACCGTGTCAGTCAGGTGTTGTTCTGGCTCTCCGATTATTTCCCAGCTTTCCCCCTCATCTGCCTCTGAGCTGTGACCTCCCTCAAACCCCTGCTGTTAATCTATATTGTCTTCCTCTTCCTCCTCCCTGGAAAGGTCAGGATGGGGAGGCGGTCTCCACCATCCCTTCTCTGCCCAGTCTCAGACACTCTCCCTGTGAATAACTTGACACAGAACTGGCTCCATTGGGTGGGAGTCCTTTAACTGTTGAGCAGGATGAGAAGCCAGGCAGAGGCTCAGTTAAAGTGGCAATGTAACAAGGGCAGCTCCAGCTTTCTCATGAGAGTTGTTCATGCATCTCTAAGGCTTATGGCATCCCACTGATGCTGCAACTAAGATTCCAGTGCCTTCTACCACCTGCCCAACGACATCTGGATAAACTAGACTTAATGGAACATTGGTTCCCTTCAAAAAGCAGCATTTGGAGTATACTGGAAAAGGAATTACCATGAAACTTGCAATACAATTAGCAATTTACTAAAAATTAGCCTTTTAAAATAAAACAGTGTCTATATTATGAACAAAATACAATTTAGAGGAACTAATCATATGGCTATACTGTACAAAGTGTTCTGTTTACAGGATCCTCTGGAGACAAAACATTACAATATTTCCTAGGGACGCAGGTGGCGTTATGGTCTAAACCACCGAGCATCTTGGGCTTGCCGATCGTAAGGTGGGCAGTTCAAATCCGCACGACAGGGTGAGCTCCCGTTGCTCTGTCCCAGCTTCTGTCCATCTAGCAATTTGATAGCATACCAGCACAAAATAGATAAATAGGTACCATTGCAGCAGGAAGGTAAATGCCATTTCCGTGCACTCTGCTTTCCACCATGGTGTCCTGTTGCACCAGAAGCGGTTTAGTCATGCTGGCCACATGACCTGGAAAGCTGTCTGTGGACAAACACTGGCTCCCTTGGCCTGAAAGTGGAGATAAGTACTGCACCCCATAGTCAAATTTGACTGGACTTAACTGTCCAGGGGTCCTTTACCTTAACAACATTTATGCCATATCTAATGTGCTTATAAAGCTGTACAGATTTCAAATCCTCCATTTTTGCTAGGCCAGTGCATTCCAAAGAACATTTCTTCCTGATGTCAGAGAAAGGGCCAAATCAGACAAGACAATATTCACACAATTGACAGTTTCACTTTTTAAAAGCCATCCACATTTTTCCTAATGGCAAGAGCGGCTTCTCATCTGTTCTGGCCCTAGGTTGCAATCTTATACTTTTCTGGGAACAAAGACCACCAAATAACAGGACTTAGTTCTGAACAAACACGCATGGTAGTACCCTGGAATATGAATGCCCTAGTTGTTCCAGTATCACATATGTAAAGATGAAGTATTGTCCATCTTGTTCTAATTAAAAGGTTATAGGACTGTTGAAACAACCAAGACTAAAAAAAACAAGCAATTGCTAGCCTGTGAGGTACTAACATAGATGAGGTTAAATTTCATGCAAGTTGCTCATGAACCTTGAAATTCAGATCTCTGAACTGAGGCTCTGCTGCCCCAGACTAAAGCAGGCAAGACTTTTTAAAGGAATAAAGGAGGAAATAAGCAAGTGACAGCCAAAAAGGGCTTTGCCAATCTGCATATCCAAGGTTGCTATGAAACCAGAGAACATCAGCCATGAAATCAGGCACTGAAAGAGGTGAGAGGTGGGCGCAGGGCAGGTTTAACCACATTCACGACCCATTGCACTATTACAGCCTTAGCTGCTAATTGACCAAGCAACGAAGGCAAAACCTTAGTTCTCGTCATCCTTTTCAGTCACTGAAATACATCAGATTCTTACAACTTTTCACGTACTTGCAGTGGTGTGAAAGGCAGACATGAGAACTGACCCAAAGAACAGCCATTTCAGCCATAAAGAGAGGAGGGGAAGAGAAGAGTCTGGTAAAGAACTTCTACTGAACTGATCAGCAGATACTTTGATTGAACCAGACATTCAGTTTTAACACTGTATTACAAAGAATTTAATTTTTAAAAGACCAGCCATAAAATGTGCTTTGTGAAAGTTTCAGAAGATAAAATATTTAGGGTCCAGAAGCACAAAAATATCCAACTTAAAAACATTAGAAAAGATGTCAAAATAGCAACCACCACAAATATTCCATTTTTCATGTTGTGATTTAAGTCCAAACATGTAATAGCTTCTTCTTTCTTTCTTTCTTTCTTTCTTTCTTTCTTTCTTTCTTTCTTTCTTTTTCCAAGTAAAAGTAGAGTGGCTGTTGAAATGTGTTCATCATTCTTAATAAGAGAGTTGATGCTGAACTTTCTTTTGTGACAAGGCAATTTTTTAAAAAATGCCTTCTTCTATTGGCATTTTATTTCAAAGTCTTGACTGCCAATCTCTTTAATTGTCAGAAAAGTCCCCTATATTCAGGCCTTGGCACAACTGCACTGCTTTACAAACTAGACCAAAAAGAGCAAGAAGTTCTCCTGCTGAAGTTCTATGGAAATGAATGAGAGCTGTGCAAGAGCACTGTCTTCTTGCAGTGCTTCTTCACACAAGGCACTTTCCTGAGCAGACTGCACCCTTGCTGTTTAAACAGATGATGAAAAAAGAAAACAGATAAATGAAACCTGAATCAATAGTGGCAAAGCGATTATTATATACTTACATTTCCCTGAACAGACTGAAGCTTTTGCATAGATGCTGCCTGGTCACTGTCCTTCCTAATGAACAAAATGGATACCAGCAAATGGTTACTAATAAGCAGACCTTGATTCCCTATGATCAGAGGACTGTTCCAAAAGAATGTCTCCGAAGAACGCAAACAGGCCACAACACAGCAAATGTAGAACAATGTAAAGCAGCGCACATTAGGACCAAACATCTTAGCTTCACAAATAGCACCAATGTGGTCCCAAACTTGCAGTAATCTATCAGAAAAGAATACAGTGGTACCTTGGTTCTCGAACAGCCTAGTTCATGAACAACTTAGAACCCAAACGTTGCAAACCCGGAAGTGAGCGTTCCAGTTGTCGAAAAAAATTTGGAAGTTTTTTTTAAAAAATAATTTTATTGAACATAACAACATATTTTAACAATAAAACATATTATCCAAAAAAAATTCCACTAACTTTTTTTTCTCACCCCCCCCCCAAAATACCCCCCCCCCCGGACTTCCCTCAGCTCCTCTCTCTGGTTTTTCCAAACTTATAATTCTCTGCATATTGTAAAACTGTAAAGATCCTTAACTTATCTGTTTATGTGTTATTAATAATAAATTTGTGAGTGTTTATTCAAAACCTGCCAAGGAGTCCAATTCTAATTATTTTATTTTATTTTATTTTATTTTATTTTATTTGAAGTTTAACGTATCCTGAGCTTCCGTTTTTAGTGTTGCATTTCCATTTTTTGAGAAATCATGCTGGTTGGGCCAGCGAGGAAAAGCATCCTGGCAGCGCTCTGAACCCCAGCCATGAGAGAGGGAGAGAGATCAAAATATTGCACTGATTGGGGCAGTAGGGAAAAGCATTTTAGGGATAGTTTTTCAACAACCTGGAACGGATTAATCCGTTTTGCATTACTTTCTATGGTAAAGAACGCCTTGGTTTTGGAATGTTTTGGTTTTGGAACAGACTTCCGGGACAGATTAAGTTCGAGAATCAAGGTACAGAACCACTGTAACAGAATTGTAGACTTAACAAAAGCAACAGAGAGCTGCCCTCGGACCTGATCCAGCCATTCCTGAAAACCTACCGCATTTTTCGCTCTATAAGACGCACCAGACCACAAGATGCACCTAGTTTTTGGAGGAGGAAAACAAGAAAAAAAATATTCTGAATCTCAGAAGCCAGAACAGCAAGAGGGATCGCTGCGCAGTGAAAGCAGCAATCCCACTTGCTGTTCTGGCTTCTGGGATAGCTGTGCAGCCTGCATTCGCTCCATAAGACGCACACACATTTCCCCTTACTTTTTAGGAGGGAAAAAGCGAGTCTTATAAGAGCAAAAAATACGGTATTCTCTCAGTTTCCTGCTTCATGGCAACTAACCACAGAGCATGCCACACATTCCACATTGGCCAAGTATCAAATCTGATGCTCAAAGGGACTTGAAGATCTGCATGTCAAGATAAAATTGGGACAAAGAAAAATGATGACAGGAGGGAATGGCACAGAAAAACAGTCCCTTTAAATTTCACCTGGCATGCCAAAGGGGTGAGAAAATTATAAAGAAGAGCTCTGTTGGAGCAGACCAAAGCCCCATCTAGTCCAGCGTTGTTTTCACAGTGACTGGCCAGAATGAATGAATGGGGAAGACTGTGTGCATGCGAATGAATGGCCCTCGACTCTGAAAAGGTTGACCCTGCACTAAATGCACACTGAAAAACTTTCAGCATCCAAAACCTGAGGTGAAATACTACAACATTTTACTAGAACTATTTGTTTTCAGTTCTTTTCTACTAGATCAGTTTCCTTATGGTACCGCATGTAGTCAACATTCTCTTTGCTCCAACATTTTCCTGCCCTCCCTCCCTGGCTCACGCTTATTGACTGTAGCTCAATTTCTAATTGTCCCACCCTTTTGTGGTTTCCAGAAAATGTTTCTGCCCATGATTTATCCATTCTTCTTGCTCAGCATACACCCTACTACAAAACCAGCATTTAAACATTTGTTTTGATGCTTCCACTATTGACGAATCCACCTCCTTGCAGTTATTTTTGTGCACCTTCTTTTGTGTCATTCTGTTGTTTCACTTGAGATGATCTATCAAAAGTCTGAAAAGTCAGTCTTTTATAATGTCGTTTCACACTGAGACAACTAATAGTTCTTTCTGATAAAACTGCTTTCAGGACATTGCCTTTGTACTTATTGATAACCTTCATGATACTAATTATTTCTGGTGAATCAACATCAGGGTGGTTTAAGACAACTACTGGCTGGTTACGATGAGGGCATTTTATTAGCTGATCACTTTTGAATGCTACAAGCCTAAGGCATCTCATGAGAGTGGGCACCACTTTAAGGAAGCGTTCCTCTTGAGCTGTGAGTCTCTTCTGGGGCAAAGTGTTTGCAGGATGTGCTCGCTTAGCTTTGTTCTGGGGCTCTTCACCTTTCATGGCCCTTTTGCTTAGCCCACTTGGGCTGCTGCCTTTTTGACATGACAACATACCATTTTGTTGGCTGATACTTGGCACAGAACTAAAAGAGTGGCAAGTGTGACTATGTGACACACAGAGATTTCTAGAAACCTCATTAACTTCATTCTCAGCTGGCAAAGTTGGACCTTTGTCAAGTATGGCAGAAACACAGCAAGGAACTGGCCTTGGGATAAACATTTTGTTGCAATATCGAGAAGGGGAAGGTGACATTTCATCACCATTTTGTTTTTCAGTTGGGGCCTCAGAACTACTGCAGTTTAGCACTCTCAGTAAAGTTCCTTGAGGAATGAAAGCCGGAGAAACAGTGTTTGTTTTTGTAATCACCCTGGTTTTGGTTTTAGCCTCTTTAAGTGTTTCCAATGGTTGTTCTTGCTTATTAGAACACTCATTAGAAAAAGTGGTGCCCTTTGGTCTCCAAGGAGAAGGCACAAGCTCTTGTTCAGATATCATATTTGAGCTAGTTTTTTCACTCTTTTTTTCTGGCGATAACACTTTCTCCTTAGAGGCTTGGCTGTTACTGTGTCTTAATGAAGCAGCTAATTGAGATTTCACATTCGATTCAACAGCAGACATCAGCTGAGCAATCTTTCTGTGCAACAACGATGTGGAGCTTTTCTTCTGTAATGTATCATCCCACTTAATTCCTTCCGGGATATTTACAGCGCCAGAGCTGAGGGAAAACACAGATGAGATCACCGGACCATCTACTGAATCACCTTCATATTTTATACTGTGTGCTTCCACTTCCATATTATCTTTCTTTCTTTTCACATTAATTCCATTTATTACACCTAAGACGTTCTCAGACTCCTCTGAAGCTAGAGGTTTATTCTGCTGTGACACTGCAGCTCTTTCAAAAGGGTGAAACAAATGGGAATCAAACAAATGTGTTTTTGCAGCTACTCTAAGCTCATTCCACTGTTCTTCTTTGGCATTGGTTAAAGTGAAGCGCATGTTACCGAATACTGAGGAAGGCGGTAAACTATTGTTTTTCTGGACAGTAGCTAACAAATCATTTTGGGACTTGTTCTTATCTTCGGAAGAGGGAGCCACTAGGCATATGGCTGGATCTGAACTGGAAGTTATATGTTTATTTTCTGAACATTTTCTCTTTTGAAAGAGTTCTGGGCAATTTGTTTTTTCAGAAGAAAACTCTGCTAAAGGTTGTATAAGATCATATTCTCTCTGTGTGTTTTCTTTGCAAATAGCATTTTCCTCCGGGGTATTTATCAAGCTGCAGTTCAAAGTAGTAGAACTGGCAGAATGCAGACAGTTCTTGTCATTCTCGTTATCTAAAGCACAGGATTCAAGCGTTGGGGGCACACAGTTATTTACTGTTTTTTCTTCTTGTTCTGCACACTGGTTTCCAGATTCTACTTTTTTATATTTCATAGCTTCAGAGGTAGTTCCTTTCGGAGGAATGAGTTTAAGAATCAACTGCTGTGTACCATTATTTCTTTTAATTTCTACTATTTGTGCCAAACAATTATGTGGAACACAAAATTTGGCAGGTGCAACCACTGTTAATGGCATTCCAGGTGTTATAGGCCCTTTTTTGGGAGAATAAACTTCAACTTCCATCAATATATCTTCATTTTTATGGATTCTGACATCAGATAGTTTATTTACATTTTTATCTTGTATGAAGGCTGTACTTTGACTACATTCATCATAAACTGATGGTGAATCAATTTCAGGTATTTCATCTTTAATCCCACAAATCTGAGATAAACGTGAAGGTGTGACCTTCAGAGAAGCTTCCAGGACATGTTTCTTCCACTCCAAATTATGCTCTGGTGAACAATTTCGTTTTTGATCAACTTTTGCAACTGAAATCATTTCTTGCTTCTCAGTTGCGTGTAATCTTTTTGTGTGTTTGACAATATAATCATGCCTAACTGCACCATAGTCACAGTATTTGCACTGGTATGGAAATCTCCCAGTATGTTTCACTAAATGCCTTTGGAATTCCCCTTTGGTGTAAGACACCCAATTGCACTGGGAACAAATAAATTTGATCTTTTCATGTTGAGCTACATGTTTCTTATGTTGTAAGAGATCCTTTGTGGAAAATCGGCATTTGTCACAATAATATTTGTCTGGCTGAAAGTTTTTTACGTTGAAGGCTCTTTGAGGCTTACTGGGGGACATTTTCTCTTGGGCTTCAGTGTCCTGCAGTGCAACTGCAGGCGCAATCTGAAAATTGAGAGTGGACAGCACACTCAACGGGCACTTGCTACAGACATGGTAGTCATCTTCAATATCTTGGCATTTCTGCTGATGCAACTGTAGTGCCAAAATGTCTTGCACACATCTACACTTATTACAACTTATTGGATACAATTCACTTCCCTCAGCTTCTTTATATGCAAAATTGCAGTTTTCATCATTTGCTTTTATTGTATTTGCTTTATCAACTTTTGTTTGCTTTGGCAATGTAGTCAATGACCGAGGCCCTTTGTTCCCTTGGCTGGCAGTTAATATTGGTAAGACTTTTCTTGTTTTCTTCAGCTGCATTTCAAAAGCCGATCTTGCACCGATTCACCTGCTTCAGATGTCATAGCCGCTCACATGTGACGTTCGTCCCAAAGCTGCTGCAAAGGAAGCATATGAAGAAGGGTTTCTAAGTAAGTATATGCAACTCCTCACATTTTAATTCAACAACAATACTCACTCGCAAGCACTTTGCATGGAAATAAGTCCCATGGATTTCAATGGAAAATCCTTCCAAGTAAGCGTGCTTGGATCAGTCTTTAAAAACTGTTGTATGAACATAGGGCTCTTCCTTATGATTGGGAACCCTGTTTGGATTTTTTTTTTTTTTTATGAATTGCTTCCCATGAAGCATCCTGAAGCAATTAATAATAAATAAATATATAAGCACCATTTCAAATTGTATACAGATGCAGGCAGAAATAAGAATCTCCACTTAATACATGAGCATGCCCATATATATCTTCTGCAATCTTCTCCAAGTCTTTGGCATGGTTTAAGATACAAATCGGGGGTGGGACTGTGGCTTGGATCCAGAGGTCTTGCCAAGCAAACTATGGATGGGTTGTTGCCCATGGGCAGCCCTGTTTTCCCCTAAAAGCATTCTGGAAGGCACCCTAACTCACTGAAGCAAGTTTGCAGGTGAAACGGAGGAGGGTGTAGACTGGGATGGGGAGGTCTTTGATACACACCCACCCCACAAGCAGAAGTGTCTTTTGTTAACATGGCAAGGTCTTCAAATTCAGCTAATTCAAAGGTCTACAAAATTTCTGCTGAAATTCTGCTTTAGTATTACTGTGAATGTGCTATGCAGAAAGGGAACTGACACTCAGCAGTAACATATTCAAATTAGGAACATTAAATAAACTTGTGCAAGTCTGCCAGTGTATTCTTGAAGCCCATCCTATGCATGTTTACACAGATCCTTCCAAGTTCATTTGGTCTTACGTGTGTAAGACTGCAGCTTCAAAAGTTGAGGAAAGGACCAAATGATAATTGTATCTGGTCATAGTGACAGAAAATAAAGTTTTGTCATATTATTGAAGCACAATACTGAAGCCAAAGAATGAAGTATTTTGAATGTAAAGCCAAATTAGATACATCTCCATGAAGCCACCAAGAAAATAATAGGTGTAAACACCCCCCCCCCATTCCAAAGATATGAAATAATCATTTGCCCTGGATGTGATGTGTGTTAGGATATTTCCGTTCCACCTTAAAAGGGAGCAGGCTGTGAGTCACAGAGTCTGCATATTTCCTGTTCACAGGATGTTTATGTTTTCTGTTGCTTTCGTTTCTCTCTCTGTGTCGTAGACACTAAAGCAGGCAGTCATGTTTTTCTGTGTTCTGATCAACGCTGAATAAACTTGTAAATAATGCTCTCCTGAGTGCAACTTTTGGCTGTGCATTATCTGCTGATAGAGTGTGCATGAGCTCTGGAATGTGACAAGATATTTTCTAGAAACTCATGTCACTAATTGATGATACTGCGTGCCTACGGGAGATCGATGGATCGTCCGGCAGACGGCTTGGGGCCATGATGGACTTTGTCTCCCTGGCAGTATCCCAACAACAGGTTTCGGGCCCAGATTCACGGCACTTACAGGAGAGTAAGACTGCGACAGACTGCGTTGAGGTATGTGGGAAAAGCGAAAGTGAGGCTTTTCTGTTTGCCGCGGCAAGGGCTTCAGATGTCCGGCTGGCCTAATTGGTCTGGGAGCCGAGCCAAGCAGACTTCGTGATTAATGGGAGCCAAGATAAGGAGTCTCTGAAGTGAAATAGGGCTCAAGGCTCAAGTAAAAAGCTGGAATGGAGTTTTTCCAAGCTTCTGAGGCTGCTGAGTGCCCAAAGTTAAATCGGCACAATTATAAAACCTGGGCTGTGTGGTGTGAGAGTTTGCTGCGTCAGTTTGGAGTGTGGCATACTGTGTGTGAGGCCCCTCCAGTTCCTCTGACAGATAGATGGAAGGCCCAAGATTTAAGGGCGATAGACATAATAGTCTTGTCCGTCTCTCTGGAGGAAATTAAAACGCTTGTTGGCAACACCACTGCACGTAAGATGTGAAATGCTTTGAAAGTAGCCCATCTGCCAGTCATCCCAGCCCAGAGTTTGACTGCATTGGAGGTCCTGGCTGTTTCCCAGAATGCGAGTGAATGCAGGGATGCCGAGGGCACCGGTTGCAAGCTGCAGGGGGAGCTGACTGTCACGTCATCCCAGGCAGCATTCCAGCCTCCAGGGGGAGCCAAGGAGTCGGCAGCTGAGAGCTGTGTTTCTCATGGGAGCCAAGGTCATCGCCTTTGCAGAGGCCGGAAGGGCAAAGGTAAACAGAGGCAGACGCCTGCAGATGGCCAGAAGCAGAGGGAGGGTGAAGAGCCCACGCCAGTGGAAAACAAGGCTTTGTTTGCTGGCACAGCTTCACCAAAGGCTAAAGCCAGGTTTATTGTTGATTCAGGGAGTACCCGCCATGTCTCAAAAGACCGCCATCTCTTTATCTCCTTCAAACCTCAAGAAGGTGAGATCCACCTGGCTGACGGAAAGACATTGCGGATCGCAGGAGAAGGGACTGTGAGACTGGCAAGTCTGCACACTACCATCAAAGATGTACTATATGTTCCAGGTGCTGCAGACAATTTGCTCAGTGTCCCACAGCTTACTGGGCGTGGTTTTGAGATTTCCTTCAAGAGGAGCGTCTGTGTCATCAGAAAAGGCAAAGAGGACATTTTGCATGCAAAGTTTATGGATGGCTTGTTCTGTATAACTTATGATGACAATGGTGCTGTTGTGTCTAATGTTGATTCTTGTTGTGTTGCACAAACTAACAAAGTACTTCATGCAGGATGCATTCACGATGCACATCGAAGGTTTTGTCACCTCTCTTGGAAGGCACTGGCCAAGATGCCAGAGATGGTTGAGGGTTTGAACATCAAAGCCTGTAAGTTTCACATGAAATGTGTATCTTGTGCAGAGAACAAGGTGAAGGTTGCTCCAAAAGGCAAGGAGTCTAGCAGGCAGGCTTCCAAACCCTACCAGCTAGTGCACGCAGACCTGGTTGGTCCACTTACGCCCTCTTTGGGTGGAGCAAGGTACTTCATGGTTCTAATTGACTCTTTTTCCAGGTACATTCATGTGTTTATGCTCGAGCAGAAATTGCAAGCGTTTCCGAAGTTCAAGGCATTCTGTGCTTGGTTGGAGAATGTTCACAGTAAACGTATTGGCTGTCTGTTTACTGATCGAGGCGGGGAGTTCACTTCTCAGCAGTTTGAAGCTTTCCTGACTGAGAAGGGAATCCAGCATGACTTGTCAACGCCTAGATCGCCATGGATGAATGGGCTTGCGGAGCGAGCAAATCAAACGTTGCTGCAAGGAATGAAAACATTGTTGCATGATGCCAATCTCCCTGATAAGTATTGGGGGGAGGCTCTGTCAAATTTTGTTTACACTTTTAATCGCAGATTGTCATCACCTATTGGCTGTACTCCCTATGAGAAGATGTTTGGTAAGAAACCCAACATCAAGCACATGAGAATCTTTGGTTCTGACATGTGGGTACACACCCCACAAAGCAACAAGCTTGGGAAGCGTGGGGCACATGGTTTGTTCATGGGGTACGAAAAAGGTGCATACAGGGTGTGGATGACTGACTCTAAGTCCATTAAGTTCACAAAGAGTGTTGAGTACAATCCTAAGTGGGGGGAAAATGTGGGAATTTTCCAGAGTTACCCAGAGGAGGATGAAGGTGATGTGAAGAAAGCAGATAATGTTGAGGAAGCTGAGGAAGCTGATGATGATGATGATGATGATGATCAGAGTTCGGATTCCAGTTCAGTGGGCGGCGCTGCTGCTGGTGTCAGTGACAGTGATGACACAGCAGACTACAAGAGCGCAAAGGCCTCAGTCAGACCATCTGATGCGTCTGACAATGATCTGGAAGAACCACTGTTCACCATTGGTCATTTTTCTCCTAAGAAGGAGGAGATGAGTCCAGAAGACTTGCGTCTAGTACGCAGATCTGAAAGAGCGACCAAGGGCAGACCTCCAAAGAGATTTGCTGATGAGTTTGCTAAGACAGCAACTGCTGTTCTTAGTAGCTCAGAGAAGGTATGGGAACCTTCAAGCTTCAAAGAGGTTCAGGAGTTAACCTCTAAAGATGCTGAGCCTTGGCTTAATGCCATGAAGGCTGAAGTTGATTCCTTGAATAGGAACCAAACTTCGGAACTGGTGTGGGAGTCATAAAGCCACGGCAAAGGCTTGTAATATTGCAGGGTGCCCCCTGACCTCGGCTGACCAGCACTCTGAGCTTTACAATGTATTGGAATGTATTGGAGTTGTGTTTCCTCTGGGCAGTGATGACCCTATATGGTGATGGGGGCAATAAAAGCCTTGACCGGATGAGGTAACGTGAGACATTGGCAAACGGCCATGCGGCTGGAGAGAGACAAAGGATAATAAAGAAGCTACAGGAGGAGAGGGAAGTTCGAAAGGAGCAGCTCATACCATCCTGAAAATATTGCTGGCTCTCTGTGTCTTTATTTTATACTAAACTGCGCCATTTGTAACGGCTGGCTCCGACAAGTGGTGCCCCGTGTGAGGCAGAATAAAAGAATACGTCTGAGGCTTTTAAAAGAAAACCGTGTGAGGCAACTTAAAGGAAACAGTCTGAGGCAGACTAAGAGGATTTTAAAAGAAACCCGTGTGAGGTTTTTCGATCCAAGCAACGGATATCATCGGCTCACCACGCCCGGCAAGGGTTTCAAGCACTAATCATCTTCGGATCCCTGGTGAGTTCGATCCCTTTTTTTTATATTGATTTTAGAAAAATGGGCAGCTCTTTGTCTACTCCCCAACAGAAATTTTTAAAAGACTTAAAATTTCTCCTCTCCTCCAACAAATTGGAAGTTCCAGAGGGTGATTTGATACAGCTCATTCTGGCCATCGAAGAGCATTCCCCCTGGTTTCCTGCAGATGGGACTTGGGAATTAAAACTTTGGGACAAGATTGGGGCACATTTTCATGGGCACCCCAGCATAGGTGTTCGGATTCTTAATGCATGGTGCAAGGTTCGTTACGCCATGGGCTCTTTATCACCAAAAAATATCTCCATGGCTGCATTGCCAACACAACCTCCAGCTTCTTTAATTCAGCCTGCTGTGCTGCCATCTGTTCCAATACTTGCTTTGCCAGCAGCTCCAGACCCCAAACCTCCGGACTACAGTTCCTCACCTGAGGACCCAATCCTGCAAAAATACCGTGGTCTGGCTGGCAATGATCCTGCTCTTTCAGCGGCAGAACCAGAACCTTTTCAACGTGCAGTCCTTGCCTGTTCCTTAATTCAGGATACTATGGCATTCCCTGTTATTGTGCCCCCTGCTGGTGCCCCAGCAGGCACCCAAGCCCAACACCAACCTTTTGACTTTAAGATCTTGAGAGAGCTGCAACAGTCAGTAAAGGCCAATGGACTCCAAGCCCCATATACGCAGGCGCTTTTAGAAGCCACATTAGCCCAGCTCTTGGTTCCAGAGGACATCAAGCTTTTGGCCCATACAGTGTTACCCCCATCGGCTGGTGTTTTGTTTGCCCACGAATGGGAAACTGCCTGCCGTGCTTATGCTCCAGCCTTGTTACAACAAGTCAGAGGAAATAATCCAAATGTTACCCTTGCAGACGTCACAGATGCCATGTTGGGGCGTGGTCCCTTCGCTCAAGCTTCAGTGCAAGCCACACTGCTGCAAATCTTATTGAGGGACACTGCTCTTGCTGCTAAACAAACAATGAGAAAAATCCCAGAACCCACCAGTATTCAGTCAAGGTGGGGTTCAATCAGGCAAGAGGCAAGAGAATCATATTCTTCCTTTATGGATAGGCTGCTTACAGCAGTGAGTCGCCAAATTGAAAATCCTGAAGCCAAACAAATAATTATCAAACAATTGGCCTTTGAAAATGCCAATGAGGATTGTAAGGTTCCGTTACGACCGATAATACACAATCCTGCCACAGACACAGCAGCCATGCTTCGCATTTGTCAGTCTGTACGTACAGCCACCCACAAGGCTCATCTGCTGGCAACAGCGCTAAATGAAAACCAGCCTGTAGCCACCGATACAACTTGTTTCCAGTGTGGCAAACCAGGATCACCGATACCCCAGTGGGGGTAGAACAGTGGCCTCTACCAAAAGAAAAATCCGCAGCAGCGGCACCAGCTATCTCTGACCAGCTTATTTCTGAACAATTGACATTCGGCCACATTGAACCATCTTCATCCCACTGGCTCCAGCAGACAGGGAACAGTTTGCTTTTACATTGCCAGTATATAACAATTCGCAGCCCACCCAGCGATATCAGTGGGTTGTCCTGCCTCAAGGCATGCGGAACTCCCCTACACTTTGTCAACATTTTGTGGGTGAAGCATTGAAACCTTTCCGCATGCGCCACCTAGAGGTGCTGCACACGAGCTGCATCTGGCAGTGTTTGCCTTCCTAACCATTTGCCTTGCCATCCTTTGCTGCACCGTTATACAAGGAAGAGAAGCAGACGACCAGTCCAGTTGAAACCACCATATTTCACCTCATCGGCTGGCAAGCAGCTGTTGTCAGCTTCCTACTCTGGCTGGCAGTATCCACGGCTCAGCCACTTTCGAACTAGAAGAACAGCGTTGTTGAATAAGACTTTTAGGGGAGAAAATTATCATAAGATATGGAGGGATGATATTTTTGTACAAGATATGATTATGTTTGCCAGTTTATTGCATGCTTCTAAATGTTGGGTGTGTATGCCAGTCATTCCGGCATAATGCTTCATGGTGTGCCTGTCAATGGATCTTTTCAATTTACTAATATTATATCCCCTAAGCAAACTTTTTGGCCTCCAGTACAATTGACCCTCCATGAGCCTGCCCCCATTTATTTTCAAATTAAAGAGGGGAAAGAATCATGGGGCATATATCCAAACTGTCAATATACATTGAATTTCACTTTTAATAGCTCTTGTTCTCTTACAGAAACATACAGTGACCAATCTCAGTGCTATAGGAGTGACACCAGTGCATGGCTAATAAACTAGAAAGGAAGCCTACCATGCAGCTTGGAATCAGAATTCTTATATTCTTGGCTTCCGGATGGAAGTTGGCTTCGACATTTATTGATTTTAGTGATCATTATAGTAGTTATTTGTGTTATTTTGTGTTGCTGTATCCAATGTATTCCTTCTTTAATTTCTATATGTACTGCATGGTTCTCCAGTCCGCAGCCCACTTCCGGTGTCAAAGAGTCGCTTATCGCGCTCGATATAACCGTATTGGTACTGATATATATGGCTCTGAAATAAAATAAAGAAAGAGGGCATGTGGGAGTCATAAAGCCACGGCAAAGGCTTGTAATATTGCAGGGTGCCCCCTGACCTCGGCTGACCAGCACTCTGAGCTTTACAATGTATTGGAATGTATTGGAGTTGTGTTTCCTCTGGGCAGTGATGACCCTATATGGTGATGGGGGCAATAAAAGCCTTGACCGGATGAGGTAACGTGAGACATTGGCAAACGGCCATGCGGCTGGAGAGAGACAAAGGATAATAAAGAAGCTACAGGAGGAGAGGGAAGTTCGAAAGGAGCAGCTCATACCATCCTGAAAATATTGCTGGCTCTCTGTGTCTTTATTTTATGCTAAACTGCACCATTTGTAACGGCTGGCTCCGACAAACTGGTACCGGTAGTCCCAGGAATGAGACTGGTTGGCAGCAAATGGGTCTTCAAGGCCAAGACAGACCAGAATGGCAAGGTTGTCAGACACAAAGCCAAATTGGTTGCCAGAGGTTTTTCACAGGTACCAGGACAGGATTACCACGAGACCTACTCACCCACAGTCAAATATGAGAGCATTCGGCTGATGCTCAAGATCGCTGCGGAGGAGAAACTGCATGTTTCCCATCATGACATTAATACAGCTTTTTTGTACAGGATTTTGGGGGAGGAGCTGTTTATGCTTCCACCTGATGGGATGCAGATACAGAAGGGAATGGTCTGTAAACTGCGGAAATCCTTATATGGTCTCAAGCAGAGTGCCAGGTGTTGGAACATGAAACTCACTGAGACATTGCTTACTCTAGGTTTTCACCAGGGCAAAGCTGATCCATGTGTGTTTGTCAAGGAGGAGGGGCAAAACAAACTGTATTGTTTATGTTTTGTTGATGATCTTCTGATGTTTTGGAAGAATCAGGCTTTGTACCAAAGCACCCTAGCTCAGCTGAAGGAGCACTTTGACATGAAGGATCTTGGTGAGGTATCCAACTATCTTTCTCTGCAGGTGGAGAGGGACCAAACGGGTAATTTTCTGGTACACCAAACACAGAAAATTGCTGATGTATTAACCAGGTTGAATTTGGTTGATGCAAACCCAGCAGACACACCGATGGTGACAGGTTACCTGGTAGACAGTACTGCTGAAGCGTTTTCTGACACAACGCTGTACAGATGCATTCTAGGCAAGTTGAATTTCATTGCTAGATGCTCAAGACCTGACATTGCTGTAAGCACTAACCTGCTTAACAGACATGCTAACAATCCTTCTGTTCAGGATTGGAAAGCTCTGAAGCGCATAGCCCGCTATTTGAAAGGGACTATGCACTACAGGCTGAGGTTCACCAGTCAGAAGACTGGAGGTCTTGAAATCTTTGCAGATGCAAGTTTTGGAAGTGACACCACGGATGGTACAAGCACTTCTGGAGTATGCTACATGTACAACCACTGTCTGTTTGACTGGCTGTGCAAGAAGCAGACGACAGTGAGCCTAAGTTCCTGTGAAGCAGAACTCAATGCTCTGTCATTTTCACTCATGGATTGTGAATGGTTGATGCAACTGTTTAGGGACATCAGAATTTCTGTGAAATGTCCTATACAAGTGTATCAAGACAATAGATCGTGTTTGGCTTTGCTGAACTCGGAGAGTTGCAAGCAAAGGACCAAGTACTTGCAGATTAAGCTACATCGTGCAAGGGAGTGTATTCAGAAAGGACTCATTCAGGTGTCCTACATGCCAGGAAATGAAATTCCTGCTGATCTGTTGTCTAAGGTTGTTAACAGAGAACAACTTAAGGTTTACGTACAAAGGTTGCAGTTGGGTTGAACCACAGGTACTACAGGTTACACGGAAAGGGGGAGGATGTTAGGATATTTCCGTTCCACCTTAAAAGGGAGCAGGCTGTGAGTCACAGAGTCTGTGTATTTCCTGTTCACAGGATGTTTATGTTTTCTGTTGCTTTCGTTTCTCTCTCTGTGTCGTAGGCACTAAAGCAGGCAGTCAAAAACATGTTCTGATCAACACTGAATAAACTTGTAAATAATGCTCTCCTGAGTGCAACTTTTGGCTGTGCATTATCTGCTGATAGAGTGTGCATGAGCTCTGGAATGTGACAACGATATTTTCTAGAAACTCATTTCACTAATTGATGATACTGCGTGCCTACGGGAGATCGATGGATCGTCCGGCAGACGGCTTGGGGCCATGATGGACTTTGTCTCCCTGGCAGTATCCCAACAATGCGTGCACTGCATCAGATCTAGGGCAGTGCAGACAATTCCTGCCCCCTCCCAAGGTGCCGAGCTGAGGGGGTACAAAATAAAGAAAAATCAACTGTACCAAAAGGAAAGATCCTGAAAAGAAGAAATATTTAAGCGGGGGGGGGGGGGGGAGGTGTGCCAAATGTTCGACTTTGCCAAAGTCCATCCTTGTTGACAAATTATCTTGAAGAGGCAAAAAACCAGGTATCTTATGTAAGAAGTTATGTAAATATACATGCTCACCCGGCAGTTAATTTCATCGGGGACAGCGGGGCTTACATCCAAATAAAGAGTCCGCATCTGTGAGTGGACCTCTCTGGCGCCAGTTCTGTGCTCCCCATTGACCTGAGCATGGAAAGGCGCGGGCGCAGATCCAGTCCAACGCAGACTTCTGGGGACTTGAGCTCCGATGCAGGAGGACCGGCTTCCCAGATTCCTCCTCCTCCTCCTCCTCCGCTCTCCTCCCAAGGACACGAGATGCTGCGCTCCTCCGAAATGGCGCAGGGACGCGCGCGCGAGCTCCGAGCAGCCGCTTCCCCGGCTTGGTGGCCGGCAGCGCAGCCGGGCGCGCACGCCGAGGGCTCCGAGGAGAGAAAGGGGCTGGCGGGGAGGGAGGGAGGGCGACAGGAACCCGGCGGAGAGAGAGAAAGAGAAAGAGAGAAAGAAAGAGAGAGAAGAAAGAGAGCTCAGGCAGCCCTGGCGAGGCGGAGCTGCAGCTGGAGCAGCGGCTTGGCCGGCGAGGCTGGAGGGAGGCTCTCCGCCAAAGCGCCCGGCTAAGCGGCGCCTCCGCCCCTTCTGGCGGCGCGGCGGAGGAACTGACCTCAGCTCCGCGACTCGGCGGCGCCTCCAGCTGCTCGCTCCCCGCTGGCTGGCGAGGCGCGGGGGCGCGCCGGGAATCGCCTACAATTCCTGGAATCTGAGCGTTGGAAGGGAGCCCGAGGGTCATCTAGTCCAACCCCCTGCAAAGCACGAATCTGCAGCTGCCCCTTGCCGGGATCCACCTGCCTGCAGCCTTGGCGCTATCAGGATGATTATGCCTTGCTGAGATCTCCTGCGCTGCCTGGAGCCTTTTCCCCACTTACTTAGGAGCAGCGCTTTTTTTCTTTAAAAAAATGTTTAGGGGCTATTCTCATTTTCCTACTCATCTTGAAATACTTCCCCTCAATGAGGCCAAACTTAGATTCACAAAATGTTTAGGGGTATGTGTGCCCCTGCGCCCCCCCCCCCAGAAAAAAGCACTGCTTGGGAGCAACAGGGTGGGGCTTCCTTTGGGAGAGGGTCTCCAGGGCTCCACTCTCCTACCCATGTGCGGAGCCAGTGGGGGGCAGAGAGGAGGTAGCTGCCCCCCATCAAGTAAATAAATAAAAATACCTATCTAAAAGTAGAAATTGGAGAAAGTTTGAATTTTTTTTTTTTATTATTTTTTTTTGAGCACTTGGGGTCAAAAGAAAGTAATTTAAAGCAACTGTTGAGACATTTCATTCCGAATCTGCAGAGCCAGACAGGGGATGATGACAGGTGGGTTAGATTTTAGTAGTACAGTAGCTAGGCTTACATATGCTGGTCTTTATACAAGGTATTGGGAGCACAGGATGTCTCCTCAGTGCCTTCCAGGATATGTTTCTGAGATAGGATCTCATAATGTGGATCTCCTGTCATATTAAGTAATGTTAACCTTCTTGGCCATGCCATGATTGACAGCAGAGGTTCCCAAACTTACAGTGGCGAAGCTGCATGCTCCACTACCAGGGTGGAGAGCAAGCAGGGAGAGCAGGCCATTCCTCTGCCACTGCAAACTTATTAGGCCTAACACCCACTTTTCAGGAAAAAAAATACTCAGCGCCCCTCTGGAAATCTCCCTTCTTTAACTTGTTAGGACCTGTTGGCGGACTTTACTACCCATCGGTTATAAATTGCATTTTGTGTGTTTATTTGGAAAATAAAGTAATCACTAGTCTGTGTTACATTGGTAAACATCATTATACAACAGATGAAACATGTACAAACAGTTTTTCAGAATTGGACAAAGAGGTGGACTAGGACCCGGGATTAAAATCCAATGGGGCAGATCCAACTACTGTGCTTGCTAGATCTTGCTGAAAAGAAGTGCCACAGACAGACTAGAGGGGTGTAGATTATTGTGGGAGAAATCAGTACAGTGAAATCAATATAAGAAATCAAGCAGGGGCATCTGGAGAAATAATTATTTTTCAGTTTTCCTGTATTGCACAAAACACAGCTGCAGAGCACATCTACTGCTGAAACAGAACTGGTGTTTGAAGGGTGTAGGGGGCATGGAAAGGTGAGTAGTGGAAATCGATGCTTTATCTAACTCCGGGGGGGGGGGACCAAGGCAACGTACCTGCTGTCTTGAGAGGAGCAATTTGGAGTTGCATTTCCCCAAACTTATCATATTATCAAGGAAATCCATTTTTGCAGGGGTAAATCAGCAGGGTAGGAGCTGTTTGAATGGGATGCAGCACTATTTTTTTCAAGATAAAGAGGTACTGGAACTCACCATGAACGCCTCCCTTGTTCTCTTATAATGCCAATTGTGAGGTGACTGCTTCAAGTGGCAGGATCCACAGCAGCAGCAGATCCGGCCTCCAAAGAATGCATCTGCCACCACTGCTGCTGCTGCTGCTGCCACTCACTCCTTGGAGGCTGGATCTCCTTGCTCCCCACCCACCCCCACGTGCCACCTCTACAACCTCTCAGTAAATAGGAGGGGCTCCTGGTCTCTTCCCACCCACAGGGAGAAAATGACAGAGGCTGCCCTCTGGGGTCTTGTAGCCATGATTCAGAGCAGGTGTCTCCCCATCCTCCATGATGGCCTTTGATTCCTGCTTCAACCATCGGGCACAGGTGACCTGATTCCCTCCCTTGTTCCTGATGTAGATCTTCACTCACTCCTTCTTCCTTGGCGGGGGGAGGAGGTGCCATTTTGTGGTTCGCCTTAGGTGCCAAAATGTCTTAGACCAGCCCCGGTGACACTACTTAACTGGAAATGCAAGCAGCTTCAATTGTACATTTATGATGTGGTGTGGTGTGGTATGGCTAAGCCCTAAGAGAAGACAGAACATCTCTGGAGGTCTCACGTGGTGCATTGGATTTGACTGTTGGAGTGCTTCCAACTATGCTCAACCTATATATCTATATTTATTCTATATTCTGGGAAATGGTTTGTCTGATTGTTTGTTCTCTGTGCATTTGGACTTACCAAGCCATATCTTCCAGGCCCCTGGCTGAGTTGCTGCTACAGCTTCTTTGACTTTCTTCTCCTGTTGGCATCTCTTCATCTGAGGGTGTTTCTGCTGCTTTTGCAATCCCTGCTTCCTTACCTCCCTGCTATGCTCTTTAGACAAGACAGAGAGGATTTATGTCACTCCAGCTACTCTCCCCGTTTCTAGGCAGCCACACATCTTCCAAGCTACCTTGCTCCTTTCTGCAGGCCTCCATCTTGCATTTTCTTTGGTAGTAGGTGGACCAGTTGCACCCATCCAGCTGCCACATCTTCAGAGCAGCAAGACTCTGATATGAGAGAATAAATCCTTCAGAATATAGTACTATTTACTTCTGTGTAAACATGCATAGGATTGAGCCATTTTACCTCTCTTGGGCTGAAGTCAATGGTCTTTTGATTGAGCTTCAATCATTAAGATTTCTACAGTTATTTGGTATGACGTTCTGTCAAAAGGAAGGTAAAATAAGCAAGGTAATGTAAAATATGGATATACAGCTAGATGCTGCAGTGGCATTTCTGAAAAGTAACCGTGACTATATGACTTGATTGCTGCAACGTTTGATAATCCCAGTGAGGTAACATTCCCTGAGCAGCATGTGAGACAGAAAAACAGATTTTCCCTAGAGGAAACAGCAGATGACCCCATTCTTGAACCAAAACACACATTTCATATAGAAATTTTCGATGTTGTGGTGGTTGAAACAATTGCTCACACACAAAACAAACAGTGCCTTTTAGAGACGAGTATGGTTTGGGTTCAGCAGCTCTGTGGACACGGCACTAGGATTATGCAGCAATTTGGGTTATGCAGCTCCGGATTCAAAATTGCTGCATAATCCACAGTGCTGTTGATCACTCAGCCCAGTGCACTCCGCTTTTAATGCCACCAGTGGGGGGGTCCGAGGGCGGTGCAACATTCTGAGCCCAGAAATTCATGCAAAACAGAGTTGCAGCAAATTGCCTTCCCTCTCACAGTGCTCTCACTTGCAACGGAGGCCTTCCTTGTGCTGATGACTTGCATGCTTTTAAAGGTTGGTTTTTTATTTATTTGCTTTTTTCCATAATCCCTGCCTCGCGTGCATTCGTTGAAAGAGAAAGCGAGGGGACCCAAACCGCCACACGAGCACAGATTTCTTCCACCTTCCCAGGGGAGCAAGAGAGAGAAAGCCACAGAAAGAAAAACAATCCAGCCCATGCACCCCTCTTGCTCTTTTCCCCGCGCCGTATCTCTGGGCGCCCGTCGCCCGATCAGGCCACGCACGCCACGCACGCGATGACGCCAGCCCGCCGCGCAGCTCCGGCTCCGGCGGGGGCGGGGCTTGGCGGGCTTCGGCGCCTCCCGCTCGGCGGCATTTCCGGGTCGGGCGGGCTCTAGCAGCAGCGTCGCCGTCAGCTGGAAGCCGCTCCTCCCCGCGCGCGGCGCCGCGGCTCGAGCAGAGTTGACTATATATGGTCAAAGCCAGGGGGAGAGGGCGAAAAGCTGCGCGGGCGGGCGGGCGGGCGGGCGCTTCCTGGTTCGTGCAGCTGGGAGGGGACGTCGCCGCCGCCGCCGCCGCCGCGGGAGGGAATTGGCAGCGCTGCGAAGCGGATTGTGCGCCCCCCTCTTGCCCGCCCCCCGCACCCCTTGGCCCTTCTCGGATCCGAGGCAGCAGCAGCAGCAGCGGCGGCGGCGGGGAGCCGGGGGAGGCGAAGATGCCGCATGAGCTGAGTGAGTAGGCAGAGAGACCCCCCCCCCCGCCTGTGTGCAATGCCTGCAAGCGGCGCTGCTGCAGCTGCTGCTTCCTCCTCCTCCTGCTGCTGCTGCTCCTGGCGAGGAGCGGCGCCCATTTGCCCGCGCGGTGCCTGGGCTCGCCCTTTCTCCTGTCATTCGGGGCCACGTTGCTGCAGCCTCCCCGGGCGGGGGGGGGCATTTACCCCGGGGGAGGAGGAAAGGGAGCGGGGGATGTGTGGAACGCCATCCAGCCCCTCGCAGGCAAAGCTCCTGCGCAAGCAGCGACGTTGCCCAGGGCATTTTTCTCCTTGCAACCTTCCCTTTGCAGTTGGCCAAGTTAGGAGGCGGGGGGTCTTTTCTCTGGTCGGGGAGTCTCCCCCCCCCCCAAGTCTCCTCCCCCCCCCCCAGTACAATTTCTCCACTTAGCATTCAGCAACAGGTCAAATAGCAAATGTATCTGGAGTTGTTTGCGCTCTTGCTTCTTGCTGGCCTCCCGTTGTTAATAGGTGTGTCTTTTTCTCTCTCCCCCCCCCCCCATTTGTAGAAAAAGTGTTTGCCAGTCTCCCGCAGGTTGAGAGAGGCGTCTCCAAGATCATTGGGGGAGATCCAAAGGGCAATAACTTTCTGTATACGAATGGAAAATGTGTCATCATCCGCAACATTGATGTAATGTACCCTCATTTTTACATTGATTCATTTTTACATTGATTCTTACTGATGGTTTTCTTTTTAAGCCTTAATGCTTCTCCTTTGCTGTTCTATTGAGGTCAGGGATCTGTGACAATTTAGGAGGGCATTGGAGTGAAAGCAGAATGACTCACAGGAGCTGAGAATAACCAGAGAGATGTTGAGGCTGCATGTGGAAACGCCCTGAAATCTAACATGATAAAGGGCAGCATGTTTTAAATAAAAAAGAAAGCTCTTAAAATACAAATAAAAGTGGAGTGGGGGGAAGAGATCAGTGGTATTATGAAGTATTTTTCAGTACTGAAGTAAATATGGAAAGCTTATAGAATGTTGAATGTATGAAAACATCCTATAGAAATTAAAGGGTATTTCTTTTCTCCTGTTGTGTTTTCCCTAATCTGGTGAACAGCATCACTCAAATCCAATGTGTCTCTTTGCTTCATGGGAATATCTGTGTTTTGTATGAGAATATTTTCATATTTGGAACCTAATTAGTAGTCAAAAATCACTCCCTTTTTAAGTTATAGCCATGAGGTAGGACTATAGTTGCAAAATACTTTCTTTGCTTACTGTCTTAGGACAGGATTGTAGCAAGCAGTTCTGGATACCTTAGAGCTATGATTAAAAGTAGAGCATTTGTGTTGTAGTAGCTACAATGTGGAATTGTCTTTCAGAGCTTTTCACAGTCTACTGAGATCTATCTCTTATATATTTATTGGCGCTTTAATACTTCTGTGTGACAGATCTTGAATATGGTGAACCAAACTTTTTAGTTTTGGTAACAAATGGGGAAATTCATCTTTCTCTCTTGTATCACTGAAAACAATGTAGCAATTTGTTACACTGGAGGTTTTAATGTGGTTTGGATTACTGGTACAGAACTCATGTGGGGAGTTGGACATGTGATTGCTTATATTTTCTGTTTTAGGAAAAACACTAGTCATGGGAGTCGCTTTAATTTCAAGTGTTGGCATCCACATTCTAGAAACTAGAAATACATTAGGCAAAACTTTTAAGATGTGGCTGTAAGAACATAAGGAGAGGCCTACTGAGCCAGACCAAAGGCCGATCTAGTCTGGTGTGCTGTTTCGGTAGTCAGATGGATGCCTGTGGGAGGCTGGTGGAACATGAGCACAGCAGCGCTCTTCCCAGTTGTTCCCCAGCAACAGGTGAAGTGTGGCATCAGACAAGACCCTGCAAACCCCCTGTAGGAGGAGGGCTGTGGTCCTGGTGATCAAAAATCTTGGCTCACTACAAAATCTGGGGGGCGGGGAGGGGGAATTGTTGACCAGTTGAAACCACTGCCTAATAAACATGAGTGGCCAGACATATAACTTGGGCAACAGATGTTTGTATTGTGCATAGATAGGAGCAGGAGAGCCTGGTTGTGACATAATTGAGGCTACATGCCTGAGGATTCGTGGACCAGAACCTCCCCAGAACATGGAGAATTTTATCTGTATTATACTTTGCAACAGGTAGGTCTCCTGGCACAGCTAGGATGGCCGCTAGTGACACAGATGAGGATCATGCAGGACTAAGAGTTGTGTTATTCATTACATTTCACTTTTATTTTGTATACAGCCTTTCTATGTTGCTATACACAAGGCGATTTACAGCAACAAAATATTCAGCAAAGAACACACACCTTATAATAATGTGATCCAATACAAAAAGTCATAATAAAACATAACTTTAAAATAGAATGACTTACATCAAATAAAGTGAAATTCAACAATCTATTAGAATGTAATAGTACACAATAAAATTAACCCTCATCACAGCAAATAATAATTAAACAAATTCACTCTCAATAATTACTGAACTGTGATCAATAAAAATAAGTGCAAGTCAAAATGCATAAAATACCACAATACATACAAAACCACATAAAAGGATCAAATTGAGAAACAAAGACACAGAACTTATAAAACGGTTTTTTAAAAATCCCTGAACTCTTCTTCTCCCTTCGCAGCTGGGAGAGGCTACTTGCTCAGCTGGACTTGACTGAGGTGGGGAAGGCGAGGCTCTTTCTCCCTTCTTTGCACTTCCTCGCTGAGGAAGCTGACTTCTGCTAAATTATTTTAGAGTCTTTCTGTTGGTTTTCTTTTGGTGGGACTTTTCCAAACAACTTCCAGCCAGGAGCACTGTGGACTTTTGTTCTTTTAGTGAAGAACTTATTTGTTACTTAACCTATGATAGGTATCTGAGACAGAATGTGGAAGAAGAGGCATTCTGCCTACAGTTGACTGCTAAGCCAGTATCTCTTCTTAAGCCAACAAATCCATAAAATTCTCCTTGCATGCAACAAAGCCGTGTTTTAAGGTGCATCCTCTCTATTCTCCCATACCTTCCTTCCTTCTCACTTACTGTCAGGCCCTCCCTCCCAGTTGAATCGATAGGCTGAGCAAACCTCTTGCTGGATTTGGTCTAGAAGAGAAGCTGAATAGTTTCCTCATTGCTCAACTTCCCAGAATGTGCTCACAGGGCTTTACTGTGTGTGGCAACTTGTCCCAGAAGCCTAGTGCAATGAAACCCATTGGCTTTGCTGGGGACGCTGTTTCTCAAAGCCACCTGGGCGCAGAAGACTAACTATAGAATGTGTTTCTTTCCCTTTGTCTTTCACCTATGGCTGCCAACAGAAGCTACAAGCCTTTCCTACTACTCATAGTTTACCTGGATTTGTAATGTTGGTTTATTCTTCTTGACACGCCCGTCTGGCTTTTCCCTCTGGTCTCTTTGACTTCTTCCCAATGAAACCCTTTTAAAGTTTGCAGCCTGAGTGTGTTTGTGGTATGCTCAAGTGATTAGGTTCCTCTCGCATACCTAGGTTACTTCGTAATGCAAGACACAGACGTGTCTTGGGGTCTTCAAGGAAAGGATGCTCCTTCACCCTGAGGAGCTCACTGGCTTGTATGCTGTGACCCGTTGCCCCTACCAGGGTCAGCAGACTGGCACCTCCTGAGCATGCATATGTCAAAGGGCACAGTTTTGGGGACCCCAGAAGAAAAACATTCAGGAAATCTTAGAATGTTGAGTCATTCAACTAACAGAAAGTGACAGATTATAAACTACCATAAGCAAGTTTTCAGCTTGATAACCATCAAGCTCCTTATTCTGTCGTCTCATCCACAATCGGCAATTCAGATGTTTCTGTGCACCCCATTAAAGTTCTAAAAGAGTACTAGAAAGCTCCATGAGGGCAACTGTAACACTGGATTTCCCAGTTGCATGAATATTTTACTTCTGTTGCCTCCTCTGCCTGCACTAAGTTACAGAGCCAGTCGCTGGCTGTTGCAGGTATCTCTGGTTTCAGTCTTCCAAAAGAATAGACTGTGAATTGGAGGACTCCATAGCAGGATGTGTGTTCTAGGATTCAGCTAATCTTTTTTTCTTTTCATGAGAATCCTAACTATTGCTTTCAGAGAATTCCTGGTATCTTAACTGGTTTCGGTGACTTTTAAAGTGGGATTCTCTTGCATGTGCTTGTGTGCTGCCTCTTGCTCAAAGAGCAGCTATATGCTATAGAAAGAGGACATTATTGTAGCCTTAATACTAGCCTTCAAATAAGGTGTTGACTTAAACAACAAAGAAGATATTTCACTTCTTAGAAGTCTTGGCCTAATCAGTAATATTTTCTTTTTCTCCTTCTGGAAACGGCAGCTATGGTAGGATAGGATAGGTGGAAATTTTGCTAGGGTATTTGTTTGTAGTCCTTCATGGTCAGTTGGTGTTTCTTATGAAAGCTCACGGGTAGATGGTTTTAAGATGTGGAGATCTCATGAATGTTTTGAATCCATTGGTTCCCCTTCCCCCTTCTAAGGAGAGGTGGTCAGAGGCAAAGGGGAGTGGGGGGAGAAGAAGTCGTTCGACAAGTCTGAGGCAGAGAGGGGGATCCTGGTTCAGATAAAAAATGACTTGTGTTGGACTTAGGAGTTTTTGTACCACATGTGAGAAGAGGACAGCGAAAACTTCCACTGTGACTTCAGGAAAAGCTACAGCTGCACATTAATCTATTGTTCTAACCATTAATTCAACTCTACGGTTCTTTGATTCTATAAGTAAGCCAGATTCTAAAACCATGGTTTGAGCCTGGTTTGTTTGAAAGGTAAACTGCTGCCCCTTCCCCACAAAAAACCTTATCTGGAAGCTTTAAGCATCCTCCCCTCAAGTGTGGAGCGCTGGGTGCAGGATTTCTTCTCTGCTTTACATCTGCATCTGAACTAGGTCTGAGTAGATGATGTCTAACCAAGGTTAGAAGTGCATGCATCCAATAGCAGAGGCAGCAGTCAAATGCCGAGCTCCTCTCCCCGCCCGTGCTGCCTTTCAGAGTTTCTTTACTTCTGAATCCAGACAAATTGTGGTTAGTTTAGAATTGTAGGATTGTAAGCATTGGAAGAGCCCCCAGGGTCATCTAGCCCAGCCCCCTGTAATACAGGAATCCCAACTAAAGCATCCATGACAGATGGCCATCCAACTTCTGCTTAAAAACTTCCAGGGATGGAGAGTCCACAATCTCCCAAGGAGTCCATTGCACTGTCGGACAGCTCTTACTGTTAGAAAGATTTTCCTGATGTTTAGTCAGAATCTCCTTCTTGTAACTTGAAGCCGCTGGTTCAAGTCCTACCCTCCGGAGCAGGAAAAAACAAGCCTGCTTTTGTGCAGGTGGTTTTTCCTGCCTAAATGTCCCTATTGAAATTCATTTTGTTAGTTTGGGCCCAGTTCTCCATCTGATAAGGTCATCTTGAGTCACGATTCTGTCTTCCGTGGCTTCCTCTTTGGCGACCACTCGTAGCCAAGTAAGAGTGTCTTCCATGAACCCGATCTTAGCGGTGTGTCCGTAGGTGACTGTGGAGGCCAGTTCTGGATCCACAAGTCCTTGCACAGTGGGAACATTGGTTTCCAGGTGGGAGTTGATGTTGGTGAGGTTTGCCAAACATGCCCTCCTCTTAACCAGTTTCTCCCTTTTGTCCTGAGTTCGATTGTCTTCAAAGTCCATGACACCTTTTATAAAGACTTCAACTGGAGCACTCACAGGCTAGGGTTTCCCAATTATTGGTGTTTATACTACATTTTTTTTAGATTTACCTTGAGAGAGTCTTTAAACCTCTTTTGTGTCAACACCAGCATTACGCTTTCCATTTTTAAGTTCAGAATAGAGTAGTTGCTTTGGAAGACGATAATCAGGCATCCAAACAAGTTGATGTTGATACTGAAGAATCATTGCTTCGACACTGGTGATCTTTGCTTCTTCCAGTACACTGACATGTGACTGTCTTCCCAAGTGATATGTAAAAAATTTTGGAGACACCGTTAATGGAATCTTTCGAGGAGTTGGAGATGGCATTTATAAGTAGTCTGTGCTTCACAAGCAAAACAGTAAGGTTGGTAGTACAATAGTTTACAAAGGTAAACAAGCATTTTGGTTTCCCTGTGAATGTCCCAGTCCTCAAACACTCTGCACTCTTGCAGAGCTCAGGCAGTGCTGGATTTCAGCATCAGTGATGGCCCTTGTGGAAAGATAACTGCCCAGGTAGGAGAAGTGATCAACGGTTTCCAACGTTACACCATTGAGTTTGATTTGTGCTGCTGCAGAGGGGTTTTGTGCTTGTTGGTGCAGCACTTTGGTTTTTTGGATGTTGAGCGATAGGCCTAGCTGTAAGTTTCTGCGAAGAATATGTGGCATTAGCTACCCCTCCCTGTTTGGTTTCCTCTGCTACATTGATGAGCTTCCCCTCAATTCCTCCATCCGAGTCAGCCATGCTGTCTGGGTTCAATGTGAGTTGGAAGTCCAACAGCATCTGAAGTAGCCACCACTGCTGTAGAGAAACAAGCCAACTTGGCAAGTTGTAGCCATGACCGTGACTTGTTTCCCTTAACCATGTCCCCATGTTCTTTCTTAGGCTCCTCTCCACTTTTGCCCCCGAGGCTGCCTGCCCCTTTCTCCTTGGGACATTAACGCTTCCTGTGGGTGAACTATTTATTTTATTGATTTACAACCAGCTTTTATGAAGATCTTCCCAAAATGGTTTACAAAATGCAGACAAATATAATTTAAAACAAATAAAGCATTCATGTCATGTGAATATTACAGTCAGCACAGAAATAACACAATAACCTAGCATAAGTTTAAACAAAACAAAACCCAGATCACAACATCATTTCTTCAGCTCATTGTATAATTAACCACTGAAGGCTGCAGCAGAGAAGTTGGTCATCAAGACCAGGGCTTTTTTCAGCCAGAACTCGCTGAAACTCAGTTCCAGCACGTCTCAGGTGGGCGCCATTGCCGTTATAAGAGAACAAGTTCATGGTGAGTTCTGGCACCTCTTTTTCTATGACAATAGCACTGATCAAGACCCATTTGAAAAGTACTGTATCGAGTCATGGACCTTGTCTGATATTGCATGGAATTGCATCCAGAAATGTTTTAATATTTTGGCAGCCTGAGCTTTGGCTTGGTGTGATCTGGTGCCCAGATCAAATGCATTCATTTGATTTGATAATGACAGTAGACTTGTCACTGTGCGTCATCAAACCACAGATTTGTCCCCTCTTGCCTCAGCAAATCCTTCTCTTCCTCTGACTGTCAACTTAACTGCTCACTAAACTGAGAACTAAAGGGTGGTATATACCAGTAACTCTAATAAATAAAATAAGATAATTGTTCCATACAGAGATGTAAAGCATCATTATTTGAAATTGATAGCGGTATATATTATAGCAATAGAACTTGGGTATCTTTGTTATATAGCTAGCAAGCTGTGTGTGCGTGGACTGGGCAGATTGCGTTAAATTTCCATACGTGGACCTTGAGAGATACTCAGCACTGTGCTGCTGATTCATTGGAATTCTGACTCCATTTCCTCATATTAAAAACAAAAGGAACATGAAGATGTTGGTGACAACTGTGCTTTAGAGATGTGATACCTGCTGAGACTGCTTTTCTGCCTGTAGTTCTGTCAGTTCTTACAATGCTAGGCATTATTAATAAATTTGATTAGAAAACATATTTCTATAAAGCAGTTTTAGCTGTGCCAACTCCTGCATTTCGGGGGTTGGATGATGACCCTGGGGGCCCCTTCCAACTCTACAATTTCATGATTCTGTACTTTGCACCTGTTGAAGATTCATATGTGCCTCGCACTGGGCTGGCCCACCCGTGAGGCAAGGTGAGGCAGCTGCCTCAGGCAGGAGGACCGACCAGGGTAGCAGATCCCAATGTCAATATTTCTCCCCCCTCCCCCTGTTCCTCACCCCTTCTTTCCTTCCGCCTTCTTGGGGTCCATCTCGGGTGCCAAATATTTTTGGCTGACTCCAGCCTCATATGCTGGGCAGTGGGCTTGCTTTACGTCTGCAGAAAGCAGCCAGATGCTCCCCCCAGTCCAGACAATAGTATTGGGACTGTGCTTGTAATTGCTTCCTTCCTTTGTAATGGTTACTTACAATACATCTGTGAAATACCATAATTTTTATAAATTGGGAAATTGCTCTTTCCTGTGTTTAATTTCAGCACAGCGGGTCAGTAGTTTCCTTGCTTTTCTCTCTTCTGTAGTTGAGACTTAAAAAAAAAAATCAATGCCTGCCTCAATTTTTAAATCAGAGGTTTAAAATACCTTTGGCCTTCCAAATGATGTTGGATTTCAACTCTCATCATCCCTGATCATTGGCCAATCTGGTTGGGCCTGTTGGGAGCTGAATCCACACAGCATCTAGAGGTCCACAGCTTAGCCACCTGTGTTTAAAAACAATTTCTGAGGAGGCTTGGTGGATGGGAGACCCTGTCAAACAGAATCCTCTCAATTGTGAATGATTTGATAAATCTGGGCTGTTTTGGAAGACTTGGGTGTTTGAACTTCAGTCATAGATTGCTGAACCACAATACACAGTTGGCAGCTCTCATTGGTGAGATTGTGACTGTTGTTTGGCTTCAGTGATGTGGGTTTTCTCAAAGACTTTGAAAAGGAAAGTATGACGAAACCATGCACTTCTGAAACTGGAAAATGTTCTTCGGAAAAGCACAGCAGTGGGAAATTCTCTGGAAAATTTCCACCCCATATCACTGGCTAGTCAGTCAAATTTTCTGTGACACAGGTGGCAATATTGGAACCTTCCTTCCTCTATTTGAGCTCCTGGGCTGCATTTGTGTCTGTGCTGCCTATTGTGCATGTTCCCTGTTCTCCATTTCTTCAGCGTACTAATTCCATATTTGGAGCCTAGGCATGCTGCAGAGTTTGGACAAAGGCCACTGTACCGTCTGGTGTAGTGAGGGGCCAGAGAGAGCAGTCACAATTTGTCACCTCATGTAGCAAATGTTTCTTGCACAAGGCGTATGCTTCCTTCTAGGAAGGCAGAAGGGGTGTCAACACTGTGACATTGGCTTAACCAATTTGCAATCCCGTTTAATTAAGCAGGAGAGTGGTTAGTCATTCAGAAGCACTGACATTGGTACTGCAGTCTCAGATCTGTCAGGCCAACATTTAATCACTGTATGGCACTGAGACTGTAGCCTTGACCAAGAAACTCAAAGTCGGAAAAACATTGTCCTGATAATCTTGCTAGATCTTGACGCATCCCCTAGTACCATTAATTGTGAGGTGTTGGTGACATGGCAGCTCTCTGTGGGGCTGTGTTCCAGTAATCTGGCTTCTGATTGGAAGGGAGTTCCCAGAGCTGAAAATGGATGCTTGCCGGTTGTTCTTTTGGACCGACCTCTGGGCTTCTGCTGAAGTCCATCGTGTTTCAACCCTTCTCTCAACATGGTAGTAGCAGATAATTTTTCTGACTTCTCTATCAGTTGAGAGGGACTAGGAGCAGCAGATGGGAAGCTTCCTTGAATACTTACTTGAAAATATAACTCTCTTATAGAATCCAGCGATTGCTGACATCTACACTGAACATGCTCATCAAGTTGTTGTTGCCAAGTATGCTCCCAGCGGCTTCTACATTGCATCTGGAGGTATGGTATTCTACTAGTATCCATGTCTGCATAGTGCAATCTTGCTGTTACCAATTTTACTTCACATGGGGTCCATTTATAATCTGTGGTGGAAATCCTATGCCATTTTGGGTCATAGATTTCAGTGGGTTGAAGTGTACCTACCTCAGTATTGGCTTGTGGTCTACAACATTGCTTGATTATTGTCACTGAATGTGCCTCTCTTAAGAGGGTACTATGAGGGCTAAGAGACTGAGGCATGAATCTGGAAGTCTCTGGTTTGAATCGTGAGTCTGCCACAAATTCACCAGATAGTTGTAGGCAGGCCACAGCACCCACCTGCAATCTGCAATATTGGGATAGTGAGACATAACCGTCTTACAAGATTGATACAGTATAAGGATTTCAAGAAGAGAATGTATTTCAAGTCCTTTGAAAACACTATAAAGCAGGCATGGCCAAACTTGGCCCTCCAGCTGTTTTGGGGCTACAACTGCCATCATCCGTTGCCTTATGAGGAACGGCTAAGGGAGCTGGGCATGTTTAGCCTGGAGAAGAGGAGGTTAAGGGGTGATATGATAGCCATGTTCAAATATATAAAAGGATGTCACATAGAGGAGGGAGAAAGGTTTTTTTCTGCTGCTCCAGAGAAGCGGACACGGAGCGATGGATCCAAACTACAAGAAAGAAGATTCCACCTAAACGTTAGGAAGAACTTCCTGACAGTAAGAGCTGTTCGACAGTGGAATTTGCTGCCAAGGAGTGTGGTGGAGTCTCCTTCTTTGGAGGTCTTTAAGCAGAGGCTTGGCAACCATATGTCAGGAGTGCTCTGATGGTGTTTCCTGCTTGGCAGGGGGTTGGACTCGATGGCCCTTGTGGTCTCTTCCAACTCTATGATTCTATGATTCTATCCCTAGCTAACAGGAACAGTGGTCAAGGATGATGGGAGTTATAGTCCCAAAACAGCTGGAGGGCCAAGCTTGGCTACCACTGCTCTAAAGCAACACATAAATATTTGCGCCTTGAAATGGTTATGCACTTGTTTCCAGATAGAACTTGTTTGTTCTAAAACTGAGGTCACTTTTCAAAAGCTACAGCAGTTTTCCATTTTCCGCCATGAATATGAGTTTTAAACCCTGCAAAGTGTTTTTGCATATAGTATCAGGAATTCTTCTCCTTGCCCCATCTATTTCCCCAGGAGTGCAATACTCTCAGCTGTTCTGCCTCAGATGTTGTGAATATAGCTATAGCTTTGCTGGGCACACTCAGCATTAAAAATGGATTCTGTGAGCGCTATATATTATGCAAATTAAGCAGCTGGTCCTGGGGGAGGAGCAGGGCACCCAAGCTCCACCTCCTACAAGTTAGAGTTGTTGCTTGCTCCCTTTGGCTAGTAAGCCAGTGCTGTCAACGTACCTTTTAAGTCTCATATTCCCAACCACAATGGCTAGAAGTTTGCTTTTATGGAAAGGCCAACTTTCAAAAGAGAACATTTTGCAGTTGTGTAGAATCACAGAACACACAATACCCAGGATATAGTTAATTTTAGATTCAATACTTGGGGACGGGGGACGTAATTTCAAGAGATGTGGTCTCTTGCGCTTCTTAATACTAGCTTGCTCTTTACTTGATCTGCATCTTAACTCTCTCTAGACCTAAATTTGAGGCTTAGTTAATAATAACCCTGTGCGTGGTGATTTTCAGTGGAAAGCAAAAGTAGATGAATCCCTGTGCTGAAGGCACTTGCAGTCTAAATTCTCAGAAAAATAACTTGAAGAAGCAAGCTTGGGAGGGGGGATGCATTTTCCATGTCAAAGATAGTTGTACGCTAAAACTGTGTGAATGTTTAGAAGCATGTGAACATGGTAAGAAAGCTTTGAGCTGGCCTAGTTCCCATCAGCAATATTTGACTTTGTATTATCACAGACTTTAATCAGTGATACGTGGTTTCTTATGAATTCCTTTGAAGTCCATAAAGAAGTAGCATTTTTCCAAAAAGAGTATATTGGTTTTTACTGAGTGTCCTCTGAATAAGCACAATCCTAGGGACCAACAGACATTGAGAATAGAAAGTGTGATTTTGCCCAAACTCCATACATTTCACAACTTCTGGTAGGACAACTGCCCTGTATCAAGAAGAGGAATTGCCTTCCAGCAATGATCTCCAGCCTACACTGATATCACTGGAAGTCACACTAGCAGTTAAAGGCCCTTTGCTGCTTTCCAACAGTATTGAGAGCCTGAAGAGTTTGACTCCTCTTATTCCTGGCAAGTGCAAATGCCTTGGGTGGTTATGCTATTATGAGATGCCTTTGAACATGGCTGTGCATAACAGAATTTTGTTTGCTTGCTATCTTTCCACAGTTAAAACCATGCTCAAGGCAGCTTACAACATGAAAAAAATGTAAAATTACAAACTTAACAAGTAGTCATAAACAAAAAATGTATCAAAAAGTACACAATGCAAAGTTGAGCCATTTCAACATAAATCGTTAAGAAGATCTAAAAATAAAGATACAAAAATTAATATCAACAACAGCAACAAAAGCCCTCTAAAAACAGTACTCCAGTCCAAGAGTCTGTTCAGCAGCCTCGGCTTTTATAGCTGGAGTCAGTCCAGGCCAGGTGGAAAAAGCCATGCAAGGCAGGGATCAGGTTTTCCAGGACTCTCAGCCAAGGTCTAAACAAGATTTAAACATGGCTGTAGCATGCAAGACTTCATACATGTGCACCTCCACTCCATTGGACGGAGGAGGATTGTGTCAATTCTTCTGGGATTCTGTCTTTGCTTACTGGCATTTGCAACCCCATTGTCTAACTTAAACCTAAAATCAGAAGATTTGGCTATTTTAAATGTGGAGGTTATTCTTGAATAGTATGAATTTGTGCAACCAGTGATTAATGGGAAAGACAATATCTTGGTAGATGCTGTTCTTTTCAGGCACTGCTGCCTTTCTCTACTGAGCTCCAAACCGTGAGAGAGATAGAAATGACTCTTATTTATTGAGTATTCTTTCAAGCTCCCTGGAGAGCTTGGAGACCACCTCCTTATTAGACTTCAAGATGCTGCCTGCAGAGTGATATGGAAATGAGAACCTTGGTTTCACGAACAAGTGCCGTGGCCTCCATTTTAGCAGACAGCTCTTGCATAGACCAGGAAACCCAAGGAGGAGGTTAAGCAAGCTACTGTCAAACAAGAAAGATACTGTGTTGAATTGCAATGGCTCTTCCGGGTTTTTTGCAGAGGCCTTTGGACAATCAAGCACATTTTGGTTACTCGGTGCATAATTTTAGAAATAATAGTCCCAATGAGGTTTTGAAAGGGGACTTTAGAAATGAAGAAATGCATGCATGCCTTATGAACAATGCAAACACAAATGAACACTTCTTAAAAAATAGAGGTAAAAAGCAATTGAAAATTAGATAATACAGCTTAGCATCTTGATTCGGGTATAAAGATATAAGTCAGGTATGAAGATGGAGGGCTGGATGGGTTGGAATTTATCTTGTCCTTCTGTGTAAGGGAGGGGCTGAGATTCAGTGGAGGCTCCCGCAGAAGGTGAGGAAGGAAAGATAATTCTTGCCAAGCTCTTCCTGCAGTCAAGTTTTCAGGAGAAGGTATAGAAAATCTCCTAGGCAAAACCAAGAGCTGTGGTGTGCACCTAAGCCCTGCCTGAGTGTCCCTAGGTGTGCAGGCTGCTTTTCAGATCTTTGTGCAATAAGTGCAAAGGTCTGAAGAAGATTTTAAAGTCTCCCAGTAATCCCCTAATAAGTCAGGGTCCCCACTCACAGAGAGGCCTCTAAGTGGTTCAGTCGAACATGCTTAAATCCTCTTAAGGTTTTCTGTGCTAATCACATGCCAGGAAGTGTTGCAGGCGAGACTTCTGCCGGTGTCCCTGCCACATCCTTGGTTTTGCTTATTGCACGTTCAGGCAAATGTAGTCAGCACTGCACACAATCAAACACCTGCAGTTTCTCCACAAAACATTTATAATAGTTGCCATGTCATTGTCACTGTGGTTTGCAGAAAGAGTTTAGCATTCCTAACATGCACACCGGTAAGTTCTCTCACGCCTGAAGATTTGAATGTGGCAAAGTGATGGCCGTGCGGCAACTACGTCTTGCTGGAATGGTGACTATGTGTATTGCTGTGCTGTGACAGATATTTCCGGGAAGCTAAGGATTTGGGACACCACGCAGAAGGAACATCTATTGAAGTATGAATACCAGCCATTTGCAGGAAAAATAAAAGACATTGCATGGACAGAAGATAGCAAGAGGCTTGCTGCTGTTGGGGAAGGAAGGGAAAAGTGAGTAGAGAATCAAAGTAATTTTTTTGCTCATTCCTGCAGGAGAACTTGGCTTATTCTTGTGTTTTAATTTCCAGATTCACAGTTGATAGCTGATCATTTAACAGCTAGAGATCTTTTAATAGCTCACATTCTTGGAAACCATTTCCACAAGGAAGCCAGAGGGTTTTTAAATGGCATTGAGCAGCAGTAGCAAGAGTTTTACACGTGTAGTGGTCCTAGTGTTATAGTCTTGGACACAGTAAAGGATCCCACAGTCCAAGGAAACCTGCATTCAAGCACCTCCTACTGAAAGGGCTTCTTAAAATTATTCTCCAAAGCCCTGGAATGCAGCACTAGAAGGGAAGCGTTGGCATGAAAACTGCTTAAAAGGTACAAGCATCATTGTCTCCTCTTTTTAAGCTCAGCCTGATCCTTAAAGAGCATTTAAGATTATTAACATTGATAATCTTGATGGAGAATGGCCAGTTTGTAGAGCTTCTCCCTGGAATGCAAGGCTGCTACTGCCGCCGCCGGCATCTCAAGGCACAGAACAAAACAGAGTGTCAGTTTTATAGAAATAAATGCCCCTCGGCCCACACTTCAGCAAAGCTCCAGCCAACCACTTCGTCAGAGATCTTTCACCTTCATGGTTGCAGTTCTGCCGCAGAGTAGTCTGAGGTGAATATATTCACACTGTGTTTCATCCCATGCCTTGGGATGGCATAAAACCTCTTTCTTCCCTTCAGTGGAGCCTCACAATGTAATGCAAATAATAACACCTTGGAGATCCCGGGCCTCTAGGCTGGCCTTGACCAGGGCCAGGGCCTTTTTGGCCTTGGCCCCGGGCTGATGGAATGCTCTGCCACAAGAGATCAGGGCCCTGCGGGATTTGACATCTTTCCACAGGGCCTGCAAGACGGAGTTGTTCCGCCAGGCTCAGCCTGACTCCCCTTTTCTTTTAGTATAAGAACTAATATGAAAGAGGCCTCCCAGCATTCTCACAGGCCCATATAAGATCAGCGTAAACAGTTGGGCCGATGAGCACTTACTGTTCCCAACCCTAACCCTGCGGAAAGCCATCTAATTAGACTTTAATTTGATTTTGACCTTTTTTAAGGAGGTAATTCAATTATTCTTTGATTTTATACCAATGTTATATATCTAATGTTAGCCGCCCTGAGCCTGACTTCGGCCAGGGAGGGCGGGATATAAATAAAAGTTTATTATATCTTTTTCCTCAGAATATTTGTATGGCACTTAGAGTTCACGCATAACTAGAACAGCAGTTTGTTCTTACAGTCAGTATAGATGCAGGGAACTCACTGAAAATAAGGCCCATTACTGCTTATTTGGCAGTACAGTTGTACCTTGGTTCTCGGACAGAATCCATTCTGGAAGTCAGTTCTACTTCTGAAAACGTTCGGAAACCAAAGTGCGGCTTCTGATTATCTGCAGGAGCTTCCATCGCTCAATAGGAAGCTGTGTCGGACGTTCGGCTTCCAAAAATAGTTTGCAAACCGGAACAGTCACTTCCGGGTTTATGGCATTCGGGAGCTAAAACATTCGAGCTGTTCAAAAACCAAGATACGACTATAAATAAAACTCTTGCCAGTTCAGCTCTCGTATGACATGGCTTGTGTGTTCAAATGATAGGAACAGTCTCTATAATTCAAAATAGCTTCAGAGGACTGATTCTTATTATATTTTTGTTATTTCAGTTGTTACAATTGTGTTTTAATTATTGGTATATTGCATTTTACCTTATGTGCACTGCTCTGCATGTGGGAAAGGAGTATATAAATAAAAACACTACAGTGTGTTGCTCCTTTATCTATCAGTACATGAAGCAAGTGCCCTATTTCGTTACATTATTTGTTTATGCATAATGGGCAAAGGATTTGAATGCCATAGGGAACGAAGCTAAAACTGCACAAGATTAACTGGGCGGTCTAAGTTCTGTTGTGTAAATCCACTCAACGTGCTGGCTGTGCTCAATACATTAAGTCCTATATATAGTCCTCATTGCATGTGACTTGATTTGTTGTTTCTTAATAGATTTGGGGCTGTGTTTCTGTGGGATACCGGCTCTTCAGTAGGCGAGATCACTGGCCACAACAAAGTGATCAATAGTGTGGATATTAAACAGACCAGACCATACCGCCTCGTGACTGGCAGTGATGACAATTGTGCTGCTTTCTTTGAAGGACCACCATTCAAATTCAAGTTTACAATAAGTGTGAGTTGTCATTCTTTACCACCTGTGTGCCGTCTGTCTTTGAGATCCAGCTCTCTCCCCGTTCCTGCACAAGCAGAGAGCAGCCTCTTTCTCTTTCTCTTTCTCTTGTGTTTCGGGGAAGAGGCAGCATTGCATTTCAGCGGCAGCCCTTTGCACTTCATGGTGATTTTGGAAAGTGGGAGCTTAAAATCATCGTGTGCAAGCATAAGATCACCCTTGCTATCATGGAGCCAGCACAGTATTTTTCAGAATTACAGCAGGTCTAAAGTCTTGGCACTCTAGAGCTTTCTCTGCAATTAAAGCAGGATTGCTTATCTGCCCAGGGAGAATGTTAAAGATTTTAATAGCTGCAAGCAGTTGTCTTTGCAGTGCATGCTAACTAGTGCACAGACCATAGCAGATTGCATTCTTACTTACACCTTCCTTAGCCCCTTCGCCTGTTACTTGCATGAAGGGGTTTCCACCAGTCAAGGGCAGTGGAGGCACACAGCTTCCCCTCATGGGTCTCAAGGAAGCCTATCCACCTAGTGAGCTATGAATATAGGCTTTCCTTCTCCAGACAGCCATAATTTGTAGGCATCAGGGAAGGGTCTGGGGAAAAGCTGAGCAGTCCACTGCCCCTTGACTACATGAGCCCCCCTTCAAACAGGCAAGGTGTCTGTTGCTACTTACATTATTTTCACGCACACTGTTTAAGAGTACAAAGATGAAATACATTGAAAGATAGCTCTGTATTATTTTGCCCTATACAGATGTAGCTTTAGTCATATTCAGTGGGGCCAATGATCTGGATTATAACTGCATATCCAGATCCACATAAGCTATGTGCACTGAAAGTCATGTTCTAGGAAAGGCCTATATACCGGCACACTCACTATTTTTAAATGCAAAATTGGTGCAGAGATGTTAGTGCTTCAGGACCACCTCTCTTCCTGTGAGCCATCCAGGACTTTGCCTCGTATGCTGTTTTTTAATTTGGCATTTGATTGCTTTTGCATTTTGTCTTAAGTCTTTTGGAGGCATTTTCTGTATAATGTGAGCAACAAATACTGCTGTTATAGTTACAGGTCAGGGGTGGGGAAACCTGTGGACCAAACTTGGCCCTCCAAGCATCCCCATTTCGTCCACAAGACAATTTTCAGAAAGCCTTGTGCAGATGTGATTTAAGTCTATGAACAGTGGCTGAAGTAATCTCTTAGAGACACACCCAGAGAAGGGCCACTCGTTGACTTAGGGCAGTGATGGCCAAACTTGGCCCTCCAGCTGTTTTGGGACTACAATTCCCATCATCCCTGACCACTGGTCCTGTTAGCTAGGGATGATGGGAGTTGTAGTCCCAAAAGAGCTGGAGGGCCCAGTTTGGCCATCACTGACTTAGGGTCTTTGTTGCCTCATGTCAGCAGAGGGGTTCTGTCAGGTATTGGGAGTCCTGAGCCACATAAGTCTTTATAGCTTAAAACAAGCACTTAGAATTGGGCTTGGGAACACGTGCAGTTGTGCTGAGACTGCTGTTACACAGTACTTGAAGTAGGAAGGCTTTGAGCCGCTTGCACAACCCACAGCAGGCTAATGGTGGAGACCAACGAGCAGCACAAAATCAGCTGAAGTAATCCGTTTGGGAATTGACATCCTTTTATATATATAAATATGTTTCTCCTATAGGATCACAGCCGGTTTGTTAACTGTGTGAGATTTTCTCCAGATGGAAATAGATTTGCTACAGCCAGTGCAGATGGCCAGGTAAAATCGAGCCATTTCTTACCTTTGGGGGGCGGGGCAGATATGCCTCTAGCTAAATGGAGGATCTGCTTTGAGTGTCAAAGGTCCCAGGATCAGTCCCTGGCATCTCCAGTTAAAGATCTCGCCTTGGAACACCAGGAACCTAGGAGTGTCATTGCTGGTCATAAGAGATAATGTGGAACCGGATGGACCAGTGGCCTGGTTCTTCATAAAATACTTTTCCTCTGGAGCTAGCACAGCAGTAACTGTGCCAATATTTGTGGCACTTTAGGTTCTAAGCAAAAAAGGGGTTGCCTCTCAGGAACTGGTGTTCCAGAATCAATGCTGGAGAAGGCAACAGAGGAAGGAGAGGGTGAATAAGGCAAAAATTAAGATTAGCCTCAAAGTCAGACAAATATAAAAGTATTGGCCCCAAGGGGGCCAAATTCCATAGTATAGTAATAGTAATAATAATAATTAATAATAATTTATTATTTGTACCCCGCCCATCTGGCTGGGTTTCCCCAGCCACTCTGGGCAGCTTCCAACAAAGATTAAAAATACATTAAAATGTCACACATTAAAAACTTCCCTAAACAGGGCTGCCTTCAGATGTCTTCTAAATGTCAGGTAGTTGTTTATCTCTTTGACATCTGATGGGAGGGTGTTCCAAAGGGCAGGTGCCACCACCGAGAAGGCCCTCTGCATGGTTCCCTGTAGCTTTGCTTCTCGCAATGAGGGGACCACCAGAAGGCCCTCAGAGCTGGACCTCAGTGTCTGGACAGAACGATGGGGGTGGAGATGCTCCTTCAAGTATACTGGGCCGAGGCCGTTTAGGGCTTTAAAGGTCAGCACCAACAGTATAGGGCAATAAAATTATCAAGGTCAACCAAGATGTCACAAAATAGTGGGCAGACTTTTGACTACCAGCCTAAGAGTTCTGGAGATGAAAGATGGGGGAAAGTAAAATGTGGATTGGTGTTCAAGCCATGAAATCTGCCTCAGTTGGGATGGTGGAGGAGGTAGCAGAGGCTCTGTTAAATGCTATGTAGGTTTCAGATTACAACCGTTGGAAGAAAGAGCACACAATGGGTGAACCTTCATATTGGAGAGCATTAAAGAAATATTCTCAGATATGGAGGGTCAGCCATCTTAGGTTCCTTTTGCTTTTACTGGCCAGAATTATAGACTTGATTGTAATGCAAACTACTTCCTGAAGGTAAAGAAGCAAGCATGACATTGATTGCCTTAACCCAGAGGCAACGCCACACGTAGCATTTTCCTATATTTCAGATGTTTGGATCCTTTTATACTGCGTTTCATTAAACACGTTCCATTGCTTTCTGATCTCAGTAGTACACTGTTTGAGTTTGATACTTAAATATCTGCCTACTTCAAAGAAACTGCTGGTGTTTCAATATGGGGGGGGGGGGGTTAAGTATGTTTAACTGCTGCCAAAAAACCCCAAACCCACTTAACTGATACTTTGTCTCATTTTCGGTTTTGAAAAGATATATATTTACGATGGCAAAACTGGAGAGAAAGTTGGTGCGCTAGGAGGAAATAAGGCACATGATGGAGGCATTTATGCAGTAAGTATATTGGGGCTTCCTCCTCTCTCTCTCTTTGACCAGACTGTTAGGTTATGTTGATTTCCACAGGCATTACATGGATCTGCTTTTCTTGCAACAGCACAAATCGTGTCTGATTCCACAGCACCTAAGGCTGCCTCTTATGCTTACGTAAGTGCGACAGAGTTGCTCAGTCCCTTATCAGGCATGAAGGAGTTTCTTAATTGAAAAACCCAAGAGGTGTTATGCCAACATTCACTTTCTTTTTTGGGGCTAAAGCTTCAGCCCCCAGCCATGCCAAGAGCAATGAGCTGCTGGAGGATGCAGCTGGGTTCAAGGCCAGCAAAACGCTGTGAGTAGCTGTACAAGGTCTGATTTCTGGGCAGTCCCTCTAGATTTTAATCCAGGTTTGCTAAAAATTTGGTTCCAGTTTTAGGCTGTGGTATTTTGTTGACTTAGATGGACAGCTTAAAAGCCTCTTGATTGACAAGTAATCAGGGAGGCAGGTTTGTCCCTTAAAAAAAAAAGATACAAGTACTTTGAAAAACCAAGGACAGAGGAAGCCACCTTTGAACAGAGATTCTGCCTTCTTTCCCCAAGGAGGGGGTGTCTGAGATGATGCATCACTATGTGGGGGTGGTTGTTTTTTAAGTAACAGACGTTCTGAAAGCGATGCTTTTCATTGTAAGATTTCTTTGGGATGCTTGTGGAATCTTCTTCTGATTGATTAATTCACGAAATGCTTTTGAGTTCAACTTGAGCCAGTGTGGTGTAGTGGTTAAGAGTGGTGGACTCGTAATCTGGGGAACCGGGTTCGATTCCCCGCTCCTCCACATGCAGCTGCTGGGTGACCTTGGGCCAGTTACACTTCTCTGAAGTCTCTCAGCCTCACTCACCTCGCAGAGTGTTTGTTGTGGGGGAGGAAGGGAAAGGAGAATGTTAGCCGCTTTGAGACTCCTGAAGGGGAGTGAAAGGCGGGATATCAAATCCAAACTCTTCTTCTTCTTCTTCTTCTTTGCATTCCAGAATGGACTCCATTCATTTCTGATTCTTTGTTTCTCCCAGAGCTGTATTTACAGAATTAAAAATAAGCTGTAATCATTACCGGAATAGCTTTTAAAAAATACATATTCATAATCCTTCCTCCAGAGCACAATAATAGATTGTGCTAGAAGGAAAAAAAATAATATAATAATAATAATATCAGTTATTTCCTCTTGAAGTTCTTCTTTAGCAAATACCCATTCTGCTAGAGTACAATTGAAAGCAAAATAATAAACATTAAAATAAATGGAACAGTCTCATATTGGCGAGTCAGCTTGTCTGCATGACGTCTTCAAACTCGCCATCTGGGGAAATGTGCATGGGAAACAAATATAGGCTATCTCTGGTATTTAGGGCGAGCCTATACCTCTAAATCCCTTTGTTTCCTTCCAACAGATTAGCTGGAGTCCAGATGGCAATCGCCTACTTTCTGCTTCTGGAGACAAGACAGCTAAGATCTGGGATGTTGGTGCTAATAGCATTGTGAATACCTTTAACATGGGATCAAATGTTTTGGATCAGCAGCTGGGTTGTCTGTGGCAAAAGGGGCACTTGTTGACTGTCTCCCTTTCTGGCTACATCAACTATCTGGATGAGAACAATCCAGATAAGCCCCTTCGTGTCATCAAGGTCTGTGGAATCATTGAGCCGGCTCTTTCGAGTTTCCTAATCATGCACTGCTAGCATTATCCGTCTGTTTCCAACAGAAATGAGTGTGGTTGTGAAGACCCATTTAACAGAAAGGCTGCTTGAGCTACATTGTGGATGCTCTTGTTCGGTTGACTACACTGTTTTGTAGTAGTACTACAGTGGTACCTCGGGATGCGAACAGGATACGTTCTGGAGCCTCATTCGCATCCTGAATGCAATGTAAGACGCATCTGCGCGTGCGCGGGTTGCGTTTCGCCGCTTCCGAGCATGCGCATGATGTCATTTTGAGCATCTGCGCATGCGTGAGCGGCAAAACCCGGAAGTAACACACTCTTACTTCCGGGTTGCCGTGGAGTGCAACTCAAACGCGCTCAACCCGAAGCACATTCAACCTGAGGTATGACTATAGTAGTAGTAGTAATTGGAATAACAGTATTTTATTTTATTATTTATTTTATTTATTATTCGTACCCCACCCATCTGATTGGGTTGCCCCAGCCTCTCTGGGTGGCAAATGAGAAGTGACTTTACTTAATCCAAACCAGCCAGTTCTGAACAATATGTTCAGTGCTTGCCACGTGGGAGGATTCCTGGTTAAATCAGAACAGAATCAACACTTGTAAGATCTCTTAGTTTGGGGGAAATGTGGTCTAAGTGCAGTAAGACAATTGCCTCTAAATACTTGGGGGGCGCATTTCAGGCAGTAGCTAGCTGTGCATCTGCTTCTGAATGCCAAGCCTAAACAGCAGTCTGCCTCCCACCCCCCACACCCACCCAAATTGCCACAAGGACAACCCTCTTTTTAAAACTGATGGAAAGTTCTGTTGCAGTCACATCTCATGGGCGTGTATTGTTTCAAGGGAAGGGAAAGCCCCTTGGAGTTGGCATGCAGAACATCCCAGTGTATGTCTGCCTGACACCCCACCATTCTTGGCCACCTGAAAATAGCCGTTAATCTTAAATGGCTCTGTCCCTCTCCTGTCCCTCCCCTTTCATATTAGACTGCTTACATCATTCCACCTCTTTCTCCCCTTTGTAGCCTTTGGCACAGTCTTAGTCTCCTACATAGAAACTAAGCCAAAATATTTGTAGCTGAACAGGGTGCATAGTCTTCCTTCCCTTCCCTCTGTTGTCTACTTTCCCCCACATCATAATTTGCATTGTAAGCTTCTCGGGGCCTGTAATATATAATAGGATAATATTTGCCCTGTGTTTTTGTTTTTAATAGACTATTTTAAGGATAAGACAACGGCTTGGGACCAATTCCTTTTCTCCCCCCTGCCCCAGAAGCGCATAGCAGAGGGTTTGTGGGCTTGTCAACTTTCCCTTTTGTCTATTATCAGAGGAGTTTGAGGTTAGGCGAAGCTTTCCGGGGGGGGGGTGTTCTTCCCAAAATCTGTGCAAAGAAGCCCAGATTTGGGCAGGAAGAAACAAGTGGGCACAACGTGCTGTGAGTAACTTGAGCTGCTGTCTGTGTAAATGTAAGAGTTTTTGTTAATTATGTGTGCTTTCTTTCAGGGTCACAGTAAATCAATACAATGTCTTACGGTGCATAAAAATGGGGGGAAATCCTATATCTACTCTGGAAGCCATGATGGGCATATTAATATCCTTTGAGCAACCAAGCAATGTTTTTTTACAGATGAAAACTCCCTAGTGCTGTGCTGCTATATATGGCTGTCTTTCTTCCCTTTCTCTTAATATTTGCTACTCACTGAAGCATTCTTGGCATGCAGGGTAGTATTAGAGCACAGTTCTCATTTGAACTGCCAAACGAAAGCCTTATGGTTATCCATCTCGCCCACTGAGGCTGCTGTTTTCAGTATAAGTGTCAGTGCAATTCTTTGATTTGGTTGGCGCTTTGAACAAAAACTGCCCCACACAAAGATGGCAGCTGTTCTCTCTCACTGAATTTCACATTGCCTTTTTTGTGCCATCACCCAAGATACTGTGCTGGCTAGTTTCAGCGAGGCATCTTCAGAAAGTTCTACAGCAGGGTTGCGTGCAAGTTGCAACTGGGAAGAATTCTCTGTTTCTTTGCAAGCCATGCGGTTTAGTGACATGTGTGCTGTCCTAAGCATAGCACAACTTAGGAATTGAGTCGGTTTGATTGTTCCTTGCAATAAATGTTGGGTGTCACGCTCATCCTGAAGAAAACTTCCTTAATATTTTGCTCACATTATTGGGATTCTGAGACAGGGGAAAATGACAGCTTTTCTGGGAAAGGACACACAAACCAGGTTTCACGAATGGCTGTGGATGAGTCGGAGCAGCTGGTCAGCTGCAGCATGGATGATACCGTGCGGTACACCAGTCTGAGCAAAAAAGACACCAGGTAACGTGTGTGTCAACCTCCACACAAATAAATTACTTTTAGCGTAACACAAAATGACCGTGCCAAAGTTTCGGGCCATCTAATTCTGCTGTGTTAAAGCACTATATCAGAAAACCAGATATCACAAGCAACTTTGGTTGTTCTTTCTGCAACCAACATTATCCTTGGTCGGCGCTATAAAAAAGCACCAGTTTTACACTGCTGAGCAGATGGGATTGATAATGCGCAATGGACAGTTGTGTTTCTCATCTTATATAGCAAGTTAAAATATCAATGCAATGTAGGAAAATAAATATGAAGTGTCTGAGAATAAAATATTCTCCACCAAATGTGTAAGAAAAATATAAGCTGCTGCTCAAAATACGTGGGATGTGCAAAATGTTCTCGGTTGCCCTTTAATGTGCTCTAAATGCTAGTTCATTTTTTTAATTGGTGAAGTATATTGCACCTTGACTACTACAGCTTTGTTGTCCCACCTTGGTCCCTTTACATCTACCCTGCTGCCCAAATTGCCCATCTTCCTGATAACAAAGTACCACTCCTTAAATCTCCATGCTTCGTATCTGCTCCCAGGTCCTTTGGTTCTGTTCTTGCCAGTGATTTCAGCTCCTTCAGCTAAGGAAAAAATTCTCTCCTTTTTCCCTTTCCTTTTTCAGTGGCCAGGATGTTATTAAAATGGATGTTCAGCCCAAATGCATTGCAGTTGGACCTGGTGGGTACGCAGTGGTGATATGCATTGGAGAGGTGCGTATCAGGAAAAATGGATTGTATTGTAATGCAATATAGGACTGTCATCCTAACCCCACTTACCTGGGAGTAAGACCCATTGACTTCCATAGGACTTACTTCCAAGTAGATGTGGTTTGGATTGCGTAATAAGTTTCTCAACCATAATGCACACTTTAAAACTTGTTTTGAAAGTGTAGCAGGTTATTTCTACTTGGATTTCTCATGGTGCTATTTAAAGTGATATTTGGTAACTGGTTTGTAGTGCTTAGATGCAGAAGCATTACTGGGTACTGGAAAGAGAGCACAGGCTGATGACATTATTACTGAGGCGGGCGGGGGGGGGGAGTTTATGCTATTTTACACTGATGTAAATGCAAGCCAACTTTTTTTCCTTTTTTGAGGGGTGAACAAACTCTTGCTGCTGGGCTTACTCTGTCGTGCCAACACACAGAAACACACACACGCTCCCTGCCACACCCATTGAGCTCTTACATTTGCCTCTAGGCAAATTAAGGTTGTGGGTGGCTGTGTCTCATTGGCACTGTGGTTTGCAGTGTGTTAACAGGGGCTGCAGGAATCGAGAGACACATTGGCTGGCTTCATGGTTTTCCCACATTGTGATTTTTGCATATTGCGCAAGCAGATACACACACACATCATGCGTCACGATATATTGCCAGGGCAAAAATTATGAACCCAATATAACGATATGGAGTATGATATATCTATATATTGCCCAGCCCTATAAGGCAGCAATAAGCAATGCCTTCCATTTGCAAGTGTCTCTCACTGCTCTGGACATGTGAAGGGGTCCTTTGGACTGAGTGGGGAAGCCTCCTGTAGCATGTAGTGGGACATAATTTTCTAGGCAGTACCTCAATGTGATTTGCATACTCCTCGGATTACAGATCGTTCTGATGAAGGACAAGAAGAAGTGCTTTGCAATTGATAACCCTGGCTTTGAACCAGAAGTGGTAGCAGTTCATCCTGGAGGCGGCATGGCAGCTGTCGGAGGAACAGTAAGGGTTTTATTTTCCTCTTTAAGGTAGCCTTTTCTGCTCATTAAGCACTTGGCAGCTCCCACAGTGTGGCAACACTTGTGGAAACATTTTCAGTATAGTAATTTCAGATGCTCTCTTAGCTTCAGCTCTAATTATCCCATAAATTGCTTCTGCCATTTGCCCTCCTCTTTCTCTCCAATAAATGTGCTGTTCCTATACCTTAATAACGGATGCAAAAGCAGCAACTGGGTGTGAACTGTTTCTGGTGCAAGGCTTGAGAGAGGTTTCTCACCCATGGCAGTAAAAGATCTGAAAGCCAGCAAGGCCGTTCTGGGCACTCTGAGGAGAGCTTGACTCTTGCACATATTTTAACTTCCAGGATGGAAAAGTGTACCTGTATGCAATCCAGGGGACTTCTTTAAAGAAAGAGGAAAAGACGCTGGAAGCGAAAGGTCCTGTGACTGACTTGGCGTATTCTCATGATGGTGCCTTTCTGGCAGTGACCGATGCAAGCAAGGCGGTCACGGTGTTTAGCGTTGCCGATGACTATGCGGTAAGCAGGACTTAGTTCTGTTTTTTGTATACTGTATTGTTTTATTGCTGTGGCCGATGGCTGACGCAAATAAAGATTCCTTCATTCATTCAGTGTAGAAACCTTGCACATAGATCAAATATCCCTCATGGGCAGGTTTATTTAGTCATAAAAATGCTGTTGAAGCAAGACTTAACACTTTGCGGGGTCTTGCAAATACAAATGGAAAACAACTTGTAAGTGGCAGTGGAAGAACTGAGTGCTGTCCTAATTAATTTATATTATTAAAGCCTCTCTTGGAATCTGTTGCCCCTCTTTAGATTGAATTGGAATTTATTCAGTAGTTCTTGCATTGGGTTTTATTAGTTTCTGTGCAATTAGAACATAAAGAGCTTCGATTTTTTTACCAATGGTTAATTCATTTTTAGGATTAAAAATCAGTGATTGTCTTACTTTCACTTTCTCAATAGGAGCATAATATTTTCTATGGACACCATGCGAAGATTGTTTGTATTGCCTGGTCACCAGATAACGAGCACTTTGCTTCTGGAGGAATGGATATGATGGTTTATGTTTGGACAGTGAGTGACCCAGAGACTCGAGTTAAAATACAAGGTAACAGTATAGCCTTCTCATTATGGAGAAATCTAAAGTGCTGTGTTCATCGTTCATTGCATTCTTGGAATAACAGAAGTTGGGGAATAGTGTTTTTGAGGGAAATCACGGGGCTAAAATTATCCTGAAGGATGAATACTTGTAAACAGATTTTTCAACATCAAGGCCGCAATTCTGCCTGATACAGAGCAGCTGCTGTTAAGCCCTTAGTGTCGCCACTTCTTCCCCTGTCATGTGTGCTGCCAACTCCTTCCAGCGGCTCTTGCCTGTGTGTCGGGGTCTCCCAACAGAAGTGAAGTCATGCATAGGGGCTGAGTGAGGGGGTTGTGCAGGTTGGTGAGGCTGGAAGATGAGTCTAGAAGAGCCTTGAGTAGAAATTAAAGACCTGACCAGTGTGTTGCCATCACACTGCGCGCAAGAATGGCTCAGGGGTCCCTGGTGAGCAAACATCAAGGGTGCTGGGAGGGGAGTTCATCCACAAGCCCTGGTATGAAAGGTACGTTCCTGCTAAACTTTTTAAGAGCAAATTTGGAAAGAGGTTGGTTGCATCAATTTACATTTTCTGTTGCTTCTGTCAGATGCCCACAGATTACATCATGTAAGCAGCTTGGCGTGGCTGGACGAACATACCTTGGTAACAACATCTCACGATGCATCTGTCAAAGAGTGGTCCATTTCCTACAAATAAAATGCCTTCAGTCAGGAGAAGCTCATCAGGGACTAGAACTACTGGAGTGGAATATAGCATTTCTCTTCCTTAAAAATATACAAATCTGTCACGACCTCCAGGGTCCTATAGCATATTCTCATATCTTTGCAGAGGATGTTTGTATCTGTAATTAAATGACCTTTGAAAAGCTTTAGTCGGTAATGCTTTGCACTTGAGAAGCACTTAAATTATGTCTGGAGCTTGCAAAATCTTTTGTGTGCTGAACATTCCAGGGTCTGCAACCTAGCAGGTCGGCATAAAAGAGTTTAAATTGATTTGGTTCCTTAATTTTTAATATCTGTCACACACACATACTTGCACATGGTATTGTACAGCATGAGAGTATTCTCATTTTTTTCTAACTGCAGAACATTTCTGTACTAACAGTCATAGTAAAGAATGCTAGTTGTGATCCAAAAATGAATTGTGGTGTGCAGCTACTGTATATTGGCTTGTCTGTAATGCACCAAATTGTTGCCTCAGATTTCCTTCACCAGATAACAAAGTGGGGTACGTCCATAATAAACCTTTTCTGTATTTCCTGTCCAGATTTGTAGTTATTTTTAAGATGGAAATGTGGGGTTTTGATGTATTTTGCCATTCTTTTAGTAATTAAAGTTTACAGATAAACGTCAAAGGCATTTTTTTCGGATATACCTTTGTTACCTTTTTGAACAAATGAGAATACTTGATCATGGTTTGTTGTTTGGAAATGAATGCTTCTAGATCATCTTTAAATATACCCTCTTTCCTAAGGAGAAATATGTCTATGTAAGAACATTTGCAGTAATTATGAAAACGCCTTTTTCAGTACAGGAATTAAAGTAAAGTAAAGCAATTACTGTGAGTTGAACTGATCATTACAACAAACAGCAATCTCTAACACTGTAGAAACAGAAATATTTCTTCTGAAGAGACCTTTCTCCCAATAAAGAACTTCTGTATGTTTTATCTCCTGCTTAATACAGTTTGTGGGGTCACATTTATTTCATTGGCGAAAATGAGATTTCTAGGACTGTATAAACCTCCCTTCAATCTTTCTCACATGTTTGCATGTGCTTGCAAGTAATGCGAAACCATGGTTTAGCCTAGGACTGGGGAGCCAGTGGTTTTCCATTCATGGTTTACTGCTGCATGAATGAGCCCTTCATAAGTCTGAGCAAAGCCTTGACTTGCAAGGTCTCCTCTGCTCCACAGGCCAAGTACAGTTTTGCCTTCTATAAATCCCAGAGCTTTAGGAGCCAGGGAATTCTGCTTTACAACAAGCAGTGATTTGTTTCTGAACATGCCAGCTTCAAAACATGGGTTGTGAAGCTGGCTCATTAAACAACTACAGAGTGAGTCCATTTTGGATATTTTTCTTCTGCTTCTGAAAGCTGGGTGGGTAAAGACTTGGGGTTCCCCACTTTCCCCGGGCAGGAAATGCATGGTCAAGAGGGCAAAACAGGTAATTGCAATCAACATCAACCAGAAACCGTCAGCTTGGGAGTGGGATAGGATAGGACAAGAAAGTATAGAGCCCATTCCCCCATTCAGACACTTGATGTTAAGGAACTCTTGGGGGGGGGGGGAGCCGTGTGAGAGAGATTTGGCTACTGCATGAGAAACTAAGGAGGAAGGAAAATTTCTTATGGGGAGCATTTTGAAATTGTGGCATCATTGTGAGGAAGTTTAACTGCAAGATTCCTTGTTTCTAAAGCCAGTTGTAGCAGCCTGCCACACGCTTCTATGCTGGCTCGTTTCAAGCTACTAAAATTCTGCTAATATTTCCAGATGTGCAACCTGTCCAGCTTCACCAGACTGCCTTTCATGCCTCCATCTTCCTTGTGAATACAATGCAGCTGTCTAGGAATGGTGGCACTTTGCATTCCCGATGGGTGTACCTTTTTTTGATACAAGTGTTTCCAAATTACTGGTGTCATGCTCACTTTCAAGTTTACAGCTTGTGCTTGCCTATCCAAGGCAAGTATCTCCTTGGAGGATACATATTTCATGATAATTCATCAATATTTAGCCTTTTCTCAGATTTTCATATCACAAACACATTTCCTTAAATGCAGCGTCAGTTGATGGCTCTCAGCAGAGGCTGCCAATGCAGGAAAAAAGGGCATTCTTAAGAGACTGATCTTTCAGATGCTACTTGCGTTTCAAGCTAGCTGTTTTCTAAAGTGAGGTGAATTAAAACTCACATGGGACACAGGTTTGAGAAGTGCAACCGAGTGAATTGCTGACCCACTGAACTTAGTGCTGTTATACCACTTCAAACAGCCCTGGCTTTCCACAAAGAATTGTGAGAAGTTAAGGGGGTTGATGATGATAATAATAATAGTTGTTCCTCTCTGGTTTACAATTGTGAGTGGTTTAATCTCTTCACAGGGAACTCTGGGAATTGCAGCTCTGAAAGAAGAACAGGGTTCTCCCAACAACTTATGTCATAATCTGCTATCAAAGCCAGAACACACTTTCTTTTTCCAGACTCAGACTAACATAGCTACATATATACACTTTGTGTAAACCATGGGTAGGCAAACTATGGCCCGGTGGCTGGATCCGGCCTAATCGCCTTCTAACTCTGGCCCGCAGACAGTCCAGGAATCAGCGTGTTTTTACATGAGTAGAATGTGCCCTTTTATTTAAAATGCATCTCTGGGTTATTTGCAGGGCATAGGAATTCGTTCATTATTATTTTTTCAAAATATAGTCCGCGCCCCCCCCTGCTGAAAATGTTTGCTGACCCCTGGTGTAGACTCCTTGCATGACAAAACCATGCCTTGCACATTGGACGAGCGTATTGTGGTACACAGGTCTGGCGCGAAACGAGGAGTGTGTCTTGCCCCTTAGGCCCAAGCGACATGTTATGGGGAGTCATGTCATCCCTGGCAGGTCTCTGCAATGAGGGAGGAAGAAACTGGGAACAGGATGGGGCAGCTTTTCTTTCCAGAGGGGAAGGGAGATAATATCCCTTAGCCAACCAGGGGGTAAGTTTGAAGGGGCAAATGGCAGGGAAGAAATGAGGTAAGCAATCACTGTCCTCTTCTGGTCCACTGTCACCTCTTCTACATACAGTGGTACCTCAGTTTACAAACTTAGTCTGTTCCGGAAGTCCATTCTTAAACCGAAACCGTTCTTAAACCAAGGTGCGCTTTCCCTAATGAGGCCTCCCGCTGCCAGTGCCCTTCCACTGTTCGGCTTCCATTCTTAGACTGAGGTAAAGTTCTCAAACCGGGACACTACTTCCGGTTTTGCGGAGTTTGTAAACCGAATCGTTCTTAGACAGGACTGTTCTTAAACCAAGGTACCACTGTACCGTAGTGACACGTATGTTGGCATCCCACCACCAGATGGCGCATTGGTTCCACTTGGTTTAACCCTCTTGCACTGCAAGAATTTGAATGAACAGACCTAGTGAGTCCTCATAATAAGAGTTGTGCGGCAGTACAGTTCTGAGTTCGTTATGTTCTTGGTTTTAGCAACCTGAGTTGCCCTGTGGTTTTGTTGCTTAACTAAATAGCTCCATTCATTGACCAACCTTGTTATACCTGCCCCCATAAATATAGCATAATTACCTACATCCTGATTAAATGATCCCAATAAAACACGGGATTCTGTCTCAGTGGCAATAATCTGTTTGCTGTTCCAGTTCTTAAGCAGGGTCACATGTCTTTTCCGATGTGACTCCACTTGTCCCTGCAGTAATCTCCCAGCATCCTGTCTTATGCATGGGGCATTCAGCAGCCTCCTGATCGCAGCTTTTGCTCTGCGCTTTGTGGTGGCTGAAAATGATTGTTTCCAATAATGCCATGTTGAAGTTCTGCTGTTTCCCAGTCATCTTTATTTCTTCCCTCCAGTGTTTCTTGCCCACATAAGTAGTGTTTGTTTGTGCCCACAAAGAGAAAAGTAGTAACAACAAAAAAGTTCAACACAAGGAGCTTTTGTTAAAAGTAAAAAAGAAAAGGGGGGGGGGAGCAGAGGTGAATGAATACAATTAGAAAATTATAAATGGGGTATAAAAATCACAACTTGGCCTTGTACAATGAAATAGAAATGAAAAGTCTTGCCTATTTATAGACAAGCCCAAATAAAATCAGAGGGATTTGCTACCTATGTGACTAAGTTGTCATATATACTTAATAAATACCCCTCCAAAAAAAAAAACAACAGGTGGAATCAGAAGCATCAGCTACACTTAAAAAAAACACCCAAACTACAACAAAGTTTGCAGTGGTACACAACTATTAAAAGGTGATTAGAGCAGGGCTGAATTAAATATTATCGTAAGTATTCTACAAGATGTATCTCCAGCCCAGTTGGGACTTCTGCTTCAGGTTTAGTTTATTGATACTGTATTTCCTAATATGAAGTGTGTGTGTTGTGTGTTGTGTGTTGTGTGTTGTGTGTGTTGTGTGTGTGTGTTGTGTGTTGCTGCCTACAATGCCCATCTTAGAATGCTCCTGTGATTCTTAACATGATGTTGAATTCCAGCTATCATCACCCGCAGCCAATATTTATTATTGATTTAACGAATCACTATCCATAAAACTCCCTGAAGTGATTTGACAATAAAAACAAGTTCAAAGCTGATACAGATGCGGGGGGGGGGGGGCGGACACAGGAGCGGTTGCCACAGGTGCAAAATTGTTAATGGGTACAAAATTTCAAAACCTGGTGCTGCCTCAGTACAGCTTCGTGCTTCTGTCACTGGGCTCCATTGAAAACAGCTTCTCCATGAGAACCAGGAAGTTACCTCTCCAGACAACGGAATGACTCTTCTTATCTCTGTGGCTGCCATCTCCTGGATGATGTGGACGCTGTCAGGCAGTTGAATGCGCATGTGTACTCCTTTCCCCAAATCCACGTGGCCCAGGCACTGGCAACACATGCTATGCTACTGGTGCCAGGCAAATATGTTTTTGTTCTCCCAGGCCTTTGGCTGACACCAATGATTGGACTATGTTTTTAATATGTGTGTGTGTGTGTGTGTGTGTGTGTTGCATTTTATACTTGCATATCACTTTGGAACGGTTCCTTGTGGGAAGTGATTCGTAAATACAGTAGACCTAAACCTAAACCTGCCTGAGCTGAATGCAGGGCAGCCTATGTAGCAGAACATTATTGGTAGCGATTGGAATTCAGAGGAGGATGGGTGGAACAGGCATGTGGGACGCCGTTGGTGTGTCCTCTTGTAAAACGCTGGCTGGTTGGACTTTCTAATAAGCAAACATTATAATTTCTTCCATTACAAAACAATGTCTTTATCCTCTTCTTATCTTTGACATCTAAGAAATTCCGGCCCTATGATCTTTTCCCATGACCAGCCCAGAATGGCTTTGCTATAAAACGCTGTGAATAGGCACATTGTTAAAACATATTGACATTCTTTACAAATTGCAACAATAAAATTCTAAGCGTGTCTTGTTGAAATTTCAAAGCCTTGCCCAAGCGAAAACAAAAACAAAGATCCTGCCCATTTTAGAGGACTTTTATCAGATTATAGATTATTATCTTGAGCCTAATGCAGAAACGGAGTCACAGCTTTATCAAACCCATGAGAGTCCCCTGTTTCATGTGGTTCAGATGTATAACATGTAGCAAGAGGCCATAGGAGCCACCCCCCCAGGGGCTGAGGTCCCTTCTGCCCCCCCCTAAAATATTTGAGGGGACCGCCCTTGTCAAGTTTATGGGCATTGCTATTCAAATGGTATGTGTATGCTGTGTCAATACGTTCTGGTGCATTCTGTCAGGAAAAGAAGGTCTCCACCCTTTGTGCAGCTGCAGCAAGACCTGATAGCTATTTGGTGGACCTTTGACAAAAGCATGAGAGGCTTGGCTCAAAAGCCCAACGGCGTTCAGTATCTTTCAATGCTTATGTGCAAAGAGTATTTAGGGGAAAGATCGAGGGGCTCTGCGTCAGCATCTGGCATCCTCAGGCAGCTTCTGGCTCTTTCGGTGCCCATCACTAATGCCCTTAAAATGCCACCAGCCATTTTAATAACCCATAATGTTCCCCTGACATAGCAGTGTTCTGGGGCTGTGTGGTAAGTTTAAATAGTGACTAGACACAACTGGCAGTGCTATTTGGGTCACCAATGTCACCAGGTAAATCTGCCAAGACCCATCAACAGGGGATTTTGACCAGGGTCTCTCAAACCTAATGACAGGCCTCTTCAGAGGCCTGCATAGAACTCTCCCTGCATAAAATCGCGCAATTCACCTAGGTCAGCAGGTAACTTCTTTGCTGCCATCCGTCAAATGGTAGCAAATCCCTTTCATATCCATATTTTGTTACAGAAGTTTTATAGTGCCATTTTGTGCATGCCTTATCAGTCAAGTTGATTGTTTGATTTGGAAAGAGATTATTCTGCAGATAGCATCCATTTTCTGTGTAATTATGGTTTTCTCTGTGCAATAAAATTGCAGATTAATGCTTCCAGAGTTCTCCAGGTAGAATTGCCAGTGATTTCTAAAGTGCTCACTGTCCAGAGCGTACTAGCTCCTTTCCAGCTTTCACACAACAAATTAATCCAAATACTGTCCCCATACAACACAAAGGATGCCTTATCTGGCAGCGGTCACTCAGGAATTGTTCTGAGGAGGACAAAATTATGTGTGGCATCAAACGCCTCTTTCAACTGAGCATGCAGCTTCTAAAATGCAGTTACATTAACTGGCTGGGGGTGAGGGGAATTAATGAGATCAGTTCAGGGATTACTATTTGATCCCAAATAATAATCAGTTCCGATGCCCAAGCTATACCTTCTCCTGCCTATAAACACTGGAACTGATGTAAAAATAGAGACAGAGTCATGGTAACTCCATGCTATAGGTTCATTCAAACACATATTGACACCATCCTACAATAAAATTACATGAAGTACAAAAGTTAGGGATAAGATGATTGTTGTTTTTGCTGTTGTTGTTGTCGTTTAGTCGTGTCCGACTCTTCGTGACCCCATGGACCAGAGCACACCAGGCACTCCTGTCTTCCACTGCCTCCCACAGTTTGGTCAAACTCATGTTGGTAGCTTCAAGAACACTGTCCAACCATCTTGTCCTCTGTCATCTCCTTCTCCTTGTGCCCTCCATCTTTCCCAACATCAGGGTCTTTTCCAGGGAGTCTTCTCTTCTCCTGAGGTGGCCAAACTATTGGAGCCTCAGCTTCAGGATCTGTCCTTCCAGTGAGCACTCAGGGCTGATTTCCTTCAGAATCGAGAGGTCTGATCTTCTTGCAGTTCATGGGCACCATAATTCAAAAGCATCAATTTTTCGGCGATCAGCCTTCTTTATGGTCCAGATAAGGACTATGATAGTCTAAGGACTATTATATCCGTAACTATGCTGTGTCTTCCTCCCACTCAGGGGGGAATATGTTAGAACCAGACTTTCCCCCACCCAGGCTCCCCCCACAGATCAGGATCATAAATCTGTTCTCTGGGACATGGCCAACAATTCAGTTCCTAACTGATGGGGGGGGGGTGTCCTTATGCCTCACCAAAGTAGCAGTCAGGGCCAGATTAAGACCTTTACAGGCCCTAAGAAAATATTTTGGTGCCCCCATATATATCTAATTCAAAATATAAACAACAATAAACCATAAAATATTGTCTTCTACAATTATTTGTATAAAGTTCAGCATGACTGAATCTTGTTTTTACATTTTTTGTTGCACTGAACTCATGAGGCACATATTGTGGGAGCCTTTTTTGTGGAGCCTGTTTCAGCTGCACCACAGGGTCCATGGTAAATCCGGCAATGGAAAATTTCTGTGGTGCCCCCCTTCCCTTGATGCCCTAAGTACATGCTTATTTTGCTCAATGGTTCAGCCACACAGGTAGCAGTCCAAGGGGGTAAGTCCTGTTGGTGTCTCCCCACTTTTGGTTTAACCCTGCTGTACCACCACTGGCCTGCTCTTATATCAGCCAACTGAAGTTGGGACACTGGTCCACGTGGAGAAAAACTTCTCCACACCAGCTGCAAGTAATGAAAACTGTCAGACTGAAGTAATATGGGCAAACACTCTAGCAAGCAAGCAAACAAGCAGTATAACATTCAAGTTACCTGACAGGCGGATGGATAAAACCCATCTTTACCAGCACAACAGGAGCAGTTCCAGCTGAGGGGCTGGGATGGAAGCTGCAATTTCCCCCTTCTTAGTCCTTTCTTCTTCTGGTCGTGCCCCCAAAGCACACTCACAGACAACGTACTTGAATGCTAGTTTCACAAAAGAATAATCTTCAGTGACATATTGTGGCAAGAAAATATATCTTTCTTGGTACCTCTTGAATTCTGCACATGTGGTAATAACTCCTGTCACACCTCCCTTCTTGTGAAGCCCTCTGAGGAAAGAAAATTCATGGGGTCCCTTTTACCATTAGGACATCACAAAAAATGGCAGTTAGAAAGTTTATGCCTTTTGCTCTCTTCTACTTTAATTTTAAATAGCCAAAAGATTTAGAGGAACATTCATACCTACAGCCCAATTTATTACCCAGTCATATAAACACTGAAGTATTTCAAACAGATATAAATATTTAAATCCAAGGATAATGATTTAACTAGATCATGAATCAGGTTGCTAATCACATAGCTGGCCGCCAATGTGTGGGTGCTTGTGAATCTTGCATGCTTCCGATGCATTAGTAATAAACGTATTTCCATCAATGGAAACTGTGAAGTGATGTCAACTAGAGATTAAGTGAGAACTGACGCAGCAGCAGGGGCATATCCTGGACATACCTTGTAACAGGAGCGGGAAACCTGTTTTGGAAACTGTATTGAATTGAATTACCGTACTTTGGTTTGATTTGTAATAATTTGGAAAGGAAATAAAAAATAATTGGCATGGTGTCTTTTCCATCAACATTTCTGTTACAGCAATTAAGAGAAGATTTCTCAAGTATATTTCTTTAACCTGTCATTGTAAGGCAAGTTTCATTAGCATATCCATTATCAATAAGAAACTGATTGCACAGAAAAAATAATTAGCTCCAAAGAGTACCCTAATTTATCAGCTTTATAAGCAGGTCAACTAAAATAACAGCCCATTGCTTCTCATTTAATGTTTGACCTAAGGAATAAATGACTGGATGAGCGATGAATTTTTATTTTTAAAGTTCTGTTAACTCAGTGTAACAATTTGACAGTCGCTTAGCTCCAGGCTGAGGCAAGATTTTTCTTGGCCCTTCCTGAACACATGCAGGATTGGGAACCACTCCTTACCCTCCAAGCTTCCATCAAATCCATCTAGATAAACTCATTGTCAAAGCGCCTTGGATGGAGTGCGTGCAGTTCCAGGTTTAGTCTAAACCTGGGGCAAAAGTAGGTATGATGTGGGAGATCATCTTCAAGCTGCTGATGGGGTAAAGGTTTTTCATTAATTAGCTGTCCCAACTGGTTACTATAAAGTTTGAAGAAGCAGCATTCAGAGAAGAATAACCAGCTTCCACACCATGTCATCAAAATAAATCACTCCTCTCCCCCTAGTGGAACGGCTGATAGCTACACAGTGGAAAACATATATCCTATACGGTATTGTTATGTTTTTCTTTGCAATCTACACTGGGGAAACGGCATAAGAGAAAATGGTTAGTGCTCCTTTCCCAAGTACATTTGCTTGATTTTCAAAGCAGCAGTATGGGCAATGACAATGCCCATTTGAGGCCACTTTCCTAATCAACTCCCTGCAACACCAGTTTCTCCCACTGTGTTCTGCCATTCCTTCTTTCCTTCCCCAGTGCTCCACCCCCCTGAGCAGTTCACCAACCCCTCCTATTCCCTCACTGCCCTTGGGTGGCCCACCCCTCCCCCCATTGCTCTAGTGACTCCATTTTCCTTCTCCCTCTCCTATTTTACCAGGTGATTCCATTTTCCATTTTTAAACATTTATTTTGGGTGCTCCATGTAGTGAAATGCCTGCTGCCAAGGTTCCAGTCATGGCCACCACCTGTACTTCTCTGTTTAAAAGCATGTCAGAGAGCAATCTGGACTCTGAAGGGCTGTTCAATCCAAGTGTGCTTTAAAGACAAAGAACCATAAACTTGGGGAGAATGGACCTTAAGGAGACACATTGCAGATTCTATATAGATAATTTTAAATACCATTTATATTAGCAATGAAACAAGGAAGCCATTAGCAATTATATCTCCTGACTCTGCCAAAGCTTTTGATAGTGTAGAATGGAATTTCCTGCTAGAGTTATGTAAAAGTATGCAGATGGATAATCTGTTTAAACCTCTACTTAAACAACTGTACAAGGATAGTATGATGGTGGTGTAGACAAATGATCTGGACTTAACACCTGAGGTGGGAAACAAAACAGGGCTGTCTATTATCTCCACTGCATTTTCAAGGAAACCATTAGCAAACATTATAAGAGGTACTAGAGGGATAAAGAAATACAGATAGAGAATACACAATAGATATTGAATCTGTGGATGACATTGCTTTAACGTTCTTAAGTCTGGAAAAGGCCAAAGTGTAATGTCAAAATGGGAGGACTTTGCATTGCTTTCTGGACTTCATATTAATTATGAAATGTGTTTGAACATGAGAAAGGAGGCAGTGCAGTTGCTTCAATAAAAAAAACAAAGATAAAAGGTTGGAAACATACAATGAATTGGTAGCACCTTTAATAATAATAATAATAATAATAATAACAACAACAACAATTTTTATTTATACCCCGCCCTCCCCAGCCAAGGCTGGGCTCAGGGCTGCTAACAAGCAATAATAAAAACAAGTTGAATGAATACAACTTAAAAACAAGATTAAAATACAACATTAAAATATTGAAACATTGAAATATTAAAATGCAGCCTCATCACAGGAGGAGAAAGGAAAAAGAAAAAAGAAAGAGGGGGAGGGAATCAAATTGGCTCCAAGCCAAAGGCCAGGTGGAACAACTCTGTCTTGCAGTCCCTGCAGAAAGAAATCAGATCCTGCAGGGCCCTGGTCTCATGAGACAGAGCATTCCACCAGGCCAGGGCCAGTGTTGAAAAGGCCCTGGTTCTGGTTGAAGCTAATCTAACTTCCTTAGGGCCCGGGACCACTAGGGTGTTGCTAATTATGGACTTTGAGGCTCTCCGTGGGGCATACCGGGAGAGGCGGTCCCGCAGGTACGAGGGTCCTAGGCCGTAAAGGGCTTTAAAGGTCAAAACCAGCACCTTAAATCTGACCCTGTACTCCACCGGGAGCCAGTGCAGCTGGAAAAGCACTGGGTGAATATGCTCCCATGGCAGAGACCCTGTGAGGAGCCTCGCTGCTGCATTCTGCACCCGCTGGAGTTTCTTTGGCGAAGAACTTAGAAAAATTAAAGAACATGAACTTTGGGGCAATTATAAAAAAGCAATTATACAAAAACTAAAGCAATTGAATACTTTGAATTGAATATCATGACTGATCCCTGAGGTGTTATGCCTGTTGCATGTATTTTCTATGAATATTCCAAGGAAAACTATGGAAACATTGTCCAACTTTTTCATTCACAAGGGAAACAAAAGAAGGGAAATAAAAGTGGAGCAAAGAGGAATTGGGGATCTCTAACAAAATACAGTATTGTCACTCTTCCCAGCTCATGTAAATTTATTACCAACTTTAACGCATATAAAAATAAACCATAGCTAGTTTTGGGGTATCCTAAATATGTGAGAAGTAAGGTCAGGACTAAATCATTCTTGATGGTGAAAGGCAGAACCAGTAGGGTGATAGGAGAACCCTTTTCTAAAAGTTACTTTTCGTGTGCAGATGAAAAGGCCGAAGAAATTGGCCCCACAAAGGTCCCCAATGCAAACTTTCCTACACCATAAACTATTTTAAGCGAGAGAGCCGTGTCAGTAAAGGAAATGGCATCGTTCATCACTCTTGAGACCATTTAAAGGATAAAATGGGGCAAGAGCCAGTCAGCTGAAGGCAAGCACATCAGGTCATACATTTTATTAGAAACCCATTCATAAATATCAGGCAGGCCAACCATTAACAACCAATATGGGAATCTACAGAGACACTAGCAGGGTTAACAATTGTATAGGGGTAAAGTTTGGGTTCCAAAACTGAGGAACAGCAGTGAAACAGAATCTTGATTAGAAGCCATTAGGATCTATCATAGTAAGCATATAGGAAAATCCATAAAGATTTTGCAAAAGCCTTTGCAAATAGGAGGCATCTTCACAAGACCAAAAACGTTGGAGGCGTATGATTCTGCAGGCTGAGACAAACAGTACTCTTTGGAGTAAGGATGTCAACAAATAACTTTTCAACTTATATATTTATAAGGATCCAAAAACAACACTGTTCTTGGGTTCTTTGAAGGAGACAATGAAAATTTAATGATTGTATTTTTCCTAGACCCCTTCATGGATCACTGCAAGATCATGGCCACTGGGCCCATCGCCTCCTGGCAAATAGAAGGGGAAGAAATGGAGGCAGTGAGAGATTTTACTTTCTTGGGCTACATGATCACTGCAGATGGTGACAGCAGTCACGAAATTAAAAGACGCCTGCTCCTTGGGAGAAAGGCGATGGCAAACCTAGACAACATCTTAAAAAGCAGAGACATCACCTTGCCAACAAAGGTCCGTATAGTAAAAGCCATGGTTTTCCCAGTAGTGATGTATGGAAGTGAGAGCTGGACCATAAAGAAGGCTGATCGCCGAAGAATTGATGCTTTTGAATTATGGTGCTGGAGGAGACTCTTGAGAGTCCCATGGACTGCAAGAAGATCAAACCTCTCCATTCTGAAGGAAATCAGCCCTGAGTGCTCACTGGAAGGACAGATCGTGAAGCTGAGGCTCCAATACTTTGGCCACCTCATGAGAAGAGAAGACTCCCTGGAAAAGACCCTGATGTTGGGAAAGATGGAGGGCACAAGGAGAAGGGGACGACAGAGAATGAGATGGTTGGATGGTGTTCTTGAAGCTACCAGCATGAGTTTGATCAAACTGCGGGAGGCAGTGGAGGACAGAAGTGCCTGGCGTGCTCTGGTCCATGGGGTCACGAAGAGTCGGACACGACTAAACGACTAAACAACAACAACAAATTTTTCCTAGAAGGAAAATTATTGGTGGCAAAGGCATGGAGGAATTCTACAGCTTTGGAAAAAAACAGCTTTGGAACTTGGATTCATTTGAGAAACTTTAACAGCACAGATATAAAAGCCTAAACAACACACACACACACACACACACACACACACACACACACAGTAGATGAGTTGGAAGTGTCTTGGTATATATTTCTGTCCCTCTTTCCTTCAGACTGAGAAAGGCAATGAAAATCTTGAGATCAGCAAATATCTGGACTAATAAACTGAATATTAATTTAGACAAGATAGCAGTACCATTGGCTGGGACTGGGACTGAGCCAGGTTTGGATAAAGATGGGGGAGAAATAAGATTCACTTTGCATTATTTGTACTTTCTGAAATAATAATATGCAAACCAAAACACAGCCACGCTTCAAAAATTGGACTTCTCTGAATTTTGCAATAGAGCTGTCCAACCTAGTAACGTGTACAAAAATGAATATGCTAGCAGGGAAATGTCCATTAAAATACATTTATTCATTATGACAACATACAAAAATGTATTATATTAGAGGACATTGCTTTGCAAAAAGAAGTGTGTATTAGGCAAAAATGCATAGAAATATGCAATAGTGGGAAAGATTAGCTGATTAATTTTCTTGGGGACTATTTCTAAAAATTGCAAACTGGTGTTAAAATATGAAGAACTGTACTTCAGATTGGAAAAAGGAGAAAGTGAGGGAAATTGAAATGTTTCCCTTTCCTCATTCTGTATCAAGGCTGTTCTGGACGGAGTTTCACTCCCCTTGAAGCACATAGCCTGGGAGTTATTCTGGGTCTGCCTCTGCTGCTGGAGGAGGCAGTCAAGACACAAGAGTGCCTTTTAGCTGCTTATTCTTCATCTGAATCGTTTGTGGGGTGAGTTCTGACCTGACCACAGTCAGGCATCCTTTGGTAATATCCAGATTAGATTTTCCCTTAATATGTTCTACCTAATCCCCACCACCACACACACACACTTTTTTTTTTAGTTTTCAATATAACAGAATAAAGATTCAACCAACATAACATATACAAACAATGGATAAGGAAAGCATGCATGGTATTGCACAATGAAATACATCTATATGATGGGGTCTATGAATGTGCCAAATTTTACACTGGCCTAATAAAAATGCCACTGGAAAAACAATTTTTAAAGTGCTGAAAATTGGCGCATTGACACTATAATTTTCACAAAGGCACACTGTATATTCTTTTCCAAATTTGGAGAAAACTACTGATGGGCTTAATTCAGGCTTGTTGAGGAAGGTACACTTTCATTGGTTTGTGCATATTTAAAATTATGAGGTGAAAAAAATGCCCACAGGGGAAACCACCTAGTGGATACTATGTGCAATGCCTTTCTCTTTGACAGTGGGATAATATGACAGTGTGGTGCAATGGCTGGATGAGGAATGACCAACCTTTTGTGGCCCATGTGCCCATTTGGAAACCTGAGAATCTGTTGTGGGAAACTACATTTCGCAACCACATGCGCCCCCACCCCCATCAACCACCAGCTTGTGCCATATTGCAGCTCTGTCCCCAACACACACACCCAACCCTAAGTGTGTTAAAAACTTGCTTCGTTCTTTTTCATGACTAGTATCATCATTAATTTCAATACAGCTAAACACAGCACACCAAGCCACTAGCACCCCTGGCACCACCACTCTCACCCCACCTGCAACAAAGGGGATCCCCTGAGCCCCGCATATTTCCCACCTGTTAAGCCATCCTGCCAGCTACTGATGTGAGCAACAAACAGGTATGGCGCAACTCACAAGAGAATCCCTCTGGCAATGTAGGAAGACCACTGCTTTTTTTTCTGGGGGTACTCAAGGGTACACAGTACCGGCACCTTTTTTCTAGAAGAAAAGCACTGAGGAAGACCATGATGCAGTATAGGACCAGGATAATATGGGCCGTATTTGCTGGATCCAAGTGCTTCATCCTCCCTATCTGGCTATGAGCTTAAAATGTGATGCCAAATTGTGCGTGCATGGAGAGATAAGTTGTAAGCTAGCACATCTACAGCATTGCACAAAATTAGTGAGGACCGTGGGGTATATCTGAGGGACACACTGAGCCTCTTGGGCTTGCTTATCAGAAGGTCAGTGGTTCAAATCCCCGTGACGGGATGAGCTCCTGTTGCTCGGTCCCTGCTCTTGCTAACCCAGCAGTTCAAAAGCATGCCAGTGCAAGTAGATAAATAGGTACCGCTCCGGTGGGAAGGTAAATGGTGTTTCCATGCGCTCTGGTTTCCATCACGGTGTCCAGTTGCACCAGAAGCAGTTTCGTCATGCTGGCCACATGACCCGGAAAGCTGTTTGTGGACAAACGCCGGCTCTCTTGGCTTGAAAGCAAGATGAGCGCCACACCCCATAGTTGCCTTGGACTGGACTTAACCATCCACGGGTCCTTTACCTTTTACCTTTTTATATCTGCTAAGGCAGATATAAAACTGGCTTGCAAGTTCCCCTTTTTTGCGGTGCTTCAGCCAACATTAAATTGGCAGGGGTTTTTTTAATCATTGAATTATGCATGCTGGACATCAGCCGCTTTTGGGAGGATACTACAATAATATCTCTTCAACCTTTATGAAAGATCCATAAATATTGGGATTCCTGTCATTTATAAATGTACAAGTTTTATACTGTTGGCATGGATTACTTTTATACTGCTGATTAAAGTGAGCATTGTCCCTGAAATGTCACTTTTTTAAAGAAATGTCAATTTTTTAAAGAAACAAATTTGGAGGTTTCTCCTCAGGTAAAATATCTGAATAAAGTTTTGAGATCCTGGACTGATACTGCCTTTGATAGAAACTTTCAACATTTAGAGGCGGGGTGTCCTAAAGTTAAGAAAGCCTGTCTCTGCCTAAAATGTATACACTCTAATTACATAATACAAAACATTGCATTGTTCTCAGCAGGGATGGGTTCATGGTTTGAGAATCAAACCAGTAATTGGTGAAATTTATATCAATGGGGAAATTGCCAAGAACATATCATTGATATTGTTTTTTCTTTAAAAAAATGTTGAATGACTGTAGGAGAGCTATTCGAATGGGTAGTAAATCAGTCTTTAATACCTGATTTGTCTTGTCTCTACTGAGCCACCTCCCAAGTCCTCATACCTCGGGCCCAAGAAAAATGGCCTTTAGATGATGTGACTGCTTCTAGGTGAAATAAAGGTGAAAGATTAAGCATTTCCAGTTTTTGAAATTGGAAATGTTCATGTTCATGTTCTGAGAATTAAGTCAGTCCCTGGTAAAAATAATATCAACTGGAAAATTACCTAGAACATATAGAATACACACAACTTGTTTTACTTTCTTTAAAAATGTAAAGAATGTAAGAGTGCTATCCAGTTGGGTGAATAATGAACCAATCTCCTGTAATGAATTTGTCTTCTCACAGCTGAGCCAACTTCCTCGTATATCCATGCCAAGCAACACAAGAAAAAATATTTCTAGGATACGTGATCTACTTCTAGGAGAAAAGAATCTGAGAGTAGAAGTGACTCTTGAAACTAGTGCTTGTGGGTCAAGGAACACTGAGCCAAAGAGACTTCTGTCTCCATTTCATAAAACCATGGAATTGTAGATTTGGAAGGTACCCCGTGGTCATCTAGTCCAACCCCCTGCTATGCAGGAATCTCAGCTAAAGCGTCCATGGCAGATGGCCATCCAACCTCTGACAAAAACCTCAAATGAAAGATTTGTCCTTGGAGAAAGAGAATGTGGGCGTATTGCATTGCTCAGCCAACCAGGTCACTGAAATTAAGGTCATTTAACCCTCTGAGGAGAGATGTATAAAAGAGCGTGACACATCTTGGGAAGAATGGCAGAGAGACTTTCGTCTGAAGAACAAGGGATGCAAAGGAACAAGGACTGAAAAAGAAAAAGTAAGTGCTGGCAAGTATGCAGTCTGTCAGACTTCAATTCTACTAAATTCCTGTTTTTATTTCTCATTATTACAGTGGGTGGGGCTTGTGTGTGGGGCTAAGGCTTGCAGATTGCCAGGGGTGAGATGTGCGTTGCTTGCAGTTCCCTTTCTGTGAGGGCTGCCTGCATTTTCTCAGCAACGGGTGAAGCATGTCATCATTTCCCCATATATATTCATGGCAGCCATTCATTCACAAGGACCCAGTCAGAGACACAGTTTGGAAATATCTCCACTTGGGGGCCAAATGTGCTCTCGGCCCCTGAAGAATAAGCCTCAGCTCATCTTTTCATCTGTTCCCATGTTGGGTTCTTGGTCACCCTAAAATGTGACATTATGGGAGGAAACGACTTCACGTTATGCAAAGAAATTTTAAGTGAGCTGATGAAAATGTTAAGTAATAACTGTGTTTTAAACCTTTGCTCAATAATCTTGTGTTTAGGTTTCCGTCTATCCTCCTTTCCCTTTGTTTAGCAATACTGTATTTACCGATCCTTCAAATTTTGTGGTTTTTTTCTATTTCATTAATCAATTTGTTCTATTAGTACTGGTACATGTTACAATTAATGTCAAATTTAGATCCTGCCATGTCTGCTAAGTTTATGGTACCATGTCAATTAAATTAAAGGGATATATTTTTAGTCTCTTTCAGTTTTTACTTCAGCTTTTGTTAAAAAATATATAGTTTTAGTAGCTTGTACATATTGTAGCTAAAAAGCATTCTAAGTCCAAACAGCCTTAGCTTTACTGATATAAGCATAACCTCCTATTTGACCTCCTATTTGATTGTCTTCAACAATATTGGAGAAAATCAAACCATAAATTCTTGGGGGGGGGGGTTATGGTAAAATCAAGCTGTAAAGTCTCTTACCACCACCCTCACCTCCATAAAAACATCCAGCTTCTCAACCATAAGCAATCTAAATGGCATAAACCCAATTTGTAAAGAATTTTTTTCTTGGTCAATATTAATCTGCTTAACTTGTATGGGTGATATCTGTGGGATCTTAGAACCACACTTTGCCTCGGCAACCGTGGAAGCCTCATAAGACACACAAATGCCTAAAGATCAGTTAATTGGTATGGGCTGGTGACATCCAGGAAGGGACAGTTAATGAGCACATTCTGTCTAATAGCCTGCTGGTAAATTCAGATATCATTAAAATTAATTGACTGTTTACAGTCCTATTGGTTTTGTTGACAGCTATATCCCTGCCCAATGAAAGCCTCTTTTAAATGTAGTGGCCTAGCAAATTAGCCCTTTTATCATACCAGATAAAGGGTAATGAGGGGACCATTTCACCATCAAAAGTGGGATTATGTGTGGGGACCATGAAACACACCCTAATTTCTATCATGGCTGAATAGTGACTTGAATTCTCATCTTCCCAATCAAAGTCCAACACTACCACAGTAGGTTGCTTTGGGGTACGTAGGAGACAAACCTTGAGCAAAAAATAAACTTCCATGGCTCATCTGACGTGCCTCAGTTTCCAGTCTTTTACAGAGCGCTCTTGCAGAAATCTATGCCAGCCTTTGCTACTCACCTGAGGCACTGGGAGGTGCCCCTTCCAGAAATATCTATAGCCCTGCACTATATAGCTGTTGCTGTTGGCTGCTACTGCATTCAATTCAGTGTGTTCCAGAACTGCCTGGAATTATAATTTCATTGTATTTATTTTAATCATATTCTGCTCTACAGATAGCCCTAGCAGTGCGAGAAACAATAGACAAGTATGACCAGTTCCGTTTACCAGAACTGTTGACCTCTCTTATAACAGTCCATACATTTTTCCAAAAGTGAGAAGGTCTTTGCATTTCTTTGCTGCATAGCAAATGTTTGCCACTGGTCACGCCACTCCACCCCGGTTAAAAAACTTCTTTTAAAAAAAAATAATGTGTAGCACCTTATCTGAGTATTATGGGAAAACGTTAATTTGCCTCCCTTTGATTTTTCTGGTTTAAACCCAACCCGATTTTGATCTGGGTTTTGTTCACAGTGTCTTTGGCTGTTATCTACATTTTCCTCTGCCATCCTTTTTTTTTAAAAGAAAAAATTGGGTGTGGGATGCAACTTGCAGTGCAATGCCATTACTGTATTAACATAGTGCGATGGGTGGTCCTGCTTTCATCTGCCAGATAAAACTCTTTTGTGCTGAGTGGCAGTTTCCTGAAGTCATGTTAAAAAGACACCGGATCAGTTGCTTAGATAAGTAACATATCAGCAAATCATGAATATAGTTACTATTTGGGGAAAATCTTCTCTAGAAATGTAGACTTTTTATAAAAAGTGTCACTTTGCTTGCAGAATAAGCAGAATCGTGGTTTTTTAAGTTACATGGAATGCAAAGGAGACCAATACTGCAATCTTCCATGTACACACACTTCCCCCGTGGGTCTTACCTCTGAGCAGACATGGCCAGGATTGTACTGTAACCCAAGGGTTATAATACAATACTTTTTAATGCAAAGGGGACCTAGACATCTACCTTCAGAAGAAGAGAAGCAGTCCTTTAGAGATGTATTTTGATGAAGCTGTGTTTCTTGAAGGCAGGACAGATTGACTGAGCACTAGCCACTATGGCTGGAAGTTCATTAATTACGTACATTAATTAAGTGGGCAGAAATTCCCCCACCTAGGGGAAATTGTTTAGGTCTGCACAAATGATTTTATTAAAGGAAATTATAATTTGGCATTAGGCATTATGGACATTGAACTTTTTATTTTCACATCAGGAACTGAAATGAATAACTGTGAGATGCTTTAACTTAGAGGAAATGTGTCTGACAGAAAGTGGAGTAGACAGACGTTCGTATTGACCAATGGTTCCAATGGCATAAACCCAATGGAAAATCGGAAGTACCTCTTTTGGAAATTTTGTTAATGCTTAACCACCTCCGCTTCCTTTACTTCTCCTCCCCCCATCTCTCCCTTCTGTCTCCGTATCTCTATTGTTTCTTTCTCTTTTGCTTTTGCTTTTTCATCTCAATTTTTTGTATTGTGCGTGATCCCCAACCCAGGCTTAAGGCCTGGTTAACATGCAGATGAAAGTGATGAAGGACCTTGTGTGAGAGGCAGGGAAGGGAAGAACTCCCAGGTGGGAGGCTGGGAGGAGAAAGGAAGGCTCTCAGGTGAGAGCTGGGAGGGCTCACCTTTCTCTGTGTGAGACAAGCAAAGATCTACCTGTGAAGGAGGACTTTATATCTGTTATGTACTGAAGTTCTCACCCTGGGCCAGCAGGGGGATACTGTAGATAGTTATGCAAATAAGGAATCAAAAGTGACGTTCACTGATTGGATAGTTTTAGAAAATTGTTACAGTTACGTTGTACTGGAGCTCTATATAAGCAGGCTGACTGAACCCTTCAGTTCTGTTCTGGCCTCAGAATAAACAAGAGCTGTTTGAAGAATCGCTGTGTCGTCTGATATGTTCACCCACAACTTAACAATATCCTTCTTCTTTTTTCTCTTTCTCTCTTGATTCTTTGTTTTTGTTTAGACTAGTTTGTTCTTTTATTCTAATGTATTACGAAAAGTCTTAATAATATATATTAAATAACCATAATACATTGTCCTAGGCACACACACACACCCCAGCCAAGGAAGACACACACCTGACAGTTAATTCTTTATCAACGAAAGTCTGCCCTTACAGCAACTCCTGCAGTGCCCTGGACACACATGCAAGACTCTCCTAGCCTCTAGGCAGCTGTTCCCAGGTCTGTGCTCTGCAGAGCAGCTGCAGCATCAGTGGGACTGCAACCTCCCACTGCAGCATATTTACCTTTGTGATAAGAATTTTTAGGTCATATATGTGTGTATGTATATATATATATATATATATATATATATATATATATTCCTTCATAAATGTACCAAGCAAACACATATATAAATATATAAACCACATGTCTGAAACCCATAGGAAAAGTCCTAAAGCCATTTTGACTCTTTCAGTCACCTCAAATATTTCTCTACAAGGTTGAAGGAAATGCAGAAACCTCCCCATTGTCTCTGTCCTCACAAATCCTGCCTTAAGGTGTGACTAGGGTGAGCCAGTGATCTGGCTCAGGAATTAAGTATTATCATTACAAAAGAATAGCCAGACTCCCCAGGTAATCCAGTCAAGTGACCATTAACAGGCAACCTGGCAGACAGGGTAAAAACAACGCACTCAGATTTCTGCTGTAGACTGCCTTTTCTGTGATGAAGATACGATGTATCTGGGGGGTGGTCTTGGGCTACACCCCTTCTGTGATGTATGTATGATGTTTCTGGGGGTGGTCTTGGACTCCAGGGCAGGCAATTTAAAATGTCTGTATAAGGGCGGGCACACCTTTGTTCTAGGTCCTCCTCCTCTCTCCTGCGTGTGGGGGAGCACCCTGTTGCAACAGTTAATAAAGATCAGGCTTACTAGCTGCTTTGCTTCTCAATATTCTCTGGTTGGTCTCTGTTATTTTCTCCTACTGATAGAGAACCTACAGAAGGACTCTATATGGGCTCTTGGTGCCCCATAAGGGAAAAGGAGCAGTTTTCTTTACTCATATCACCTTCATCTGATGGGGTGTGCGTGTGCAACCTGAGGCTTCTCTTCCATGAAAGCCATCACTGCTCTTCCCTCTCCAAGCCCCTCCTGGTTCTAGGACACAGGCTGGCAAAGATTCGACCGGCCTGTGCCTTGCTTGAACAGCCTCTTCCTCCAATGCATCCTGCATATTCATCTCCAGCTGTGGCAGCTGTGGCCATTCCTCCCCTCCCCACATCCCGGCTCCTGCCTTGCAGGTGGCAGAAAACCCCATAATCGCTGCCCCATCTCCTGGGTCAAACCCCTCCGCCACACATTTGTCAAGGCCTCCACCAGGCCCTGACATCTGTTAAGGCTTGCAGGAACTGCTGTGAGGTTCTTTGAAGGAGGAATGGGGTGTAGGTATAATGAACACATCAATTAAATTATTGTTCCCAAACAGCAGGTAGTTCTAGAGGATGATATGGAGAGCTGGCAGAAAGCATGGTGGCAACATTCGTGCAACAGCGTTGCTGAATGGCTGGTTTAATGGGAAGGCCTTGTATTCCTGTTCCAGTAAATATGCTACTTACTTTGAGTCCCCATTTAAGCCAGGAGCTCTAGTATGTATTGGATTGAAGCCACATGAGTGGTACAGTCATTCCCTTTTCAGACATGCCCTGAGTTATTGAACTTAAATCCTTCATATCTTGTTTGCTAATCCAAAATGTTTTGCAGGCTGAAAGTGCCATCTATGCTCCTGACCTTGAAGGGGCCATATTTCCCACGCTAATATAAATACTTCTTACTTCTAATATGAACAGCATTTGAAGACTCTGAAAGCATATTTTTCAGTGGAGCACTAAATAAAAATTGCAAGACTGTTGTCAAATCTAGGGCCGGCCCACCCAAGAGGCAAGGTGAGGCAACCAAACCACCTTAGGTGGCAGGATCAACAGGGGTAGCATATCTGGTCCCTGCCAAATGCAATGACGTCTGTGGCACATTCCTAGGTAGTTGCATCTGCCACCTTCTGGATGGGGCAGCTGGTCTCCTCCCACCCCTGGGAAGGAAATGACGGAGGCTGCCCCCCTGGTGTCTCTTGGAGTCTTCACCTGACCAACGTGATTCAGACTGGACTCCTTCCCCTTCCCCTGTGCCTCATGGAAGGTTGATTTGATTCTCTGCCTTGTTCCCAACATAGATCTTCACTCACCTCTCCTTCCCTGGCAGCCCCCCTGCCGCCATTTTGTGGTTCACCTTGTGCCAAAATGCTTTGGGCCGGCCCTCTTCAAATCTAAAAGTATGGGGCAGATAAAAGCTCTGCAGAGCACCATTGCCATTATCTTCCCATCTTTTGTGCCGCCTTTGTGGACTGCACTGTGGCTCGCTGCCAATTTATTATCATTTCTAATTTAGCCTCCAAGACCCTGTGGATACTGTCATACAGTGAACTGCAACTCATAAATCGAATAAATTTAAACTTCTTGAAATATATGGATCCCAGGGTTCAGCTAAGCTAAGGATGGTGAAGCTGAGTTGACCAAAACGATGAGGATTTTCACAAAACATTTTAGTAATCTAGGTCCCAAAATTCATAATGTTTGTCAAAAATTTCTCTCTACAATTTCAGTGTGTGGTGTGGATGGTGAAGTTTAAGGAATTTTTAAATATTTCTGAGCCTGCAACCTAAATGAGGGTGTGATTCTTCAGTAGTGTTTCCTTTATTGATTGTGGAAAGGGTTTCTGAAGGTAGCTGAACATTCCTTAAAGCTGCTAGGAAGGTATGAGTGAATGATGGCTGTTATGCCCAGTAGGGGAATTGGAAAATAATTGCCAAAAAGCCTTCTGAAAGGCAGAAAGGAGGAAAGAGGAGCAATAGGATGCATTTTCTTTTCTCAAATGCTATTAGCAACACTCATGTGATCAGAATTATAGCAGTTCAGAGCTTCCCAGGCATATTTCATTTCTGAAGAGTTACTTACGTATTCTGTTCCTGGCCTTATAAGGTAAGAATGGTTAAAATATTATATGTAAATATGAATGTATGGATGAAAATGTGTGTCTACAGTCATATAAATATGAATAAATAAAACAACTATATCTTCTTACTATAAATAAGTTAAAGTAAAACTGATATTTCATTAGATTAAAAAAAAGCTATGTTTAAAATTTGATATGCAGTTACTTGGCAATATGTCCTTACTGAACTCAGTAAGGCTTACTTCTGAGTAAACACATATAGAACCAGGCTGCCTGTGAGTTTCTTCAGGGATATGTTCAAGAGTTTACAAAATGTTACTTTATCCTTTTAAGTGCAGCTAAATTTGCAAAGACAGAATAGGAGATATGCTGTTCTTTCATCATCTTTCCGTCATAATATCCCTGTATGGGACTTGCAAGACCAATAAGCAGCACAAAATAAAATAATGGAGCTTGCAGAACTTTTAACACTTTAATAGTTACTTCAGTTTAGTTCCAGTTTCTTTAATACTTCTTCAGGGGGAAAGTTGATAGCCGTCCCGGTTGATTGATTTTCCATTGCCGTTCTCAGAGTTTCAGAATCTCAGAATCAGAATTCAAGATAGCCTTAACATATTGGTTGTCAACCAGTGTGCCGTGGCGCCCTGGGGAGACTTGAGGAGCATCCAAGGGAGCCCCGGGGTCAGAGGCATCCTTTCATTAACTTGCAGCCCATATATTCCTGCATTATCTCTCTCCCTTTCTCTCCAAGGAACGTTCAGAGGAGCCTGTGTCTTTAACTTGCAGTGGTCTTGCTTCCTAGAGTCCTCCTCTTCCTCACTGCCTCCCAGTCCCAGATTCCTAGATTCCTAGTCTCTCCCCTCCCCCTGCTCTCCATTTCTGGTGCACTTACGGTACATAGATGCTCCTTCCACAAGCTCAGAGTGAGGTAGAGCACAAGCATGTCCCGTAGAAGGGGAAAGTATGCCTCTGCTGGTGTCCCTAAATAGAGATTTGGCTGCCCTTGTCTGTTGTTAATGTGTGGGTAAGCCAGAAATTTTCAGTGTCTTCTTGCTTCTCAGAGGCTTTTTGCCTTTTTGATCTGCTGCTATTTGGCTGCTTGGGCTGGGTCAGGCCAGCTGATAGTGACTGCTGGGGGGAGGGAGTGTTAATGGTGCCCCTTTGATCTGCTGCTTGAGGGGGCATAATGGAGAAAAAAGGCTTTTACCTGGGAGTAAATCTGCACCTCAGAGAGCCTGTGCTGGGTGTGAAGGGGTCACTGTTGTGGGAAGAGGGATGCAGGTTGAGATCTCTCCAATGAGGGAGAGAGAAGTGGCTTGTGTGCGCCATTTTGGGGGGAGATGGTTGTTTCCATCCCTGATCTGGTGCCTGCATTGCTTGGGTTCCTGGCAGCATGTGCGTTCCCACTTACATGCACGCCAAAAACGGCATCAGAGTGGGGTGGGACAGGGCAGGGCAGGGCAGAGGTGAGGGGGAACGGGAGAATCCCCACTTGTGTGCATCCTGTAATGAAACCCCTAGTTTAAGTGGTTCCCCCAGTGGAGCCACAGAAAGAATGTGGTTGGTCAAGGAAGCCATGGACTCAAAAAGCTGGAAAACCACTGCCTTAACAGATTGGAGAACTGTGCCCAAACTAACAAAATAAAATTTCAGTAGGGACAAGTAAGTTTTTACACTTCGGCAGGAAGAACCAGCTTTACAAATATAACATGGGGGACACCTGGCTTGCCAGTAGTACATGTGAGAAGAATCTAGGCATCTTAGTAGACCACAAGTTTAACATGACTCAACAGTGAGATGTAGCAGCAAAAAAAAATGCTAATGCTATTCTAGGCTGCATCAACAGAAGTATGGTGTCCAGAACAAGGGAAGTCATTGTACCACTCTATTCTGCCTTGGTCAGACCACATCTGGAATACTGTGTCCAGTTCTGGGCACCACAACTGAAGAATGATATTGACAAGCTGGAATGTGTGCAGAGGAGGGCGACCAAGATGATCAAGGGTCTGGAAACCAAGCCTTATGAGAAACAGTTGAGGGAGTTCAGTATGTTTAGCCTGGAAAGGAGGAGACAGAGGAGATACTATGGTCATATTCAAGTACCTAAAGGGCTGTCACATGGAAGATGGAACAAGCTTGTTTTCTCCTCAAACCAGTGGATTCAAGCTACAAGAAAGACATTACCCATTAAGCATTGGGAAGAACTTTCTGACAGTAAGAGTTGTTTGACAGTGGAACAGACTCCCTCAGAAGGTTGTGGACTCTCCTCATGGGAGGTTTTGAAGCAGAAGTTGGTTGGCCATCTGTAATGGATGCTTTGAGATTCTTGCATTGCAGGGGGTTGGACTAGATTATCCTCGATGTCCCTTCCAACTCTTTAGTTCTGTGATTCTATGAACAATGGATCCCGTTCTGCATCTTTAAAAGTAGAGCAGGTGCGGCATATCAATTTTGGGGACAACTCCTGGTCCCTTCCAGCTCTACAATTCTATGAATTTATTTCACTATTCTTACTGCATCTGTCATGAATGCAGTAGGGTTCTTTTGTGGCCTGCATGGATGAATTCATGAACATTTCTGTGTTGCCCCCAAAGTGAAGTTCTGTGGGCGGCTTTCTCCTAGGTAGGAGCTTCTATGGAATATGGTCTCTGGATGCTTCAGCAGCAGCCGCAGCAAATGATGGGAACTGGGTAACATCAGCAGTAGGTTAAGTTGGGGTGGGGGAATTCTCTGCAGACGTTGTGGGTGGCAATCTTATGGCAGTGTCTAAGTTAAGGAGTTTCTTCCCCACAGAGGTGTGTCTGCAACTTTCATTGTGTATTTTTTTGTCCTATACGGAAGATGCACCTCTTTATTGTGGCCTCGGACACTTGATATATTAGGACCCACCTATTCTTGGCTGTAAAATTCTACAAGGTAGGCTCAAGCAGTACATGGACTGAGAATTCCCAGAAGTGCAAGCTGGATTTAGAAGAGGCAGAGGAACCAGAGACCAAATTGCAAACATGCGCTGGATTATGGAGAAAGCTAGAGAGTTCCAGAAAGACATCTACTTCTGATGCAAAAGCCTTTGACTGTGTCGACCACAGCAAACTATGGCAAGTTCTTAAAGAAATGGGAGTGCCTGATCACCTCATCTGTCTCCTGAGAAATCTCTATGTGGGACAAGAAGCTACAGTTAGAACTGGATATGGAACAACTGATTGGTTCAAAATTGGGAAAGGAGTACGACAAGGCTGTATATTGTCTCCCTGCTTATTTAACTTATATGCAGAATTCATCATGCGAAAGGCTGGGCTGGATGAATCCCAAGCCGGAATTAAGATTGCCGGAAGAAATATCAACAGCCTCAGATATGTAGATGACACAACACTGATGGCAGAAAGTGAGGAGGAATTAAAGAACCTTTTAATGAGGGTGAAAGAGGAGAGTGCAAAATATGGTTTGAAGCTCAACATCAAAAAAACAAAGATCATGGCCACTGGTCCCATCACCTCCTGGCAAATAGAAGGGGAAGAAATGGAGGCAGTGAGAGATTTTACTTTCTTGGGCTACATGATCACTGCAGATGGTGATAGCACCCACAAAAGTAAAGGACGCCTGCTTCTTGGGAGAAAATCAATGACAAACCTAGACAGCATCTTAAAAAGCAGAGACATCACCTTGCCAACAAAGGTCCGCATAGTTAAAGCTATGGTTTTCCCAGTAGTGATGTATGGAAGTGAGAGCTGGACCATAAAGAAGGCTGATTGCTGAAGAATTGATGCTTTTGAATTATGGTGCTGGAGGAGACTCTTGAGAGTCCCATGGACTGCAAGAAGATCAAACCTATCCATTCTGAAAGAAATCAGCCCTGAGTGCTCACTGGAAGGACAGATCGTGAAGCTGAGACTCCAATACTTTGGCCACCTCAGGAGAAGAGAAGACTCCCTGGAAAAGACCCTGATGTTGGGAAAGATGGAGGGCACAAGGAGAAGGGGATGACAGAGGACGAAATGGTTGGATAGTGTTCTCGAAGCTACCAGCATGAGTCTGACCAAACTGCGGGAGGCAGTGGAAGACAGGAGGGCCTGGCGTGCTCTGGTCCATGGGGTCACGAAGAGTTGGACACGACTAAATGACTAAACAACAACAACAACATTCTTGACTGTAATTTGTCTGAATCTTATCTTCAAAGCCCAGACCACAGAAATGCTTACTTCAAAGTAAAGTAGTAAACTTTTATTGCAGCAGTTTAACAGTTAAAAAACTCAGTGGCAAAGTAAATGAAAATTCTAGGGATAGTGCTCTTAGAAGGCAGAAGAGTAACACCAATAAATCTGGACCAAGAACAAAGACCAAGGTTCAAGAGTTCACGAGTAGTAGCAAGACTCCAGGAATGCATGGAGGACACCAAGTTGTTCCAACAAGTTTCTCCACCTACTCATCAAACTTTAAAGCAGAGCTGGGGATTGCTTAATTACTCATGAGAGCCCCCCTCTCTGTGGGAATTCCTGGCCTGAAGACAAGCACTTCTCTTGGGGTGGGGTTCTCTCTTCTCTTCTCTTCAGGGATCTCTTAAGGAACCTCCTCCCTCTGGAAGACATCGCCAGGTGCACCTCCTCTTCCTCCTCTTGCTCTGTCACAGCCTCTGGGCGCTGCTCACTCGCCACAGGCTGGGAGGGGGTAGCCTCTGGGTCTCCCATCTCATCAGGGCTCATTCCCCCCTCTGAGTCCTCAAGTGATCCTCATTCTTTGCCCAAATCAGAGAAGAAAGAGGGAACCACAGCCTGTATGGTGAAGGAAATCAAATAAATCATCAGCCACATTTAAAAAAAAAACTTTAAAAACATTTTAGTTATTTTTATGGTACATATGTAAATTGCCTTAAGAGGCATGTAGAAGGTAGTTGAATGAGACTTACTTCCAGGTGACTGTGTTTAGGGTTGTGGTCTAAGTTCCGATCTACACATTGGTCTAGGTCAGGACTTGCAGATCAGGGCAGTTGCAGACACTGGGACTCACAAAGACTGAGTTTCTCAATGAACCCATTGAATATTGAATTTAGCATTCTGTATGTCTGGTTCAGAGTCAACAATGTTCTGTGTTGTACACACAGTACATACTCAGTTAAATTCAACAGTTTATTGTCTTTTTTCCTAGTCAGACTCCTAGGGACTTAACTGTTCTTGATAGCAAACAGTTCTCTGTCCCTTTTCTTGAATTAGGAACAAAAGGAAACTCAGTTAGGATATATTATCTATCTCTACATATGCTTGCAGGAAATAAAATCATAAGCTGCACAATTAGATATAATCAAGTTATGGTCATGTAATGCTAGGGTAGCCTGCAATAAATCTTTAAACAAGATAAAGTCATTTATCATGTGTGCTGGCCTTCTTCCACAACATAAGCAAAAATTCTTCAGGCACACAACAGCAAGTTCTGTGCTCTGCTTTACTTTACTTGTTCACTGTACAGCAGAAAACTTTCTGGTTTTAGTGTCTTGCTTCTTTTGCTCCATATTTGCATGTTTACATTGCTTGACATGCATACTTCTTCTTTTAAGTACTGCATCATATAATTCAGTGACTCTCTGGTGGCCGGCCTGCGAGGCAAATTATTAGGACATATTTACACTACAAAATTTAAGTTGAGTTGGATCAAGACTTAGTTATGCTTAGAGCAGACCTGTTGAAATCAACAGGGCGTAAGTCTATCATGGCTAGCGTACCAATGGAATGTCTATTAAGTAGGACTAAGTCCATATCCAATATATTGTCCCTCATAAATACCAATGAGTTTAGACCGGCTTGCATTTTTCCAAATATAATAAAATCAGTATGGTTAAGTCCAGTCAAAGGCGACTATGGGGTTGCGGCACTCATCTCGCTTTCAGGCCTAGGGAGCTGACGTTTGTCCACAGACAGTTTTCCGGGTCATGTGACCAGCATGACTAAAACGCTTCTGGTGCACGGAGGACCATGACGAGTGCCAGAGTGCACGGAAAAGCCATTTACCTTTCCACAGCAGCAGTACCTATTTTTCTACATGCACTGGCATGCTTTCGAACTGCTAGGTTGGCAGGAGCTGGGACAGAGCAACGGGAGCTCACTCCATTGCAGGACCTTCCAATCACTGCCAACCTTCCAATCAGCAAGCCCTAGAGGCTCAGTGGTTTAGACCACAGCACCACCCACATCCCTATAAAATCAGTAGTGGATGGTGCCCAATGGGAGCCCAACAGTAGGTGGCGCTAGAGCCAATGGCAGGCGGAGCCAACATATTCTCATTTTGCCCTCATCTTTCTTTCTACTGAATTCTATAAAGGAAAAGCCAAGACTAAGGAGGGATAGCCGATGGGCAGTGCCCCACTTGCCCTTACCCAGGCTTCCTCAAACTCGGCCCTCTGGATGTTTTTGGCCTACAACTCCCATGATCCCTAGCTAGCAGGACCAGTGGTCAGGGATGATGGGAACTGTAGTCTCAAAACATCTGGGGGGCTGAGTTTGAGGAAGCCTGCCCTAATGGATCAGCTTCGCTGCATTAAGGTAAAAGTGGATCTTTTTTGTTTTCATTTGTGCTGTTGGACCACTTCCTCTTTTGTTACTGTGTATCCTGAATCCTAAATGCTCTCCATTTGGAGATCTGCTCTGACTGGGGATATGGCAAACTCAGGAGCTTCTGTGCCTTCAGGCTTAGCTATCTGCATGTGCAACAAGGCTGTGAGACAAGACAGAAGGGGAGACCAAGGAAAGTAACCCAGTACACTTCCCAGGTGTTTCCTCCAGAAAGAAACAGTGGCAGCAATTACCAGTTAAAAGGAGGTAGAAAAGGAGAGTTAGATCAGAACCTGCTTCACAGTTTATCCAAATCCTTCAGCGGGACAGGGATACATGGAACATGATGGTGTCTCAGCATGCATTCCTTTTTCTAAAGATTACCAGCGGGAGGAGAAGATGTGGGTAATGGCACTCAAGAGTCTTACTAAAAGCCATTTTTCAAAGAGTTGTTCTGGAGGGAATAAAAACATGTTATGCTTGAATGAAGATGTCACAAACAGCACTAGAGAAGTCTTCTGTGGTGGATTTCCCCAGGATTTCTCTGCATCATGAAAACAAAAGCATTTTTGACAGCAGCTTTTCTTTTTCCTCACCATTTCTATTTTCTGTAAAAAATAAGGAAGAAATAGTAGAAAGAAGAGAGAAGGGAGTATTATCTATTAAGATTTGCTTTGTAGCCAAGAATTAGGTTGATATGTTCTGGCAAGCTAGGAAAACCAGCGTCAGCCTTGGCACATTTAGGATGCAACCCTAAGATTGCTTCAGGTCACAAGTGGGAATCAGGGTTTTTAATTTTCTCTCACGCTAAGCAAAGAACATGCAAGCAGAAAAATAGCAGAGCAAGAAGTAGCTTAAAGGAGAATCTTTCTCCTTGAAGTGTGAGCTGTTTTGTTTCGCTTTTCGAACTTGCAGGAAACCCTGCGAGCTGCAGGCACAGTCCACTGTACCGTTTCATGTTTTCTACTTCATTCTGCTGCACATGCAGAACAGGGCAGTGAAGCACAAGGGCAGCAGGCACAAATGTCCACCACACACCCCACACCCCCGCATAAATTTAGAGTAATACCTGAGCAGTCCTGCTTTAGCCTTAATTACACATGGCTGCTTTCAATAAGGGTACTAGGCAACCAGGCTCTCATTTGATAATTCCTCCTCCCACCTTGCAAATCATTCAGAAGACATCATCTTTCGATATTTCACAGTCCTACCAAATAAATAATCATGTGGCCCCACCCACACTCTTAAAAAAAAATCCATACACCCAACAAAGGGAAAAGCAAACAAAGTGTGCATTGGTGCCAAGCTTGCTTGCTCTTTCCCTCTCTCCCTCCTTCTCTCCTTCCTTCCTTCCTTCCTTCTGCACTGGTGCTGGAATTAGGGTGGCGCAGCTGGTACACTTGCACAGGGTACCAAGCTAAGGGAGCACCCTGAGGCCTACCTACGGACGACGAGGCACCTCATGGTCAGATCTGATGCAGCTGTTCCAGTCACTGCTTCTTTTTCCTCCTCCTCCTGCTCTCTCGGGGTCTCTGCTACAGCCAGGAGACTTGTTTTCCTGGACCGGGCTCAGGTGCCACTTGAGGGAGCTGCAGCCACCAGGGAGGTCGCAATCCTGGGGTTGCTTCCAGAGGTGAGGGGATGGCGTGGGAGACAAGTGCCAGGCCCCCGCTAGAGAGGATCTGTGAGGTACAGCCGGGGGGGGGGGCTTCCCAGACCCCAGTTTGTGTGTCTTGGGCACGTCAGGGCTGGAGGAGCCCCTTGGCACCTCCTTGTGTGCCCTGGATGGCTGGACTGGGTAGGTGGCTCTCCTCCCTGCCACTCCAACACCACTTCCAAGTAGATAACTTTGAACCTCTCCTCCTGCAGCCCCACTGGAGTCATTGCAGCGTGTGTGCACGCACGCCTGCTCGCGCGCACCAAATTTTATCCTCACTCAGGATGCAATATTAGCAAAGTTCCCCCTTGCTTCCTTCCATATGTGTGAATGGGTTTGGCTTTCTTTAATTATGACCAATGGCGGGTGGGGGGGCTGATCCATGAAAAACATTAAGGGGGGGAAATTGCATATTGACAGCGACTGACTGATCATCTTGACAGGAAGCAAGAGAAGGTGCTATTAAAGTAAAGGACCAGCACTTAGGGATCCACTGAGGAGTTGCTTCATATTTCCTGTTTACTGTTTACTTTCCTACAGCCAGGCAGAACATGTGTCTTAATCCTTAGCTCAGTTGTGTCTAATTAGATACCAGGAAAGAGGTAGTAATTATTTTATGGAATTTCATCACAGGAACAAACTGATCAATATAAACTTTGTGAGGCTTTGCAATGAGAAGTGGATAGCCAGATCCTTTCAGTGCAATCTTCTGGCAGGATAAGGACAAAGAGTCCTCTGGTAATTTGGGGCTGTGATAACTGTCATGATTCAAAAGGCTGTTTGAGGTCATAGCTAGGCAGCAGATGCAGCTGGTGATCTCTGCCCAAGTTTCTGCTTGTCACTGTCAGGTCTGTTTTGGTTTGACTTTTCAGCCTAAAAACAGATTTCAGGCTGACACTGTTAATAATAATAATAATAATAATAACAATAACAATAATTTTATTTATTAGCTACTTTTTGGGGGGGGTAAAGGTGAAACTCAAAGCAACTTAAAAAGAGAGAGAATTAGAATAAAAGATAAACAATAAAAACTGCACACAACCTAAAATACTCCCCCAGTCTCTCTTCTGACATCTCTCTTCTGATCTGTATCTCTTCTGATACAGGATGCCCAAGGCAGTTTCAGTCCCAAAATTGGGCCTAGGAACTATGGAGCTAGAACACCGGTTTCATCCAGGAAAGCATTACTTGGTACTTAAAGCAGCTAGCAAGATCTCACCCCTTTCTCCCTCCTCAGGCAGGTAGGGTCTCTCAGCCGCAGAACAGTCAGAAGTAAAACTGATATAGTATACAACGTTCTTACTTAACCCATGTGACTTTCCAACTATTTCCCTCCAGACGGAGGGGATGAGTCTCCCTACTCCACCCCACCCGGCTAGAGGCAACGTCCTTTTAGGGGCAGGAGAGCAATGGGTCAGGGGCTCAGCAGAGACTTCTCTTGCTCTCTGTGCAGAAACCAAACCCATGGCTTTGAGGGGGCCTCTCTGGAAACCTAATGAGGAACCAAGATACTTTGGCATGTTAACGCTGTAAGCCCTGCCATCTGATGCTCAGGATGTAGATGTGTGTAAATTAAACCATCGATCATAAGTCACCACAGTCTCCAGTGACCTTGATTTCAAGGAAACTGAAGGCTGGGTCAGTGCTGGCACCCCTGAAGTCTCTCACCACTCAGAGATTCACATAACAATATCTCATGTACCTACTGACCCCTTCCCCTTCTCAGTTTATTTGACTTTGTGGCCTGTCAAATCACATCCGGGACACTTGACTTTGTTTGAGGTTTTCTAGTTAACTGGAAAATATACATGCAAATGAATCAGAGAAGAATGCAGTCAGAAAACAAAGTTGTTAAATGTGATAACACAATCAAGTGCAGCAATATTTTCAGGTGGGCATGAAAGTGAATAATAATTAATTACCGTAATAGGCTCCCACTGTTTTCAATAGATGGACATTTTGGATCAGTTGTGGGAAACCTGTGTCCTCCACCAAATGTTGTGACCTACATACAACTCCAGCCATTCCTGACCATTTGGTGAAGTTAACTGGACTCAGGGGGACCAGCTTGAATAGTGCGGTGCACACACAACATTTGAATGGCAATGCCCACCAACTTTGGGGTGCTGCCCCCTCAAATATATTATTGGGGAGGGCGAAGGGGCCTCAGCCCCCAGAGGTTGGCTCCTATGACTGGACCTGATAGGAACTGCAGTTCAACAACACCTAGAGGGCCACAGGCTGGCCCCATCATAAATGATACATCATAAATGTTTGATCTCATCTAGGCCAAGATGGAGAGGTATATTAGTTTACAAGGCAGGTGCCTACTTTGCGCATCACACGCCAGCCAGCCATGGCTTAGCACAAAGGTGTAGCCCCCAAGAGCAGAGATCACATCTGCTTGACTCCCACCCAGCTCTTTTGCTGCCGCACTGTTCTGAGCTAGGCTATGGTTTGGCTCGTGGTTCAGCTATTCCAGGCAGAATGAGCTGTAAACTACAGAGCAAGGTGTGGTTACAGAGTGTGATTAGTCCAGAGAGAACTAAACCATGAGCTTTGATTTCACACATTACACTAGATCAAAGCATGGCTTCGTTTAGTGTGACACAGCAGCAAAATGCCCCGTGAGGAGCGCAGGCATTGTAACCTGCTCTCCAGGCACCCACATGACCATGTGCTCATGCCAAGGCATAGTATATATCTGGATGGCTACAGAATGCATTTCCCTTCACAGTAACTGAATCTGGCTGCAGTTTTTTCTGTGTTAACTCTCCATGCAATTGCAAGCAGATAACCATCCTCCAGTTCATGCTGGTTCACTTCCATGTGCAAATTTTAGTGTTGTTAGCGGGTAGCCTAGGGGCCCCGGGCTTGTTACCCTGAATCCCGGATCTCCTGCCTCCTCCCCCCATTTTATTTTTGATATCTATTTTTACTTTGTGTGCAAAGTGGCTGAGCAAAGTATTCCCCCAGCCACAGGTCATTTTAATTTACCCAGAAGCAAATGTCTTTCCTGGGCCTGTGCTTTGCATTTTTTAAAATACCTGGTGGCAGTGGCATTGCTAATGATGGAGAGCAAGAGATGAAATCCATCTCTTGCTTTCAGTCACGTTCTGTTCTTTCTGAAAGAAAGAAATCAAAGCCTTGCTTCATGTATAACTGGGGTCTGATTTAAGGTGGAAGAATCAGGTGTTTGCGTGGTGTATGCAACTCCCCAGTAGCATATTTGCAAGCAATTTGCCCAATATTTTTGTATATTGCTTTACTAGGATATGCATTTTTTTTTTTTAGGAATACTGCGTTTTTGAACACATTTTTTTGATTGAAGAACTGCATCATAAACTTTGGATAAGTGCATATTTTGAAGGATGGCTGTGTTCCAGTTTTCATATTGTTTTGGGAAGTGCAGATTAAGTTGATTTGCATTAACGTGAAGTGAACCAAATTTCCCCTTCATCCCTAGCTGGAAATAGCTTGAGGTGTGCCAAGGCAATTTCTCTGGCCTTTGGTGCTATGCTGAAAAGAGGAAGCTACGTAATAAAATATTCCTCCTTGCGATTCTGTGGTTGGTGTGGGGTGAAAATTGGTAGGCAGGTCGTCACATACAGTTGGAGGAATTCAGTGAGGTAATGCAGTATTTAGACATCAGAACTGTAGGATGAAATCACCCGAGTGTGCAATACTTCAAAAACATCTATGTTACTCAGAAGACAGGAATCATGAAATCAGCAACCACAAGTATGGAAGAGGTTAATAATTAACTGATTTTAACCACACTTCCATGAAATGCAAAATGCATTGCTAAACTTTACCACTGATATATTCCTCAAACAAACATTTAGATTTCCTTTTCCGCAATCTTGCTAGAGAAGCTGTTTGAAGCAACTGCAATAACTAATGAAATTAATATTTAAGGCTGCTATTCTAGGCACATTTAAGGAGTAGGTAGCACTCATTGGGCCTCACTTCAGAATAGTCATTCATAGTATTGCTCTACATGACTGCAAAGTCATTTTATGATTTTAAGGAGACCAATGTGATGAAATTGAGGAGACGACATAATCTGCTCTTTGCAATGTTTTGTGTAAAATTTCCAGAATAGATTGGACTTTTGCCTATTAATTGGCCAGCATAACCTTCAACATTTCTATGATGAAAAACATGGATGTTCTATTCCATAATATTATTACTTTAATCTTACTATTTATACCCCACCCATCTGACTAGGTTGCCCCAGCCACTCTGGGCGGTTTCCAACATATATAAAAGGATAATAAAACATTAAACATTAAAAAACTTCCTTATACAGGGCTGCCCTCAGATGGCTCCAGGGGTCACATAACTCCATACCCTGCAACATTTCTCTGATGAAAATAGGGATGTCCTAAGGAAAAGCAGGGGGGACGTGGGTGGCGCTGTGGTCTAAACCACAGAACCTAGGGCTTGCCGATCAGAAGGTTGGCGGTTCGAATCCCCGCAATGGGGTGAGCTCCTGTTGCTCAGTCCCAGCTCCTGCCAACCTAGCAGTTCGAAAGCACGTCAAGTGCAAGTAGATAAATAGGTACCGCTCCAGCGGGAAGGTAAACGGCGTTTCCACGCACTGCTTTGGTTCGCCAGAAGCCGCTTAGTCATGCTGGCCACAAGACCCGGAAGCTCCCTCAGCCAATAAAGTGAGATGAGCACCGCAACCCCAGAGTCGTCTGTGACTGGACCTAACGGTCAGGGGTACCTTTACCTTTACCTTTAAGGAAAAGCAGGGCATTCCAGGATCAAATCAGAAACTGGGACAGCTTCTATAAATCCTGAACTGTCCCTAGAAAATAGGGGCACTTGGAGGATCTGGGCCAGTGATCTTTGCAACTGCCTAGATGTGGCAATGGAATCAGCACATGGCAACTTTGAAGGAAGGCTGCTGTTGGAAAAGTGGCCAGAACCTCCACTGGCCTTGGTGAGGGAGGATGACAAATTCATCAGGTCCGTCTTGTGAGTATTTTTGTTGTTGTTTAATCGTTCAGTCGTGTCTGACCCCAGGCACCAGAGCACGCCAGGCACTCTTGTCTACGTGAGTATTCTAACTGCCGTCAAATCAGCTGACTGGTATCACAGCTGATAGCAGCAACAGCCCTGCCCTGCCCACTGGACACAGACATTCTAACCTGGGGCAAAGAGTTGCTCATTGTCCCCACCTCCCACGGAGGCCACAAAAGCCAGAGCAGGAGTCTCTTCCTTTGTTCCAGAATGGATCCAGATGCAGAACCCCATCTCTGCTGAGAATGTAAAAAAAAAACAACCCAACTTTATTCAAACCTGCTTGCAAGTCACCTTTGTAAACCACTTTGAAAACTTTGGGTTGGAAAATGGTATGCAAGTATTCCAATAAATAAATACATGTGCATAGCCATGGTGGGTAGATATACATCTGGGTGTGCATGTCCAGTGCTATTTTTATAGGAAAACGGGTGCTGGAACTCACCCTGAACGCCTCTCTTGTTCTCTTATCATACAATGACACCCACCTGAGAGGTGCCAGAACTGTGTGTCCTTATTCATTTGGATCTCTTAGTGGCATTCAGACTCATCACCCAAAGTTTCCTATCAGGATGGGAACTGGAGGCACTGCTTTGTAGCGGTCCTGTTCCTATCTTGATTATCGGCAGGGTTCCAATATGACACTGAATTCCTCTGCCCCATGGCAGTTATCTTATAATGTTCCACAGCATTCTGGCTTGACTCCCGTGCTATTTCACATCTCCCTGAAGCCCCTCATTAAGGTCATCCAACGATTTGGAGGAAAGAGCCATCAGTATTCTGCAGAAACACACCACTATTTCTTTCTCTTGCTTTTAGTTTCTCTTACAAAAAAAAAAAAAAAAATCAAACTCAGGCAAAGCTCTGGAAGTGCTGAATCATTGCATTAGGGAACTGACAGGGTGGAGACCAATAATCTGAATTTCAGTCCATACAAGATAGAGTTGCTGTAGGCTGGTGGTTTGTCTGGAGTGGGAAGTGCTGTTCAGCCTGTTCTGGGCAGGATTGCATTCCACCTGGAAGATCAGCTTCTGCATCCAGTGCGCTCCCAAGTGGTGCACACATGACATGAGCCACAATCCATATCTATGGCTCTATGCTGCATCTATCTTGTCATTTATTATGAAGTACTGATTTTTGATGCATTTCCCCATCTCCTAATTGAGAACAGAACCAAGCTGTGTTTTAAGGCAGTCATGTGTTGTTGTTTTTTTAAAAAGGGTTTAGGTTAAGTCCAGTCAAAGGCGACTCTGGGGTTGCGGCGCTCATCTTGCTTTTCAGGCTGAGGGAGCCGGTGTTTCTCCACAGACAGTTTATGGGTCATGTGGCCAGCAGGACTAAACCGCTTCTAGCGCAACTAGACACCGTGATGGAAACCAGAGTGCATGGAAACACCGTTTACCTTCCCGCCGCAGCGGCACCTATTTGTCTACTACACTGGCCTGCTTTCGAACTGCTAGATTGGCAGGAGCTGGGACAGAGCAACGGGAGCTCACCCCCATCACGCAGATTTGAACTGCCAACCTTCTGATTGGCAAGCCCAAGAGGCTTAGTGGTTTAGACCACAGCACCACCTGCCTTTTAAGGCAGTAGTGTGAACACAGACTCTGTAACCACAAATCACTTCTATGTTACTGTTTTTAAAAATTATTGGTTACATCTGAATCTCCTTTCCTGCTGCCTGCAATGTCAAGTGATATGGCTGGCATATGCAAAAGAGCCATGACACATACAACACCTTGGATGAAATGCTCATATTGCCCAAAACTGAATGTTTTCTTGTTAGGCCAGTTCACACCTCCCAATGGCACTTGTCAAGTGCTGAGAAATGAAGAGATCTACCTGCAGGTGTAAACTAGCACATGATCTCTCAAGACATAACTGTGCTTGCTCCTTGAGAATTGCCAGGTCACAGTGGAATTCAGTTACACAATTTTAGAATCCACAAACTGTATCCCAAGGATAGGTCCCTATTATTATTTCTGTAGGATATTTTGGTTTTGGGAGAGAGAGGAGGGTTGTTTTGTTTTACCTAGCATAGCTGAAGCTGAATTTCAGCTTGCTTCCTCCTACACACTCTTCAACAAAGGGAAGGGAACACTCATTGATGTGTACATGCATTTTATTAGAGCTGATCAAGCATTATGTCAGACATTTTTTATAGGGGAAACTCACATTCTGCAATGCAATAGAATGCAAGGTCGTGGCCTCAATTAGGCAGTATAAGATTAGATCAGCCATGAGGGAGAAAGGAAGTTGTTTTGGAAGAAAAGAATGAAGTTCTTTATTCTATTCTCTGGCATTCAAGAATAAATTTAGGTTTATTAGGTTGATGAAAGTGTATGAGTCATGCATTTCTAAGGGCCTTATTCTGCTTTGAAAAGCACGGCATGCTACGTATTCCAACTACAACTATTTTGCACTTTAGTTCAAAGGGGAAATGAAATAAATTAGAAATAAATTTGCCCACTGTGTACTGCTAGCTAGACATGACTCTTGGGAATGATTTTAAGAAAAAGGGCAGTAAATCTCAATGAAATAAACCAGTGTATTTCTGCACAACACATGAGGAACACTCCTCTCTAGCGAAACAGCCTACATAAGGAAGGATGGACTACAATTAATAGGTTCACATTGAGAGTTTCAGGAAAAACAAAAGATTTCCCTATGGCTGAGTTGTCTTATTCTGGCAGACCTTTAAGTGTCAACAGTTTGCTGTTTAAATGGGGTTTTTTTTTTAGCAATATGTGTGTGAAGCAGTCCTTGACATTGCTTTTTGTTTCAACCCTACTTTGATTTATGACATATTATCTCTTGTGCGTACAGATAGTTGCCCTTCTCGTTGTATAAAATCAGCAAAATGTATGAACTTAGCGGGCTAAGCAGATCTACTGTAATAAAGTAATAAAAAGGTGCAGAGCAGTGACATAGCTAGTAAAAAGACAGACTTTGGCTTGGATCCTATGATCAGCTCACTTAAGGATGTTAACAGAAAGACGGTTCTTGTCCCGTTCTCCCCTCTCTAACCTTCCCAGGTTTCCACATGGTTTGGGGGACCCAACCCTCTGCGGAGGCTTTTCTTAGGGAGTGGACTGCATTGGGGAATTGTATTCTGTGAACTTTCTTGGGTTAATGTATCTTAGAATCCAAGCCCTAGTGTGGGACATCAAAACCTATTTTTTTGTTGGACCCTTGGAATAAGATTTGAATAAGGTTGTGGTGCAAGTTTAGCTATTCATCCGGAGCTTCCTTCCTTCAGTTAGGACTAGATTGTTAAAGTTTCTTTTTTAAACCACAATGTAGCTCCAGGTAGCTTCAAATTTGCTTGCAGCAAGTGTGTGTTGTATGTGTGTGTGTTTGAGTGCAGGGAATCTCCTGCAAGTGGCCAGGTGGAAAAGAAGACAGAGCTGCTGCCCCTATAATAGCTGTGTAGAAGAAAACAATTCCGCAGGTGTAGCTTGGCACAGCATAGCAATCATTTTGGTCCTCAGTGATTTGTATGTTAATGCAGATAAGATGTGTTTCGGTTTGATGCAATCAGCCCATTTTTATTTTTCCATTCAATGATTTTGGGCAGATGCCAGCATGCATGTAATTGGCGATGGTCCATGCTTAAATTTAACCACTGCCTCATTTATTGATAGCTTCTTACTTCAAACGTTTCTTACTGAAGGGCTCTGATTAAAAATCAAGTAACAGACAAACTAAGTTATATGCCAGAATGTGAAATAAATTCTCCAAATATGTATTCTTGCACAAATTTGGGATGTTCCAGCACCCCAAATCTGCATTGGAACGACCTCTCCCATGTTTTGTCCGTTTTTATAGAAAAACAATGAGTGGTTTGGGGCTGGATTTTTATTCATATCATCACAATGCAGTGTATGTTATACTGATGATACTGCTTCCAAGGTGCACCTCTGACTTTTAGCTATTTATTTATTTATTGAATTTATATACCGTCCTATATCTGGAGCCAGTATGGCAACTTGTCACCTATACTTAGCAAACTCTTTAATAATGCAAAGGCCCATTCTCCCAATGAAAGGAATTTGCAGAGCCACATACTTAATAAAGAAAGTGGTGCGACCAGTGCTTTTTTCTAGGGGGATGCAGGGGACGCCAGCGGCGTAGCGTGGGTTGTCAGCACCTGGGGCAAGGCAAGTAATTTGCGCCCCCTAACCCCTAACCTGCCACCGCTGCCAGCTTCTTCTTGCTGCTGCCTGGTCTGGTCTGGTGTGGTTCTCTCCCGCGCTCCGCGCTGCGCTGGGCGGCCGCTGCACTGTCCCTCCCCCAGATAGTCCCTCGCTCTCTCTCCGCACCGCACGCCTGGCACCCGCCCTCTCCACAGTGGGCGGCGACCCAGCGGCTCGGATCGGATTCGCACAGCCAGCACTGCAGTGAGAGAGAGTGAGTGAGCCAGGTAGGGGCAGAGAGCTGCGAGTGCGAGCGCCCCCCCCAGATGTTGCGCCCGGTGCGGCCGGCCCCCCCTGCACCCCCCACGCTACGCCACTGGGGGATGCATACCCCTGAACATTTTGTGACCAAATTTTGTCCATCAGCAATCAAAATACGAGCTATAATGATTATCACCCAGGATTAGTATATCATATAATATATTGACCAATGGACACTTCTAGGTCAGAAGGCTTTCCTTTCTGACAAATAAATGACCACTCAGAACTGCTTTTTATATGTATATGTGATTTTATATCATTTTATCTAGTCGAGCTTTTAAATTTTGTAATTGGTGTTTTTATCTTGATACTGGCCATTGACTGTAATAAAATTACTTTTTTAAAAAAGAGGACCAACAATATCCCACTTTTGCATGTGGCACAGGACAAGGCAGGGAGCAGGGACTCAGTTTTTCTGCAGAATGGTAAGGTAGGAATTCGCATACTCCTAATGATATGTGGGAGACACATGAACAGATGTCAGTCTTTTTAAAATAGCTGAAATGCAGCTGTGGGGAGTTCAGCTTTAGTGGAGGAATGATTTGAGAAAGAGCTGCTTAACCCTTTCCATTCCTGACTTCCAATTGCAGACTCAATTTTGCGGTTTGATTTTTTAAAAAATAAACAAGTCCAGAGGTTTTCATGCTAACCTCCTGTTCTCTCAGACCTCTGCACCTCACAGCCAATTCTAACCCCAAAGCATAGCTATGGCAAAGAGGCCCTTCCCGTGTGTCTCTGGGAAGAAGAACCATGTGGCTGACATTTGATTTTGAGGCTTTTTGGCTATTGGAGTTACTGACTAGTAGGAGGGCTGCTGGCTTTTCAGTCTCTGCTGGGTGAGCTCCAACTCCCTCTGCTGTTAGGAGAAGGATCCAGCATTCCCTAATATCAGATTAGGATATGGTTACCAGATTTTTTTCAATGAATCCGGGGACACGTTTTTGTTTTGTTTTTTTAAGTTGAGTAGCAACGGGGAGTCAGTAGTGAGGCAACAGACCCTGGGCCCAAGCATACATGCAAATTGTATAAAGGTGCAAAGCCCTTCTTTCGCACCCTGTGAAACATAAATGCGCAGAGTTTTTTTAAAAACTGGGCAACGGCGTACCGCCCGCCCGTGACTCCTGAGCCTGCCCCGATCTCCTGCCCCTTCCCCCCTTTGTTTTGACAGATCAGGGGAGGCTCGGGAGTCACGGGCGGGCAGGCATTGCCCAGGAGGGGCCAGCCTGGTAGTGCAGTTGGTTCTGGCTGGCTTCAGGAGCTGCTCGCTGCCATGGCGCAGGAAAAATGGCGGGTGCCAGGGCAGCAAGCAGCTCCTGAAGCCAGCCGGAGCCAACTGTGCTACCAGGCTGCCTCTGGGCTGCTGAGGCTGCCACTGCCATGTTTCCTGGGAACAGATTTGCAAATCTGGGAACTGTGTCCAGGAACTGGGGACGTCTGGTAACCCTAGATTAGGAGAAGCTGCTTGAGAACCTGGAAGGACAGCCCTGTGCCATGAGCAGGCTCAGAGCTGTTTCCTTGAAGACCACATCCCCTCATAACTTTTAGCATGTTTTAGTAGTGTGGATCATGGAGTGTTTTCTATTTTGAGGAGGTTTTTTTAAAAAAAGTATTTGTTTTGGACCTTGCTAGAGAGAAAGTGTAAGCAAACAAGCAACAGTGGGTATAGTGTGAGTCATTTTCTATGTTTTTAAAAACTTAATTGATTTGCATTTATTTTGTGAACTGAATTTGGAGGGGAGGAAGTGGTCGATGGCTTGTATATGAGTGTGCAACAAATTGTGTATTAACCATTTTTTGGTATTCACTCAGCCGCCCTGGTGCGGCAGGCAGGTTCATCTGACCTACGTGCGATTCCAAAACATTTGCCACAATATTTTCAGAAAATTTGTGTTCTGATCTGGCTCCAGCAAGCTTAAGTTCAGAATATCTTGAATGTGTGATGGAGAAGAATTATTTCTTGCTTGCTTTTTTGTGAGTTTGTCAATGAATTTATAAAATGAAAAGTTTTGGATCTGTGCCTGCCCAGGTATCACACTCCACACCCTTCTTCAAACCTGAAATAAACTGATTGCGTTTATTCTGGTGTAATAGACTCTGCACATGAGCAGAGGTTATGCCACATCTTCAGGACCGAGTCACCCATTGTAAATTTGTTCTGCTATGCTCTACTGCATTCTGGTTCAAATGAAACACTCATTTTGGTCTACTGGTTGGAAAATTTTCTTCTAATTTTGAGGAGAAAGTACTTTGGATAATGAAAAGTTAAATTGATTTTCTTGTGGTGGAAAACTGCATGCACCTGGAAGTAAGTGTTCCTTGTGTTTTAAAAGTGTGTTTGCTTAGGGTTTTTTTTAAAGTGGTAGGTACTAATAAATAAATGGGTTCAAAAACTTAGGCTATATGGTATGGCTTACTTTCTAAACAATAGGTCAGTCTTGTGTGAAAATCAAACTTTCGCCCTTTAACATGGAAGCTCTTCCTGAATCCATGGATGTACAATGGGACTCTGGACATCTGTTATGTCACACTTTCCTACATCAGTTCTGTACATACCCTATTATGATAACGTGCAGGGCTTCAATTTTTAACCTTGCCAAGTTAAAATGTTCCCAGTTGCCTCTGGTTGTAACTTATTTTAATCTACTTTCATGCTTCTAACTTAAATATACAAGGATTGCAAGATGGGGGTGGGGCACGCAATATATGATTTGTACTGGGCAAAGTTATGGTTGGTTGTGGCATTGCTCAAAGCCAGTGGGGCAGTTGCCCCAGACACAAAATTGTTAGGCAATGCAAAATTTCAACATCACTGGGCTCAGCTGAAAACAGATTCTCCATGTGAACCAGAAAGTGATAATGGAACGACTCTTCTTATCTCTGTGATCACCTGGTGATGTGGACGCCATTAGGCAGTTGAATGCAAATGCATACTCCGTACCTGCCCCCTCTGCGCAGCCCCGGGCACTGGCAACCCACGCTGTGCCACTGCTCAGAGCTGTTTTCTTGAAGACTTTGCCTCCTTGCAGCTCTTAGCACATTCTCATAGCCAGTGAGTGCTTGCTACTTTGAGCCGTTTTGCCCTTCCTTGCTTTGCTTAGTATTTCTTTTGTGAGCTTGTAAGAAGGAGAAGGTGTGCAACCGCAGACGCAGTGTGAGTCTCTTTCTGTAATAAATACTTAGCTAGGCTTTACTTGCTAAGAAAAATAGATGGCCTGTGCATGTGTTGCAACAAAACTCTGCATTAACCATTTCCCTGTATTCGCTCTTCAAAAGCTGCACCAGCTGCTGGATGGCGCAGGGTATAGGGATCCAAGCTGCATGCTATTCCAGAGTGTTTTCAGGAGAGAGGCCCTTCCCCTGGTTAAGTTCAGAATAACTTGAATGCTAAGTGGAGGCAAGTGCTGTTTTTGTTTCTAAATGCCTTGACTGATGGAATAGATGACAGGGAGGACAGCAAAATGGTCCTGTATAGCTAAAAAGAGTTCCAAAGCTTTGCCCCCCCCCCCAAAGATGCTCAGTGCTTCTTTCAATGAAGTATTTTTGAAAAGTTAAAATGATTTTCTCGAGGTGGAAAATGGTGTGTAATTTTTGATAGTGGTACTTGGGCTACGGTGTGTTGCATTTGTATGTGCCCCCACCCAGTTTCTGTAAGAGTCTCTGGGTTGCATACATGATGGTTACCCCTGTTTTATCCTCCACATGCTGCTTTCTCCATGAAGGGGGAAAAAAGATGTGGTTCCCTGTGTCTATTCCCTTGAAGGGAGAACAGGAGCTTGACAGAGGCAATTTTGATCAGGAAGACCCAGAGGAAAGGTTATGCACTCTCTGCCCCCTTCTTTCTTGCTTATGGACCCAACCTCCACTTGATAATTTTCATTAAAAAAAATAATCTGTTGAAAGCTACAACTCCTTTTGACCCCAAGGGTTAATATAACTTCACCCCAAGGAAATAATATTAAAATCCTTGACGATATGCTAAGACGAAGAACTTGACAATTTATTATGTTTATATGGTATTATTTTGCTCTGTTTCTGTTACACCTTTTATTTAATAATGCCCGTTACCATACACCTTGTCCCATTAGAAGGCCATTTCCCATTCCTTTGGAAAGTCTTGTTTCTGTCCAATAACCAATGTTGGTGACCAATTTAATGGCAAATTTGAGATGATCTCACAGCAAAGAGTCTCTTAAGAGGAAGCTATTAGTAAAGAGCAGGGCCAGAGTAAACAATTGTATTTCTAAATGGCCTCTCGGCAAGATTTATTGGCTGAACAATAGGAAACATTTCCTCATATGTTTGTGATGCTGATTTACAAAAATATTGGTTGATCTTATTAGGAGATACAGCTGAGGTTAATGATTCACCATTCACTAACGCCAACAAAAGGGAAAGTGGCAGGTGGGAATAGGTGGGTTTAATGATTGATTAGTCATTTTTTAAATCACATCAGGGGGTTTTTTCCCTTCCGTCTCTGCAACTTATATGAGTGCTCTTTAGACTGTGACTTAATTCCAAGCAGTGACTACAGGCAGGAACACCTTTTGAGCGCTGTAAGTATTATCCAGCATACCTTCAAATTTGCTTTTTCCTCCCTGATCTGTGTTCTTGCTTATTTCAGGTTAACTTATAGATATACATTTATGAAAATCTATTTTGTCAATAATGTGTAAAACTTCAAAACATTTAAAGATGTTTTACTAATAAGCATACTATGCAGAATATCCTTTTTCTTGTGAAGAAACTTTTCATCAAAATCGCTTAAAAGTTTTAGTACACAACACACGTATGTGAGGGTTTTCCTTTCTATTTTTTAAAAAAATCTAAAACATGAGAGTAGGAATTGTCTTATTTACTGGTTGCTAATGGTACAGTTTTTGTTGAAAGGTTTTTAATTACTTATACCCATAATTTGTTTTCACTCTTGTTGTACCAAAATCAATGAAGCAAACTCAGTTTGTTAATAAATTGCGAATGGTCACCTTTTTGTCTATTGTAAGCACCTGTCGTTATAAAACATGTCTGCTACACCTGGAAAGAAGTGCACTGCCTTTGTTTACTGTTCCAAAAGAAAATCACTTTTGGAAGCTGTGTGTTTAATGCATGCAGCTAATTCACCATACTTGTTTGAACACATTGGATATAAATTATTGAAATAAACATTCACCAAAGCAGAAGGCAGCTAACCATCAAAGAAAAAAAAATATCAAAATTTAAACCATTAAAAGCGCACACAGCTTGGGAGATAATTTTAAACATCACCCAGCTTAAAATACCACAGACAATTTTAAAAACACAACAACACCTGAACAAAATTGTCTTTACCTGGCACTGGAAGCCAAAACAAAAGGACGCCAAACTTAATAACTGTTGTGTGGATAACCCAGATATCCTGGCATTGGTAGACCAATTCACACATGTAGTGTCATTTTTTAAAAATCCATTTCGTCAGTTATTCCATAGGAGATAGCGTCAAACCTCTTGATGAATTGTAATTCATTGGTTCCAAATTGCAGTCACCTTTTGAAGTTCAAGATAACAGCCTTGCCAGAATCAGAGCTGTGTGCCATGCTGATGACATGGCTCTCCATATCTCCAGACAATCTCCCCCGTGGTTTCATGTAAATGTGAAATGTGAGGAAACAAACTGGACACTTGTGGGACAGCACAGGTGATATGTCAGTCCGAAATCTTCCAGCTCTACCTCATGTAAGTGGCATTCCAGGAAGGACCAGACCAGAACCATTTTGCAAACATCCACCCACTTAAAATATTGCTTCACCCTAATTCCTCCATTCAGATAAATAGGAGTTCCCATAGGGTTTGGCCAGATTGCATTTGGTATTTGTGTTGGTAATAATACACCTTCAATTACTTCGAAGATTTCAGCTTCCTGGTGAAGACGATTTAACAGTGGAAAAGCACAAATGTAGCAAAAGGCTAAAATCAAAACATTTTAAAGGAGAGATTTAAATACAAGTTTAATTGCTGCATTGAAACCAACTTTCAACTTTTCCTTAATTATGCCCAAAGACTCTAAGCATAGAAAAGGCTAGAGAAATATGCTTTAATTTGTCGGATTTTTAAAACCTTGTGGTTGCAATTTAATCGCACAGTTCAAATAAACTGCAATGAAAGGGAAATATTTACTGGAGTGGATGATCAGGAGTAACTATTCATTTCCTTTCCAAAAATATGCAATTGAGCAGTCAAGTAGGTAGTGATATTTTGAAGATTCCATTCTGTACAGGGAAGACTGAAACAAAGAGGTTCCTGTTGACTTTTGCTACAACTCTCTTATAGAACCTAATAATCCTAACTTCTTTAAAAGTAAATGGTTGTTGGTTTTTGAGAAAAAAGTCAAGATGCACAATATGGAACTTTGTCTGGCTCTCATTTATAACTTTTAGCCAGACTGTAATCCCAGCAGGTGAGCAAAGAACAACCCCGGATTTATTAGGTATTTATAGGCAAAACCTCCAATCATGATGAACTGAGCGCATTATTCTGACAATTAAAGATTGACCAAAACACACAAAATGCAACATTAGTGGGTGTGGTGGGTGTGGGTGTGTGCGTGCCTGTGCCTTTCCACTTTGCCTTTTCAAGCAGTGTCACTTTTCAAAGTGATAAAGAAAAACAAGTCACAATGTTATGAACTGTGCTGCCAAAATATGTGCTGTTTTCTGAGCACAATCAAACGTTCTGATGCTTACCTTTAAAGCCCTGCATGACTTGAGGCCCAGGTATCTGAAATGATATTTACTCCCACGTCAACCTGTTTGAGAACTGAAGTCTTCCGAGGCTCCCGTCAATCTAAGGTAGATGGGTTAGTGCCAGAGAGGCTTGCCTAATGCCAACAGAAGCTATATTTCAACCTCAAATACCGTATTTTTTGCACCATAACACTCACTTTTTTCCTCCTAGAAAGTAAGAGGAAATGTCTGTGCATGTTATGGAACAAATTCCTGCGGGTGGCAGGGGGATCTGCTGCAGTCGTGAGCAGAGGATCCATGGTTCCGCTTCCTTCCCTCCTCCGTGGTTACAAAGCATGGATCCACATGGATCCTCAGGATTTTTGCATTGGGCTACTCCAAACTCACTGTCAGATCACATGTCTGTGGCCACAGCATGAACCACAAAAATCACATATCCACTATCTCATTTAGAATATTTTTTTTCTTGTTTTCCTCCTCTAAAAACTACGTTCGTGTTATGGTCTGGTGTTATAGAGTGAAAAATACGGTACTTTAGTGCTTCTAGGCTTTTAACTCTGCAACCTGAGAAATCTCAGTAGGACTTACTTCTGAGTAGATGTGTATGAGGTGGTTTTTAAAAAAATATTTGAACCTCCCCAAAAGCACTGCTGAAGAGTAGTACATGCATTAAAAAAGTCAAATAAATACTGTGCTATGTTCTGAAAGTTTGAATACTGTCTTTTTTTAAAAAAAATTCTCTCCTTCATCTGTCATGGATGCTTTAGTGGGGGTTTCTGCAGTGCAGAGAGCTGGACTAATAACCTTTAGAGTCCCTTCCACCTCTTTGATTCAATGATTCTTATTTCTTTATGTTTGCTCTATTCCTGCAGAAATTGTAAAAATCAGAAAGAACCTACTTAAAGATAACAATGTCAAAGTTCAGTTAATTTCAATTGCAGAAGATTTTTTTAAATAGTAGTTTGTTTTTTAGTATGTTACTAAAAAATAATCTGCTCCGTGCTTCTTTTGGTGTTTTTTAAAAAATAATATTAAGATTAAAACAAAACTTGAAATTCAGAAATACAAACACATCAGGTGATATCCAACTAAGTCATATTCAGAGTCAACCTGTTTATGTCAATGAACTTAAACCCATTGATTTCAATCTGTATGACTTAGTTGGGTATCACCCAGTATCGCTTTCTAGATATGAAATTATCTGGAACAAAAGAAACACCTTATAATTAAGTTATGTCCTCGTTGTTATCTGCTTGATCTCCCTGAACTTGCTGAGAGTCCAGTCTTTATCTGTGTAAATAAAAAGATAAACGGAAAAAGATAAACGAAAAAGAAAAAAGGGAAAGAGAAATGGTTGGTTGTCATCTGGCAAGCAGCAAATGAGCTATTGGGTCACAATGACTTGCTTTGGGGAAATGTACAGCTTTAGTACAGAAAGATATCCCACATCCCGTGCTATTAAATGAATATAAGGTATTCCTTCATTTAAGTGTCAAATATTCCTAGAATAGAATTTCTAGTAGTTCTGCCAGCCAGTCATCAGTACCAGGGGAGATTTCGAAGGCCTGTTAAATCAATTGCTTAGCAATTTAGACCCTGTGCCGTGCTTAGCTATCTACCTATGAAACAGAGAGAATATTGAAGTGTTTCACTCTGGCTAGATTGTGTTGTGAATAAATTTACGTAATATCAATTTTAAGACTGGATATAGCAAGCGACATTTTTTTTAATATAAGAAAATTTGTATCCCATCCTGTCACTGCAATCACAGTATGTGTTATATTATGAGTCTGCACTTGAGACAATCTTAGATGCAACTCATGGCAATTCAGGAGAATTTGCTGTTGTGTTGACACAATAATTAATAATGAGCTTGCAGAAGGGGGGTTATGGGTTTGTTGTCGTTTTATTGTGAATTTTGTGTTCTCATTTTGTACCTTTGTGTTGTGAACCGCCCTGTGTGTTAAGTTGTGGGTGAACATATCAGATGACACAGCGATTCTTCAAACAGCTCTTGTTTATTCCAGGCCAGAACAGAACTGGGCTGAAGGGTTCAGCCAGCCTGCTAATATAGAGCTCCATTACAACACAACAGTAACAACTTTCTGTTACTATCCAATCACTGAACATCACTTTCAATTCCTTATTTGCATATGCTGACCTGAGTGAAAACTATCTACAGGATCCCCCTGCTGGCCCAGGGTGAGAACTTTAGTACATAACACTGTGATCTTCAGATGAAGGGTGGCATACAAATTTAATAAAAAAAAGTTAGTGGTGATTTGTACCCCCAAAAGGATAGTGGCCACACATGCACAAGAACTTTGCAGATCATTATCCATTGTACCATACCCAAGTCACTGGGGCAGGGGGAGAGTCCCTTTAGCCATTGTGACTGAGCAGTGCAGAGTGCTCAAAAGAAGTTATCACTCAATGACTCTAGGAAGCTTCCTTCAGACAAGTTGTTTAGCTAGCCCAGTGACGACTGGTGCTGGTGGCTTTCTGGGGTCTCCATCAGAAGTCCCCTTTAAGAAAGTGTTTTTATCATTATCATTATTATCATAACAATTTATTATTTATACCCTGCCCATCTAGTTTCCCCTGCCACTCTGGGTGGATCCCAACAGAATATTAAAAGCACAATAAAACACATCAAACATTTAAAACTTTCCTGAACAGGGCTGCCTTCAAAGGGCTGTTATAAAGATGCTGGCAATTAAAATACTTCTTCTAGAACAGGCATAGGCAAACTTGGCCCTCCAGATGTCTTTGGCTTCCAACTCCCATGATTCCTAGCTAACAGGACCAGTTGTCAGGGATGATGGGAATTGTAGTCCCAAAACATCTGGAGGGCCGAGTTTGCCTATGCATGTTGTGGAATATGCCAACAATGCATAGACATTGAAATATCCATTGCTGGTTTTCTGTTTCTTTCTTTGAAGCTCCACGCAGAATGTGGCAGCTCCACCTAGTGAAGAAGTCTTGGTACAGCCTGGGTCTCTGTGGGATTTGAAATCCCTAATTGTACAAGGACAGAGGCAGGGAAGGAGCAGTGGGAAGGGGGGGGGGCAGATCCAGGCAGACACAGTAAGCCCCGTTAATGTCAGTGGGAGAGAATAAAATACCTTTACCTCTCGTTTAAAGGGCAAGGGATACAGGGCCAGATTTAGGTTTGATGAGGCCCTAAGATACTGAAGGTAATGTGGCCCTTTATAAGTCCAGCTGTCCTTTGTCAACAACAAATTATCGCTGTTTTTTGTGTTGAACATATGTAATATGGTAATTTATGGACCTCATAGGTATCTCAAGCCATTTGCACATGTTGTCATACAACCAGTCCATGTAGAATGTAGGCACCCTTTACAGTCATACCTCGGGTTACAGATGCTTCAGTTTGTGTGTTTTCGGGTTGCGCACTGCGTTGAACCCGGAAGTACTGGAATGGTTTACTTCTGGGTTTCAGCACTCACGCAGAAGCACCGGAGCGTGACCCGTGCGTGCGCAGACGTGGTGCTGCGGGATGCGAACGCTGCGGGTTGCGAATGTGCCTCCTGCACGGATCACGTTCGCAACCTGAGCGTCCACTGTATATAGAAATGAGCAAACTAGTGATATTTGAGGGAGCAGGCTAGCAGGCGCGACCCATTACTGACATCAAAGGAGCCTACACAACAGAAAACACTGTTGCTATATGCAGGTTTTATTTTATTTGTTATTTTATCTTATATTTTGGAAATGAACATCCAGGGTTTTTTTCTTTAATTTTTTTGGGGGCCCCCAAGAGAGTGGGGCTCTAAGCTATAGCTTGCTTAGCTTATATGTAAATCCAGCACTGAAGGGATAGCAGAACAGCACATCCTAACTGTGGCATAAAGTAGATCAAGCTACAACTTCTAATATCAACTGAGGTTGATTGTATGCGCTAATTTGTAAAGTTTCTAGTTCCTGGTAATAATATGGATGTTATCTTTGAAGACAGCAAAAGTATTATATACATAAATATTGCCACTTAATCTGGCTAATAAAGTTTGGGTGCTAAAGGTTGGTGCAGAGTATCAATAGGCTGGATCTCTCAAGTGTTACACAGATGGCATTCCCATCCCATAGAATAATAATGAATCTTAAGCACCGTATTGTAATGGCTTTTGGGCAGCCCTCATAGCATATGTTTGATTGCCTTTCCAGGAGAACAGTGCTGCCATCTTGGCTTTAACACAACTTCAGCATTGTAATTAGAGCCATCAACTTTAATTCCTGCTGGGGTTTCGACTGTATGAAGCATTCTTCCTTTCCAGGATGCAAAGAAATGCGTCACTGCTTAATTAGGATATGAATGGAATTTCTTGGTACTCTGCATAATCGCTGTTTGAAAACTGCTGCTGTTATACACACACACAACTATCCCAATGTTAATACACCACAGCAAGTGTGGAGAGCTTTTGCTATAAGCCCCAGCAAACACAGCCAATGACCAAGGACAGGCATAAGCAAACTCAGCCCTCCAGATGTTTGGGGACTACAATTCCCATCATCCCTGACCACTGGTCCTGTTAGCTAGGAATCATGGGAGTTGCAGGCCAAAAAATCTGGAGGGCCGAGTTTGCCTATGCCTGACCAAGGATGATGGAAGCTGTAATTCAGCAACATCTGGAAGGCCAAAGATTCCTCACACCAGTCTTACATAAATACTAGAGGCTCACAGTGAAACACCGATAGAAGATTTGGTTAATTAAAATCAATATGTAGCATTCAGTTTCCTTAGCCCTTGAAGAACAGCTGGTTCCTGCATCTTTAATAGTTCCTTAGGAAAGGGAATTGACAAGCTCCAGCTGCTGAATTTCCTTCTTCTCAGCAACTACATGAAGTGTGATCCTTTCTGTGTCTGCATGGTCCAATGTTCTGATATCAGGCAAGGTCAAATATCCCCCCCCCCCATCTATAAATGTAGATAAATCTCCCCTTTTCTCCTGAAATGAAAGTCAAGACCCACAGGGTCCTGAAAGATGCCGTTCCTTGATGCTGTGTATAATGATGGTGCTACTTGTGTGAGGTTTTTGCTGCACAAAACCAAGGCCTTCTATTCTGAATTTTTACATTTTTAAATAACCTCCAGCAATTGATGTGACTTGCAGATCTCCTCATGTGGCAGTATACCTGCCAGCAGACTTTAAGAGAATTAATTGCAAAAACTTTTTCATGTCTTCAACAGAAAACATAATGGAAATTGATGGAGTGAAGATTAAAGAGAAAAGTAATGGTGAGACTAAAGATAATCCTGCAGTCAAGAAGAAAGTGGTAAGTCATACATTTTTACACTTTGAAATACAGTACTTAAATGTGTTAATGGTACACTCAGTTTAGAAGCAAAGAGATGCAGTTATTGATAATGGCCAATTTCTTTAAATTCAAATATTATACAATGGATAGACATTAGATTATGATTTTTCAGGGTTTTGCACTCATTTTGCCAAGCTCTCAACCTTTTCCTAGTGTCGCTTAGATTTTGGTTTTATCTGCACTAAACATTTAAAGCACTCTTGTACCAATTTAACAGTCATGGCTTCCCCACCCTCACAGTCCTGGAAACTATAGTTTATTAAGGGTGCTGAGTGTTGTGAGGAGACCCCTCACAGAGCTACAATTCCCAGCACCCTTCACAAAGTTCTCAGGATTCTTTGGGAGTAAGACATGACTGCTGATTTAAATGCATCAGTGTGGATGTGACTTGACGCACACTTGCAAATTTGCAGCTCCCCCCTTCAGCTGCCAGCAAGGGCAGCTGAGAGCTGGCAGACATGGGAGCTGGGCTACCAGTGGCCTCATGGACCTCATGGAACACGGTACAACTGCCAAGGCTGCTGTGATTGATTGGAGTGGTCCAACAGCTTCTAGCTTGTCTACATACCTTGGGCACTAGGAGAGGAGGAACTGGATTGTGTCCTTGATCTTCTTTGTTTTGGCTGCACAGCCAGAGTTCTTTGATGGAATCTTAAGCCTGGATGATGAGATACTACATAGCTCAGTTGACAGAGCGTGAGGTTTTTAATCTCAGGGTTGTGGGTTCGAGCCCCACATTGGACGAAAGATTCCTGCATTGCAGGGGGCTGGGCTAGATGACCCTTATGGTCCCTCCCAACTCTACAATTCTTTCTCTCTCTGCGTGTGTTATCCCTGATTGGTGCTGCACTTCCAAAACAGACCACCAGGTCAGGGAGGCTGGGCTGGGGCAATGATCAGCTTCCACAGCCTAGTAGCTGTGGAAAGAGATGGAGGCTTGTCATACATGCTAGAGGTCATTTGGGCACGCTCTATGGTGAGCACAATTGTGGACCTCTGGATATTTGCTGTGCAAACTCTCTTATGGGGAAAAACCACCCGACATAAATAATGCAAACAGAAATAAATCATCACAACCAGAAGGTATTGCGGAGGAAGAAAAAGGGCTGATTCCAAAACACCGTGGAGAACTTGCGGTTTGGCTTCAAAACCAGTAATGGCACTGAGGGTCATTCTTTTTTTTCTTTGGCTCAGAATATGATCCTCGGTGATTTCTGTTGCTCGTTTTCAGCACAAAGCTGAACACTGGAGACCTGCAATTAAAAGACAATTTAGAATTCTTGAGGGTAGGGACCCTTCTGCAAATATTCTCTACTCTTCTCGCAGTTGCTTGTCTCTATCATCAATGAGTCTGTTGAAGTTGACTTGCGCTGTTCAAAACAGAATCCAGGCGGCAAAGTAACACAATGGAAGGTCTGTGCAAGACTGACCAGGAAGGACTGCTTTATCTATTCTTTCCACTTTGCTAGAAAGAAAATCACTTAAGGCCCTTCCAGACTAGTGCTTTTCTGAAGGTGTATTATGCAACTTGTCGCTGACATAACAATAGTGCATCAGTGATGGATTTATACTGGACCATCCACACATCACTGTGCTTTATTAGTTGCTCTGCAATCCTTCTCCAAAGTTACTGTGTTTTTGCTACCTGGAGGGGAGGTGCAACAAAAATGGGACACCTCCCCCACCCAGAATAATTATAGTATGAAAAGTTACACGATTTTAGTAGGAAACTATGGGTCATTCACCTACTGTAAACAAAGCGATATGGCTGCCACAAAACTTTCGTGGGCACAAATGGTGTTGAAAACATGAATGTGTATACCCAGCCCGGTGGCAGGACAAGAACAAATCGTGATGTCTGACTCTGGAGAGGCCTGGGGTATTATCTTCCTTAATACCTTGGGTGCTACAAGAAAACTTTGAAAGAATCAGGCATGCACTCATTCTACTCTGCCTTAACTCTAGAAATGACTGCAAAATGTCAGTCAACCCAATCCAGGGATTTGCAAGGCACCTATACTTTTGGGACCTCTGTGTTAGTTTTCTGGGCTAAAAACAAGCTTGTAATGTGACCCCCCCCACACACACCAAAGTACAGATGTACCTCGGAAGTCGAACGGAATCTGTTCCAGAAGTCCGTTCAACTTTTGAAAAATTCAGAAACCAAGGTACAGCTTCTGATTGGTTCCTGATTGTGCAGGTACGCGGGGAACAATAGCGGAAGCCACACCACACGTTTGGCTTCCAAAAAAAGTTAAAAAACCAGAACACTCACTTCTGGTTTTCGATCATTCGGGAGCCAGAACGTTTGACTCCCAAGGTGTTCAGGAACCGATGTACGACTGTAGTTGAGAATGGATTGGTGTCCTTTAGCTGCCTTTCCTGGCAGCCTGATAGGCATTTATAGCTGGGTGTGGCAGGATGGTGTGTGTGTTTCACACAGAAAGTGTTGGATTCTCTTGCCTCTTCTGGCCAGGACTCAGTAATGTTATTATTGTTGGTTTCTGTCTTGGGAGACAATGGAGGAGTACACCTTTGGGGGTGAAGTCAAACCATTTGAGAGTTACAGTTCCTGCTGTGGCTGCAGAAACCGATACAGGAGAGACATATTTTGCTGCAGCCGGGGCAGAGGAAGGTGTCTGGCTGTGCTGATGCAGATCCACTATGGCATTTCTGCAGGGGGTTGGATTAGATGACCCTTGGGATCCCTTCCAACTCTACCACTCTATGATTCCATGGTCACTGTTGAATTCTGGACCAGATATAGTTTCAAAATATTCAAATCTGGCCCCACAGTGTAAAAATTGAAATTGCAGAAAGTACAAAAAGTATACCTTTCCTAAACTGGAAGCTACAACAATCCAGCTACAATAGGGAATTGTTGTGTTTGTGTTATATGTAAACACTGTTAATGGGAGCAAGAAGGAAGAAGAAAAGTTGTGTCTACATTATAACCAACATTTTTAAATCAGAGTTTTATATATTGATTTGTGGCATAAACCGATTTGAAGCTTACAAGTGAAAAAGTCCCAGTTCACATCCAATTTCCTGCAAAGGGGTGCTTACTATGTGGGGCAGTTCATGGCCATGAATCTGGCTTTGCTTTAGGATGTTTGCACGTCTTCCTGTTAACCATTTGTTTGCCCCACATTTCCCCCAGTGCCTTTCTCCATCGCTTTCCAGACTGCAAAGTTCATGTTCTACAGTTGATTTGTTGCGTTCTGGTATGCGCTTGAATCCCTCCTGCCAAACAGCCTGGAGGTAACCTGCAAGAGTGATGATGCCGCGACTCCCCGACGCAGACCCCCCCCCCCACTCCTGAAGATGTTGCCCCTTCAGACATGACTTGAGACCATTACACAGTGCACAAAACAAGCGTGTGGGGTTTTTCCCCCTTTTCCTTAATCGGACGTAACATGACGCAGCGCAGCCGTTGCATAACATGCTGAGAAGCGGAGCTCAGCCATGTGCTCGAGAACAATCGGATTCTTTCACCGAAGGGAAGCGGCAGGCAATAAGCGAAGCGCCTCCGACGCACCCGGTCTCGTGGACGGGGATTTCCTCGCATCCATCCCCACCCCCGGCAACCCACTCGGGAATGTTTCTAAGCAGCCCGACATTGAGGGGTGATCTTGCGACCCTTCTCCGTGGCTCCGCAGCAACTAGCCAAAGCTATTTGGAGCGGCGCACGGCAGAGGGAAGCCCCTTTCCCAAAGCGTCTCGGCCCCCCCCCCCGCCCCACCATGCCTGCGAAGCCCGGGCTGCCGCCGACTGCGCCCCGGTGGCTGTGCGGCTGGACTCCGGCGCCGCTCCGAATTTGCGTTGGCCGGATCTGGCGGAGAAGGCGGTGCAGGGCCGCTCCCTCCCCCGGGCTGCTGAGCCGCGGGGCCCGGCGGCGCCGCGCCTCGCTCCACCTTTGCAACGCCCCGCCCGCCTGGCGCAGCCAAGCAGGTACCGGGGCGCCGCCGCCGCCGCCGCCGCCACTGTCCATGTGCCCCGGGCGCGCCGGAGGAGAAGGCCCCGCGCCGCCCCCAGCATGACCAACCTCGACCCGCTGCTCCGCACGGGCAGCCAGAGAGGAAGGCGAAACGTAAGGAGCCCCGCCGCGCGGCCCCGGGCTGGCTGGTCCGGGCTGCGGAGCCCGGCGCGCACAGCTGCGCTCCACGTGGCTTTTCCGCGGCTCCCACCCGCGCGCCAGGCGGTTTGGGCCGAGGGCGGGCGGGCGCGGAGGTCGCTGGCGCTTGCATTTCCCGGGGCGGGAAGGCGGGCGGGGGCGCGGAAGAGACGCTCTTCAGATGGGGGGCAGGTGGCGAGAGCGCGGCTGCCCTCTCTCTGGTCTACTGGATACTGGAAAGGGCGCTTTGCACGAGCTCAGAGGCCAGCGTCACAACCTGCGGCTGCGCGCGCGCGTTTCAATGGGGAGATTCTTGCACAGAATAATCCCCCGAGACAGAAGAGCAGGCGCGATCCCTTGGGGACTCGTCCTGCGCCAGCCCGGCTCTTGGGGGGGGGGGAGTGGGGCTGGCACAGGGCTCCAAGCTACATTCAGAGGGGCAGCGGGACTTGCACCAGAGCCCTGCAGACGCGGACTTCTGCTTTGGCGCAACAGCTGTTGGATAGCAGAGCTAAAAATACTGCCCGCCCAGGGTCCTGTCGCCCAAGGAGAAGAACTGTATCGGAATGAGCTGGCTGGTTATTATTAGCCCTCTCTGCGAAGGGGCAGAAAGAGAGGAAGTGTAAACAGAGCAGGCAGAGAAAGTTCTCTGCTCTCCTCTTCCCTCCCACCAGTTTTAATCTCTACCTGTGAGCTCCACTAAGCCCTTGACTTAACCCTTTAGCTGTCATTCCCGGCTGAAAAGAAGCCTCATGCTTGTGAACGAGTTGCAGTTAAGCACATCCCTCCAGGATTATGCTTGCTTCTCCCAGTGCCAGCCTCAAGAAGAGCCCAGTTGGCTTCCCCAGACCAGGGCCAAAGCTGAACATTGTAAAATTGGGGGTGGGGAGGAATTTGTACAGTGGTACCTCGGGTTAAGTACTTAATTCATTCCAGAGGTCCGTTCTTAACCTGAAACTGTTCTGAACCTGAAGCACCACTTTAGCTAATGGGGCCTCCTGCTGCTGCTGCTGCGCCGCCACTGCACGATTTCTGTTCTCATCCTGAAGCAAAGATCTTAACCCGAGGTACTATTTCTGGGTTAGCGGAGTCTGTAATCTGAAGTGTATGTAACCCGAGGTACCACTGTATTTTGCTTGTCTTGCCTTAAAGTGTGCCTTTACTGGTCTTTATGTCTTTATCAACATAGTATGCATGAACAGGAACAGTACCATACATCTACCCCTGCAGAATTTTGACAATTACTGGTGTAACATGTGCACACACCATATATTTAAAGCACATTCTTCCACCCAAGAATCCTGGGAACTATTGTTTGTCTCCCACAGAGCTGCAGTTCCAGAGCTGCAGTTTAGCAAACTACAGTTCCCAGAATTTTATTGGGGGGGGGGGTATTCTTTAAATCCGGAGTGCATATATGTAATCAGCGGTTAAAGGAATAAGCTAGGAAGTTCTCCCTTCAAATCATGATGAGGATGAGCCTTAAACTTTCCAGCTGCCTTGTACACACACCTGTCCTCTGAGCCACACTCCCTGTTTTACATGCAGGGCCACAGCTGTGGGGAGGGCTCAGGGAGATTCCAGGTATCTTCCCCAAATTTTCAGTTTATTTTAAAAATAAAAGCCCTTTTATATGTGCAGATTGTATTGTGAATGAACCTGCAGTGCCTGGGCAACGAGGGCAAAGAAACTGCAATAATTGATAAACATTGGGCCCTTATTTTTAATTTTCAGAAAATAGCATGTTATTTTAACTGAATTTAATTAGATCACTTTAAACCTTGGTTCTTCTGCTCTGGTTCTTCCAAGCAGTAGCGGGCAGCCTGGTGGGCTGGCCGTGCTCACTTGACCTTTGGTCAGTCATGTTTCTGGTGCTTGCCAGAAGGTAGAGGGGGTGGGGAGGGAGGTCATCACAGCGCACCTCCCACCGCCTTGCCCCATCCCCCTCTCATCCAGGACAAGGTCAAGTGAGAGCCGGCATCTCACCACACCATCTGCTCCTGTTCCAAGTTCTTGAGTCCTTTCTCTGAGTCCCCCCACTCAACGCCTTGACTTTTGATGTCCCACAGAGATCATTGTTGTCTCCCATCGATGTGAATGTGCTGGGAGAGATTGAACAGCAATTTTAGAGTGCATTGTTATCAATATGTGGGTGGCATGCAGATTTCTCCTTTCTATAATGTGATAACTCAGAAAATTCAGTTATCTGAGTGGCGAAGAGGACCTCCCCAGGAACAGGGGTTCAGATTGTTTTGAATTGCATAGCTCTTCCCTTTAAAACAACAACAACGCAGATTTGTAGTTTGGGGTCCTTCTGGCTCTTGTTTTTGCTATGTCCTGTTCAAAGTGGCTATAGCCAGGGTGGTATCTGACCAGCTTCAGGTGGTGCACCAACTATTCCTATTCCTTGAGAGGTCTGGCCTAGCCACAGTGGCACATGTCTCAGTCACATATGTTGTCAGAACAGAACATAAAAAATGGCAGCATGCTGATCAAAACAAAGTTTTGTGCCCTGTTTAAGCGACAGAGTACTTTTCTGATTAAAATAAAGGATATTGTCAATCACAAGTACAGTGGTGCCCCGCAAGACGAATGCCTCGCAAGACGGAAAACCCGCAAGACGAAAGGGTTTTCTGTTTTGGAGGCGCTTCGCAAGACGAATTTCCCTATGGGCTTGCATCGCAAGACGAAAGCCCATAGGGAAATGCTGGCGGTCGGGAGCAAAGACTTTCGCCCACAGCCGGCCTTCAGAAGAGGACCTCTTCTGAAGGCCGGCGGGGGGCAAAAGTCTTTGCTCCCCCCCGCCTGCCTTCCCCCCCGCCTGCCCCGGGGAGATTTTAAAATGCTGGAGGTCGGGAGCGTTCGCTGCCGACCCCCAGCATTTTAAAATCTCCCCCTGTCCCGGGGAGATTTTAAAATGCTGGGGGTCGGGAGCGAAGCGTTCACTGCCGACCCCCAGCATTTTAAAATCTCCCCGGGACAACAGAGAAGTCTCTGCTGTCCCGGGGAGATTTTAAAATGCTGGGGGTCGGGAGCGAAGCGTTCACTGCCGACCCCCAGCATTTAAAAATCTCCCCGGGACAGCAGAGAAGTCTCTGCTGTCCCGGGGAGATTTTTAAATGCTGGGGGTCGGCAGTGAACGCTTCGCTCCCGACCCCCAGCATTTTAAAACCCTGTTCCGAAGCGGGGCGGGGGGCGGGAACACCTTCTGAAGGCGGGCGGGGGGGCGAAAGTCTTTGTCCCCCCTGCCTGCCTTCCCAGGGGCTTTTAAATCGCCCCGGACAGCGGAGAAGTCCTCCGCTGTCCGGGGCGATTTTAAAATGCCGCCCGCCAGCATTTTAAGATCGCCTGGACAGCGGAGAAGTCCTCCGCTGTCCTGGGGTTTTTTAAAATGCTGGGGGTGGGAAGAAAAGCCCTTGTCCCCCCCCCAGCCTTCAGAAGAGGTCCGGGGACAGACTGTCCCCGGACCTGGTCTGAAGGCGGTTTCCCTAGGAACGCATTGATTGATTTTCAATGCATTCCTATGGGAAACCGTGCATCGCAAGACGAAAAACTCGCAAGACGAAGAGACTTGCGGAACGAATTAATTTCGTCTTGCGAGGCACCACTGTACTGTTTAATTGGAACCTCTGCATCTTTTGAAGAATGTGGAGTAGTGAGTTTCGCCTTACAACAATCCTTCAAGGTTTGTTAAATTTTGTCTGTGCCATGGAAATACTGGCCCGTCTTAAGGTATCAATCTCATCCTCCATCTGCCTTCTATTTATTTATTTGTATGTATGTATATCATGCATTTGAACACCCAGTGTTGGTGCTTTGCTAACAAACTATGACAGGCTATTATTAGCACAAAATCTGGACTTTAGGCTTGGTGAAACACCGTATGCTGAGTTCATGGTTACCAGCAATCAGATACATTACCTATGGACTTTTCATAACTCTGCTCTGTTGTCACTTTAATCAAATCCATCACCATGACAATAGGTCGGCCCAAATGATCTGCAATGGACAGGTGCCAGGAAACTGGTGAAAGCTGAGCTGTTACATAGCTAAAGTGAAGATGAGAGAAGGAACCACCACAGTTTTAGCCGCTCTCTGGAAATGGCTGCTTGAAAAACACTTCTACGAAAATCTGTATGAGACGACAAAGCACAGTCAAAATCTCATTTCTAATCTGAAACTCTCAGGGAGTCTGCTCTAATGCTGACAGTGGATTAGAGCAAACAAATTGGTGTGGGCATGTTTCTAGGCTGTCTAGCTACTCATTAAGAGAAAGTTACACATTTTTAAATAGCATTTAAGACGTTTTTTATCCTGCCCTTCAGCCAACTGGTTCCCATGGTGCTTTATGACACAACCTTACAAGACAGTTCAAAAGTGGTTGTGTTTCTTTAATAGTTTAATAAAAGCTTACTTTGACAACCACAGAAGCTTGTGGGACTGCGGAAAGGTTCTGAGGGCATTTTGCCAATACTCTTATGGAAAATGGCAGGGCCAGGTTGGGATTTGCAAGTTTTGAAGAAATTTCCAAGAGCATGTTGATCAAAAGTTGCTAATGTGTTCCTTAAAATAATACATACCCAGAAGTCGTAAGCTTGGATCAGGACATGAGTCGGGTCTTGTTTATTAATGTGTGGGGACCAGTTAATGAGTGAAATGGTTAGTTTAGGACATGTCTTTGAAGCTGATTTGGGTCAGCTATATTACTGTGACAGGAAGTGGAAATGAATGCACATTTATTTAAATGCATTTACTTGTTTGTTTGTTTGTTTGATTGATTGATTTCTCAGTTTACAGGCTGATCAATGAGCAACATCCCTACATAATATGCTTGTGCAAACATTTTGAAGAAGATATTTTCAGTACCTGCTACGCCAGAATATTTTAGTTAACTGGAAGAATTTATGTTTATTATGTCTTTTGATTATGAAAGACGATATAATGTTTTAAATACAGATGCTTATTCTAAAATTATTATTTCTTATTGTACTAGTTATAGCTCATATAGAATTTGGCAGGGTATTCCCCGCCCCCCATATTTATTTCTACAAACAGTGCTCAAAAGATATGGTACTTGTTCCAAAGGATGGATTTTAAAGCATCCTTTGTTGTAAAAACTGTAAACCATATTTTTATTAAAAGCCATGTGTGATTTGCCCTCACATGGGCTCCTCTTTTTCCTTTGAAAAGAGTCAATGGGGCAACTCAATTAGATGGGGCGGCATATAAATAAATAATAATGATTATTATTATTATTGATTGATTTAGAATATCTCAACCGTTTCCATTTTTCTTTTTTCATGTTAGGACTGGTCTGCTAGTCTCATTGTTGCTTCTTTGGCTGGAGCCTTTGGGTCCTCCTTCCTGTACGGCTACAACCTTTCGGTAGTGAATGCTCCAACCGTGGTGAGTGAATAAAAGTTCTCAAACCTCTAAGTCCAGGTTGGCCCAGTTTGGTGCAATCTCTCTTGTTACATATGGGATTGTTAGTTTGATGGAGAAACAGAATCATACTTTATCAACCACCAGCCACTGCAATTTATATACATAGCACATCAAACTTTGAAAGTTACCAAGTTAACCATTATACAAATTTGAGTCTTAAGTGCCATAGTGACCCTTATTTTCACGTCAGCTGCTGAAAAAATTGTGGACCTGATTGTCACCTCATTGTTTCAGCCTGCAAGGGAGAAAAGCCACGTCAAAATCAGCTAAATGCCCCAGTGAGATGATTATAGTGGAGTAATTAGCTCTTTCCACAAATATCTGTAAAATGAGTTGAAATAGCAAATACATCACTTCTTGGACTTTTGACAAAGAACAAGCATAGTTTTATGATTAATTTATCCTCGCTTACTTTGTATCATACCAAATATCTTCTAATATTCAAAACTAAATAAACTGCTAACCTTGTTGTAGCCATTCATTCATTTTTATTTTTGTAATTAAAAGGAACCATGCCCTAAGTCCAGTAGAGGGCAATATAACCACAACATTTCACATGTATAAAAACACTGTAGTACAGTAGAAGCTCAGTTGTCAAACCTAATCTGTTCCAGAAGACCGTTCAACTTCCAAAACATTCAACAGCCGAGGCTCAATGGACGGTTGACAAAATCAATTGGAAAAAATGGAGAAACGCACCTCGGGAGCCATTCAACTTCTGAGGCATGTTTAAAAATGGAAACATTCACTTCTGGGTTGTCAGCATTCAAAAGCAGAAACGTTTGACTTCTGAAGCGTTTGACAACCTAGGTTCCACTGTATGTTTATTTCTCGTATTTCTTACTTCCCAGGACAAGTTACATGAACTAAAATACAATCAAAAAGTAAAGCATAATCAAACTATAAGACAAGAACAATATTTGTCACCATCATCATTATATTTGTACCCCCACCCATCTGACTGGTTTGCCCCAGCTACTCTGAGTGGCTTCCAACACATATAAAAACACAATGAAACATCAAACATTACAAACTTCCCTATACAGGGCTGCCTTCAGAAAGTCGTAGAATTGTTTCTCTCTTTGACATCTGATGGGAGGGTGTTCCACAGGGCAGGTGCCACTACCAAGAAGGCCCTCTGCCGCATTCCCTGTAGCTTCACTTCTCACAGTGAGGGAACCACCAGAAGGCCCTTGGAGCTGGATCTCAGTACAGTCATACCTCAAGTTGAAGTTGCTTCAGGTTGAGCGATTTCGGGTTGTGCTCTGCAGTGACCCGTAAGTAACGGAATGCGTTACTTCTGGGTTTCGCCACTCGCGCGTGCGCAGATGGTCAAAATGACATCACGTGGAAGCGGCGAATCGCAGCACACGCAGACGCGGGTTGCGTTTACTTCAGGAAGAATTTGGAGCAAATGATTCAGCAAAGGAAACACAGCCCAGAATAACTAAGGAGATAGTACAAGAATACTTGGCTAGTTTAGATGTATTCAAGTCTCCAGGGCCAGATGAACTGCATCCAAGAGTATTAAAAGAACTGGCAGATGTGATCTCAGAACCACTGGCAGTCATCTTTGAGAATTCCTGGAGAACAGGCGAAGTCCCGGCAGACTGGAGGAGGGCAAATGTTGTCCCTATTTTCAAAAAGGGGAAAAGAGAGGACCCAAATAATTACCGCCCAGTCAGTCTGACATCAATACCAGGGAAGATTCTGGAGCAGATCATTAAGAAAACAGTCTGTGAGCACCTAGAAAGGAATGCTGTGATCACCAATAGTCAGCATGGATTTCTGAAAAATAAGTCATGTCAGACTAACCTGATCTCGTTTTTTGACAGAATTACAAGCCTGGTAGATGAAGGGAACTCAGTGGATATAGCCTACCTTGATTTCAGTAAGGCATTTGACAAGGTGCCCCATGATATTCTTGTAAAGAAGCTGGTAAAATGCGGTCTTGACTATGCTACCACTCAGTGGATTTGTAACTGGCTGACTGACCGAACCCAAAGGGTGCTCATCAATGGTTCCTCTTCATCCTGGAGAAGAGTGACTAGTGGGGTGCCACAGGGTTCTGTCTTGGGCCCAGTCTTATTCAACATCTTTATCAACGACTTGGATGATGGACTCAAGGGCATCCTGATCAAATTTGCAGATGACACCAAACTGGGAGGGGTGGCTAACACCCCAGAGGACAGGATCACACTTCAAAACGACCTTGACAGATTAGAAAACTGGGCCAAAACAAACAAGATGAATTTTAACAGGGAGAAATGTAAAGTATTGCACTTGGGCAAAAAAAATGAGAGGCACAAATACAAGATGGGTGACACCTGGCTTGAGAGCAGTACATGTGAAAAGGATCTAGGAGTCTTGGTTGACCACAAACTTGACATGAGCCAACAGTGTGACGCGGCAGTTAAAAAAGCCAATGCAATTCTGGGCCTCATCAATAGGAGTATAGCATCTAGATCAAGGGAAGTAATAGTGCCACTGTATTCTGCTCTGGTCAGACCTCACCTGGAGTACTGTGTCCAGTTCTGGGCACCACAATTCAAGAAGGACACTGACAAACTGGAACGTGTCCAGAGGAGGGCAACCAAAGGCCTGGAAACGATGCCTTATGAGGAACGGCTAAGGGAGCTGGGCATGTTTAGCCTGGAGAAGAGGAGGTTAAGGGGTGATATGATAGCCATGTTCAAATATATAAAAGGATGTCACATAGAGGAGGGAGAAAGGTTGTTTTCTGCTGCTCCAGAGAAGCGGACACGGAGCAATGGATCCAAACTACAAGAAAGAAGATTCCACCTAAACATTAGGAAGAACTTCCTGACAGTAAGAGCTGTTCGACAGTGGAATCTGCTGCCAAGGAGTGTGGTGGAGTCTCCTTCTTTGGAGGTCTTTAAGCAGAGGCTTGACAACCATATGTCAGGAGTGCTCTAATGGTGTTTCCTGCTTGGCAGGGGGTTGGACTCGATGGCCCTTGTGGTCTCTTCCAACTCTATGATTCTATGATTCTATGATTCTATGATTCTATGATTCTATTCTATAGGATGCAAACAGGGCTCTGGAACAGATCCCGTTTGTATCCAGAGGTACCACTGTATCTGGACTAAGTGATGGGGGTTTAAACAGGGCTGAGGCCATTTAGGGCATTAAAGGTCAGCACAAACACTTTGAATTGTGCTCAGAAATATATTTTGAGCCAATGTAGATGCTTTAGGTCTGTTGATATATGGTCCCAGTGACCACTGCCAGTCAGCAGTGTAGCTGCCACATTCTGCATTAATTGTAGTTTGCCAACAAAGGGACACGGCAAAGCGATGGTATCAGCAATATACTGATGTTTTTGGTGGTGTTTTTGGTGGTGAATACTACTCCAAAACCCCACGAACCCCCTAGACGCAATCAAAAAAACAATGGGAGGACAACATAGGCTATGAGATTAACCCCACCCAGTGGACCTGAATATGGTCTAAACCCCCCTTTAAATCCATATCAACAAAAAGGAAAGAACTCACTCTGAAACTGACCTACAGGTGGTACCTAACACCAACAAAACTAACACTAATATGCCCAGGAACCTCACCTAAATGCTGGAGAGGGTGCACCTCCACAGGCACATACCTCCACATGTGGTGGGAGTGCCCCAAAATTCTGGACAACGGCCATACAAAAATTTGTAAAATAACTAAGCAAGTACTAGAAATCACCCCAGAATTGGCCCTACTAAACATCTTCCAAGACAATAATGCCCATTTACATCACAAAGAACTCATAACCCACCTACTGTCAGCAGCCAGAAACATCATAACCAGACACTGGAGAGACCTGTCAGGAGAAAGCATGGATCAATGGTACCAAACAGTATGGGAAACAGCCTTACTAGAAAAATTAACCAATAAACTGAAACTGACACGGGGACAAATAGAAGAAGACGCCTTCACCCCGGTATGGCTCCCCTTTATCACATACACAGCCCAACAAGACAACAACAAAAATCCACCAATAGCATACGAATCAATATGGCTAAGCTGATCCAAAACACCCACCCATCCCACTCACACACGAAAACAAAGACCACCACAACCAACCACAAATAAACAACCACACCCCAGGCCAACCCCAAAGTCTCTCACCACCAAAGGAACACAAGTGAACAGCAGAGAACCTGCACAAGCAACGCTGACACCAAACCCCACACATATATTAAGTAAAACAGAAACACTGCCACCCAACCCCATATGCACTCTTCTTCCTTCTCTTTCCCCCACATATTTTCATGGCACCATTAGATTGCTACTATACTCTGATTAAACTTATTTTCCATGTCTAGCTAAAAATGGGTTTCGGCAATCGGCCTCGCTTGTCTTGCCCTGCTATCAGCTCTATCAGCCATGCAAGTGGTTTGCTGTGAGTACGTTGATTCTTTTTAAGGAGGAGGAAATCCCTGGCAGGGCAGATGCCATTGCCCTTGTAAAAAGGTGGTTTTCCTAGGGTGAGGCTCATCCATTGCACTTGCAGGTATGCTGACCCCTACGATTTCCCCCATCATGGGAGAGTCAGCTGCATAATTTCTTCCTTTAAAGGAGAAGAAGATAAACTTCTAGGTCTGGTGTTGGTGTTTCTCTGCAGTCACAGAAGCAGGCACCAGTGGCTCTGCCGTGAGTTGTTTTTGGTGGTGAAGCTGTTGGCAGATTGTGACAGTGGCTCATAGGCAGCAGAATAGTACATCATGTGCAGAGGGTGGGACTGTCATTCCCTCAGAACAGACTCCCCCCCCCCATCAATAAAGGAAAAGCCAACCTTTACTGACTAACACAACTAACAACTCAGTCTTGGACACTCCTGAGTACAAAGAGACTTCCAGGTCAATCCACACAGAAAGGAGAGAAAGTTGTACCCCAGAATGAAGAACAGCAACAGTGGGGAGGGGAGGGCTGAATTTGGGTGGAAGGGGGGACATAGGCACAGAAGAGGAGTTAAAAGACAGGGGAGAATGAGATAACCCAGAACCCATGATACATTGCAAATACAGCGGTGCAAAGGCATGTAATGGATTTAGAAACCCTTTTTGTGTTACGATTGTGTAGTGGAAAAGCAGATTTTAGTTTCACATAAGTTGACTTGTCACAGTAGAAATGTGAATATGTTTCCATGGGAAAAGATGAAGACACAAACGACCTACAAAGCAATTTGTGAGATGGATTGTCCCATAGTTACTGGCTCATCCAGGAGCTCCAGGATTGCTTCTATGCCTGGGAGACACCCCACTCCCCCAAAAAAATTAGTGGGCAAAAAATGTCCTTTGACACATCCTTCTAACAAGTGCCTAATAGATGTTGTTCTCAAACTTGCAGCTACGGAAGCTGATTTAGCAGATCTTATTGCTGCAAAATGCACTTGTTCTGGAAGCCTCAGTAGTTCCACGGCTACCAGGAAGCAAATGGAGAACTGATAGAAGAGTTCGCTCTGCTTTGGGCCTCATATTCTCACCCTCATTGCTCCTGTGGCAGAGTCTGTCACTTTGGGGAGTTCTAGTGATGTTAAACGATGCTCAGTTGGAAGTATGGAATGACCTCACTTCCTGTATGTCCCTTTCTGCCCTTTCTATGGATTTCATACCCATTGGCTCTCTGCAGTCCACCAGGCTTCACTTAATGCTTACTCTATGTTCTCCTTTAAAAACAATTATTCAGCTCTCCCGTCTTGGCTCAGATGCTTGTTTGCTTTATTATTTACTTACTCATTTTTATCCTGCCCTTTGCCTATCAAAACCATTGGGTGGTTTCCACTTCCATAAAATATAGCACCTTGTAAAATACAACAATAAAATGGGAGGCCATCGTTGAAACGGCAGTGACTCCCAGGCTTCTAGCGTTCGCATAGAAACACCTGGAAGTGGGGTCCCTCTCCCAATGCCTAGCTGACATATGCCTTTTCCTCTGTGGTTTTGGCTTCTTTGACTGGCTGTTGTGTTCTGCTATGGTTTATTTTTACTCCATCCTCATTTAAGCAATTAAAACACTTTCACCCTCAGACCCTGGGAGCCAAACGGGATGTTCCCAAGCTTGTTGGCTTTCTCTCAGAGGTCAGTTTAACAGCTGCTCTGCAACCTTTTCCATAAGTACCAGCAGTCTGACTCCATTCTCCGTTGCTGGCTCTGAACATCAAGAAAAGCTTGTGGAGCAACTTTTAAACTCACCCCTGGGGGAATGCGGACAGAAGCTGGCGAACATCTGGTTTGGGAGGAATCTTCCCTAGGAAATGTAGCCTGCTGTTGGGAAACAAATTGAGAGCATATGGGTTTTCAGATGGAAATCAGTCAGTCTTGCATTGCATCACAGCAGTTAAAGCTTAGCACATACCTGCCAGAAGCAGTGTGCCAGGTTCTGCATGCCCAGCTGTTTCTGATAGTAGCACATAGTATAGTTTGCTATTATTCAGCTGGAATGCTGGAATTAGTCATGGTGCAGTTGTGTTTATCTCGCACCTTTGACCCCATTACTTGCACTTTGCTTGCTGGTGAAATCCATTACATGCTTCAACAGTTTATCCAGTAAACATTGGCAGTAGTACATTCAGCAGGTGATATCTTCGGCCTCTCTTCTGTAGAATTGTGGCAGGTTAGGTGGCTGTAAGAAGCAGGTATTTTTACTGTACAGGACTTTTATCATGCTACCCACAGCAGCACCATTCCCTCCAGTAGCAACTTGAGGGGATGAGTGCTTTTCTGTCTGGAAGTGAAATGCGGGCACCCAAAAGTATTTGTTCAAGCCGCTCCCAAGAGCAGCCTTTGCCAACCTGTTTTTTTGGACTATAACTCCTGTCAGCCCCAGGCAGTTGCAGGTAATTACATAACCCCTATCAGCACATTCCGGGTGTTATTTTGGAACAATTTTAAGAATATAACCTTCAAGCAGTGGGAATGATACAATCAGCATCGCTCTTAGGGGACAGAAGTTTCAAACATCAGCCGCTCATAAAAGTCATGATTTGTTCAGTATGGAGCTTGTGAGTTTCATGAAATACCACAAAATAGCAAATAGCACCATGCTATTGTAAACGGCTGTTTGGTTTGCTACCCTGGGTGCGTTGCCAGGATCATTCATTAGTATAAATGCTTTACTATAATATTGGACTATATTGTTAACGTTAAACACAAGATAACTGGCAGCTTCACAAAGAGCTCTGGCATGTTTTTGCTCAAGGATCAGCCCTTCAGAAACTGCTTCCATTAAACAATTGTAGAAAAAAGCACGATCTCAATACAGTTAATAAGAGCTGGCAAAATGTCAGTCATCAGAACACACGTAGTGTCCATGTTCATTAGCGTCTCCAGACTTTTCATTTGGCAGGATTCTTGGTCATGTGGAAAGAGCCCTCCATCTATGCCCTGTGCTCATTCATTGTGTGCACCAATATTAGTTTGTATTAAATTAGGGTTTTAGTTGTTGTTTTTAAGGACACAAAATATAACTTGAAATTTTTTAAAACGCAAGTATCAGTTTAAATAAACCTGACTTAAAATTTTAAATGGTAGATTTCAAATGATATTAATCTGTACTGGACATCATGGTTCTAATCACTTTAAATGTTGTTGTTTGTAGTTTGTAAAGAAGTTTTACAATGAAACTTGGGAAAGAAGATATAACCAGTCCATCCCAGAAGAAACGGTTACCCTGCTCTGGACTATATCTGTTTCTATTTTTGCCATTGGTGGGCTTGTGGGGGCTTTAATTGTTACTCCAGCTGTCAAGTATTTTGGCCGGTAAGCAAATAAATGTGTCTTGTGATTTCCTTTCCTTTTCTTTTCTTTTCTTTTGTAATATGATGACTCAAAAGCAAGAAAAACAAATGCTTTTCTCTACTTTGCACTTCTTTTTACTTCTGTATGCAAGACTCTTGCCTTTAAAAATGTAATCTAGGTACTTCCCAAGATCAAATAGTTATGGTTACATTGACACCAAGTAATAACTTATATGAAGAAATGAATGAGGTTTTTAAAAAATCGAAATAGAAGGGTTCCCCCTCCTATATGGTCATGCTGCTTCTTGGATATTTGGTCTTATTAATGAGCTAATTTTTATCATTTAAATGTTACCAATAACGCAAAAGTGGAAAGCTGCATGTTTTGTGCTGTATCTTTCATGCTGCACTGAACATTGTCATATTGTGTATGTCTGTGAGAAGATGCTCAGTTGACCACTTCCCTATTGGAACATCAGAAAATCACCTTTTAAAATGTGTCATCCGAATATATGCAGCTGCCTTCAGCTGAATCAGAGAGACTTGATCTAGTTTAACAAAGTTTATCTGTGCCCCACTGTGTCTGGAGATGCCAGGATTGAACCTTCTGAATGCAAAGCATGTGATCTTCATCCCCTGTTCAGATAGCGAGTGAGGCCATTTCACACATTATGCAACAACAAACCTGGATTAGCCACTTAAATCAACAGGGAACAGTAGCCAGTAAGGTTTCTCTGATGGATGCACCCTCATAGCATCGGGGTTTCCAAACGCCTAGATGAGTCGTAGTGAGAGATTTTCTATCCAGGTCTTTTCTTGACAGCATTTACAGTTCAATATCCAACATAGTGGTGAGCCTGTCAGACAACACGGTGACAAATTGTGCACATAGTGATAAATGAAGAAGAGTTGTTTCCAAGAAACTGTCTAGATCTAAAACCATACATCCTACGTCCTCAATCTGGTACTGAAGTACTCATATCTTTGTAGTCAGTCGTGGGCAGAAGGTACACTGGAATCTACAGGTGATTTTGAAGAAGATTAGCAAGGATTTCTGACCCCCAATTGATCTGTCTGTGACTGATGGCTGGCTGCACCTTTCCATCTAAGTTAATAAACATGCACATTGGAGTATGTTCACAAAGGGCCAAACCGTACTTTATGTTATGTACTTTGTTAGCCACATAACGGTATCTTTGAAGTGCATGGGTTTTTTCAGCCGTTTTCGTGCCTGTGTTTGGATAGTTCCTGGAGGTCGTAGGTGCAGCTGCCTTGCATTTAAGAACCAGCTGTGTCTTTAAAGGCACAACGATGCACTACAGAAACATGGGGCTGCCACCCAAAATGGCTGTCCTGTGTTGAGCTTGCCCACGATCTCTTGAGTCCACCATTACCTCATCCAGATATCCTTGTGCCATGTGTTTTCTCCTCCCATGCCAGCAGATGCCGGTGATGGCAGTGTGGAGAAATACACAGACTGATGTCCTAAGACTTGTTCTGGGTGCAGCAGATGTTCCAGAGGGCGAGGGAAGGACCGGGCATAAGGCCACCATTTTGTCAAGTGACTGGTGTTTCTTGCAGCATGTAGTTTCACCCTTGCTATGCCCTTGTCCATTGATTCAGTGAAGAATGCCTGTTTAGTGCATCTTTGGTATGTTGCATAAAGCATGCCACCTTTGACTTCTGTCGTGTTTGCAATTGCTACTGAAGTATTTTGATCACAAATGTGGTTGACTGTGTATGTGAAAAGCTGCTGTTTATCTGATGCTGCAAACATGTAATGTTGTTTTCTCTTAGGAAGCATACACTGCTGCTAAATAATGTGTTTGCCATTGTGGCTGCCTTGCTGATGGCATTCTCTCAACTGGCAGGAGTCCTTGAAATGATTATTCTGGGCCGATTCATAATGGGCATTGATGGAGGTATGGTTTTGTATTTGTTGCATTTGCATGCCAAGTATATTCTGAGCAATCCCTGTTCCCCCAGAGCCTGATATTTCAGTTGAACTTGCCGAGATCGAAGAAGGGTCAGAGACCCCAAATGCTTAAAAACAGAATGTATCTGCAAGAGCCAGGCTGTGGGATGTGTTTTCTTGGCAGAGGATATATCAATCACCAGAACATTGTAATCCTTCTCAAAACAGAGTAGGTTAGCTGATTTCTCTGCTTATCCCTTGCGTGGGAAAGGGGATTTCCTGATCTCAAGAAGTACCTCATAACATTATATCCAGGGCATTGCAATCTTTTTGTGAACATTCTGCAAAGACCTAAAGTGCTCTGACGAATGAGCACTTCCAGGAGAACTGAGAAAAAAGTGTTCTGCAAATTATGGCCTGGTTACAGCAGAGTATACAACAGAGTATGCAAAGGTGGGCCTCCATGACTAAATTTCAATAGTGGCTTCTTACACTTTCTAAAAATACCGGAAAGATTTCTAATTTTGCTTATATAGTTCTTTAGGAACACATGGGTTACTTTGCAGGTAAATGCTTCTGCATATGAATAAAAAATAGTGGAAAAAATCATATTAAGTACTGCTAAAAATATATAACGTGCTTCATATCTTCCTACTTACCTATATGAAGATAGTAGATTTAACAATGTTTGATAATATTTTAGATTTTAAACTTCTTTTACCGAAAAGCTGTCTTTTATCTCTGCCCCCTTTCACAGGTGTATCTCTGAGTGCCCTCCCTATGTATTTGAGTGAAATTTCACCCAAACAGATCCGTGGTTCGTTAGGACAAATTACAGCAATCCTCATCTGCGTCGGTGTCTTCAGTGGACAAGTTTTAGGACTACCTGAGATATTTGGAAAGGTCTGTAATATTCTGAATTGCACTTTTACTGTCGTAATGAGGCTGAGTTAGAATCCTAGAATTGTACAGTTGGAAGCGCAGCTGGGAGTCATCTGGTCCCAACCCCTTTGCAATGCAGGAATCCCAGGGCACGCTCAGCTCAGGGGGGAGATACACCAGACAGCACTCAAGACAAAGTATTGTCCATGGCAACTGTCCTTAGCCACAGACAAATTTTTCCCCCAATAACCAGATTCTCCATAGCTCAGACAGACACATAGTTCCTCTTCCGATTTCCAAACTCCCACAAGGATAGAATTCTGCAGTACTAGGCAAACAGTAAATAAGAAAGCTGCAAAAGAGCTATCCCCATGCATGTGCTCATAAGTTCAATATTTACTGACTAGAGGAACACAAGGGCGCATAAGGGGTGTGACAGCGGCCACAGAACTTTTCTCAGTTTGGGTGCAACCTGCCATTAGCATGGAAAGGGAAACCCCAGTAACAGTGGCATGTGACTGAAGGTGCAGGTCATCAGCTGCAAATTCACCCTTAAAACCTTTGGAGCAAACAGCAACTATTCTGGCCAACTATAAATGATAAGTGTGCAAAGCAGTTGAAGTGCAACAAAGGTCTGAATCAGGTTAGGAGTTGCCCTTCTGGAAGAGCCCACAGGTCTTGGATATAGCAAGCCTAACTTCAGACTGCAACGGATAACAGGTGTTATGACCACATGATGGCGATATTGCTCTGAGTAAATGCATCTGATACCTTGAGCGGTTTTTTATCTCAGTATGTTATTCTTTATTCATTTATTCCGACATTGATCTTTAGTGTCCATATATAGCAGATGCATGGAATTGGAAAGGGTAAAAAGCGTGAGGCAGCTTGAGATTAAGTGGCGCCCTAGGCAGACATCTGAAACGGGATGTGAAGTTGAAAGGGATCAAAAACAATCTGTTAAATGCAGCTCCCTGCTTCAAGGCAAGACAGTCCCCCCAAAGAGGAGGCTTTTATCAGGGGCTTTGAGGTCCTCTCTGCAGCCACAGCATCCTTTTCGTGCTTCACTCAGATTCTTCATCTTCACAGCTAGCAAGCTATGCCCTTGAAGGACAAGGGGACTCTCCTGCAAACCTCTGCAGCTACTTCAACTCATTCCTTAGCCAGGCAAAAAGTGTAGAAGTTGCAGTTTGCAACCAAGGAGAATGTTTGGACTGGCGTAATTTGTTGGCTGGGGGCAGCGGGGTAACTGTTTTGGAATGTGGGGAGATTTTGGAGGTCAACCACATTATGTATTGAACAGGATTTGTATACTGCTTAATTGTAAATAAAGCCTCTAAGCAGGTTAGCAAAAATTAGCAATGGGTGATATTCAATGCTAGTCCTACTAAGAGTCCTCACTGAGTTTAATAGATATGAATAACACAAATGTGAGAAAGTCTATTCTGAATACAAACCCATATATTCTGGAAAGCTGTTTGTTCACTTTGTGTTTAAGAGGACCCCTCTTAAGATATCATAACCAAATTTTGCATTATGGTTCCAGAGATGGAAGGGCAGGTTTTTGTCTATGTTGGTATGCAGTTGGGTACCATTTTCCGACTCTTTCAAAACTTCATTGATTTTAATTTCAAAACTGCACTGCTTTTTTGGTCAAGGGTAGAAATAAGTTTGTTTGTTTAAAAAATACAATTATGTATAAAATCAAAAGCTAACATATACATTATGAACTAAAATTAGAGATTAAAATACATGTCATCTTCACATGTCTAGGTAGGTTGCCTAAACAAAAAGGGGTTTAGCAGGTGCTGAGGCGAGTACAGCAAACATCTAAAGTCAATAGGCATGGAGTTGTAAAGGCTGTCGCACTAAAAGACTGTGGGTAACTCTTGACGTAATCTTAAGTGGAGCTCAGACCTGGTACGTGATGTAGGTGCTGTTGAACCAGTTGGAAACAGTGACTGTAGCGCTATCATAGTTGCATGAGAGTAGGCAATTGCCAAGAAAATTCCAAACAGTTTTTAGATACCAAATGTGAGGGGATTGAGAAGCAGAAAGTTGACAGGGGAAAGTCATGACTCATGAGGGTCTCCCAAATGCTTGAGAGTTGTTTAGAACCACAATATTACAAGCTCAGCTAGAATGTATACTGAATGCCATGGGCGGCTACTCAGCCCTGGGAAAGGGGTGAAATAACAACAACAACAACAACAACAGTTTATTATTTATATGCTGTCCATCTTAATGGGTTCCCCTGGCTCCCCTGGGTGGCTTCCAACAAATTAAAACACAGTATGATTGGGGACAGCGTTAGTGAAGGGAAACACACAGGCAAGTTGTAAAAAGACAGACTAGTAGAGATAAATGGTGAATAATATAGCATTGAGAGCTAACTGCTAGGGCTGGGTGAAACAGCAATATGTCATCCAATGCCAGTCTGAAGTCCATATCATGAAACTGGTTTCCTAATTTTTGACCTGGCAATACATTGTGGATCATTATATGTGTGTGTGTGTGCTGTTCAAAAATCACGATGCAGGAAAACCTGTGAAGCCAGCCAGTGCCTCTATAGCTCCATCCTTATTTCAGACATCATGATATATCAGTATATCACAATGTTTAGCTGGTGATATTTCATGATGCTGGAAACCAGATATCACCCAGCCCTACAAACTCTTGCTCCTACTATTAGCTGCCTCTTCAATGGAAATTATAGGTTAGTCCTTCCTGCTCCCCCAGTCTACTGTGTGGCGACTTTGACCCTCTAGCCCATGGGTAGGCAAACTAAGGCCCAGGGGCCGGATCCAGCCCAATCGCCTTCTAAATCCAGTCCGCGGATGGTCAGCATGTTTTTACATCAGTAGAATGTGTCCTTTTATTTAAAATGCATCTCTGGATTATTTGTGGAGCATAGGAGTTTGTTCATATTTTCCTCCGAAATATAGTCTGCCCCCCCCCCCACAAGGTCTGAGGGACAGTGGACCGGCCCCCTGCTGAAAAGGTTTGCTGACCCCTGCTCTAGCCTGCCTGAATTTGACCCACAAGCAGAGAGCAGACATTTTTCATGATTATGCCAATAACTCAAGAAGGTCGTAGAACGAGGTGCAGAATCTCGGGGTTGGAGGAAAACTTGACTCACACATACCCAGTACAGAAATTGGTTAAGGAATAGGGCATCAGCAAAAGTCATTTGTAGCATAGTGCAGCGTAATGGAGCAGGAAGCCTATTAACACTTAAGGGCATGTTTGTAGAATTAAAGCTACATCTTGGAAGGAGGCGCAGGAGAAAACCTCCACGAAATGGCTTCCATTTCTGATTTCAGAGCCCGGGTTAAGCGGGACTCCCTGGTTAGCCTTAACCAAAATGCCATTCAGTTGAGAGTGCTGGTGGGAGTTTGCACTCTGGAAGGGTGGGGTTAATTGCGGTTAAGTAATTGGCAACATTGCATCTCTACCAGACGCATAAGAATGAGGGTGCAAAAAGCAATTAACGAGCTAAATGGCTCCAGAAGATTAACCATGTTAGCCTGTTGTGTCAAGAAAACAATAACAGATAAGCCTGTGGAACCTTAAAAGACTTGTACTAAATGTATGAGGTGCCAAAAATCATTGGACTTTCTTTCTTTCTTTCTTTCTTTCTTTCTTTCTTTCTTTCTTTCTTTCTCCTTGCATTATATTGACAAGTGGTAATGAAAATTCCATGCAGGGTTCAGACCTGCCCTGGTAGTGATTGGCCACTGCCAGTTTGGGTGGCTTTTAAACAGGACAAGTTTGTGGAAGATCTGTTGCTACTAGCCATTGTCAGAGGCGACATTCACTGGGAATCACAGTTGGGGAGAGTGTTGCTGGGGCACAAAGGTCCTGCCCCCTGGCTTCCCCCTGGCTGGTCACTCTGGGAACAGGGTACAGGATTAAATGGGCCTCTGGCTTGACCTCGGAGCGCTTACGTTCTCATACAACAGGTCAAACGATCTTCTGTATTTGCCCAATTAATAAATATGATCAGAAAAATGAAAAGCTCAACAAATATTTCTCCCCTGCTCCCAATTTTCTAGTAATTTAGTGCCGTCCTAACTTGCTATCTTGATTTTCAGATATCAAAAGAAAACAATACGTTTCCATCCCATTCTTCTTAGGTTTGCATAGGCTGTGGGAGCAACAAGGGAGACCCAATGCCACTGGCCCATCAGTGTAGCCTGCAACATGGATCCTGAGCCTGAGTTGGCAGAGGGCTGACCTCCCAGTTGCTGCTAATCCATGCCTCAACATCAGCTTCTCTCCTCCCCACCCCCCACCCCCACATTGCGCATAAGCAGGCAGCACGGAGGGAAATATCAGCAGTTTTTCACCGTTTCTAAGCCAGAGGGGGAAAGCTGTAGAGCAATGTTTACTGAAGGAAGGTCAGTGGACCTGAAAGAGAGCCTGAGATGACATGGCTCTTTAGCCTGTGAAGAATGAGGAAAGAACGGCTCTTTTGACACGTAGCCAGTCAATTTAAGGAAAGGTCTGTACAGTATTGCTTTTAAAGGTTTTTTAAAAAATGTTGTGATACACAGAGAGAGAGGGAGATGCAAAAGCTCGCAATGCTTTGTGAGAGATCATTATGTAAACGCCTTCATTTTGAAATAAGACACTAAAATAAACATTTTGCGGGCTCTTGGAGGGCAGCTGCTGGCAGTGTGCATTCGCTTATTCCCACCTCCAAGTACAGTCATACCTCTTCTTGCGAATGCTTTATGTTGCGTTTTTTTCAGGTTTAAAATGTGGCAAACCCAGAAGTGTTTACTTCCGGGTTTCGCCGCATGGGCAGAAGCGTCTGTGCAGTTCACGCATGCGCAGAAGTGCTCTATCATGCCTCGCACATGCACAGAAGCGCCGCTCCACTCTGGTTACGGACTTTTTGGGGTGCGAACGACACCCCAGAACGGATCGTGTCTGCAACCAGAGGTACCACTGTATAAGTGAATAATAGTAAATTATTATTATTATTATTAATTTTATTTTATTTTATACCCCACCCATCTGTTTCCTCAGCCACTTTGGGCGGCTCCCATTTAAGTGTTAAAACAATACAGCATTAAATACTAAAAACTTTCCTAAACAGGGCTGCCTTCAGATGTCTTTTAAAAATAAGATAGCTGCTTATTTCTTTGACACCTGATGGGAGGGTGTTCCACAGGGCGGGCACAACTACCGAGAAGGCCCTCTGCCTGGTTCCTTGTAACTTCACTTCTCGCAATGAGGGAACCGCCAGAAGGCCCTCAGCACTGGATCTCAGTGTCCATATAGGAGAAACTAAAGAGGTTTAACCTGGAAACATCATGGAGATGGGGGAGAAAGCTGCTCCTTGTGGCCCCAGCCATTGTCTGTAGACCCACCTATTCATGTGGTCAGCCCACCCTCAGCCCTGTTTTTTATGTGTATTGTGCATGCATATGGCAGAATGGGGAGAACCAGCATATATATGGTCCGCACAGGTAGATTTCTTGTCCTGCATCAACCTTTCCAACCTGCTGTCCTCCACATTGTACCACAGCTGCTGTCAACATGGCCAACGGTCAGAGATGATGGGATTTGTGCCCTCTGAATGTTGTGGACCGCCAGGGTAGGGAAGGTTGTCATACGCTATATGTCTGTCATAGCAGACCTTGAACCTTGACCTTTCCTTTCCTTTCCTTTTAGTAGTGCATAACTGGGATACTATTAAGTATGAACTTTGGAGTCACAAATTTCAACACATGAGTTCAGGTTGATCAGTGTCATCTAAGTCTTACCAAGTTGGGGGTTTTTTAACATACACAATTTTGAATATTTTGCTAAGAAAATGAATAGTGGGTCTTGATTTCAAATGAGAAAGTCTCATTTTATAAAATAAAATGAGAAAATAAAACTATTTTATTTCAGACACTGGCAAATCATCGTTTTTAGTGTTTTACATTCAGCTGCCACTTTATGCCTTTGCAAAGGATGAAATTATGCTAATTGAATCGCATGAATTTGTCCGATTGTTGAATCTGTCACACATGAGTAATACTGCTTAGATAAAGAAATAAAAGCATGCTGAAATTATAGCATATTTCTAATTTGTGTCTCAGATGTATTAAACTGGTAGAAGTATTTGAGTATTTTTAAAAAGTGATATAGAATACCTGTCAGAAGGGGGGGAAACAAATAAAAGAATGGGAGAAGGATCGTTCCTCCTGCATTTTAATAGTAAGTAAAACTACTGCTAGAAAATCAAAGTAAGCTATCCAAATAAGCTATAGAGTGCTTTATTTATTAGGGTAATACTATCAAAATAACAGGATTTTTTTGTTTTCAAGAAAATAGGCCCTTGTGTACTTGATTAGAAAGAGAAGTCTGTATCATATTTTTAAAAATCATTGGGTTGAAAGAAAAAAAATGCATCTTCAATATGCAAACCAGCTGTGAATCAGGGGCGGAGCTTTATGCTCCGGCACCGGGGGCAGAGAGCAGGCGGGGGCGGGCTGGCGCATGTTCTGGGGGCAGGGTGCCCAGCGCGGGGGGGGGCAGCTGCGATGGAACCCCACCGGGATCGCACTGCCGGGGGCAGGGTGCTCCCCCCGCCCCCCTCGTCCTCCAACAGTGCTGTGAATTCACTCATTTATATGTAAGTTCTATTAACATTTATTGGACAGAGAAGTGTGGGCAATATACCAGTCCTTGAAGTCAGATACATGAATTTACTAACACGGTTACTAAAAGAGCATTGTGGCTGTTGATAGAGCAACCCTCTATCAATTTGCCTAATCTGTTTTAAAACCGTTTAGTTGCCTCTATCACCACATTGTGGCAGTTGACCCAGTAAGTTGTTTGAAGGTAATCTTTCCCTGAACCTTCCTTGCCACTAAGTTTGATCGGTTCTACTATTGTAAAAGTTGGAGAAAAAAGAATATCTCTCTGCTCCCCCTAGTCCACTCTTAATTTATAGAATTAATATCTGCTTTATTGCCCCACGCCCCATAAAGCAAATCCCAAACAATTTCCGCTTTCCTTCTGCTCCAGCCCTCGACTATGTTGGTGAGCTTTTTATATATTTTCTCCAACTCCTATCTTTTTCAAATGTGGGGATGTAAAATGCAATCTGAAAAGTGGCTGATAATCAGAGTGACCTGACAGTTGAAGCCCTGTTTGGGAGGTATCCAGATTGTTTGCAGATCCATGGACACAAAGTTCTGTTGGTTAGCGCTAATACACCAGCAGCAACCCTTCTTGGAGTTCAGCGATCCTGCTGCTTCCCCTGCATCAGCACAGCATCCCTAGAGTGGACATAAAGGGGATGTCTGGACCAGCCAGTCGGAACTTCTTGTTTCTCCTAGGCTGGGACAGGCTTCCTCTGCATGTGACTAGAGGTGGACGTGACCTCACCTGCCCAGGTAACAAAAGAGCAGGACTGGTCAGCCATATCTCTCTTTCTCTCTGACCACATTCATCTAAGAAGCAACATCTGCTTAGCCTAAGATGCTCTCTTGGCTTGCAGAGAGGACAAAGGGGCTGTCTCCTTATGGGATATTACTTTTCTAACTTAAGTCTGCCTTCTGGAATCCAATTGTGAACAGAATGTGAGTGAGTAAACTCTTTTTATACTTTTATAGAAGACTGTGTTGTGTCTATCTTTTTATGAGGGACTAAATGGGGAATTACCGGACTTCCGGGGGCGGCGCGAACGGCAATGGCGGTCCTCTTCTGAATGGGAGAGGAGGCTCCGCAGGCAACGGGTCGTCCGCTACGGCGAAGCGGAGACCCATCCTGGAAAACCCCAGGCGGCAAGAGCCTGGGGTCTTGAGGCTCGGTGGGCGCCTTGAGCGACCTTCCAAGCGCAGAAGGAACCCCGTAAGGGGCTCCGGAGCGCGGAGGGGGGTTGCGGCGCTGAGAGCTGCTTCACAGCCTGAGGAGCGAAGCCGCGCTGCTACTGTCGGTGAGCGCTGATCCCTTTTCCTGCTAAATTACGGATTCGGACGAAAAGCAATTAACTTGTGAGTAAAAGACTGAGTCACTCGAAATTAGAGACTTTAAAGGGAAAATTTAAATTGGCTTGAACTTGGCTGAAAGCGGAGAGACGTGGAAGCAGGAAGTCCGTCTTCCGCAGCCATTGAACTTGAAAAAAGCAATCAGCTGGAGGAGTGGAGGCTGAAAGAAAGACCCTAAGTTTTACAGATCTAAGCATCTATTGAACTTGCATCTTAAAGTAAAGACTTTAAGCTAAAGATTTGGGATTTTTACTTGCACTTGACTTTCCTCCTTTTATTGGATTACAAATTAGAAGGTGAAACCCAGAGTCAGGAGCTGCCTGAGCACTAAGGGAGCTGTCAGTACTGCAGATTTGGATACTGATATTGGAACTTGAAACAATCTGAGGGTATTGAGACCTTTTAAATTTGAAACATTCTTTTTGGAGATAAATAACCACTGTCTGTAACAAAGTGACCATTTATAAACTCTGCTAAACATTTGTATTTGAAGGTTCTTGGACATTAAATTAGACTCTGAAAGACATTTTAAGCTCCCTCTAGAGGATTGGATTAAAACAGTGACTTTACATGCACATTTTACTTTCGATTCCCTTGTTGTCTGCTTGCTCTGGACCTTTCCATTCCCATGGGAATAACTCAGTGTGACCTTGACTGACAGATAACGTTGGAATGAGTGGCACAAGAAAAAGAGGGAGAGCTAAACAAACAACTTTAACAACTCTAACCTCAGCCTCACAGACACGTAGATCATCTGTACCTACTTTGCCCTCAGAAGTGGAGGGAGAGGGCGAAGCAGAGCAGTTACAATTGGAAGATATGGCCTCAGGAGCATCTGTTTCTGTTCTAGACAAAATTTTTGAAAAATTGGAAGCTTTGGACAAGAAAGTAGATGCGCAATCAGCAAAGATTGACAAAAACACAGAATGTCTAAATAAATTAACTACACAAGTGGTACAGAATGCACAAGCAATTGGACAGTTAACGGAGGCCTCAGCAGAAAATCGGAAATTGACTGAGGACACCAGACAAAAATTAGAAAATTTAGAGCAAGAGGTAAGACCACTCACTAAACAAGTTGGGGAACATCAGATTTATCTCTCCATGATAGAACTGCGAAATCGTGAGAATAACTTGAGGATTAGATCTCTACAAGAGGCAGAAGAAGGACATCTAACTGAGTTTTTGACCAAAGAAATCTCCAAGTTCTGGAATTTGGAAGAAAAGGACTTTAAAATCGTGTCAGCTTTCAGACTTGGAAGATTCATAAAGAAGGAGAGGCCCAGAGACTGTTTGATAACATTGAGATCAAAGGAGGAAAGGGATAAGATCTTGGGACTACATTTTGTAAAATCACTGGAGGTTTTGGATAGAAGAATTGAAATTTATAAAGATATCCCAAGACTACTGCTGGATCTTAGAGCCGCCTATTCTGAACTTGCTAAACTACTAAGGAGCAACGCAATTCCATTCAGGTGGGAATTTCCCCAAGGAATATCTTTTACCTTTAGAGGGAGAAAGGTTAAAGTAAGAACACTGGAAGAGAGAGACAAATTTCTATCTACACACGGAGAGGACCTTCAAAAAGGAATTGAACTACCTTCTGGGCCTGAGGCAACGCCAGTACCAACATCAGCACCTGTGGAACCTGAAGATCCTGAGAACAAGATACCACCCCTTGAAAAATAACCAGATAGTTCAGGATGTCTCTGCAACTGTTGAGCTGGAATATTAATGGTTGTAACATTCCGGAAAAAAGGAAGAAAATATTTCATATATTAAAAAAAGAACAATTGGACATTATTTGTTTACAAGAAACACATGTGACGAGGCTCCACAGAAAAGTGTTAATAAATAAAAGATTGGGCCAGGAATTTGTATCGTCGGACAAAGTTAAGAAGAGAGGTGTGGTGATATATGCAAAAGAGAGCCTGTCACCTAAATTCCTATTTAAAGATGAACATGGAAGAATTTTGGCTATTGAGATACAATATCAAGGAGAGAAACTGCTGATATTAGGAATCTATGCACCTAATGAAGGGAAATCGGAATTTTACAAGAAGTTGCAGGAGACAATGCTGGACTATCTAGACTACAACAACATCATAATGATGGGAGATATGAATGGGGTCGTATCAACTAACATGGACAAGTCACAAAGTCAAAATGTTACAAAAGACGGCAGACTACCTAAAACCTTTTTTGAAATGACTGACAATATGGATTTGATTGACATTTGGAGGACAAAGAACCCACTAGGAAGAGAGGTTCTTTTCTGAAGCCCAACTGACCTGGACAAGAATCGACCAAATATGGATTTCTAGAGGCCTGGCACCTAAGGTCAGAAAAGTGGAAATCTGCCCAAAGACCTGTTCCGACCATAATGCAGTAAAGATGGATATGACACTATTACCAACTGGATCCTTTAGATGGAAGATGAATGACAATTTGTTTAGAGATCAGGAAATTACCAAGAAGGCCCAAAAAGTTTTGAAGGACTACTTTGAGATAAACATGAATAATATGGTGGAAAAAAGAATAATCTGGGACGCAAGCAAAGCTGTAATGAGGGGATTCTTGATACAACAGAATGCAGTAAAGAAAAGAACACAAAATGAGAAAAAAGATAAGATCCTGGATAAAATAAAAGAATTAGAGAAGAAATTAAGAGTGAATCCGAAGTCACAGCCAACTCTGAGAGAAATTAAACTTTATCAAACACAATATTCTAAATTGATAAATCAGGAAATTGAATGGAAGGTTAAATTAATGAAACAAAAAACGTTTGAGTCGGCGAATAAATGTGGAAAACTGCTAGCTTGGCAGTTGAAGAGAAGACAAAGATTAAATACTGTTACAAATTTAGAGGTTGATGGAAAAAACATTCAGAATCCAGTGGATATCAGAAAGTGCTTCCAGAGATATTTCAAAAAATTATACACCCAAGGGCCGCAAGACGATGTTGAGATTAAACAATTTTTGGCAAAAAATGGACTATCTAAATTGTCACAAGAAAATAGGACAATCCTGAACTCTAAAATAACACAACAGGAGATCGAACAAGCCATCCAGAACATGCAACTTGGCAAATCTCCAGGACCAGATGGGCTGACCTCCAAGTACTATAAGACATTAAAAGACTATTTGATACAACCTTTGATGGAGGTCAGCAATGAAATTATGGAGGGGAAGAGGGCACCGGAGTCTTGGAAGGAAGCGTTTATCACATTAATACCAAAGTCGGAAGCTGAAAAGACACAACTTAAGAACTACCGTCCCATCTCTCTTTTAAATGTGGATTACAAAATATTTGCAGACATTTTGGCAAATAGATTTAAAAAAGTTTTAAATGAAGTAATTCATAAGGACCAGGCCGGCTTTCTCCCAGGTAGACATCTGTTTGCTAATACAAGGAACATTATTGACATTTTGGAACTTTTGCAAACAGATATAAATACAAAAGCAGTTTTAATTTTTATAGACGCGGAGAAGGCCTTTGACAATATCTCCTGGAAATTTATGATGGGAAATTTAAAAGAGATGGGAGTGGGACGGGGTTTTGAGAATGGGATTGAGGCGATATATTCAGAACAGAAAGCTAAACCGATAGTTAATAATGTGGTTACAGAAGAGTTTAAAATTGAAAAAGGGACACGACAAGGTTGCCCTATTTCCCCTTTGTTATTCATTTCGGTTCTGGAAGTGCTATTGAACATGATTAGAGGGGATCGGTTGGTGGAAGGAATCCAGGTCGGTCAGAAACAATATAAATTAAAAGCTTTCGCAGATGACCTGGTTTTGACCTTGCAGAAGCCAGAGCCCAGTACAAAAAGAGTACTACAACTGATTAATGACTTTGGTCGGGTGGCTGGATTTAAACTAAATAAACAGAAAACCAAGGTTTTGGGGAAAAATTTGACTGATACAGAGTCAGAACGGTTTCAGAATGAGACGGAACTTAATGTGGTTAAAAAAGTAAAATACCTAGGGGTAAACATAACAGTAAAAAATCTAAGTCTATTTAAGGACAATTATGAAAAATGCTGGACAGAAATCAAGAGAGACTTAGATAGTTGGTCAAAATTGAAACTTTCTTTGTTAGGCCGAATTGCTGCTATCAAGATGAATGTATTGCCAAGGATGTTGTTTTTATTTCAAACACTTCAGGTTTTGGACAAAACGGAGTGCTTTCAGAAGTGGCAGAGAGATATTTCTAAGTTTGTCTGGCAGGGCAAAAAGCCCAGAATTAAGTTTAAGATATTAACCGATGCAAAACAAAGAGGGGGCTTTGCCCTGCCAGACTTAAAGTTGTACTATGAAGCCGCAGCGTTCTGCTGGCTAAAAGACTGGCTACTTCTTGAAGACACTGATGTGTTAGATTTGGAAGGGTTTAACAATGCCTTTGGATGGCATGCATATTTATGGTATGACAAGGTTAAAGCAAATAAGGCCTTTAAGAACCATGTTGTCAGAAAATCATTGTTTAATGTCTGGACAAAATATAAAGACTTGCTGGAAAATAAAACACCAAGGTGGCTTTCACCTTTGGAAGCCAAGGCCCGAAAAAGACCCAATATGGAGGCTAAATGGCCAAAATATTGGGAAATACTAGAAAAGGATGGAGACAATTGGAAATTGCAGAGTTTGGAGAAAATGAAAGACAAAGTGCGAGATTGGTTACATTACGCTCAGATTAAAGAAGTTTTTAAAAATGATAAGAAACTAGGGTTCCAGGTGGAGAAATCGAAATTAGAAACAGAATTGCTAGAACCAAAGATTAAGGTACTTTCAAGGATGTATAACTTGCTGTTGAAATGGAATACACAAGACGAAACGGTTAAATCGGCTATGATAAGGTGGGCACAGGACATTGGGCATAATATCATGTTTGAGGACTGGGAGAGGTTGTGGAGTAATGGATTGAAATTTACTGCATGTAACGCTCTGAAAGAAAATGTAATGAAAATGATTTATAGATGGTACATGACCCCAGTCAAACTTGCCAAAATTTACCACCTGTCTGATAATAAGTGTTGGAAATGCAAAGAGTGCGAGGGAACGTTCTTCCACCTCTGGTGGACTTGCCCTAAAGTGAAGGCGTTCTGGGAAATGATTTATAATGAACTGAAAAAGGTATTTAAATATACCTTCACTAAGAAACCAGAGGCTTTCCTTTTGGGTATTGTCGGCCAAGGGGTGGCAAAGAAGGACCAGACATTTTTTATGTACGCAACAACAGCAGCAAGGATACTTCTTGCAAAACATTGGAAAACTCAAGATCTACCCACACTGGAAGAATGGCAGATACAACTGATAGACTACATGGAACTGGCTGAAATGACCGGCAGAATCCGTGACCTGGGAGAAGAGAGGATTGAGGAGGACTGGAAGAAATTTAAGAACTATTTACAAAAGTATTGTAATCTGAGTGAATGTTAAATAAGATGCTAGATCAAAATAACTGAGCACCACTAAATTTAGAAGTTTTTAAGAAAATAAGTAAGATTGTGAAATTTTGCTCCTTCTGAGAATTATAAGATTATGAAATATAGAAGGGATATAAGAATTTAAATAAGATGATAAATTGCTGACCAAATGTTATAACGATGAAGGTGGGAGCGGGAGATGTGAGGAAGTCCAAAGAAAATGTGAAAATATGTTAAGATCAAAGTTACACTGCTTATTATGTTTATTTTTATTGTAAAACCTAATAAATTGCTTTTAAAAAAAAATAAATAAATGGGGAATTACCGAAAGGAAAACTCATTTTAGAGGCTTTAGCGAGCCTGAGCAAACGCATCCGCTGTGCAAGTTTAAAAAGGGGAAATGTTACTCTACTAAATTGTGGAACTTGTTAACACAAGTTGGAAAGGATATAATCAAACAATATGTCCTCTCCTGCATCCCTGAACATTCCCACAGTTTTTAACTATGATTTTGTGTGATGTGTGATTTTGCTTGTGAGGTAGTGTATTGCGTGCGTGTGGCCCATTATTTCTTCTGGGCCCCCCCCCCCCCACCTGCAAGAGAGGAAACAGATTTGCACATGACACAAAATGCATGCAGCTCAAAGTTTTATGCAAATTTGTGTTCTCTTTCGAGAGAAGGGAGGAGGACCCAATCCACATCTGTGTCCTGGGCCCAGGAAATCCTGTTGACATTCTTGGTTCAGATATTGCAATGTACTCTCTGCGCAGCTGCCCTTGGAAAGTGTGTGGAAGCTGCAGTTGGGCAGGTATATAAATAGCCCTTCACGTAGGCTTTGTTCGCTAAGATAAACCTCCAGGCATTCAGACACAGAAGGTTATGTAAACGGAAAGGGTGCTGTGGCTATTGCTGTGTTGCAAAGCATTAAAGCAGATGGGGCTGGGCTAGTAACATTAGCAAGGCTGGATCGGTGCAAAGTTCTAGTGCTCACCTCCAGCAAAGAGCGGCTCTCCCAATTTTATTCTTATCCATTTGCTTCCAGTCACAGTTCTAGGGGCTCCGTGACAGAGCATCAGCCTTGCATCCAAAAGTTTAATCCCTGGCATCTTCCGTACCAGAATGGGGGAGATCCCTGTCTGAAACCCCAGAGACCCTCTGCCAGTCAGCGTAGACCAGTGGTGTCCAAACTTTTTTCAAAGAGGGCCAGATTTGATGAAGTGAAGGGCCGTGGGGGCTGACCAAAGGGCCAACCTTTTTTTTAGGATTTAGGGTTAGAGTTGTTGAGGTTTTGGGGGGATTTTACCCCAGGAAATAAACTGCTACAGGGGCTGGATTAAACTGACCGGTGGGCCGGATTAGGCCCCCGAAACGGACTTTGGCCATGCCTGACATAGACAGTATTGAGCAAAATGGATGCCATGGTCTGACTCGGTGTGAGGCAGTTTCCTCTGTGTGCAGGCTCTCCTATCTTGGGGAAAGTAGCCTTCCATGCCTGTACACTTTTAGGACCGGTGAATAGGGTTGCCACCCATCTCTAGAAAAACGTCCTTTCTTTTTTTAAGAAAAGTGTCCCCAGTCCTGTTCAGACTTCAAATATAACACATCTTTTCATGTATTCAGTCTCCTCCTCCTCCAAACTGCACATCCAGAGAGTGGATCCAGTGGGAGGAGGAGAGCGAGAGCCTGAGTGGGAGTTTGTGGGGCAGAGGAGGAGCACTGAGATTAAGAGTTATCATGGGGTGCGGGCAGAGGGTGGGGTAGGGTGGGGCTGGGAGGAGGATTTTGAGAGAAAGTTTTTGCATGGGCAGAGGGAGGGTCACAGGAAGTTGCTGTGCACTGGCTTGCTATGGTGGAAGTTTTGCATGGGCAGGGGGGCAGCGGATGGGTCGGAGAGAGGGAAAGAGAGTTTTTGCATGGGCACACTGGAAGAAGTGGGTCAGAGACAGAGATGGCGGGGGTGCAGTCTGTCCTGGTCTGCCCATTCAGTGGAGAGTGGGGGTGGGATTTTTCTTACAGTTGTAAATCATAGTGCTTTTGTTGTTTTTATTCATTGAATAAACCCATGTAAACCCCGAGTAGCTTTGTAATGGATTGCTTTGAAGTCATACCTGCAGCGGGGAATGTGATTTTTAGCTCCCTGATTCCCCCCTCAACCTGTCCCATATTTTGCCTGACCAAAGGTGGCAACCCTACTGATGGCGTCACATCAGTGGTCGCATCCAGAGCAGCTGTTTTAGTTGTGGTGTCACTTCTTTGGAATTCCCTCTCAGAGAAAACACCACCAGAGCCTGGCCTTATAAATAAGTGCCTTGATACAAGATAGGCAGTTGGTCTCTGTGTGCTTCATTCTGACTGCCAGGGGCTTTCCAAGTCATCAAGCAGATATTCCTAGCCAAGGAGAAAAAGAGATGCAGGGATTGAATTTAGGAGCGCCTGCTGCTGGATTATGAATGTTCCCTATGTTTATGTTTATTTCTTCATTACATTTGTATCAATATTTTCTTCCAGCATTACCTTTACATTTTGTTTTGTGTTTGTTTCTTGCAGGAATCCATGTGGCCCTATTTATTTGGGATGATAATTGTCCCATCACTTATCCAAATGGCAGTCCTGCCTTTTCTTCCGGAAAGTCCTCGCTTTTTGCTGCTTGAAAGACACGACACAAAAGCAGCAGAAAAAGGTGCTGTGCTTTTGTTTTTCATCATTTGTCTGTTTGCCTCAAAAGACAGGAATTCCCCTGAAAGTGCAAATATCCTTTCGTTTTGCAGTCTACTTTCTTTAACTCCAAGAGTCCTACAAAAATTGCATAATATCAAAACATTCGAGGCAGTCGCAGTCTGCTTTTCCACCATTCAACTCTGTTTCATGCAAAGTATCTGCCTCCTACAACTAGGGTTTTCTTGGTGGTGGCCCCACCATATGGAATGCCTTGCTATGTGTGGTGTGCCAGGCCTCATCCCTAGGATGTTTTCAGGTGACTGTTGACAGGACTGCTCAAAAAGGCCTTCTTCAACTTACTATTAGCTCTGCTGGTTTGGTTTAATTTTTATGATGGAGTTTAACTTGAGGGTTGCTTTATGTTTTTAAATACTGTTTTCTATTGTGACATTGCAGGGATGCAGGTGGCACTGTGGGTTAAACCACAGAGCCTAGGACTTGCCGATCAGAAGGTCGGCAGTTCGAATCCCCGCCACAGGGTGAGCTCCTGTTGTTCAGTCCCAGCTCCTGCCAACCTAGCAGTTTGAAAGCACGTCAAAGTGCAAGTAGATAAATAGGTACCGCTCCGGCGGGAAGGTAAACGGCGTTTCCGTGCGCTGCTCTGGTTCGCCAGAAGTGGCTTAGTCATGCTGGACACATGACCTGGAAGCTGCATGCCGGCTCCCTCGGCCAATAAAGCGAGATGAGCGCCGCAACCCCAGAGTCGGTCACGACTGGACCTAATGATCAGGGGTCCCTTTACCTTTATCTTTACCTTTATTTTGACATTAGTACCTAAATAGGCAATGGCTATGCCTACAGGTTCGCATTCTCCAAATCTACAGAGTAATAATCCTAGCATGTATTTGTAGGTGTGTGTTGTTTTTTAACTTATTTGTATCCAGAAGCTGAATCAATACCATATTCAGCACTACATCTGTGTTCCCATGGACCTCAAGTGTACACAAAGTCTAGGAGATGAACCAAATTCATATGAAGTGCCTGGTATAATTTACATGGAGGCAGATCTATACAACCATTTTTTTAGCCAGAAAAAAAGGAAATGTTTGATGCAAATTAACTCTTTGATCCATTGTGTCTGCTTGGTCTGAACGCAACCACAATTTGCATTCTAAACAAACATATGACTTGTGGGTTTACAGCATTTCAGACCTTTCTTGGCAAATCTGATGTGTCGTATGAAGTAGAAGACGTGCTGGAAGAGAGTCGCGTGCAGAGAAACATGCAGATAGCATCTATCTTTCAGCTTTTGTGTGACAGCAGTAAGCGATGGCAGATCCTCACCGTAATTGTAACCATGGCCTGCTACCAACTCTGTGGTCTTAATGCTGTAAGTGAGATGACGGCAAATAATGTGTAAAAGATACATTTCTATGGTTTGCTCCAATGTTTCAAGATATTTCTAGAACGTTTTGGCGACGGCCTCAAATCTCTGAATGGAAGGGCGTTTAGAAAGGCAAAAGGGTTTGTCCTATCATAGGATCACAGAATTGTAGAGTTGGAAGGGACCATCCAGTCCAACCCCCTGCAATGCCTCTTTCAGACCAAAGCCCCCTTCCCCTGAAAGCTTGGGCTCAGCCTGGGAGGACCTTTAATCCAGCACCATCATTCCCCTGCCAGCCCCCCCCCCAGTGGATCAGAGGGTAGAGCAAAACCGGTGATAAACACCATTGCATGTATTAGTTTTGTTAGTGAAGCATTGCTACTTAGCACTGTTACCGAAAATAATCAGCGTTTTTATTGATACACAATGTTCAGCAAGTAACACTGGGCAACTTTACACCTGTGGGCGTGATGGGAGTTTTACTCACTCCTTTTTCTCCTGCAGCTCCCAATCCTCTGGATAATTCCTCTTATCCTTCTAGCAGATCTTTGAGGCTGCAGGGGGAGGGGTGGAAGGATAAGTCCCATTTGCCAAAGCAGATATCGTTGCACAAGTGCGATGCCACGTAGCCCCTTATCTTCATGCTATGAACTTTGAAGAAAGATGCAGCAACATAAGGCAAAATGTGATGCATCAATTCTTCAAAACACATTCCTAAGTTTCCTAGTATTGGGGGGGATAGATCTCATAGTTACTGAATCAATGCCATTGTCTTCAGCTCAGTAATAATGTTTGTAGGTAAGTAGGGGTGTGTTTTGTTGTGTTGTGTTGGTATGTGACTGAGTGTGAGAGAGATGCATTAACTCATTTTTCCTGTTACAATATTTAATCTTTGTTCTTTTTCTCTGGTTATGCCTTACTCCCTGACCCATTAAATTTCCTGAAGGGCAAATTCAAGTCCAAGTCTGATCACTAAGTTAACAACCTGATTTCAGTCTTATTCTGCCAGCAATTCCAGAATAGCTGTTGGCTGGCCAGTCTCCCTCCTTTCAGCCACTGTGAGAACAGGATGCTGGAGCAGATGGTCTAATGGCCTGATCCAGGGGGTTCTTCTTATGTTCTTAGATGCAGTAGATGCCTTCTTTTCATCATAACTACCAAGCCAAGGCAGCCCCAATATATTGCATTTGCCCAGTCCATGTTGCTCAGATGAAATGGGATCATCATGCTTCACTTTGAAATGCATGGAAAACATTCTTTCACAGAGACTGACATCTGTGGAGGAAATCAAACACCCCAAATGAATTCTGTTGCTCTCTAAATAAGCTGCCTGGGATGATGGCATGACCACATCTCATTAATGGATAACTTGAAAATTACTCTGTGTCAGATGATGGGTGTAATATCTTTTTTAAAAGGAAAACCTTTTGCACCTTCCAAAGCAATTTGTAACGATTTTTTGCAGTATCTCTCTAAGAGTTAATTAGATGTTACTGAGAAATTCTTCGCTGTCTGCTGTGAATAAGATGAAAATCGCACTTCATCATACCTTCAATAAACCTACAAAAGACATCCCACAAAAAGTATAGCTTTCTACTAACTGCAGGATTTCAGTACTAATGACAGGCTTGTTCTGTTCCTTGTTGTGGATACTTTACTGAGAAAAGATATGGAATTATCTTGTCATCTATTCGGTTTACAGCTCTTCTTATAATTATACTTACAAGAAATAGAAAAGTGCCATGTGCAGTGAAATAACCAAGGCAGGGTTTTCCCCCCCAGTCCTGCACTTGCAGTACTGGAAATAGAATGGGAACATCTGGGATTATGGCAAGATTTCTTCTTGGAGAAGGGGGGGGAATCTAGAAATGAAGTGGTATTGATTCCCTCTAAGAGTTACTCAGGTTTAAAGACTCAGTAGAACTGGTGCGTTTCATGTGGGGTTCTGCACTTTTGAAAAAGCTGTGAGGGAGCATCCCTGTGAGGGTGGAGAGTTGCAAAAAGAACTGAACATAAATGGTTGGGTAACTGGGAGAGGTTAGTTTTTTGAAAATTTGTGGGCTAGGTTGGAAGAGGGTGATAAATCATAGGTTTAGGGTTAGGGAGGAGCTTTGAGAGTGTTAAGAGCACAAACAATAACACTTTCCTGTTGTTTGCATATATCTTTTTCCAGATTTAGCCATTTGCTTATTTCCTGAGCTCCCAACTAGGGTAAACTGAAAAATAATATATCAGCATACTATTTCTTCTTCTTTAAATTTACAGTCAAGGGACTTTCCAGACGATCACTTTAGAGAGCAAATGTTGCTGCTCCTACATTGTGTGAAATTCAGATTTCTTTCCTCAGAAAAGCACTTTTCTTTTTTGTGGGGTGGAAGGCTGCCATAATGTTTTCCATTGTTGCAATGGTATACCCTGCTCATTGTATTTATATAACACCACAATGTTCAACAAAATCTCGACATATTATAATCAGTCGCATGTTTCTAATTTGGTTTATTAAAGTGCTCCAGCACAATTGGAGCATAGGGTTGTGCTGTTAACGTCCGGTTGGATGTCACTGGGCAAGATGCTCAACACAGTAATTTGCATCCTTTGGCCAGTCCATCATTACTGAGGCATTATATGTATGTAGTCTTACATTTTAATTAGATTCTAAAAACCGTTTTGAAATCAAATAACTGAAAAAAATGGTTTCTTGTTACAGATTTGGTTCTACACAAATGACATTTTCAAGGGAGCTGGACTGAGTTCAGAAATAATCCCATATGTTACTTTAAGCACAGGAGGGATTGAGATTTTGGCTGCCATTTTCTCCGTAAGTACTGTGTCTTCTGCGCCCTGTAGAATCCTTTTAGCTCCCTCCTCTTTCAATTTGATGTGACATTTTCAGGTAAAAAGCAGACAGAAGGGCTATGTTTTATAAACTTTATTCAACTTTACTCAATAATTTTAAGAGATTGGGATGCAGGAAATTTCAAGTCTGCAGTCATTATGAGTTCTCAATAAATTAGATTAATCTGGTTTATTGCTGTATTAGTTTTTCATTTATTTAAATAGCACCATTAATGTGTGTATCTCATAGAATCACAAAACTGCAGAGTTGGAATGAGTCCTGCAGTCATCTCATCAGTACTGTGAACCTTACTATCTAAAATCCAGTACAGGGAAGAAGAGTAGGGGGGTGGTAAACAGTGAATAAATATGTTATAGTTTGAATTGCAAGTTTAGTTCTTGGTCTTTGCACTTAGTTCTTTTCCTTGGTATTGAATTTAGGCCAATGTTTATTTTAGCCTATGCTGCCACAAAAGGAGAAAGAGGGGGGAGGGGGGGAGGAGAGAGAGAGAGAGACATTGTTTTCTGTGGTACAAAAGGCCTCATGTTAGAAAATGACCACGACCATTGAGAACTAGTTACTTTTAAAATGTAGGGGCCATATACAATTGAAAGGATGCACAGTCCAGACCCATTTACTTATTTTAAAAGCATATGAATAACTTTCCCGCACTGAAATCAGTAACATTCACAGTTCCAATCCTGAAAATGGTGGGACTTGCTTGTAAGAAAGCCTGCCTAAGACTATGCTACGCGAGTGATGGAATTTGGTTGGATCATGTCATATATTTAAAAGTGTACATTTACTGGAACAAATTTATACTTTATACAAAAGAAAACTGTAGGCATTTGAAAACGTTTGTAGGCCTGAATTGAAATGTTTTGTAATGTACACATAAGGAACTAATTTACCAATAATAAGGTGAAAAATTATAATTTGACAAAGGGTAAATAAGCGATTATAGAAATGCAAAGAATATAGAAAGGTATGTGGAAGTCAGAAGGAAGGGAGGGAAGGAGTACTCTTGCAGAGTAATATATTAAGTCATAGAATTATGTAACAAAATGTGAATATGATTTAAGTGGAAAACTCAATAAAAATATTTTTAAAAATAAAAATAAAAGTGTACATGTAATTTACAAATATGTCACAATCAAAATTGCCACACAGCTGGCTTTCTTCCTGAGGATGAAAGATGTTGTGGGGACTTCTTTGCTTACCTTGGGTGCTTTTAATTCATTCATTTTAGCGGGGGGGGGGGGATTATGCAACTACAATAAATGAAATGTGAGCCTCATTCACCTGTCGGGGTGCATAGGATTGCAGCCTCCAAGGGTGGGGGGGGGAGATCCAAGAACGACATATTCTCTGTTTGTATATCAACTTGATGAATTTATTCAAATGGGCTGCTCAGTGATTACCCAAGTCCTAAGCATGCTTGCTTTTGCACTTCATTTGACTAGACCAGCCTTGATAAATATAATTCATATTCATTGCTGTCAATAAATTGTAAGATCAGTGCAGCTGAGCAAAGCTAGGCAAAGCAAACACTGAAGTCGATGCCATTTATTGTGTTGACATTTTTTAGTCCTTTCCATGCAGAAAATTCTGCTGCTTTGTTGTCTTTGATATTATATACAGTTCCGACAGAAGGCAAGTTCCCATAGCAGCAAAGCTAAAAATGGAATGTGAGGTCATGAGCATCGGAGCAAGAAGGAATGAAAAAGCTGCACAGTTTAATTCAACTTTTAATTAATTAATGCTTGAACACATGCTTAATAAGAGGGGTGTGCTGCAGGGGCCACTAAAAGTGGAGTTGCAACCAACTTACCATGGAGCCAAAAATGTAATGTGGTTTTCTGTGTATGTGATGTGCAGGCATGTGTGAATTGACCCCCTGGCAGAGGCTCCGATGCCCGTAATTGCTGACACTCTCCCTAATACTCTCTTATGCTTCCATGACACTTCTCTAAATGCATGGTTAAATTAAATATTTCTAATATAAAACATGCAGAATTTTTGAAATAGTTTATGCACAGATAAAACAAAAACACTGTGTGCCTAATGGCCAAAGTAATACAAAGTGGGTCCTCATTGCTCCATGTGTGTAGAGCCTCTGAAAATTCACTCTGACAAACAGTGGTGAGCACCATTTAGAATATTAATACTGTTGTTAGTGTGACTTAATGGTATATTAATTTGGTTGTAAATGGTGGGCAGAAACCATTATTCCACTTCAGTGCAGCTTATGCAGCAGACCAGGTCTAATCGTGTGTTTTACATATAGACAGTTAAAACACTTGGAATATGAAAAAAAGTTATCTATGTTCCAGTTTGGAGAGTTTTTGTTTGTGTTGTAAAAAGTATAGCGTTGTGATCCAAGTGACTAATCCTAGCGTCTTTAGGATTCCCTGAGAGACATGGATCCCCATTGCCCTTAGATTGATCCATGAGGAGTTACAAGAGTTGACCACATAAATCCAGGATGCCTCTGGTTTTGTTAGACAATAAGACACTGTTTCTTTTTCTTCCTCAGGGCCTAGTGATAGAACGACTCGGACGCAGACCTCTTCTGATTGGGGGGTTTGGCTTGATGGTCCTCTTCTTTGTAGTACTCACTGTGTGTATGACTTTACAGGTATGTAAACCTGCCCTGCTCAGCTTAAATATCGGGCCATTCTCATTGATCTTTCTTGTACACAGTGTGTGATCTTTAATGTGCAACTTTGACATTGAAGTCATGTGTGGGTTAACTGTGAATCTATTACACTGTCAGTTATTTTTGTCCTTTTAAAATTATGTTTAGCCAAGAGAAAACCAAAAGCTTCACAACTGAAATTGTTCTTGCAGGTTTCAAGATGAGACAGTTTAGGGATTAAGTGATTTAACAATAAAGTATTTCATTCACTACCTAATTGTGTAAGAGAAAAACGAGGGGCTATAACCTTTTCCCTCTTAATCCTTAATCCTTTGTATAAAAGGAAACTAGAGTTATATAATACTATTTTAAACTAACCTTGGTTCTCCAAACTCTGGTTTGTTTGAACTAGGATTAGTAAAAACTATCTGAGATCAAACGTATTCTCCCTATCCTCCTTTATTCTGGCTTGCATTATGTGTGAGCATTGCTGCTAACCCTGACTGAAGAGATTGCATAACTCCAATTCACTTTGAATTGTGAGGTTAATGTTGGTAATGCATGATTCCCAACACAACCATGGTCCCTAAACCATGGTTCAGCATTCATTCTTCAGCAGCCCTAATTCTGTGTTTTAAATATGTGTATCTGAAACATTATATCGCTCCTAGATATCCTGTTGCTTTTTGGCAATTTCATTTTAAATATTTTGATTCAAAAATGTGAAGATGTGTTATTTGCTGTAAATGTCAGGAGCCTGACATTATTAACATTTACTTTCCAAGTGGCTATTTTTTAAATGGTCAAAAGAAGGTTCTGAAGGAGGTCACAGAACTAAGTAGAAGTCATTTTAATCCCTGATTTGTTTCTCTCCTGTTGCATCGATTATTGTACAGCTTCTTTTGCTCCAGAGGGCATCTCTCAAACTGATGAAAGCTATAATTCTGACAGGTTAAAACAGCAGGCTTTGGGTGAACTTTCAGTACATTGTATTTCTCCAGGCAAAGTCATGATCTCCATTCCTCACACAAAGGTTAACACTTATCTCCCAGGAAAGAGTTGCTTCAAGTAGTGTGCAAACATGAACATATCTACATTTTCAGCCAGAGCATGGATGTAGTAAGTTGCCTTGTACCGAGTCCACCCAGATAAGCCTCCCAGAGTGGCCACTTTCAGGCCACCCTTTTGAGGTAAAGATGCTGAGGATTTAAGATGGGATCTTGTAAATGCACATTATGTGTTTTATGACTGAGTTACAGCTCTTCCCCACATGTGGCGTAACACCTTTGTCATCAGACTCACTATTCAGTACAGATCAGCTGCCATTCTGTTTCATTTAGATACAGATATATTAAAAATAGAAGCAGATAGGCCAAGCTGAAATGTCTTTCTTGGACAGGGTTGTATTTCAGCACAGACAGAAGATTAAGGGGGTCAGAGGCAGAAGACAGGGTGAATGGCAGACATGGGGTCATATATCAAATTAGGCAGGTGCCACAGGCAAAAACTATAGTCAAAGACAGGCTGGCGATCAGCACTAGATTGGGGAGGGAGGTGAGGCGAGGTCATCCATATGGTTCTCAGTCCATTGAGTTGCTGAAGAACCCAGCCTGGAGTTAGACCCAAGCAGACGGCTCTTGGTTCCTCAGGTCATGGCTGGACTGAAGAGCCATACTTCCACCAGTTATGGCCACTGTATGGATGGTGCTGCAGCGCAGCAGAGATTGGGGGACTCATTTCCACCACTTGAGATGCCAGAATCTCTACTTTGAGACTTACAGTGATCCATACAGTATTTCCATTTTTCCTGCTTTTTTGTTACTGAAGTAAGCGGTCAAGTGGAAAGAGTTCTTGAACCCAATGATATATACTGGGTTTATTTGCATGCCTTTCTGACATGATAGGAACGTATTAGTTTGTGAATGCCGTTTTGAGTAGTTATTCGCTGGCACAGAAACAATAAACCTCCTGTCACCACACTTTAGGGTCTGTGTTACTTTGCAAACCAAGGAGTTCATCTTTTTTATTATTATATATTATAAATATTATATATTTATATATACTCCATCTTTCCCCCCCGAACAGGAATCAAATACAAACACAGAGAAATCGATAATAAAAATACCAATGAATACAAGACACATATATAAAATCTGTTTAAAACATACCAGTATATTATTACTATATGTTTAGTAATCTATTTCTATAGATCTTTCATTTCTGTGTGCATGACTACAGAATCCAAGAGTACAGAAAACCTGTATGATTGTTTGCACTTACTATAATCAGTACTTCGCACATTAGTAATACCTCTCCAATGTATTTTTTTTCCAGGATCAAGCAGTCTGGCTTCGATACCTCAGTATAGTCTGCATTCTTGCAATAATTGCATCATTTTGTATTGGACCAGGTAACATTTTTTTTCCAAATGCATTTAAGTGAACTATCAGCCACTCATGGTGAAGTCTGTTGTATTAGGGGCAGTATATTTCCTGTTTTAGCCTGTGAATGTCCATCAGGGTGGGAGTGGTGAAACAGATGAGAATTCAGTGTTTATAATGACAATATGAAGTATGGTGTATTGTAGATACATTCATCTACCTAGGTTAGCACTGGAAGGCACCATTGATCTAACTCTGTGGGTTCTTCCCTCTCTTAGCTGTAAGCTCACAATGGGTTGTATCCAATTCCTCTTCTCTACAGCCCACTGCATACCATCAAAATGTGCTCCGGAGGGCTGGGAGACCTTCTGGAACAGATTTTGGGGCAGGAGGGGAGAGGAGAGGAAGACGAAATCCTGTTGCATGAGCGGAACTCTGCTCACAGAGTGTTAGATAAAATCTAATGTTCCTAAACCCAATGTTCTACTTATAGACAAACTTGAGTACCCTCCTGTAATTTACATGTACTTCATGGAATAATCCACAAGACATCAGTGATGAATTTTAATCTGATATAAATTGGGGCTGGACAGAAAGAAGGCAGATCTACAGGTGGATCGCTAGATGAATTGCCCCAGATTGACAAAGGTTTTGGACTCCCAGTTTAGCAATGGAAATTTCATTTAGCAATCAACAACATGCTTGTTTAGGTGGATTCATACTCCACCATTTCAGCCTAAGCGCAATGCTTTAGGGAACTTACCACATGTTAAAAGCAACTAAATGGCTATATATAGTTTCTAAATTAGGATGTTAAAGAGTCTTTGACCTCAGGTGTAGATCTGTATAAGTTCCTCATGGGGGGGCAGTATGGCTCTTCCCCCCAAACCACCAATTTGCATCTAGCTTCACCCCCAAATACCGCCCTGCCTGAAACTCTGGGGAACCACTGCCAGTCATTGTAGAGATTACCAAGCCTGATGAACCAATGATCTGACTTGGTATAAGGCAGCTTCATATCTTCCAAGTGATTATTTTGCACCCAGCTCTGGTTGTAGTTCTGGCAAAAGCAGCAATGCCTGGAGTCTGTCTGGGTTTGGTGTAAAATGGTCCCTTGAGGTAGTTATGTTTTAATGCATTTAGGTAGTTGAAGTTTATATGGGTAGGAACTGGACCGTTAACAACCTTAGGCCTGAGGTGCAAAAAGTATGCATGTTAATGTTAGCTTACACTTTTCTAATAGAACCTGCAGAAATACATTTGACACTGCAGTTTAATCCCTTACTGAAAGTTATTTTATCATTTAATGCCAGCTACAGTTTAGAACTTTCATAGTTTTAAAAAGCAAATACACAGTTTTCTCTCTTTTGTTCCAAATGGTAGTCTATTTTGGTGCACAGCTTTTCTCCCATTACGACTCTGTCAGTCATAACTTCCTAATGTGTTTTGCACTCACATTGAAGCAATCTGAGCAGAAATATATCAGAGTGAAAACTTTGCTATTTTTCTTGCTTGACTAGCTATCGCTAAGTAAAATACATAGTTATATGGCTTTAAAAGTGATTTAGACAGCAATAAGGCTATCAAGCACTGATAATCATGGTGGCAATGTTCTACTTCTACAGTTAAAGACAATATTTATTTATTTATTTATTTATTTACGTACGTACGTACTTATTTATATGCCACTTAATTACTGGAAATTATAAATGGGGAGAGTGCTGTTGCACTCAGGTCTTGCTTCCTATAGGGCAGGGGTGGAGGGCCAGATTTGATGAAGTGAACATGCGTGAGGGCCGATCCAAGTTGTTTTTTTACAATTTTTTCCGAAAGTTGTTGAGCTTTTTTTAGGATTTTGCCCCAGGACATATAACATATACTTCCACCAGATTAAATCGACCAGCGGGATTAGGCCCCCGAAATGGACTTTGGACGTGCCTGCTGTAGGGGCATCTGGTTGGCTAATCTGGGAACAAGAATATGGAGAACATGGGCTTTTGGCCTGACACGGGTGGCACTGTGGGTTAAACCACTGAGCCTCTTGGGATTGCTGATCAGAAGGTTGGCAGTTCAAATCCCCGCGATGGGGTGAGCTCCCGTTGCTCGGTCCCAGCTCCTGCCAACCTAGCAGTTCGGAAGCACGTCAAAGTGCAAGTAGATAAATAGGTACCGCTCTGGCGGGAAGGTAAACAGCGTTTCCATGCGCTGCTCTGGTTTGCCAGAAGCGGCTTAGTCATGCTGGCCACATGACCCGGAAGCTGTACGCCGGCTCCCTCGGCCAATAAAGCGAGATGAGCGCTGCAACCCCAAACTCGTCCACAACTGGACCTAATGGTCAGGGGTCCCTTTACCTGGCAGGCGTCTTATGCAGTTATTAGGAAGCAGTTCATAACAACATCTATTATATATGAGACAAGCTGCTCTTTTCTTTTTTGATACATCAATAATGGTGGTTGTTTTCACTCTCACCTGTGAGCTTACTATTATGCAGATCAATAATTATTATTATCATCTATTATTATCATTTAATGATTATTATTATTATTTATTTTGTATAGCTTCCTTCATCTGAAGATCTCAGGGCAGTTCATAGCATAAAAATACAAAATAAAAACACAAAATGCATAATAAAAACAAGAACAGAAAGTGAACCCATAATTCCCCCCTCCCACAAACACATTTGAAAGGACATAGAATGTTAATCAGCGACAGGCCTGGTTGAAGAGGAATGTTTTCTTCTTGCCTAAAGATATGGTATGTAATGAAGGCACCAGGCAAGCCTCTCTGGGGAGAGCATTCCACAAACAGGGAGCCACCACAGAAAAGGCAGGTTCTCTTGTTGCCTCTCATGGAGGAGGCACAGAAAGAAGGGCCTCAGATGATGTATGAACCAATCTTTGACTATATGAATGTGCAGATTTCAGATATTGATATTTATAAATCTGTTGCAGTGACGTGGTTTGCATGACATGCTAACCAAACTTTGGCTTAGCAAGACCACATGAACCTGGGAGCTCCCAAAAAGGAACTTGCAGCTGTTTTGCTGCTTCCTGATGTTTTACTCATAGTGTGAAGTCCAACTGAGGCTTGCAGTGAAGCTGTCTCCTCTCTAACCACGAGCCACGGTGTGTTGTGCAAACCAGCTCAGTGGCTAAATATACAACTTCATGTTATCTTAAAATAAATTTACCCAGCAGCTAACAGCAAATGAAATGGTGCACATTTTATCTTCTGTGTGCATTTGTCTTTTTAATGCTTTGAATTTTAGGCTTAAAATTAAAATCAGATATTTTTATGACAGCTGCAGCCTAATTGACGTGATTGTCTTTCCTTGAAGCCTCGGCTTGTGTTCCTCTTTCCATTGTGCTCAACTTTATACTGAAAAAGACAATGTGATTGAAGTGAATCACTCTGATAATTACGTTTGCTGCATTAACTTTGTGAACTCATCTTGAAGCCATCTTGCTATAAGACTCCTACAAGAGAGCTTTCCACTGTACTTTCCAACGATTGGAACAAAATTAAAGAAAGAAAGAAGTGTTTTAGCTTTTAAAAATGTGTCTGCACAAACCTCTTGATCTAATGATCATATGTGGCTCATTTTGAGTGGGAGACCGCATAATTTAGAAGAATGGTGAATCAGTATCACCCACCCTAATAATCGACACTGTGGAGACTGCAGTTATTGCAGTTGGAACTTATAGTATGTAATCCTTATGTAATCATTGAAAAGTGTGTGTGTGTGTGTGTGTGTGTCCGTGTTTCAAGCTAGTAGGTGGTAGGAATGAAACAAAGGAAGAGAAAACCTAATGAAGGTCACCGATACACATGTGAGAAGGAAGCTCAGCCTTTGGTTAGATAGGGGGGAAAGCATTTTGACATATTCCTGTATATGATGTATAGTAAGATTCTCCATTTACCTTGGCAAGATGGCACTAAGTGAAGCTGAACCGAAAACTCCCCAAGCAGAACTTTCAGGGTTGAAATGTTTCATTGCATTCCTTACGATTCCTTACTTTTGCACCTGGCAGCAGCAACAGTTCCTCTTTTTAAACTTACTTTAGCTACTGGTTGTAGGGGCAGCAGATCTCTTTGACCTACCCAGTGGCCAGCCGAATGCTCCTGAAATCAGAGAACTACATCATGAAATAGCATCGTTCTGTGAAGCATTCAGGGGTAGGAGCCCCCCCCCCCATTGCAGTCTCCATTTTCCCTGTAGAAGCCTCCTCCGAATGACCCCCTGACAAGCAGCTGCTGCAAACAGCAGCAACAAATTGTTAAGGGAGTAGGGAGAGAATGAGAGATGGAACCACTGCTGCTGTAGCCTGTGAAGGCAGTGAAAGGGCTCCAAGACTTTCCCTGCTATCCTCCAAAAAAATGGATAAATGAGGTGGCAAATTCAGGGAAGACAGCCCTCAGCCCTAATGCAGTTAGCCCATTCAGAAGGCACTTTCATCATGCTCAGCTACGCATTGTTTTGCAAATTTTACCCTATTTTGACAGTTGATGTGTGATATTTCAACGTAAAAGGGAAGCTTTGTTGACTGAATGCTGCAATCCTAAACATATTTCCCCCAAATTTACATTACGTACTGTGGAATCAAAGTTTTAATGTTCTCAGCTGGTTCTAGAAAAGCAGGGCCTCAGCAGGGCTAGAGGGGCCTAATATGAAAAGGATCTCAGTTTTCCTTACATGTCATGTCATTTTAAAACTACACTACTGCTTTAGATTTTTAGCTAGTATTTTTAGCCCCCAATGCAACAGTCTTAATATGATTTAAGGTGTTTTGTTAGCCATTCTGATGGCCCTTTGTTCAGACCAGACATGTGGGATATAAATGATGTTTCTGCACCAACGCCAAGTCTATTACTAATGTATTTTAGTGAAAAGAAGTCAGAGATGGTGAGCTGAAACATGAAAATTTGTGCAGGTTTTTACAGATTAGAGACATGTTTACTGATCATCGTACCCTTGTCTTTTTTGTTGCAGGTGGGATCCCATTTGTCCTTACGGGAGAGTTCTTCGCTCAGTCTCAAAGGCCCGCTGCATTCATGATTGCGGGAATAACAAATTGGCTCTGTAACTTTGCTGTTGGACTTCTTTTCCCTTACATTCAGGTATGAGCAGTCTTAACATTAACTTAGCTGTTTGGACTGTTGCCAGAAATGGAAAGTGCCTTAATTCTCACCATAAACCCAAAGACTTTTGGATAATGAATGAAACCAAATCCAAACCCATACAAGCTAGCACTGGCTTTCTTTTGTCTGGTTGTTTGTCGCTCCAGCCCTGCAGCTTTTAAAGGCAGCAGGTCTAAAAAGTCTAAAGGAAAGCGAAGATGCCCTGAACAGAATGGCTACTCAGATTCACCGCTGATTCAGCTCAGCCTCCACAAGGGAGGATGATTTAAATTTACCACATTTGTAGCTTCTGTATGTTGCCAAGTAGAGTAAAGGAGGTGGCCAGCCTTTTTCATTCCTCTCCCAAATACTGGACACTGTTGTTCAAGTGTTAGTGCTGTTTTTAAAGTGTCTAGTCCTTATGGCTGCACAGAATACTCGGATGTGTGTGACAAAGGACTGGATCCAAATTTAGGTTTAATTGAAATCAATAAGGCAAATTAGACAAAATATAAGACCTGCTGGTTTCAGTGAGGAAAAAGTACAATTAACTCATTGAGTTAATGCCCTTAAGGACGTCTTATGGATTACTTCAAATCTGTTCTACTGTTGGACAATACTGTTAAATATACTTCAAATCAGCTCCTTGAGCTCCACAGCTCCATGCATGGCTGCTTCTTGGGATGGATGAAGGTGGATTGTGATCACCCCACAGAAGGAACACATGTCAGCATCAGATAAGCAGGGCCAACAACAACAACAACAATTTATTATTCATACCCCGCCCATCTGGCTGTGTTTTCCCAGCCACTCTGGGCGGCTTCCAACAGAATATTAAAATACAATAGTCTATTAAATATTAAAAGCTTCCCTAAACAGGGCAAGGGGAGACGACTGCCTCAGGTGGCAGGATCCATGGGGGCAGCTGATCTGGCTTCCAAAGATTGCATCACCGGCGTTGGAGGCTGGATCAGCCTCCTTCCCAATGCTGTCTCTACAGTGGCCTGTCAGGAAATAGGAGGTGCTACTGGTCTCTTTCCACCCCTAGGGAGGAAATGTTGGGGGCTGACCTCCAGGGTCTCCTGGGCCCTTTCCCCCACTGCAACAACCTTTGATTCCCACTTCAACCATCACATAAGGTTGATTTTATTCCCCTGCCCTCCGTTCCTGATATAGAACTTCGCTCACCGCATCTTTCCTGGTGGGGGACTCCTTTTGGCTCCTCCGGCGCCAAAATGTCTTGGGCCGGTCCTGCGCATCAGATACACATTGTCATCCCTATCAGATAAGGAGGGCATAAACCCGAGTAGCATATCTTAAATTTGCTGAGATTAAACCCAGTTATTAAGAGCAGAGTTTTGACACCAGACAGAAGAAGCACCCATCCCCGGGTCCTGTTTTTCAAAAGTAAAACAATTAAATATTTTTATACCTACATGCAATTAGGATTCATTTTGGCATGTTGACCCAGCTCTTATTCAGAAGAGAGAGGAATTGTAATAAGCCAGTTTTCCAGATCTTCTCGGATCCACTAACGGTGGAGCTTCTTGCTAACAATACATAGGCTCAGCTTGTGCTGAGATCGAAACTGATGTGATGAATCCTGACAGTACATTCCAGGGACTCTCAGGTCTCATGAACTAGTGAATATTTACATTTGTTTGGTATCCTGCTTAAAGGTGTATCTGCCCAAGGCATAAAGGCTCTTTTGATCCTGATGCATGTGGGCAGTGAAGAGATGGGCTGAGCATCTATGAAAATCAAAGGATCAGAGTTTAGCATGAGCTCATAGTCACAAATGTATTTCAGTCTCTTTCTGAAAATGTGTCAACATGGCGAGTTTCAGCCCCTCAAACTGGTTACCTGCCAAAACACAGTGTTAATGGTCAGATAAATAAAGGGGCAGTTCACATCATGATGTTCCTGATGTGATTGTTGTTTTTTTAAGTCTCCATATGCCAACAAGGAGTTAAATAGGCTCAGTCTCTCATCATTAGATGGCAGCAGGAACCCTGGTTTGTGAGGGCACCTGTTCTATGGCATCTGGGTATCTCTTGGTCATTGCCTTCCTTCACAAGCGAGTCTTTGAAACTGCATAGTTTGGTCAGAAGGTGAAGTAAGAGCAAGTGCAATAAATAATAATAATAATAATAATAAATTTTATTTATATCCCGCCCTCCCCAGCCAAAGCTGGGCTCAGGGCGGCTAACAACAATCAAATAATCCAACATTCTAAAAACATTTCATTATAAAAATTAATTAAAATCAAATTGATGGCAACTGTTAAGCAAGATTCTGTGCAGATTGCCAGAGGAGGGAGTCAGGCTGCGCCCTGACCAAAGGCCTGGTGGAACAGCTCTGTCTTGCAGGCCCTGCGGAAAGATGTCAGGTCCCGCAGGGCCCTAGTCTCTTGTGACAGAGCGTTCCACCAGGTTGGAGCAGCAGCCGAGAAAGTCCTGGCTCTAGTTGAGGCCAGCCTAACCTCTCTGTGGCCTGGGACCTTCAGGATGTTTTTATTTGCAGACCGTAGGTTCCTCTGTGGGACATACCAGGAGAGGCGGTCCCGTAGGTACGGGGGTCCTAAGCCGTATAGGGCTTTAAAGCAATGCAAAAATATACAGTCCATTAAATAGACACATTAACATTTCTGCTTATTCTTTTTGTATAAGCTGCAGAAGAGCAGGATATACATGCTAAATAACAAATAGCGTGGTTTTTGCATTGTTTTTATAATTCAGCATTATTATTGATCTGTCTCCAAGCACTAACAGCTTGCTTCACACCTCATTTTCTGCACACGTTTTCTTCTCTTGTCTACCGCAGGATTTCTTTATTGAGATCTTTTCTTTCCCTGAAAGTGAAGCAGTGCATTTGAATGTGTTTCTCCTCCCCTTTTTGCCATGTAGACAGTGCTGGATTGCCCAGTAACAGCACATGCTTAGGGCGCCAGCAAAGCAGCGGCACCAAAAAATTGAGGAGATTGTTTTTGACATAATTTTATTTTTCATTTTCAAAAAATGCATCAAACTAATCCTCATGGGCAAAAAACAGAACTTAGACTTTCTTACACTCTGCTACGTAATTTTATTTTCTGGTTTAGTATTGTTTTATGTTTAATTTTATATGGGGACACCATCATATTTTCAGCGCTTAGGGTCTCTAAAGGTCTGGCCCTGCAAATTATAGTCCATAGCAAATGGAATACCATCCAGGCATGAGTAATAAGGCGCCTTTTGCACCAGATGCTCACTGCTGAAATCTGCTATTTTAAAAAGTGGATGAATTTTGTTTTAAAGATTACTTTCATTTTGCAAAAAGGAAGTAGATTATCCACTTCCCCCCTGTGAATTATGAAAAGAATGCAAGGAGCCTCCAAGGATCTTTGCTACATTTGGTCAGTGTCCTAAAAGTTTGTAATTCCATAAACTTGCGAAAGTAGCACTGCCAGTGTGATTGTATTTTGCCGCGAAGTCTTATGCTTCAGAAGCAAGTCCTACTCTTTTCAAGGCATTGCTGCCTTAATTAATGTAGTTCCTTGCTCGTTGCTGTATTTCAGCATGAGTAGAACATTCTGTCAGCTGTAGTGTGGAACATTTTGAGGATGACAAATCTGGTTACAGAGACGGAACATCTCCCTTGCCAACGCTTTATAAATTGCCCTCTCCCTAGTTCCTACCATCACCACACAATTGGACAGTGGTTCTAAGAGTGTCAGATGCAGATGCTCTCTAGGGAATTTCAGGAAGGACTTCCCCCAATGCATTAATGGACCAGGACTCCCTTTCCTTCAGGGGGGGAGGACCAGGAGTCCTGTTCCTTCAATCTCACACAGTCAGCGTGATGCAGAAATGTAGGAGTGCTGTATACCACATAGTGGTGGGATAAACTGGGTAACTCTTTGACTTTCTGTGTCAGCTACATCTGCACTACTTATAGACAGGCTTAAAATGCACGCTCACAGCAGCAACTTCAACACCTGCACAGATCTACCTAAAATCAGGCCCCTGAGGCAGCCAATAACATAAAATTGCCAGCAGAGGGTTGTATCCCGTCACTGCCATTGTTGGAGTGGGACAGACTTTCATTCATGTGATGGGACGTCTTTCTCTCATTGTCGACCCCCTCCTCCTCTGTGTGCACCTTCAAAATCTGCTCCAGTGGGTTGGGGCATCCTCCAGAACAGATTTTTTGGGGGGGGCGGGACACTGCAAGAAAAGGACAGGGAGGGAGACATTTCATTTCGTGAGTGGAATCTCGCTTGTTATTATCATCATCATCATTTATTTATTTATTTTATATACTGCCCTTGATCCAAGGATCACAGGGCAGTTTACAGTATAAAATTAACACAGAAATACGTAGCATAATAACAAACAATAACAATAACCCCACCACCACACACATAAAAGGCCGTTGCTTAATTAGCCAAAGGCCTGGGAGAAGAGGAGTGCATTTGCCGGTGCCTGGTGAGCCTCTATGGGGTGAGCATCCCTCAAGTGGGGAGCCACTGCAGGAAAGGCCCGTTCTTGAGTTGCCACTCTCTGGACCTCTTGCAGAGGAGGCACACAAAGAAGGGCCTCAGATGATGATCACAGGATCCATATGGGCAGAGGCGGTCCTGGAGGTATTGTGGTCCTGAATTGTTAAGGCTTTATAGGTGAAAACCAGCACTGTGAACTGGGCCTGGAAACTAATTGGCAGTCAGTGCAATTGGACCAGGATCGGTGTCATATGCTCAAACCGTCTTGCCCCAGTGAGCTACCTGGCACTGCGCAGCATTGGATACAACCTAAGATAATAAAAAGCTGACATGACCTCACATTGTTCCAGGGCATTGTGGGGATTTTTGAAATGTCAGCTGGCAGCATGAAGGATCAGGAGGGCACTGGTAATTTTCACACACATCCCAAATGTTACTTCACCCCAAAAATAATTGAAGTTTCCGCCCTTAGCCACTGCTAAATAGGGTGACAAAACTGGAATATTTCCCTGCAGCTGTGCATCTCATAAGTGGAAGGCAGCTGTGATTTGTTGTGGCACCCTGTTGGCTGTTAACTCAGTGGCAAACCTTAGTGTGCCCCAGAATATTCTACGATTGCCCTTGCCTGGTTGGTTCCTTCATAATTGAATTATTCATGTTTTAAAAGAGCATGGCTTGTACCAGTCAGTGGTTGATAATAACGACAGCTATTTCAAACTAGTTGCATTAATTACCTTTTAGTTCACTCCTGGGTGGTTTTCTATAGGTCTTGTTGCTAAGAGCCTCATGGCTTTTGACAGGACTCCGTTTCTAAAATGAGAGGAAGCTGGGGCTGAAGCTTTTCTAGAGTCGAGGTCTCTGCGCTACAAGCTCTAATCTCAGACTTGAGGTGCAGGGGTGGCTCCTTGTTAATTAAAAAAGGAAGTGCTCTTTTATTTATATTGTACCCCTCACATGTTCTCAAAATGATTTCTGTTTGTGGTTTTTGAACTATTAGTAATGCTGGTGGGGTGTCTGTTTTGCTTTGTTTTTTCAGAAAGGCTTGCAGACATACTGTTTCCTGGTGTTTGCTGTCGTCTGTCTTGCTGGTGCCACTTTCCTTTTCTTTGTTCTGCCTGAAACAAAAAACAAGACTCTTGCTGAAATCAACCAGGCATTTGCCAGGAAGAAGGTGCCTTTAGAAATCCGTGAAATGGACCAGTTTGAAGCCAAGAGCAAATCAATGCAAGAACAAGAACACAACTTGTCTTCTACCCTGGAAAATGGAGAATCCAAAAACAGGATAGTCTAAAATTATTTTTAATAGGAATATTTTTGCATCTTATGTATTGTTAACCACAATCCTTCCTTCAGCCTGGACAATTTTTTGATCTCAATGTGGTCATAACCAGGGTTGATCTGTGGTACAGGAGATGGCAAAGTATAATTCAAAATTAACAGAAGGAAATAATGGAGAGGAGGGTTGCTCAAGGAAGTGAAACTGGTCATTGATTCGTTTAAATGTATGCAAATTCAAAACGGATAATTATTTTCTGAGGCAGAGGGTGGTGAGTGGGAAGCAGTTGGTCAAAGGGCATATCAGCATTTCCAATTGGCTGCAGTTTCGGACCTTCCATGCGCATCAGCGATAGGAGGCAGGGTCCATCATTCTTGCTCCAGGCTCCAGGCTCTGGAGTTTGCCACAGGGGGCCCTTTTAGGAATCACTCACCACTCTGCTTCCTTGCTGCTGATACTGTCCGCTGGACCTGGCCACTTACTTGCCACTTCTGGGGCAAGAAGCCTTTGAATGTTTCCTGGTAATATATCCAGTGTCCCCTCAAAATCTGAAGGAGCAGAATCTGCTGTAGTGGAAGCTTCAAAGGCACTAGACAAGGATTAATTTGATCTATTAGAACTGGCTGCCTGGCTACTGGGGGCTGGTAGCTGCAGCCAGTAGCTTCCTGCTGCCTCTCTATAGTGTGGAGCTGCGTGTTCTGTGGGGAGATCAGCTACTCTGAAAGTAATTCCCAAAGAAGTCCTGTAGATGCAAAGTTACTTTGGTGCTTCCATTAAGGGAAAAGTGGCATTTTCCATGTTGATGGTATACAATCTGATCAACAGCTGCTCACCTCTTTGATTGAGTTTGTAGTCGTGTTCAAGGAAGAACTGTTAAACAGGTGACTTTATATGCACTGTGCATGCTAAGGATTTCTTGGACTCTTACACCCAAGTTCATGTTTAAGGAATTATTTGAATCTCAGGTTTTTTACCACCTGCTTAATCCGTGTCATTTCCTACTTTTAAACGAAATCAGGGCCCCACTCTGCTTTTGTGGGCTATTTTTATTCAAGCCAGATTAGAACTTTTAGTATATCAGAATAGTTTTCATGAAGTGCAGCTGTTTTGTAAATAAAACCAACTGAATCTGTATATATTTTGAAATCTAACCAACAATGTATAGCATGTGCACTTATCTTCAGCCTGAGCCAGTCCAGGTTTAATCATGTAAATAGTTCATGATTGCGGTGTATCTGATTTAGGCTTTGTGAATTTCTCAGATCATATATTAAGCTTGATAACAGACACAAGATCTAAGAAGCCCAGCATTTCAGAAGAAAGGTGCCACAATAGGTGCCTTGTCTAGATGAAAGGTGTGTCCCTAGCCTGAAATAGCATTGCCAAGGAAGTGGTTTGTATATGAGAGAGAAAGACTTCTGATTTTTTTTACGTTCAATTGTATTGTTGTCTTCCTTTGAATCATATTGATATAAAACTAGGATGATGGTAGTAGATTCATCCTGTTTGAAAAGTACTGCTGATTGGAGCTGGAACTTCATTCCATCCATCTATGGTTGTTTTTCGAGTGTGTGTGTTGTCAGTGCTGGGCTTGTTCGTTTACTGGGACCTGGTATGCCTTGAGCCTTGAGAGTTCAAAACAGCCCCAGCGTGACCAGGTTGGGGCCTTGATTAGAAATGTGTGTCCAATATATTAAGATACCTGGATCCATTTAAGGCCACTGGGGTAATTAGGTTTTGTAATACAGCAATTCTATTGAGGGGTAAGATCAATGGTAAAAATAACTTATGTGGGTAATAGATAAGCCTCCGTTGAAACCAGTGTGTAGCATCCTTTTCAGTTCCCTAAAGACTAACAGACCTGTTCTCCCAAGAGAAGTGGAGCTGGCAGGTAAGGGCTTGCAGCAGATCCTTCAATTTCCCAAAGCTTTGGGCAGCTGCCCAACTTTTAATGGGTGTTGGTGCTGTGCTGGCCTTGCCAACTTCAGCATCAGTTACCAACATTAGATGATTCCCTTACCAGACTCAACTGGCAGTCTTGTACTGGGTAAGCTGGTGGTCCGTGGAAAGCCATTTTTTCCTCCAGGTCAAATTAATTGTTTTGTTTCCCCATAGTTGTGGGGAAGCTAGATTAAAGCAAGGTTCCGTACCTTGTCAAACTCTGTACTTCCCTGTGAATGCTCCCTCCCCACATATTGCCCTAGAGTTGACCAGGTAGGTACCAGGCAGCAGTCCAGATAATTAAGGGGGGGGGGGGAGAAGAAGAAGAGTTTGGATTTGATATCCCGCTTTATCACTACCCTAGGGAGTCTCAAAGCGGCTCACAATCTCCTTTCCCTTTCTCCCCCACAACAAACACTCTGTGAGGTGAGTGAGGCTGAGAGACTTTAGAGAAGTGTGACTAGCCCAAGGTCACCCAGCAAGAGTTTCACAGGCTCCCAATAATAATCATTGTTACTCATTTTGCTACACATTTCAGCTATGTTCAATTTTTGGGTATGCTGGAAATACCCAATATCTATAAAGAACCTTCTAAGGTCTCATCCTGTTCCTGTGGAGTAGGCAGCCTGCAGCTTTACTTGGTTTTACTCTTTTGCTGACGTAACTTCAACAAAAAGGGACGAATGTGTTGTGGGTATTCTTGTCGGGTGTGCTTAATAGACCACAATGGAACCAATGAATGTTTGTTTTTTATGTTCGGTTATCTTTCGCAAAATTCTGAAAGGCTACAGTCCTACATCTCTGCTTACATGTAAGTAAGCACCATTTCACTCAGTAAGACTTGCATTTTGAGCAGATGGGATTCTGCCCGTTCAGGTTTTTGATTTTTCTCTGTTCCTTAGCTTCCAGGCTACTCAGGAGCCAACTAAAACCGTAGCACTGGAGCCCAAAAATGATTGGGTCAATATTTTTATTTGATCAATATTACATGTGTGATTCAGGTTATTTATATGACTGTAATCCAGAAAACATTAAAGTATAGCTGCTAATTTTCACTTGTATGGTGCATGTTTTCTCCTGTTTTTGTTTTTCCTTTTTCCTTTGACACACCTTTAAATTATTTCCATTCTGTTTTGGAGGAAAAAACAGCAAGGCATTTAGTGACACTTTAAAAGACTCTGCAGTTGTGAAAGCTCATTGTGCATTCTTTGCATGCATCCAGACTATGGCTGAATTGCCAGTGTTTTGTACTTCCTACATTTCATTTGTCTTTGACTTCATGTCTTACCGTCCTTCACCCCATCCTGGTGTGTGTGCATGTGTGTTTATATGCACACAGCTGCAGATAACACTTGACACACCCAATGAAGCAGATTCTGGCCCACAAAGGCTCATGCCATAATAAATTTGTTTCTGTTCTTATATTATTAAGACTTTTTGTTTTTGCATTCAATTACTGTGACAGTCAGATATGGACTTGATAAAACCAAGACTTTAAGGCTGAAATCATGCTCCTCATTCCTAATGTGTGCATCTAAAGAATAGGTTGGTGGTGGCGTTGTTTAAATTTGTATTGCACTCCTCCTCCCCAAGGAGCCCTGGGTGGCAAACACACACACACACACACACACACACACACACACACAGCATTTAAAAAATAGTTAAAAATAGTTAAAACATCTAAAAAGAGGTACAGTTAATAGCATTCTTCCATCCAGTGATCTCAGGGTTGCCACGGGTAAAAGGGAATGTTTTCTAATTCCCCCTGAAAGTTAATAATGATGGAAACAAATTCACCAGACCAAGGAAGGCCTCACCTGCTTATTGTAGGGTCCAAGATGGGTTGATATTGAGGAATATGTTATTTTCGGTACTTGAGTCTCAAGCCATTTAGGACCTTAAATGCTAATGCTGTACCAACGCCTTGAATTGGACCCGGTAGCTCATCGGCAGTCAGGGCAGTTCTTTCCAGAACAGTGACACGGTCTCATTGGCGGCCGTGCTGACTGACCCGGGGGCTGCATTCTGCACTAGTTCCCCCTCCCTGCCCCCCAGCCATCTTCAAGTAGTGCAAGTGGAAGGTCTCTCAGGGATGGACAACTGAGGCCAACTTTTCCTGCTCTAGAAATGGCTGTAGTGGGCAAAGCAGTCTCAGTCTAGGCATAAGCACTCCTAGGCACAGAAGCCACTCGAGACTCACAAGTTGGAATCCAGGACCAGACTATGAAGCTGGTTCTTCAAGGGGGGGGGGTCCAGCCCCTTCCAGAACAGGTCACACATCTAATTAATTCCTGGACATGGGACCCACTCAGCACACTTCCATCTTATCAGGATTTAGCCTCAGCTTATTGCCTCCCCCTTCCAGTCCATCACTGCTTCCAGTGCTCTCCCATCACTGCTCTCCCAATTCCAATGGAATAGAGTGGCATGTCATCAAAATACTGATGGATCTGTGTTCCAGATCCCCAGATGACAGCTCTCAAGGGTGTCCTATAACATAACATGAGACAGAAGGGACCCTCTGCTAGCTGACCATGCCTTCCATAGGGCATTCCAGTCTTTTTAATTAAAGCTACTTACAGTTTTGTGTCATTGCAATCTTTTAAATACAATCTCTCCCCCCCCCCCCCCATCTCATGCCCTGGTTCAACAAAATGGAACTAGGGTATATTTGTTTTGTGAGGGTTGCAAAAAGAGAACATTCTATTGGAGATCATGCCTCTGTGTCTATTAATGTATGCGCGGGGGGGGGCGGAGGAAGCTGTACGGCAAGTACTGAAATATATCTGGCCAGCCTGTTATCTGGCTCTCAGCATTACCAAATGCTGATAAAAATAAGAGTTGGTCAAAAGAGATGATGATCGGTTTCATATATAAGGAAAAGAAAATTATGGAGATATTCTGCACTGTGGTCTTTGGTGTGTAAAGCAATTGGAATTAGAAATAAAAATATTATTAGAGATAGAGAGATATAAAAATATATGTGGGGACTAAAATACAACAGTTTCAAAGAAAACATTGTTTTCAAGAGCTCTGTGAGTATAACAGATGCAGAAGGTAACCTTTAACTGCCACTTAACACATGAAAGTGGTTTAACTGGATAGGAATGCTTTAAATGCTTTTAAAATAGTGCTATTTTAACCGTTTAATAGATAAGCTTACAGTGTGAGTGGTTTTTGTTTTTTTACTTTTAAATTGTCAGCTGATGGAGGCGTTCAGTACTGGGATGATGTGAGGGGGTCGGTTAACTTTTTCCTCCTGCACCATCCCAAAGCTGCGTAATTGGCGCCAAATCGCAGCTTCAGAGGGGGATGGGGGGGGAGAGAAAGAGTTCACACCCCATGGCCAAAGTCCTCAACCCTTCTGTTTTGTTTTTTTAAATGATATTTATTACTTTTCCAACAATTTAAACACAACACTACAGAGAGAAAAAAAGAACAGAACAATACAATACAATACAAAAACACTACATAACACTGACACATTAAACTAACTTAACCAAACAAAAACAGTTTAAAACACATCAAACAATTTCAGTATCTTTCATTCACTTATTTCCACGACCTCCTCACACCTCCCTTTTTGTATTCCACTTCTATTAGTTATTTCAGCAATTCCTTTCCATCTTCCTCTGTTTTCTATCCTATAATTGTCTTAACACATTCTAACCTTATTTTTCCCTTAATATTCTATTAATCTATTTGTACTTAATTCCTTATAGCATTTCTACTAAAGCCATATCACTTCATTCCAACATTCTTCTAACATTCATTAATTTTACAATGTTTCTGTAAATAGTCTTTAAACTTTTTCCAGTCTTCTTCCACCGACTCTTCTCCCTGGTCTCAGATTCTGCCAGTCATTTCCACCAGTTCCATATAGTCCATCAACTTCATCTGCCATTCTTCCCTGGTGGGTAAATCTTGTGTCTTCCAATAGTTCGTAATGAGTATTCTTGCGGCTGTTGTTGCATACATAAAAAAAGTTCTAACCTTCTTTAGCACCAATTGGCCGACCATGCCCAGGAGAAAGGCCTCTGGTTTCTTCAGGAAGGTATATTTAAATACCTTTTTCATTTCGTTATAAATCATCTCCCAGAATGTCTTAATCCTTGGGCATGTCCACCAAAGGTGAAAGAATGTACCTTCAGTCTCATTACATTTCCAACATTTATTGTCGGGCAGATGGTAAATTTTTTCAAGCTTGACTGGTGTCATGTACCACCTATAAATCATTTTCATTAAATTTTCTCTTAGGGCATTACATGCCGTGAATTTCATACCTGTGGTCCATAACTGTTCCCAGTCAGCCATCATTATGTTATGTCCAACATCTTGTGCCCATTTAATCATAGCTGATTTCACCATTTCATCCTGAGTGTTCCATTTCAACAGCAAGTTATACATTCTTGACAAATTCTTGATTTTTGGATCTAACAATTCTGTTTCCAATTTTGATTTTTCCACCTGGAAACCAACTTTTTTGTCCAATTTGTATGCCTCTATTATTTGATAATAATGGAGCCAATCTCGCACTTTGTTTTTCAGTTTTTCAAAGCTCTGCAATTTTATTCTGTCTCCATCTTGTTCCAGAATTTCCCAATATTTCGGCCATTTGGCCTCCATATTGAGTTTTTTCTGTGCCTTCGCTTCCATTGGTGACAACCATCTTGGGGTTTTCTTTTCTAACAAATCCTTATATCTTATCCAAACATTAAACAATGCTTTTCTAACAATATGATTTTTAAACGCTTTATGTGCTTTTACCTTATCGTACCACAAATATGCATGCCAACCAAATGCATTATTGAAACCTTCTAGATCCAACACCTCAGTGTTTTCAAGAAGCAGCCATTCTCTCAGCCAGCAAAAAGCAGCTGATTCATAATAAAGTTTAAGGTCTGGCAGGGCAAATCCACCTCTTTCTTTGGCATCAGTTAATATCTTAAATTTTATTTGAGGCTTCTTGCCCTGCCAAACAAATCTAGAAATATCTTTCTGCCACTTCTTGAAACAATCCATCTTATCCAAAATTTGCAATGTTTGAAACAAAAATAACATCCTTGGCAACACATTCATTTTTATCACAGCAATTCGGTCTAACAATGATAACTTCAAATTTGTCCATACTTCTAAATCCTTTTTCACTTCAATCCAACATTTTTCATAATTATCCTTAAATAAATTCACATTTTTGGCAGTCATGTTAACCCCTAAATATTTCACTTTCTTAACCAATGTTAGTCCTGTCTCCTCCTGAAACTTCTCTCTCTCATTCACAGTTAAATTTTTTTCTAAAACCTTAGTTTTCATCTTATTCAACTTAAAACCTGCTACCTGTCCGAATTCTTGAATCAGTTCCAATACCCTTTTAGTACTAGGTTCTGGCTCCTCTAAAGTCAATACTAAGTCATCAGCAAATGCTTTCAGTTTGTACTGTTTAGCTCCCACTTGTATACCTTTAACCTCTTGGTCCTTTCTAATCATATTTAACAAAACCTCAAGGACCGATATAAAGAGCAATGGAGAAATTGGGCAACTTTGTCGTGTCCCTTTCTCAGTCTTAAACTCTTCTGTCACCACATTGTTCACAATTAATTTTGCCTTTTGTTCTGAATAAATTGCACCTATACCATTTTCAAAACCTTGACCTACCCCCATCCCCTGTAGATTCTTCTTCATAAAACTCCAAGAAATGTTGTCAAAGGCTTTCTCTGCATCCACAAATACCAAGACTGCCTTAGTATTGATATTCACTTGTAATCTTTCTAGAATATTAATTATATTCCTCGTATTGTCAGACAAATGTCTGCCCGGGAGAAAGCCCGCTTGGTCTTTATGAATTTCTTCTACTAACACCTTTTTTAATCTTTTAGCCAAAATATCTGCAAAAATTTTGTAGTCCACATTAAGCAGCGATATAGGGCGGTAGTTCTTAAGCTGTGTCTTTTCAGTCTCTATTTTCGGTATAAGTGTGATGTAAGCTTCCTTCCACGACTCTGGTGCCTGTCTCCCTTCCAATATTTCATTGCAGACTTCCTTCAATGGTTGTATTAACCATTCTTTCAAAGATCTGTAATATCTTGAAGTCAAACCATCTGGTCCTGGAGATTTACCTAACTGCATGTTCTGGATAGCCCCTTCCACCTCCTGATCCGTTATTTTATAATTCAACATTAGCTGTTTTTCCTGAGAGAATTTGTGTAGTCCATTTATTTTCAAAAATCGATCAATGTCCATTTCTTTCTGCTTCTCCTGTGTATAAAGTTGTTTAAAATACCTCTGAAAACACTTCCTGATCTCCACTGGATTCTGTATGTTCTTTCCTTCCACTTCCAAATTCGTAATAGTATCAAGTTTTTGTCTTTTTTTTTCATTTGCCAGGCCAACAATTTTCCACACTTGTTTGCCGATTCAAATGTCTTTTGCCTCATCTGTTTAATCTTCCATTCTATTTCCTGATTCGTCAGCTTCGTATATTGTGCTTGGTATAACTTTATCTCTTTCAGGATCTCCTGTGACTTTGGTTTTGCTCTCAGCTTCTTCTCTCCTTCCTTTATTTTCCCCAGGTTTTTATCCTTTTTTTCATTCTGAGTTCTCTTCTTAATTGCATTCTGTTGTATTAGGAATCCTCTCATAACCGCTTTGCTTGCGTCCCAAATTACTCTTTTTTCCACTGTAGTATTCATATTTATCTCGAAATAGTCTCTTAGAGTTTTTTGGGCCTTCTTGGTCACCTCTTCGTTCCTGAACAAAGTATCGTTCATCCTCCATCTAAAGGAACCAATTGGCGTCAATTTCATTTTCATCTTCACAGCATTATGGTCAGAACAAGTTTTGGGGCAAATCTCCACTTTGCTGATCTTCGGAACCAATCCCCTGGTTACCCAGATTTGATCAATTCTTGTCCATGTCATTTTAGCCTTAGAGAAGAAAGTACCCTCTCTTCCCAGAGGATTCTTCATTCTCCAAATGTCAACTAAGTCCATACTTTCAGTCATGTCAAAAAAGGTTTTTGGTAGTCTACCATCTTTGGTGACTACCTGTCTCTGTGCCTTATCCATATTTGTAGACACCACTCCATTCATATCTCCCATCAAGATCATATTATAGTCCATATAATCCATCAGAGTCTCATGTAGCTTCTTAAAAAACTCCGATTTTCCTTCATTTGGTGCGTAAATACCTACAATCAGGAATTTCTCTCCTTGTGATTGAATTTCAATTGCAACAAATCTTCCTTGGTCATCTTTGAATATGAATTACGGTTGTAGGCTCTCCTTTGCATAAAGGACCACACCTCTTTTTTTAACTTTATCTGATGATATAAATTCTTGGCCCAGTCTTTTATTACTCAATATCTTCCTGTGTAGCCTTATCACATGTGTTTCTGGTAAGCAAATCAAGTCCAAATGTTCTTTTTTTCAATAAATGAAAGACTCTCCGCCTTTTTTCTGGAGAGTTCAATCCATTCACATTCCAGCTCGAAACCTGCAGCGCCATCATGTAATTACACTGACATTCCTCCAACTGCACCCAATGCTTGCTCTTCTTCTGTTGGTGGTGGTGGTGACACGTTCACTGGGAGATCCAATCCAAAGGATAATGCTGATATATCCAATATTCCCCTGTTTGGTGATCTTCTATCCGATGCTCTTGGCTCTTTTCCAAGTTCCTTCTGCAGATCTTCTTCGTATTTATACAAAAACTTTACTTTATCTTCTACTGATCTTATTTTTATTTTCCTTCCTTTGAAACTGAAAGATAGACCTTGGGGAAACTCCCACCTAAAGATGATTTTATTCCTTCTCAGCAGGGCAACAATATCTCCGTAGTTAGGCCTAAGATCCAAAAGGTATTTCGGGACGTCTTTAAAAATTTCCACTCTTGACTGTTGTACTTCTAAGTTCTTCTGGTAATGCCAACCCAAAATTCTATCTCTCTCTTCTTTAGTTCGAAGGGTGATCAAACAGTCTCTTATTCTGTTCTTCTCTTTTTTCCCTCCTCTTCCAAGTCTGAAGGCCCTCACAGTTCTAAACTCTTCTTGGCCCAAGTCCAAGCCCCAAAAGTCAGCAAGTTCCTGTGTGAGAAAGTCTATCAAGCTTTCCTTCTCCAATTCAGGTAGGGCTCTGATCCTCAAATTCGTCTGTTTTTCTTTAAGTTCAATCATAGCAAACGTCAACTTATGTTCATCAAGTTGCCTCTGGGACTCACTCTCTCTCCAGTTGTGTTACTTTACATTCAGCAGCAACAGCTTTCTCCCTGGCTTCCTCCGCAGTTTGCCGTATCAAAGTAGATTCCTGTATCAATTTCTGGATGGTTTCTGTATTAGTATTCACCTTTTGTCCAAGATTATTTATACTTTCTGTATTTAAGTCGATTTTAGTAGTTGCAGCATCCACTTTCACATTTGTCGCATCCACTTTCGCATTTGTCGCATCTGCTTTCTTGTTAAGTTGTTCCAATGAATCATTTATCTTATTTAATGCAACTGCTAAGGCCTCTTCTGTCGACATTCCTCTTGGTTTTGAATGTACTGGTACAGAGGCAGCAGAAGAAGAAGCAGGGGGGCCTGATGTTGAACCTCTCCTGGGTTGCTGCCAAGTCTTCCCAGACCTTAATGTTTTTTCAGCAGTTGGCTGTTTTTTCCTTTCCATTTGCCATAACACTTAAAAGATTCAAGGTCAGTCCCAGAGACTCACAGTTTTTTATCTTGCAGCTGGAAATTCCCCTAGCCCAGCTCTTGTAAAGCAGCCAGTTTCAAAGACTTCCACTAGGGGAAAACAGTTTCTATTTATAATAGTCAATAATGTCCTCTTTTAAACACAACTCATACAATCCAAAATTAGTTTCAGTTTTCAGTTACTTTTAATCCTTTTTTAAAAGCAACCGGAGACAGTAGAAACAATGTATTTCTCTTATTTTGCTAGCTGTCAATGAACATTCTAAACACTGTCAATGAACATTAAAAAAAAAAAAAAAAAGACGTCAGTCCTGCTAGCAGCCCGTTTCCAGGGTCAGAGCGGCGGTATTTTAGCTCTCTTCGCTCTCTCCTACAGGCATACTCAGTCCGCAACTCCCCCCCCTCCTGCCTCCAAGGGGGGGTTTAATGTTCTTTGCCGATGGAGATTTAGTCTTTTACAAAAGGCTTTCCAAGACTTCAGCTTGCAGCCTCATTGCTTCAGTCTATTTACAAAAGGGGAAGGCGGACTTCCTGTATTGAACCTCCCCGTTTCGATACCAAATTAAACGTTAAAAATCCAATTCTCCCACTTCAGCTCTACTCACGGGTAATTACTTTGAAGTCCTCAACCCTTCTGAATGGGTTTTGAATGAATGGGTGCCCTGCAAGAATACTGCTATGGCCTTACATAGCTGTGATTAATTTAAGTTAGGATTGCATGGCAGAACTTCCCGCTTGCTGATTGTGCCCTTAAATTGCCTGATCGGAATTTTTAAACGCTACATGAGGCCTATGAGTACCTTCCCAGAGTTCCCCAGGAAGAGAGGCTGGGTGTTAAACCACCCTGGGAACTGTAGCTGCATGAGGGGAATAGAGGGTCTCCTAACGACAACTGGCATCCTTCACACTCTGCCGCCCCCCAGGATTCTTTGGGGGAAGCCGTGGCTGTTCTAAGTGATATGGTGCTGCTTAAAATGCATAGGGCAGATGGGGCCATAAATGGCAACGTTTTCTCAGTAGTTCACAGAACTGTGTGGGGCACAATCTCATAATATGCTTGCTAAGACGAGACCAGGGTCGGCCCTGCCATTGGGCAATGTGAGTCGGTCCCCTCAGACAGCTGATGCCAGGAGGAAGGGAAAGGCAGCCTGGTGCTGGAGTTTTGTTTGCCACACAACTTGCTCTGCTTTTCCTAAGCTAGTTTGCTGCTTTTCCATTGGCAGCAGTAAAGTAATGCTAGGCCCAGTGCTTTTTTTTCTGGGGGGATGCAGGGCTACGCACACCCCTAAACATTTTGTGAATCTTCGTACTTTTGTCCATTTGCTGTATTTATTTTTCCCGATTTGAACTATAAAATGGTGATTTTCTTGAGTCAAAATGAGAGTACCCCTAGACATTTTTTAAAGGGGAAAAAGCACTGGCTAGACCAGTCAGCTTTGGTACTTGTAAGGGGGGGGGGTACCACCTTGTCCTTCACTCCAGAAGGGAGTGGGTGGTGCTGTGGTCTAAACCACTGAGCCTCTTGGGCTTGCCGATCGGAAGGTTCGAATCTGCATAACGAGGTGAGCTCCCATTGCTCTGTCCCAGCTCCTGCCACCCTAGCAGTTCGAAAGCATGCCTGTGTAGTAAATAAATAGGTACCGCTGCAGTGGGAAGGTAAACAGCGTTTCCATGTGCTTTGGTTTCCTTCACAGTGTCCCATTGCTCCAGAAGCAGTTTAGTCCTGCTGGCCACATGACCCAGAAAGCTGTCTGTGGACAAATGCCGGCTCCTTCGTCCTGAAGCAATATGAGCACTGCACCCCATAGTCGCCTTTGACTGGACTGAGCTGTCCAGGGGTCCTTTACCTTACTCCAGAAACAAAATGTCTTCGGCTGGCCTTGGGTAAGTGAATGCAGGCATTGTAGGTGATGTTTGAGAAGGGCTTGTCTTCTTGGAATTCACAAGGGATGCTGTTGATCAAAGTAGATGGGCCCTTGACCATCAGTTATTCGCTGGGGTGCTCTGTGCCTCATTCCAGCTTGCAAAACATTTGGCCTGGCAATCAGTCTCTATCCACTAGCAAAATTTTGCACTGTATGCAGGAGCTATTTACATAAATGTAGGAACAGATAAACCTCAAACTGTCCAGAGTAGAATAATAGCTATTACCAACATAAAACATTTAGGACTCTATAAAAAGCCTGTAGGGGGGGGGGGGACAACTCCTGACTTATTCTATATATGCTTATATTAGATTGCCATATATAAAATATATTCAGATATTCTCACAGTTTCACTGAATTACTCTCATGAATTTTTATTGCCTCTTCAATATTTAAAGACTGCATTCCTATCTGTGGCATTCCTGATGTATTTAGGCAGTAGAAAAGAGCTTTCATCCATTGGCTTATAGCATATAGTTGTGAGAGCAAAAGGTCGCTCATGCAACCAGTTTTCTCCAGGAGTTCCTCAGCCCCCTGGGCTCCCAGAAATTCTCTCTGGAGGCTTGGGGTGGTGCTTTCCTGAACATTATGGGCTGGAGGCTATAGTGGAAATGCAGAATTGCCAGGAATCATGCAGAGGCACCTTCTGCAACTTGAGATACATGAAATGCTTGTAGGGACCTTGGCAGCTAAATATGAGGTATACTGACAGCTCTGTCAGCTGCATCGTTTGCTCCCAAATTCCCCACAAGAAGAACCAAACATTAGCCAGCCTGGGAAACCATTAATTCTTCACTGGGCCAGATTTTAATCCAAACAAGAGAAGAATTCCAGCATTTGTAAACTTTTTCCTCGTTTGAAGAAAAGAGTTTTTTGCTAGAAATTCACTGATCTATAGGGTATCTGCCCGGTTTATGATTCAGGATGTTAAGTGCTGCATTGGACTGCAAACTAACGCATTGCAAAAGTGGAAAAAGATGTGATCACTAATCTGTGGAATTACTGTATTTTTTGCTCTATAAGACTCACTTTTTCTCTCCTAAAAAGTAAGGGGAAATGTGTGTGCGTCTTATGGAGCGAATGCAGGCTGTACGGCTACCACAGAAGCCAGAACAGCAAGAGAGATTGCTGCTTTCCCTGCGCAGCGATCCCTCTTGCTGTTCTGGCTTCTGAGATTCAGAATATTTTTTTTCTTGTTTTCCTCCTCCAAAAACTAGGTGCTTCTTGTGGTCTGGTGCGTCTTATAGAGCGAAAAATACGGTACTTCGGTGGATTTGCTAGATGTGACTGCTAACACATTTTGGGGATATTATTACATATGACATTTTGAAAGCCATTATCTTCATTAATTAGGCTGAATAAAAACACCTTTGGGAGGGGGAGCTCTCTGAAGTTTCCACACAATCAGCTAAGGCAAGGCAGTAATTCTAAGCAGCCAGCACAGAAACGGGTCTTGCCATGACCCTCCTGCTTTAAAACAGTCTGCTGCGTCAGGGAGGGAGGGAGGGATCCCTGGCCATAGCAGGGCTCCAACTTGCCTTCCAGGATCTTTCCTCAGATCCAAGAAGCATCAAAAGCTGCTGTCCTTGTTTCCTTGTGTTCCTTCAGACAGCTAGTGCTCCACGCATATCTATAAACTGTTCTAAAGTTATTGACTCAGCATTCCCCATCTATTGACCAACATGACAAAATCAGCTGAGGGCCAAAATAAATGTGGGTAGATTTCCCTATGTTTCGAACTTTAACGAAGCTGTGGGGAACTCTGGATTCGAGTACAGGAACAGTGCTGGGAGGTGAGGTGCTTATTCCCCCACCCCACCCCCGGTGATTTGCCCTTGTTGAGAGAAATGCAGAGAATTGTCTGCCGCCAAGCTCAGCAGTGAGGTGAAGATCAGCTTTGGGAAGGAGAAGCAACTTCAGTGGGGACATTCTGTGAGGGGAAGCGAAAGTCAAGCACTCCTCTCCCAGCACTGCTGTTCCAAGAAAATGATTGAAAGAAATACCTGGAAAGATGATGAACTCGACAGAACTCTCTCATGCTATAAATGCACAAAGCAACAACACTGAGTCCCGGTAGTTCTCAGAAATCAAAAGGCCCACTTTGCAAAAGTACTCATTTTAAAAATGAGCAACATAAGCCAATATCATTTTCCCTACCACCTGACATGCTTTTGAACATATGAGGTTGCTACTTTCTGGGCCTGTATCTCTCAGACCTGCCACTTTGTGAGACATTAATTTTACAAAATACGCTATGGAAATTTGTTTGAGGGTAAGTCACTAAGCTTAGGACAAAACGCTATGTGATGGCAAGAAGTCAGTGATGGGGCAGTGGAGCAACTCTAGACATGTGCAAGAAAACTCAGGTGACTCAAAACTTAGGGGTGCCATTCAGATTTTAAGGTGGAAAGACAGTCCAAAAGCCTGCCCTTGGTTTGTTAAACCAGGCCTTGGTCTGTTAATGTTTTTGTATTATATTGTTAAAGCAACAAAGGACATAGGGCTTTCAGCTATAGAGTCTGAACCAATCCTCATTCCCTAATGAGTGTCTGCGTATGAGAAATGTGGTGCATAATTCTTGTTCATACTTTTCAAGCATAACCTTAAAGCTTCCAGGGGGGGGACCTTAAAATTAGGGGTGCCAATCAGATTATAATATTTTTATTTATTTATTTATTTATTTATTTATTTATTTATTTATTTATTTATATACCATCCTATACCCAGAAGTGTCAGGGTGGAAAGAAGGTCCAAAATCCTGCCTTTGGCTCCATTAACAGTCAATGACTTTGACAAGCTTTGGTTTGTTAATTTTTTGTAAATAAACAAAGGACACAGGGCTTTCTTATGTATTATGCAGAAGAAAGCTTAATTTGCCAAAGGCCTGGTTATAGAAAAACATTTTTACCTTGCTCCTAAAGATATGTAACGAAGGTGCCAGGTGGGCCTCTGTGGGAAAAGCATTTCACCACAGAAAAGGCCCATTCTCATGTTGTCCTCCTCTTATGGAGGAGGCACATAATGTAGCACCTCAGATTATTATCACAGGGTCCAGGTTGGTTCATATGAGGAGAGGTGGTCCTTGAGGTATTGTGGTCCTGAGCTGTTTATCTCTTGGAAAGCTCCAAGCTGAAGAAAGCTGCTGTTAGGGCCAGCCCACCCATGAGGCGAGTTGAGGCAGCTGCCTTAGGCAGCAGAAAGCACAGGGGCAGCAGATCCCAGTGTAGATCTTTATTCCCCCTTTGTTCCTGATGTAGATCTTCATTCACCCCTTATTTCCTGGTGGAGAGGAGGTCACCATGTCATGGTTCACCTCAGGTGCTAAAATATCTTGGACCGGTGGCTGTACAGGCCCACGTCGATGCTTTAAGTCCCACTACTGACACCATGGAAGCTAACCTCGTGGATTCTTTCCCCACATAAGCCTCAGTAGTGAAACAAGAAGAGTACTGAATGTATAGATGTCATTGTTACATGCTGAGATGATATTTAGGAAAACATGGGTTGGAGGAGGTTATGCTTGGTTGTGGGGGAAGAAATTGCTTCATCTTATAGATCATAGAATCATAGAATCATAGAATCATAGAGTTGGAAGAGACCACAAGGGCCATCGAGTCCAACCCCCTGCCAAGCAGGAAACACCATCAGAGCACTCCTGACATATGGTTGTCAAGCCTCTGCTTAAAGACCTCCAAAGAAGGAGACTCCACCACACTCCTTGGCAGCAAATTCCACTGTCGAACAGCTCTTACTGTCAGGAAGTTCTTCCTAATGTTTAGGTGGAATCTTCTTTCTTGTAGTTTGGCTCCATTGCTCCGTGTCCGCTTCTCAGGAGCAGCAGAAAACAGCCTTTCTCCCTCCTCTATGTGACATCCTTTTATATATTTGAACATGGCTATCATATCACCCCTTAACCTCCTCTTCTCCAGGCTAAACATGCCCAGCTCCCTTAGCCGTTCCTCATAAGGCATCGTTTCCAGGCCTTTGACCATTTTGGTTGCCCTCCTCTGGACACGTTCCAGTTTGTCAGTGTCCTTCATGAATTGTGGTGCCCAGAACTGGACACAGTACTCCAGGTGAGGTCTGACCAGAGCAGAATACAGTGGCACTATTACTTCCCTTGATCTAGATGCTATACTCCTATTGATGAGGCCCAGAATTGCATTGGCTTTTTTAGCTGCCGCGTCACACTGTTGGCTCATGTCAAGTTTGTGGTCAACCAAGACTCCTAGATCCTTTTCACACGTACTGCTCTCAAGCCAGGTGTCACCCATCTTGTATTTGTGCCTCTCATTTTTTTTGCCCAAGTGCAATACTTTACATTTCTCCCTGTTAAAATTCATCTTGTTTGTTTTGGCCCAGTTTTCTAATCTGTCAAGGTCGTTTTGAAGTGTGATCCTGTCCTCTGGGGTGTTAGCCACCCCTCCCAGTTTGGTGTCATCTGCAAATTTGATCAGGATGCCCTTGAGTCCATCATCCAAGTCGTTGATAAAGATGTTGAATAAGACTGGGCCCAAGACAGAACCCTGTGGCACCCCACTAGTCACTCTTCTCCAGGATGAAGAAGAACCATTGATGAGCACCCTTTGGGTTCGGTCAGTCAGCCAGTTACAAATCCACTGAGTGGTAGCATAGTCAAGACCGCATTTTACCAGCTTCTTTACAAGAATATCATGGGGCATCTTGTCAAATGCCTTACTGATATCAAGGTAGGCTATATCCACTGAGTTCCCTTCATCTATCAGGCTTGTAATTCTGTCAAAAAACGAGATCAGGTTAGTCTGACATGACTTATTTTTCAGAAATCCATGCTGACTATTGGTGATCACAGCATTCCTTTCTAGGTGCTCACAGACTGTTTTCTTAATGATCTGCTCCAGAATCTTCCCTGGTATTGATGTCAGACTGACTGGGCGGTAATTATTTGGGTCCTCTCTTTTCCCCTTTTTGAAAATAGGGACAACATTTGACCTCCTCCAGTCTGCCGGGACTTCGCCTGTTCTCCAGGAATTCTCAAAGATGACTGCCAGTGGTTCTGAGATCACATCTGCCAGTTCTTTTAATACTCTTGGATGCAGTTCATCTGGCCCTGGAGACTTGAATACATCTAAACTAGCCAAGTATTCTTGTACTATCTCCTTAGTTATTCTGGGCTGTGTTTCCTTTGCTGAATCATTTGCTCCAAATTCTTCAGGTCGGGCATTGTTTTCTTTATCGGAGAAGACTGAGGCAAAGAAGGCATTGAGGAGTTCAGCCCTTTCTGTGTCCCCTGTTTGCATTTCACCATCTTCTCCTCTGAGTGACCCCACTGTTTCTTTGTTCTTCCTTTTGCTACGAACATACCCATAAAAGCCTTTTTTGTTGCTTTTAACCTCTCTAGCAAGCCTGAGTTCATTCTGTGCTTTAGCGTTTCTGACTTTGTGTCTACACGTGCTGGCTATTTGTTTGAATTCCTCTTTGGTGGTTTCCCCCCTTTTCCATTTTTTGTACACATCCTTTTTTAATCTTAACTCAGTTAAAAGTTCTTTAGATAGCCACCCTGGCTTCTTTAGGCACCTTCCATGTTTCCGTCTCATTGGTATTGCCTGAAGTTGTGCTTTTACTATCTCCCTCTTAACAAACTCCCAGCCATCATGAACTCCCTTTCCTTTTAGTATTACTGTCCATGGGATCTCACCCAGCACTTCCCTAAGTTTTATGAAGTCGGCTTTCTTAAAGTCAAGAAATTGAGTCCTAGTATGCTTGGCTGCTCCTTTCCGCTGTATAGTAAACTTCAGAAGAGCATGATCACTCGCGCCTAATGATCCTTCCACTTCTACCCCACTAACCAGCTCATCAACATTGGTTAGGACCAGATCTAAAATGGCTGTTCCTCTTGTTGCTTCTCCCACTTTCTGGACAATGAAGTTGTCTGCAAGGCCAGTGAGGAATCTGTTTGACCTTATGCTCTTGGCTGATGAGAGATGAGAGGCCTGGTTGCACAGCTGAAATATGGGGCTAATTTCCTAGTTAAAAGAATTAGTTGAGGGATGTCACTGGGGAGAGGGAAGAAAGCTGCTAAGGGGGAGACAGCTCAATCCCTCACCCTGAACAGACATCACCCTGAAGTCAGGCAATAAATAGACCAGGCAAACCTTCTCTTGTCATTGTCCTTTTCATTTCCCCCAAAGTGCTACTGAGGGGGTGACTCCCCAAAAAAATTATGATATTATTAATGTGAACCCTATGTTTAACATGATGCAATTAAATCCATACCCTGGAAAAGAACTACGATTCTTAAACTTTATGCTGCTTATGTTTATGTAACAGATAAGAGAGAAAGTCTTGCTTTGAACCAGCATTTTATTTCTCACTTCGTGCAACAGTAGAATAACACTGCAATACATAAAATGCCGAATTGGGGAACTGCTGAAAATGCTACCAGTAATCCTACCAGTAATACTTAGCCTTCATAAATCAACGTGGCCTAAATAAGTCTCTCTCTCACATACACGCACCACAAACACACACACACACACACACACACACACACACACACACATATAGTGCAGCTGGTCTTTCTGTTTCTCAAATTTTTTTATCTGATGTTGCACTATCTCCTACAGATGCTTTCCTGAAGGTCAGCAAATAAATATGGCAGAAGCCATTTTCTTCAAAGCTTTTGATATCACTCATCAATGCCTATTGATTTAGGGAAACTTTTACACTTGGTGCTTTGTTCTTTCTGACAAGTAGCGCTGATCATTATTTGCACCCAGACTTGTGAAGCCTGCCAACACGCCAGATTTTTCCTTCACCTTCTGTGTGTTTTCTGTATGAAGCTGTCGAAAGGCAGCCAAAGCAGCAGAATGCAAGGAGTTGCACAGGGACTCTGCTGAGTGGTGCAGGGTGCCTGCCTCGCCTTGGATTTTTTTTAAAAAAAATATCTTTAAAAAGCATACACAGTCGGAGCAAATAAAGAGCAAGTAGAGAAAGGCTGCCTAACCCTTTCCCCACTGATCACAAGATTCTGTTTAACATGTAATTTGAGTCTACGAAACTCTAAAGTGTGCATTCCCAATTTTGTGTCTCATTTCAGTTTCTCCTTTTTCGTCCCAATTCCTTCTTTGAAGCTTCCGTTTACACAGATTCACCCTTCTGCACCTGACACTACCTGTACAGCAATTTTTATTTTTTATTTAATTTTTAAAATGTGAATTCACTCAACAAAGAAACCAGAAGAAGTCCTGAAGATCCAGGATGCAGGATTCTGGATGACACAGAACTGGTCTGGATGCAACAATTCTGGCTTAATAAACCATGGTTTATTCCTGATTTCTTAAGCTAAGGGATGAGCGTTGAGGCCCAGACACTCTCTTCCCCAACCATTAGGGTTACAACTACATGACTGCAATCTCAGTCCCTTTAAACCAGTTTCCTGTTACATGAAATATAGTGGGCTGAGGTGTAGTTTCAATTGAATAACCAGGATCTGAAACGAGACTCAAACCATGCTTTCAGATCCTGATTAGTGAAACAACACTAAGCCACAGTTCCACATTTCAGACAGAACAGAAGACAGGACTGGCTGTGCCAGGAAGCAAAGTGAGGCAACTGCCTCAGGGAGAGCAGATATCGGGAGGGGAGAGGATCCCCCCAGACTCAGTTGCTGTCATCAGGAAGGTGTTATCCCATTGCCAGTTACATTCAGCTGCTGGTCTGGTCTGCTACTGTGGGTGGAAATGGGCAGGCCTTGGGTAGACCTTGTATGTATATTTTTAAAATGCTTTCCTTAAAGCCTGTTTTTCAAAGCTAAAAGGATGGGCTTGAAAAATGACTTTATCCCATTTTTGAATTCTCAGGGCAGCTGCTTTGGTTTGAACTCTATTTGCACATTTTACCTCAAAATGCTTTCAATTAAAAAATAATTGAGCAGAATTCTTCTGCATATTATTTTCCACCCATGTGGAATAATCTACCTTTAGTTATTCTGAGATGTGCTTAACAAGCACAAGGCTCTTAAAATAGCTGGGCTGGCTATGTATTGTAGGTGATTTGTGAGAACACAGGACATAGCGAAAGCTCTATTTTCATTTAATGCCATCTGTATTTAAAACAAGCTTGTTTCTGCTCTTATTAAAAGAGTCAGGTTTTATCATCGGATTATGCCATTGCAGTGAAATTATTTTTCCTCCCAAAGATCATTGGTGAGTCACAATATGAAGAAATGCCACACACCTCAAGTTCATCCAAAGAGTCCCCCATATACATCGTGTCACACATGCACAGGTTTATGTGTACATCTAAAATAGCCATATTTGCACACATCGAAGTGCTTGTCACTGCATATACCATACATGTGCACATGCAAGGAAGCTGGAGAGGAGAGGGGAGAGAAATCCGTTGGAAATGAAGTGTCTTAGGAACTGATTGATCTGGAAGGTAAGAAAAGAGAAAATTTGTCTGCATAGTAATTAATGGTGTTTAGGAGATTGCAGTAAAAGTCCATGTTTGTGCCTCTAGAAAAAAACTGTAGTGGAATATTAATCAGCAGAGGGCATGGGATTTGGACTGAAGAAACTCATTGTAGTTAATTGAATTAGTTATGATTATCCATTTGACACCAAGGGATCTGGAGGTTTGCAAGCGTCTAGCCATCAATTGGTCCAGAAATGAGCTGAGACAACTCCCTTTTTTCCTTTTCTTTTTGAAAATGCCTCTGCTTATTAGGTGACTCACCCATCTTGAGAAAAAACTGGATCCTGGGACTTATTAACAGTCCAGATGAACAAGCCACCAGGTCTGGGGGCTGCCTACTTGAGAATTCCAGTGATAATTGTTGATAATCTAGCAAAATGACACCACAGCACCAAAGACAGCCTCCATCCTGGAAGACAGGAAATCAGCCAACAGAATCCAAAGTTCCTGAAAAGGGCAGACCATGTTCCTGGCAGTGCAGTAGAAATCACTCTTCAAGGGGAAATTGTTAAGCAGATTGCAGAACAAGCAACACTGAGGGAAAAGTCAGCCCACTCCTAAAAAGGGAACTGCTGCCTCACCAGTCTTTGGAGTTCTTTGGAAGTGTCAGTGTGTGATCTACCGGGCAGGGGTGATCTATTCGGCCTTCCAAATATTTTGCTTTTGCTTTTTATATATATAAACATTTCTGCTATGTACTACTCAGGGCAACTTACAACCATTCACAATCACACCATCACACCATCAGTCTTGCGGGGCCAGCCTCCACAGCATCTGGAGGACACCAAAGCGGCTTCTCCCATCTCTGTCTCGTTGCTAAGGCCTTCTCTCAGAAGACCCAGTTTTTCCGTGGCAGGCCATGGCTCTCAGTTAACAATCCCAACATGTGTCCCTTGGGCGTACATGTGCATCACCACTTGCCAGCATGCACATGTCGAGAAGGACATATGGGAGGTAACTCTCCCATGGAAATATGTCAAATCCACTCAAAGGCCCTCAGCATCATTATTTTCTCAATTTAAGAATGTCACTGTTCATTAGGGACTGCCCCACCCTTGAGCAGCTGCTCCTATCCAAGCAAGGTTCTCTCCTTGCCTCAAGTCTTGCCTTGGCTGGATGTTTTGGCTGTTCTAAGAGAGACCGGATTTATCAATCTATAGGATTCAACTCCTTCCACAAAGAGTGGGCACGTCATATCAAGGCACGTGCTTCGTGCCATTTCATGTAATGCAGCTGCTGAAACAAGTTTTTAACACTTGGGAACACATTGTAGGATAGTTAGTTTTTTAACATACCTTTAACTGAAAGTTCCCTTACCTTCTTGGCTTTTTAGCCAGTGGGAGGGGAACTACTATAACAGGGAACACAGCATGGAGAAGGTAAATGGAAATTTTCAACGAGTTATTGGGAGTGGGACTTAGTCAGTGGTCAATGGTAAGATAATTGGGGTATTAAAAGCATATGATGGTGAATAGGGCATGTTTATTAGCTACTATCTGAACTTCTGACTTAGACAACACCTGCATAGCTTCAGCAATGCTACAGTCTATATGTTCCCCAAGTTACACAGTGAGCCACGATTCTGCAGTGACTCCAGCAGAAAAGATGGAGAGCAAAGCTTCTAGCTACAATGGCTACGTGCTCCCTCCACAGTCGGAGCCAGCAGACCTCTGAATATCTGTGGCAAGAAAGGCATGTGTTTGGTTTGCATTTGCTGGTGCCCTGTAGGCAACTGCTTGGCCACTGGGAAACATGCTGCACTTCATTGGCCAGCAAGACTCTTCCTACAGCCCTAGCCCAGCCCTGTTATACCTTGTTATAACCCTCTGCAGGGACCTGCCCAGGGTGCTATTCCACCAACCATGTCACCTCTTTGCATCCCACCAGAACCAGGATGGGTGGATATCAAGACTGAACAGGCAGCCCCTAGCCAGCCCACCCTTGGCCATTGCAAGAGAAAGAGGAGGAAGGGGAGAATGTCTGCCTGTCACACAAGCCCTCTGCTGCTGCTGCTAGAATTGGGACCTTGAATGCTGTGAAGGAGAGGAGTGGAGCACAAGCCACTGAGCCCCAAGAACCCCCCCAGGCCCCTCCCAACCCACAAAGCCATCTCTCCTAGCAGGACCAAGAGAAGCCAGCCATGTGGGGAGCCAGGGAGGTGCCAAATGTGCCAAAGGGGAGGGATCAGCCCACTGCTGTCATTGCCCCAGGAAGCATAGAGATGGTTCCTAACAATGCCCATTCTGAGCCCCATGAGTACATTGCTATTGCTCCTCTCCCTGCTCTGTTCAAGCAGAACCTCCAGCCCATAAGAGGGGTGGCTGCCTTTTTTAAAAAAAGTACAGCCCCACATTCACTTGTTTGGCCCAGGACACCTCTTTGTGCTCCATCTCCCTACAGAGGGGGGTGGCAAGCTGAGGCCCCATTGTCTTTTGATGAGTTTCCCACTCTGCATTATACCCAACAATAATCCCTTGTTAGCTAAAAGCTTAAAGGTAAAGGTAAAGGACCCCTGACAGTTAAGTTCACTCGCTCATCTCAGTTTACTGGGCGAGGGAGCCCCCATCGCGGGGATTTGAACCGCAGACCTTGATCGGCAAGCCCTAGGCTCAGTGGTTTAGACCACAGCGCCACCCGCATCCCTAGTAGCTAAAAGCTTAGACTGAGGTAACTCAAGTTCAAAGATGGCTACAGGTGGGATGCTCAAAGAATGTTCCTCATATTGGTCTAAAAAGGCCCTGAACCTTCTCAAGGGAGCAGGATCCTCACAGCCCCTATTTCCTTCAAGATAGCGGCACACTTAATATTGACTTATAAAATATGATACATGTGGGTTCCAAAATATCCCTTGCTACATATCTGCCATTCTGCCTCACAGAGAGTTCTATGCAGCTTTATATCTTCCATTTTCCTTCTATGGCAGAAAGCATGTATCCTGCACGTCAGCTACTTAGAGCAGTTTTTTTTATATAAAAAAAAAAAGAGGAAAAAAGACTGTTTTCTGAATCACGTAAGGAATGAAAATTTAAAAGACAGTAAAACTGAAAATACTGCACAAATAGTTACACACTTTAAGGCCTTGATCCTAGTCACCTTTACCTGAGAGTAAGTTCCATTGAAATCAATAGGACTTACTTCTGAGTAGACAAGTGTGGATTGCACTGTCACCATGAATTCAGTCCAGCTGATTACCATATAAGCAGATATACAACTGCAGTATTAATGACTTAAGATTTTTGTGCCGCTTTAAGGCAAGACTATTATTTCTGCAACAGCATTTGGTTCCCCCACTTAATTATCTCAAAATAAATTGCTAGTATCTGGTACTAAACTATAAATATTGTGCTGCAGACAACAAAAGGTTTGTGACCTTTAAATATTCTCCAGAATATGGTTTGTCATTGCTACCTATTTGAACACTGTTGGGTTAATCTTATTTATAATCAGTCTTAACACACATTAACACACAGCACAACTTCCAGTGGCAAATGAACAGTGGGCATTGTGCTTTTATTTTATTTTTTAAAAAATATACAGCATTCATGCTACTTTGGTATACCACTTATGGGCCAACAACCATCTCACTCAGAAGGACGCAACTCTTCATTTCAGTTAGAGTTACTTCTGAGTACCTTTAACTGTGGTCCTACAGTGAAACTTACTTCAGAGTAAACATGTGTCTGATTGCAGCTCAGTCGTGTGAATGTTTATTTATTTAATCATTCACTCACTTGTTTTAAATATTTTGATCACATTCTCCATTAGAAACAATTCCAGAGTGGCTTACAATAAAACACGATTCATATACACAAAACAGCACCATGAAACTTGACGATGAATGTGGGTAATAGGAATCACTCCCACAGAGGTACAGAAAAAACTGTTCCTTAATTCATGGTCTTGAGACCAATTATATTCCACATAATGCTGGAATTGTTTATAATGGGTCTGACACAGCTAAAGGTAATAACTGCTAATTCCCATATATCTTAATAAGAAAATTAAATACATGCCCAACAGCACAACCCCTATACATACTTACTTACAACAACTTTCAAGGGAGTTTGGGGCGGCTGCCTAAATCTCTCAGTGGGGCTTAGAAGTGCTTTATATTGGCTGATATGTGTCCAACATTTACATCAATAGAATACACTTAAAAAACCAGACCCTCTGAAATAATGTTTCTCAAAACATGAATATAAGCCCCTCCTAAAGCCAGAAGTTCATCTAAGAGCTCTCCTAAGGGCTAAATGTAAAATGAAAATGCCAAAATGTTAAAAAACAAAAAGGCTATAGACTTTCATGTCTTTAGATAGTTCTGAGAAATATTAATGCAGCAGTAATATACACTACAAATCTAAAAATGACTGAGCAATTGCTATAACATCTGAAAGTTACTCTTATTATAAATATTGAACCTTGACGTATGAATACTAAAATGAGTAGGTCAGATTTGCCTCAGTAGTATTCTTATTTCCTTAATGGACAACTGACCATTTATTTTATATAAAAAAAGGTTGTATGCTTTATTCCTGGACATGAGTGCTAGTTCACTTAGAGGAGAACGTTCCTGGGCACAAAGGGAGGTGATGTGTTCCTTGCAGACTTACTTGTAAGTCCTGTCACATTCAACAGGAATTATTCCCAGGTAAGTGTGCATAAGATTGTCCTAATAAATACTAAGCTCAGAAGTAAGCCCCATTGAATTTGATGGGCCTCTTTCCCAGGAAAGCAGGATTGCCCCCTTAATGAAGTGCACCACCTCCATTGAAATGAATGGAGGCTGCTCCAGAACACTCCTGAGCGCAATACCCCCTTCATTTCAGTGGGACTTTCTCAGGACCAGTATTGTGTCAAACTCTTTTCCCTCCCTGGTTCAATCTAAGGTGTAGCAGCTGGACAATTAACTATCAATGATTCAACTCTGCAAGTTTCAAATCTGGTTGCCGATATAATTTAGATGTTTTTGGTTCTCAGGAAGGAGCAAGAAAATCCATTTCCCAAAACAGAAAACCACCAAAGTGTGAGTTGCAGGAACAGAAACACAACAGAAAAACAGTAGCTTGAGACACCTTCCGACTTTGGTCAGAGTAAAATCCAAACTGTGGCCAAACAGCAGTCTTCTGAGAGGACAGTTGTCCTTTTAATGCGCTCGTGTCAGTTTCCCTTGGCACTTCTGGACAGGCCTTGTAAGCCCAGCCTTTCACCCCACGGTCCACTGGACTGGAATGCCCCCTCTCCTCTCTGTTCCCAGTTCACTGCTGGTTTATGAACTTCCTGCAGGTTAGCATTAAATAATGGCAATAGGAATAATCGACAGCCGCAACTAGGGTCTGCCCCAAGCCCAAAGGATTCCTTTTTTAAAGGCTCTTCCCAAGTGGGGTGAAGTCTAAAGTAGACACGTGGGGGTGAGGGGGGAGATTCTGCCCAGCGAAATGTCCCCCTCGCAGTCGCCCGACTCGGTGGCGCCCTCTGGGTCGGGAGAGATCTGGGACGCGCCGTCGAAAGGGCCTCCCCAGCCGCCGCCGCCGCCCCCCAGGTGGGGGATCCTGTCCGCGTCGGTGGCGGCGCCTTCCCGGCGGAAGAAGAAAGTGTCTTGGTTGCAGGAGATGAGCTCGTGGCTGAGGTTGGCCGTCTCCCCCGGGGAGCCCGAGCAGGGCCGGCTGCAGCCCAGCAGGCGCGAGAAGACCTTCCTGAAGTCGGCGTTGAAGGCGTAGATGATGGGGTTGAGGGAGGAGTTGGCCCAGCCGAACCAGACGAAGACGTCGAAGGTGGTGTCGCTGACGCAGGGCAGGCCGGCGGCGGGGTCGCCGGGGGGGCGGTCGCAGAAGGGCACCATGCAGTTGAGGACGAAGAAGGGCAGCCAGCAGCACACGAAGACCCCCATGATGACCGAGAGCGTCTTGAGGACCTTGGTCTCCTTGCGCAGCGACGACTTGAGGCCCGAGTGGTGGGGCTGCTGCGGCGGCGGCGGCGGCTGGTGCAGAGGGTGCGCGCAGTCCAGGCGCCCCCCGCCGCCGCCGCTGCGGCAGCTCTCGGCGTGCTCGGCCGCCCTCTCCAGCGACGAGATCCGACGGATCTGCACCTGGGCAATCCGGTAGATCCGCGTGTAGGTGACGATCATGATGGCCACGGGAATGTAGAAGCTGATCAGCGAGGAGGAGATGGCGTAGGTCCGGTTCAGGCTGGAGTCGCACTGCTCCGACGGCGCCGCCGCCGCCGTGCTGTTGCTGCTGCCCCAGCTCCCCGGCTCGGGGCTGGCGGTCCCGGGGGCGCGCGGGTCGGGGCCTTTGTGCCAGTTGAGCTGGACGGGGAGGAAGGAGATGAGGATGGAGAGCGCCCAGGCCAGGCCCACCATGGCCAGAGCCACGCGGGGGGTCATCTTCCTCTCGTACCTGAAGGGGCTGGAGATGGCCCAGTACCTGTCGACGCTGATGACGCACAGGTTGAGGATGGAGGCCGTCGAGCACATGATGTCGAAGGCCACCCAGACGCTGCAGAAGGCGCCGAAGGGCCAGTAGCCCGCCACCTCGGCCGCCGCCTTCCAGGGCATGACCAGCAGCGCCACCAGCAGATCCGAGACGGCTAAGGAAACGATGAAGATGTGCGTGACCTTGGCGCGCAGGTGCCGCGAGCCCACGATGGCGGCGCACACCAGCACGTTCCCCAGGAGGGTCCACACCACCAGCAGCGACAGCAGGCTGCCCGCCGCCACCATGGGCGCGCCGCCGCCGGGGCCGCCGGGGCCGCCGGGAGGAGCTCCGGCCGCGGCGGGCTCCGTGGCGCCGGGAAGCAGCCCGTGCGAGCGCGGCGTCGGGGGGGCGCCCGCTTGCCCGCGCAGCGTGGCGTTCCTGCTCCAGGGCGCCTGCAGCATGGCCACCGGCGCCGCGGCTCGCCTCCCGCTCCTCCTCCGGCCGAGGGCGCCGCTTGGCTCTTCCAGCGCGCTCCGCTCGGCCCCATCGGTTCCCCCGGGCCGGCCCGTCCCTCAGCGCCGTCGAGCGCGCCGCCCGCCCGCCCGCGCCCCTTTCCGCCGGCGCGCCTGCTGCTGCTGCCCGCTGCCCGCGTCCCTGGCAGGTGCCCGGCGCTCCTCCTCCGTCGCTCGCATGCCGACGCCCTCGCGGAGCCTCCCCCTGGCCCGCCCTCGCCGGCCCCGAGGCTCTTCGCCCCGACGGCCGAGCGGGAGGGCTGGGCTGGGGGCGAGCGAGCGAGCGAGCGAGGCCGACGGCGCCGGGGCTGCGAGGCGAGCTGCCTTCCCCTCTCCCGGCCCCACGAGGCTCTCCCCTGCCCGCGCTCTCCTCCCGGACGGCGCCTCCTCCTCGGCCGGCCGGTGATCGGGGTTGCCGCGGTCGCCTCGCCCCCTCCCTGCACGTCGCGCTGCTTCGGAGTTCGCGGTGCGGTTCCGCCCGTCCACGGGCGAGCATGCGCAATCCCTGAGCTCGGGGGAGCACCGAAGACCCGAGGGTGGGGTGCGGGGTCGGGACTCGGAGGGAGAGGAACGCGGGCTGGACCCGGACTGCCTCCAACTGGCTCAGTTCATCATCATCATCATCAATCCTTCTGTCTCTCTTTGTCTCTGTCAACACAGCCCGAAGCATCTTTCACCTGACCGAGGGAAATGGGACGCATCCCCTATTAAAGTCAACCGATGTTCAGCCTCACCGCCGCCCCCATAGAGAAAAGTGAAACAGAGCATCATCTCAGTGCTAAAGAGAAGAAGTTGCCTGGAATAACTCACCTCGTGGAAACACTCTGCACATGCCTTCGAGAAAGCTTAGCTGCCTGCCTGCCTGCCTGTTAGGGTTATTTTTAAAAATGATGCAGAAATAATAGGTTTGTTAGTATTTAAGGAGCCATGACACCCTTAGCTGTTTTCGCTTCTAGAGACTAACAGTCTCTTGGGGTGGGGGGGATTGCCTACCATGCAGTGACCCTGCTCTGATCTACCTTATTCCACCCCAGAGTCTACAAAACCTTCTGCCTTCCATTCTCCATTCACCGCTGACCCCTCCTGTCCTTGGTCTGAGTCTGGGGGGGAGGAGAGTGCAAACTCCCCTCGGCCAGCCTGAGCCTGTCATTGCGAGGTCAGGAGTCTTCTCTCTTTCAGCACATTGCGCTGCGCATCTGGCATTGAGAAAGGGTTCCAGGGCTGACCCATGGCCCGGATTAAGGCCACCCTCTCATGGCGCGGAGGCAGTGACAGTCAATGTGGAAATGGGCTCTGACAAGTGCAAGTTCCTCTTGTGGTGACCACAGCATGGAGCAGACATATTTTGAGGTTTCTAAGGCTGCCAACAGTGGGCAGAAATCAAGAGACCAGCACAGAGGGGAAGCCGTGGACTGGAGAAGCGAGAAGGCATCACTTAAAAGCACTGCAGAACTATTTCACATTCACTTTAAAAAAATCATCATGTTAAGGCAGAGCAGTCCTTTGATCCCAGATACCCCAGTGGCCACTTATGCTTATGTAATGTCAATATTATGCATGTACTGTAATATGATGCACATAAACTCAGAATACGAGGGGTGTTCATTAGAGATTTCCCCTGACGTACTTCCCGTGTACTGAAATAAACGAAACTTGGCACAGTTATTAGTCCATCTCTACATAGCTACCAGCAAGAGTCACACACTTCTCCCATCGCTTTATGCAGCTGTGGTGACCTCGCCTGCAGAAGTCGGCAGGTTGCGTCCGAAGCCACGACTTGACCTCAGAAATCAGCATTTCATCAAAAAAAGGTTGCCCTTCAAAAATAACTTCATGGTTGGAAAGAGGTGGAAGTCACATGATGCGAGGTCGGGAGAATTTCATAGCCACAGGACATGCTTCCGTCTGAGCAACATGCGAGTTGTGAACCAGGGCGTTATCCTGCAGGAGGTGGACACCTTTGGTCAGTATACCACGCCTCTCGATTTTGATGGCCTTCCGCAATTTCTGCAGCAGTGAAGCGTAGTATGTCCTGGTAATTGTGGTACCCTTTGCCAGGAAATCCATTTTCACTACTCCACATTGGTCCCAAAAGACCATGAACATGACCTTGCCCGCTGATGGTTGGACACGTGGTGAGGAAGAGTGCTTCCATTGTTTGGACTGGATTTAGTCTCTGGATCATAATGATGGGCCCATGTTTCCTCCTGAGTAATGAGTCTGGTGAAGAAGTCATCATGGTTTTCGTGACACATGGCCAAAAGAACCCATGAGCATGTGACTCGTTCCTGCTTCTGGAAAGGCAGCAGCAGCTGGGGAACCCACCGTGTGGGCAACTTTCCCATGTGCAAATGATTATGGATGATTTTTTCTACAGCGCCCACTCTAATCTTGACACCTGCAGCTAATTGGTGAACGGTTATGTGGCGATCCTCCAAAATGGCAGCCTCCACTTGCTGGATGGTGTCTTCATCAATGACGAACTGTGGTCGCCCAGGAATGGGAGCTGTTCCACTGAAGTCCGACCACACGTGAACTAATGGTGCCAGTGCTTGACTACGTCATACAATGGGGCATCCTCCCCATAAGCTCCTTTCATCTCATCGCACGTCTCCCGTGGTGTGCGCCCTTTCATGTACAGGAACTTGATCACCGCTCTGCTTCAATTGGTTCCATTATCAGATGTTACTCCACGTTAGCACGATTAACGGAGAAACAGTTAGGAGTTCAGAGCTACAAATTACCATGTTACCTATGGAGAGCTGTATCATTATACATGTGCCGTTTCATCCTCCTACGATAACTGGAAGTAGGTCAGGGGAAATCTTTAATGAGCGACCCTTGTAAAAGGAGTTCCATTAAGTTCAGTGGGGCTTACTCCAAGGTAAGTGAGTGTAAAATTGCAGCCTTAGTCAAGATCCCATGTGCTTCCAAGAAGAAAATGACAGCAATACAGACTACAAGGGACATAGCAGGCACACTTCAAGTCCTCTCCCTGCATCTATGGCAACATTGCCAACACATGCCAATCACAGAGTAGAAAGCTCATTTTGTCCCCACATTAGCAATGCATGGACTGAACCAATCCATGCATGGTGACAGGGAACTCCCTCTGTTATGTCATCCCATACCAACACACACACACACACACACACACACACACACAAATACCATAGCACCCTCTGCTTGAAGTACCCAGCATGGTGGCCTCCATCCCCAACCATTGGTCCTAATGGCTGGCATGTGCTGCATATCTACTAAGTGTGCTTGCCCTTGTGCATCAGTATCAGACCTACAGTCTTCTTTCTTTTAAAACTGACTCTGCCTGGCTTGTGCACTGTGTAAGCATCCTAATCTGAAAGCCACTTCATTTCCTGCTCAGTGTTTCAGAGGGTTGTTTTTTTCCTTCTGCATGAAATAAAGGGTTCACTTCTCCAAAGCTTCCAACCTCCCCAGGTGTGTAGTTCATATATATGAAATACTTCATGCTCTGCCATGTTGCTGTCTGATACAGGTATGGACACTGATGATCAGTGGTGCCAACTTGAATAAAACATTTTGGGGGGCACCTTTCCCCTTGCCAGAAGGTTGCCAGAAGGACAAATGGATGGATGGAAGCTGGAGCCGAGTAGGCACAGCCCAGGGTAAGGACCAGCAGAGGCTGCCCTGCCTTCTTCCCTTGCCCATGCACTATCCCCTCCTCTCTCCACCCAAACGCCAACAGGCTGCGGCCAAATTCACTCCGTGGCAGGGGGCTCAGGGGGCACTGGATCCAGGCTGAGACCTCCAGAGGGGAGGAGAGGAGAGGGGACAACCTGGGAGAGAGGGAGGCAGGTGGGCAATTGGGTGTCTTATTCGCGCTGTCATGTGGCAGTGGCAAAGAAAGCTTGGCACGGTCAGTGTTTTGGGGGGGCAAAGGGATCTGGGCCCCTTAGTGTTGGTGCCTATGCTGAAGATTAAAACAAACCATTTTTATTTACACATACTGTCACGAGAGTGCCGTCAACAGCTCACTGGGCTACCTGCCTAGTGAAATCACAGACGCGGAGAGCTGCTTTCAGTTCTTTTATTTAAATCAGCAGAAATTCCAGCCCATGGAATTTTCTCCCTCAATCTTCAGCCGTTGCTCCGAGTGCCCGCGCCGCCTCCCCGAGCAGCTGCTTCCTCGCTTCCAGAGCCCTCCTGCTGCCTATGATGGCCGGCGAGGAAAGACACGAAGGGGGAGCCTGGTTCTCGGAGCAGGAGGCGGTGGTGTCCATTGTCTGCTGTCCTGTTTCTACCACTTCTGACTCCTGTCTCTGTCCAGGACTAGGGCATCTGCGAGCTTGTTCCTGCTCCTCAGCCTCCATTATTTCCCAGCTCTTTTCCTCTTCTGCGGTGTGCCCTGTTTGCCACCACCACACACCTGGGTCCATGCTATCTTCATCTCCCGGGGTGGCAGTCTCTACCCCTCCTCCTCATCTGGTCAGTCCCTGACACATACTGTACGTTAGAAACACATACACACGCACATATGTACGAACCCTTCAGCTTTCAGGGCTCCGACACAGGACACATGTTGAACTGAATAACTGACTGTGCCATGGATTTCTTCTAAGGGAAACTATTCCTCCATCTCAAACTTCATATGAATGGATTAGTGCAGCCAGGAAGGGTGTGGCTGGTTGGAGGATTTTCTCACCGGAGCATGAAGGAAGGTGGAAATTGGCTCTGACGGGCAGGTGCAAGTGCCTCCGTCCCCATATGCCTTAGGCTTTTAGGTAGGGCTTCAGCAACTGCTGGAAGAATCATTTCAACAATCTAATAAGCATGACAACAAATGACAGAACAGGGCTGGTCTGCTACTATTTTTTTAAGACCATGAAACTGCATATCTCTGCATAGATTTGAGACATGGTGGTATGTCAGTATTATGAATGAATTATTTAATTCTTATTCATGTTTAAGATAGGGGAATTGTATTTTGAAATCTTCTGCAGGGGGCGGGGTGGAGGGAAATGTAATCATTTCCCCTCCTCCAGGATGGAGTTACCAATTCTAAAAAAAATGAGAAACGCTCCTGCCCCAGGCACGTGTTATTTATGGAAGAAAGCAATAGAAAGCACCAGAAACTGACATTTGATAATTAAGCTGCAGGCAAAACACAATCTCTCAGAGAAGTTAAAATTTTCATTCTGTTTGAATAGAATTATCCGTGTGCCTGGTGCTTTGCAGAGTATAAGAGTATAAAAAGTTGCAAACTAAAACTTAATGCTTAAAAACAGTAAAAGACGTGAAGGGGGAGTAAAAAAGGACCATTTCACTGAAGAAAGTCATACCCTCGTGAGGATGCAAGATTTGGGATGGTTCAAAACCAATTTTGGAAAAGAGGTAACATTTCTCGATTATCATGGCCAAACAGTACTGATTACATAGAACTTGTGCCTAAGAGGTGCATGAGGGCAGCAGGGCGGGGCTTAACCCCCCCCAAAAAAAATTTTTTTACTCAAGTTGGCACTCCTGGTGCAATCCCAGTGTCAAATAAGGACTGGCGCAGCTACTATTGTGTAATTGTTGTATCAGGACATCAATAATGATTTTGAGATTGTTGTAAAAAAAAAAAAAAAAAAAAAGCCCAGATGGAATAAATATTTTTAAAAGTTGGAATGGATGATTACAGGTAAGGCCTTAAAAAGCAATAGAGAGAGGAAACATTGGGTGGTTTCCATGCAGAAAACTTGAAGTCTGAAGTCATGCTGTTAATGAAGCAATAATGTTACTCCTGCTGTGTTAGTTAGTGATACTGGCAGCAGATTAAAAGAAAGCACGGGAGAATATGCCTCTATTTGCAGCCCCTCAGGGATATCACTAGAATTAACAGCTACTTTTTTTTTTTACTTCTTGAAAGAATAATTCTGTTTTCTCCACTACATGGTTCTTTCTCAAGGGCAACTAATGCACCCCATTCCCCCCCCCCGGATAATTGAGACAACAATATATTATGGTGAGACAGTAAAAGGCTGTAGGTCGGGCTGGGGTTTTGTCTTTAGCTGTGGGGGGTACTGGGTGGCCTTGGGCAAGTTAGGATATTTCACTGCAAGCTACTATTTTTAACAGAGTTGTTTTCAAGAGTATTTAAATGAGGTAAGAGACATAAAAATTTTGTGTACTTGAAAATGTACTGGTGGTGCATAAGCCACTTTCAGTGCAATGTATAACAATCTAGAACTTTAACTGGTTTGTAGTTTCATCGTCACTGATGGACAGGGAAAGGTTTCTTTCCCTTTCCCCCCAATCATATGTTTTTTTCCTTTTATCTGCAAATTTGTATCCAGCATTTCTGGTCTTCGCAGCAAAGTTGCTATTCCTTGTAACCTTTCCAGCACAGTCATTCACACCTAATTGTTAGCTCTTTCAAAAATTTTATTTGTTAAAGTAATAGATAGGGAATCAGCATCGTCTATGGACTGTTTAAGGTTTCATTCCCATTTGTTCATATATATGGTTTAAGTTACTGCATGCATTTAAGGAGATAACTATATATAGGAAGATTCAATATTATATACATACAGTGGTACCTTGGTTCTCAAACTTAATCCATTCCGGAAGTCTGTTCCAAAACCAAAGTGTTCCAAAACCAAGGCCCGTTTTCCCATAGAAAGTAATGCAAAATGGATTAATCCTTTCCAGACAATTAAAAACGACCCATAAAACAGCAATTTAACATGAATTTTACTATCTAACAAGACCATTGATCCATAAAACAAAAGCAATAAGCAATGTACTGCAGTCACATAATCAATCAATCAATAGCTGAACTGGGTTCCACACAGTCACAAAAAAGCCACAAAAACGCAAAATAAATAGCAAAAACTGACAGACCTTAGCGTAACACTCGGATCGGAAGCGTGGCACTCAAAACGGAGCACATTTGGCTTCTGAAAAAAGTTTGCAAATTGGAACACTTACCAGTTTGCAGTGTTTGGGTTCCAAGTTGTTTGAGTACCAAGGCATTTGAGAACCAAGGTACCACTGTATATTGAGATGTTTCCTTGTTTGCTCTCTAATCAAATACGTTAGTATAGGTAGCACCCACCCACCCCCGTTTGTGGGGGGGTTATGTTCCAAGGCACCATGTGTGTTGGTCAAATTGCGTATAATTGAAAGCCACTGAAAGAGCTTGCAAGCACCCCGTTCAGCCCATGGTTCCACCCCACCTCCATTTTGCCCTTTTAGTGATGTTTCAGCAACATATTTATGATGTTTCTGGGTTGACACTATGCACAATCGTGCATGGTCTTGCACATATTGAACACATGTAAATGGGGGCTGCCTGTAATGGGGAGTGTGTTTGGTAGGTTTCTTTGGGGTAGCAGGGGTGGAGATGGGTTTGGGGAATGGAGGAAAGAAATATGTGAGGGGAATCTGGCAATTATTCTCTAGCTCAGATAGTAACCTGAGCTGGATAATTTTGGTGTCTGTCAAACTTGCCTCTCATTCAGAAGCTTGCCTCTCATTTAGTCATGTATGAGTCCAAGATCAGAAAACTCTTAGTTTCTACATACTTGGGAGAAGCTTTGTGCATGCAAAACTGCAGTGGTTTGTAAACTAAAATAAATGTCCTGCCCAAAATGGTCCTGTGAGCTTCTAAAATGTTGAGGACTTAGAGATACGTAAGAACATTGTAGAACAACAACTCTCCATCTCTGAACACGGAAGAACTTGGAAAGGAGGGGCATGAATTGGCACCTTGGGCGTTGCCTAGGTAACACGTGAAGCCGCCCTTCAGCTTATATAATGTGCAGGAGGGAGGTGCAGCGAATTGGAAAGCAACCTGTGAGGAGGAGGTGGAAGGTGTACACAACTCGCCATGACATATAGTCCTGCCTACCCAGCTGCAAATAAAGATGAGGAAGAGCAGCTGCCCCTCAGATGGATAGGAAGATGAATTTGGGGCTAGTTGGGTCTCACTCATGAGAATTCTCCTGCCAACCTAGCAGTTTGAAAGCATGTCAAAGTGCAAGTAGATAAATAGGTACTGCTCCGGCGGGAAGGTCAACGGCGTTTCTGTGCGCTGCTCTGGTTAGCCAGAAGTGGCTTAGTCATGCTGGCCGCATGACCCAGAAGCTGCACGCCAGCTCCCTCGGCCAATAAAGCAAGATGAGCGCCGCAACCCGAGAGTCGGCCACGACTGGACCTACCTTTACCATGAGAATTACAGGGTCACTCAGAGCTGTGGCAAGTATGTAAAGTCACCCAGAATACAATCATCAACTCGAGATACTCCACCCATGCAGAATTCTTTCTCTCATGTTGCACAGCAGCCAGTATTCCTGCCCCCACCCCTAAGAGAAGAAAACCTGGTTTAAAAATTCTATCTTTCCCCCTCTCTCTTCCCACAGCAGTTTCTTTGAAGCCCACCTTCACCTGACCCACATGTGATGTCATGTATGACATAAGGTGGGGGTAGGCGGCTTCCACAAGATGACCTCATAGGCCAAACAGGGAGGCTTAGCAGGCCAAGTCTGGCCTGTGGGGCAACAGGTTCCCTACTCCTGAGCTTTGCAATCTTATGGCATCTTAGCAAACTACGCTTTTCTTTGGATAAAGTTGGGGATATCCCTAATTTATCCACTCGTTATTCTCTGTGTGTGTCTCTTTGCTCTTCACGAGCAGTTCCTCAGCAAATGAAGAGGATAAGCCCTTCCATGTACCCAGCTCCAAGCAGAAAACTATGAAGGAGGCCCATGGTGACCAGAACATTATCAGCTATTCCTCCGTGGTTTTGCCAGCTTGCTTGTTCCAGACAGGCTTCTGCACCTTTGCAAGGTCCAGGACAGGCAGTTTCACAGCAGGTGATAGTAAACCTAGAGGGAAGGTGGAGTTATGAGAGAGACTACACTTGTTACTTTTCTGTCTGCCATGCCAAAATTTGGTTAATTCTGAATCCCCCTGCCCTAAAGGTAAAGGGACCCCTGACCATTAGGTCCAGTCATGGATGACTCTAGGGTTGCGGCGCTCATCTCGCTTTACTGGCCGAGGGAGCCGGCGTACAGCTTCCGGCTCATGTAGCCAGCATGACTAAGCTGCTTCTAGCAAACCAGAGCAGCACACAGAAATGCCATTTACCTTCCCGCCGGAGCAGTACCTATTTATCTACTTGCACTTTGACGTGCTTTCGAACTGCTAGGTGGGCAGGAGCAGGGACCGAGCAACGGGAGCTCACCCTATTGCGGGGATTTGAACCGCCGACCTTCTGATCGGCAAGCCCTAGGCTCTGTGGTTTAGACCACAGCACCACCCATGTTCCGTTTTAACCATTCTCTAAAAGAATGGTTAATTAAATTTAGGGGAAATGGCAGAGATGGTAAAGACGCCTAAATGTGTTCACATTCGAGAGAAAAGAATTCAAGGGTTTCTATCTATGTTAAATACCACCATCTAGTGGATAAGAAACATAATTTGTTATAAACTAGCAAATAAGTGATTGGGGTGCTAATATCTGTGCACTGTTTAGCTAGCTAATATCTGTGCACTGTAGCTGACTAGCTCAGGGGGCTAAGCAAAGGCTGTGTCCACGCACAGCCCTGTCATTTAACAGAGGGGAATAGCTCAGGAGAAACAGCTGCTACACCCTAACGTTTGCCATCTGAGACACTTGGCTTGCTGCTTAATGGTACAGCCAGTTCTGACAGCTCCAGTCACATTCAAATTGTAAGGGCAACAAAGAGAGCCATTCTCAATTACTCTCCCACAGTTATTGAGTGCCTTCACCATGGACACTCCATTCCTGAGTGATTTCCAAGTCTTGAAAAACTCTCTGTGCAAACAGTCCTTTGGAAGCCTTGGCTCTTGAAAATGTGGGTATATTTTAGTGCTTAAACTTTATTTGGCTTAAAAGCTTTAACAAAGTCTTTCTTGCCACCTCTGGTTGGAGTAGCCTGATGAGCAATACATCAAATGTAGGACTGGACCAAAAGCTGTCACAGCATAACTTTGGGCTTCATGGGGGGGGGGGAGGCAAAACCCAAGCCCCCAAATGGGGCATTTTGCCAGTTGTGCTCAGTTTGGAGATGTCCTTTTGGAGCACTTTGCTCTTCGCAATCCCTTTTTGTTTTAACCACTTTGAATAATTTAATATCATCAGCAAACATGGCTACTTCTCTTCGTACCCTAACTCTAGATTGTTTCTGCAAAAGTTAGAAAGCACAAGTTAAAAAGTGGTTGGAATGTGTCCTTGAAATCTGATAATGATGCTTGCTGCATTGATGGAGGAGAAGGTGTATGTGCAGGTATGTGCAGGTGCTAGTCTTCTGCACAAAGGGGGAAATCCAAATTAATTGATTGGTCCACTTTTTCTTCTGGCTAATCCATGACAGGTATATGTCTCCATAAAGCTGCCCAGAAGGGAATGTGATCCTCAGGATGAAAATGATTCCCCACCTCTCTTGCAGATGTTAAAGTGCTTGAGAGACAGAACATAGGCAAAAGGTAAAGGGACCCCTAACCGTTAGGTCCAGTCGTGGCCCACTCTGGGGTTGTGGCGCTCATCTCGCTTTATTGGCCGAGGGAGCTGGCGAACCAGAGCAGCATGGAAACACCGTTTACCTTCCCGCCGGAGTGGTACCTATTTATCTACTTGCACTTTGACATGCTTTCGAACTGCTAGGTTGGGACCAAGCAACGGGAGCTCACCCCGTCGCGGGGATTCGAATTGCCAACCTTCTGATCGGCAAGCCCAAGAGGCTCAGTGGTTTAGACCACAGTGCCACCCACATCCCTGAACATAGGCATAGGATGCAGCTTATGGGGCAGAGCAACGCTACCCAAGCATCATCTTCTGAAAATGGTCTTCCAGGTAGGAACTGAACCATAGAAGCACAGTGCCTCTCCTCCCAAACCAGCCTCCCCAAACAGATGCCCTGGTTGATAGTAATCACAAACTGCTGAGGCATCCAGGAAAAATGGCAGACTCCATCTTCCACTGTCCTAGCATAGGTAGTGACCAAAGTCATTTGAAATGAGATGGAAATGGATCCAAAAAGCCAAGAGTAACTGGAGTTGCATGACCACCAACTGCCTGAGAATTTCCCCCAAATGTTATATTTCTGACCAACTTTGGATAGATCTTTAAGGCCCAGTAAAGCCTTTTTCATACATGGAGACAACATCACCAAGACTAACCCTCTTCACAAGGAGGCCCAGCCAGTCAGCTTATGCTGGCCAGTGTAAAAACTCAAGAGGGATAAGTATGAAGTGCCTCCATACACTTGTCCTTGATTACAGCTACTGAAATGCACCTAATAACATCTGACTAAATGGTGAATGGAACACATTCATGGGTACAGTGTTCAAAGTAATATACAAATAGATGCAGATGTTTATCCATGTAATAGCCAAGCCTCAGCAGGCCTCTGAGGGTTTTTTAACATCTAATAGTTGGCTAAGATGGAGAAGACACTGCAGCAAAGGTGGAGCAAAGGGGGTTATTCGCAGAGGTCCCACAATCTCTCGCGCCAGATCAGCCTGGAGCTGGTTCCAGTTGGGACCAGTTTAAAAAATCAACAAAGGGACGATGGAAAAGGAAAGTGCCCCATGCCTACCAAAAAAAGACCACCTGTCCCTCCCACCAGGTGCAAGGTGACAGGACTCTGGACGTAGAAGTCAACTCTTCAGTTCACACACTCCTTTAAGCCCATTTAGGATTGCACAGTTAGGCAGACAGTGAAACACTTTTATGCCTTTGACTTTGCACAGTTGACCTTCCCCACATTTACGCCCTTCAGCTGCAACAAAGACTGGAAATCTTTAGTACATTTTCCTAATTGTTGGATCCCAGTTTAAGGCAGCATATTAGGACTGCAGCTATTGTTAGTCAAAGCTCATCGTCTGAAGATCTCAGTGTTAGGGCAGAACAAGATGTTATTTCAGCAAAGCATGTTCAGAAATTTGAGTGGGAGGAAAGTGCACAAATTGGACATGGCTATAATTATTTCCTTTCTCTTGAAACCTCTTCTTTCCAGTCAGTTTTCTTCCATGGATTTAAAAGTTGAGTTTCTTCCCTTTGTTACACTTTGCACTGGGTTTCCTTTCTGCTAGAGGAGCCCCAGAATGTCTTCATGGTGAGCATTAACACTGAAATAATGTATTTACAAGCAAACTGTCCCTTGTGCCTATCAAATGAATGAAAGAAAAATGTTAACCTTGTGACAACCAAATTGCCATAATTATTTTTTTGCCAGATGCTAAATATACAGGAATAGGAGTAGGCAATGTGATACAGACACCACAATTTACCCAACCACACTTAGACACTTTAAAATTCCATTGTTTTCAAAGGGAGAACTTTCAGCATGTGCTTTACTCTCTCCCATTTAAATCAATGGGACTTTTAAAATGGTGGGGATTTTGGCTGAATCATACCCAACATGAGTCTACAGTGCCCATTGGCACAAGCCCTACATAAAGACTTCCACTTGCTTTCACACCCCTCTTCCCACAGCACCCTCAAAATTGGTTCTGGGGGTGTCAGGAGAACCCCCAGAGCAACCTGTGTGGGGTGGGGGGAGAAGGAATTTCATACTGCCTGGCAAGCTGGGATGCTTGCACAGGCGGAGCAAATGGAAGAGCACAGTGTTGCATGTCATCCAGTATGTTTAGGACTGCCATTTACACATCAACAAAAAACAAGGACAAAAGTGATATACATATGCTAATTTATATATACACATGCAAATTTTAAAACAGTATAATTTAAATAAATAAATATATCATCATCTGAGGGAATATTCTAATCAGGTGACCAGTGCCTGCTCAGTTTGCTGTCCGGGTGCTAAGGGCCACTGGCTGCCCCCTCTTCATTCCAGGAAGTTCGCCATGGCAAGAGGAGGACCAATCTGGGCCCCATCCATGGATCAGAGAAGCAGTGGCTTCAAAGAGCTTGCTTCAGCTCCTTCCTGCTGGACAGAACTCTGCTCCCATTGTCAGTTGCCCTGAGACTGCAGAAGCCAGGGGGCGTGGAGAAAGATAATATCCCACCCTCAATCCATTGGCCAAAGGATAAGAAGGGCCACCAACTGCTATTCAAGCAACAGAAGATCAGCCTGGTCCAAACAGAAGTGTCTGCGTATAGCTTGGCACTTAATTCTGGCCTTCCAAACCCAATTTCCCTTATCCCTCCATTCCACTTCCCATTTCTGCGCATCCAGTGTCCTCCCAGTGGCTGTGTGGGCAGGGATGTGTCTTTCATTTTTATTGATGTGAGTTTGAGAGACGATACTTTTATGAAAGGTGGGATCAAAATAAATAAATATGGGCTCCTTAATGATTCCTTATCTTCAAACCCAACTTGGATCAGACAGCCCTTTGCATAGAGAAGCGTCCTCTGTCAAGAAGAGCGCATGGCCATCCTGGAGTATTTTGACTTGCAGGGCTAACACTGCCACAATCTAATCTATCAACCAGACTTTACAACATCAGCTTTGTTTTGGCAAAATGAAAGTCTCAACTCTTAAGGAAATTAGCTTTCATTATTTAGTAAATTCACACACAAATACAAAAATACATATAACAAATACAAAGCAATTGTGGCATCCAATATCTAGCCATGTCTGTGTTGTGAAATGTTAACATAACATTGTTCTCCTATTTTTCAAACATTAAATTGTCTGTTCAACCAATCCAGACATTTTTTTAGTTCCACTGGTGCACGTGCTCTCCCGCCATTGCAATCAGCAAAACTTAAATGTGATTAAATGTGGCTAGATTCATGAGCTTAGCCAGGATTTAAGTTGGAGGACGCACCCCCTTGTCAACATCCTCTGTCTGGCTCTGTCTAGCAGATTCAAAATGAAATGTCTCAACAACAGTTGTTTTAAATTACTTTCTTTTGACCCCAAGTGCTCAGAAAAATCTGTCAAAATCTTTCTACAATTTCTACTTCTAGTTAAGTATTTTTATTTATTTACTTGATTGGGGAGGCAGCTGCCCCCCTGGCTATGTCCATAGCTAGATGATGATGATGGTGATGATGATGATGATGATGATTACAAATCTCTAAGTACTCAGAGAAAAATGTGTCTATATACATTGAATTGGTGATGTGTTTTATTTTCTAACAGGGGAAAAAATAGCCAGGGAAAGGTTCAGTCTTATTTTCATAGACTTCGCCATATAGAGACAATGTATTAAATTCTTGCCCACATTGTTGTGGCATGAGGGACTCATGAGGTATTAGGAGTTCCACCTTGGGTTGCCCCATATCCTCTTTTTCCAGGACATGTCCTCTTTTTCATGGGTAGAGTCGTCATAGTGATCCATGGTTAAAAGTAGAAGTCGGCAAATGTGTCCTCTTTTTTGCTCTTCAAAATATGGCACGTGTCAATTGTCTGTACCTTCTTCATTATCTTTTCATTCAAACTGCACGTTCTACTTTGGCCAAACATTGGCTGCTGCATTCATGTTCTTTAGTCATCCATCCATCCTTCACTGTTTTTTTTTTTTTTAAATGAAATTCATGTTTTGCAAATGACCTCAAAAAGGGAAGCAGCTGAGTGCATCCGATAGAAAATGGAAAAAGGCATTGCAAGGTTAACCACCGTGATCCAAGGCTCAAATCCAAAAACCATTTCTTCCAGTCCATTGTCATACTCAGGGCGGCAGCCAAAAGCTGGTGGAATCCAAAGCTATGAATAAGAATGAAAGGAAAATAAATATAAATGTTAACATCCCCATGAGGTTATACAGGAAACAAATTTTAAGACTATTCATTCAAAATCTGACTCAAGTTTCAGTTGTAGAATTTCACATTTTTTACTTTTGATTAAACTGATATGCTCATAGAATTCTGGTTGGCCTGTGCCAAGGACTTATGCCTCAAAGTAACCTTGCCTGGCTTCCTCTCAATTTGCTTTTTAAAACTGGACCAATTTGGATCTGTTCAAGATTTCACATGACCAAAGGAAAGAGGTAATCATTATTCAGTTTGGAGTGTTTGGCTCCAGGGTAAAATGTGCCCCACCTCCACTATACCCAGGGAGGATTCTTCAGAACTGTTTGATTTACATTCTCTCTGTGCTGTGGAGCTAGTTTATGCAATACCAACTCTGAGGCCAGTTCTAGGTGACCTCACTTTAGCCAGGAGTACAGCTAGGGGAAATTCGTAGATAAATGACTCTAGGCCACATTCAGAAGCGATAGCTGCTAGGAGTCCAAAGAATGGACAATGCCCAAAGGATAGCACCAGTATACTCAAGGAGAAAGCCAAGGGCAAACTGAAGAGCTGCAAACCACAGCAAGGGATACTGGTGTGGACATAACCACACCAAACTCAGACCCAGACTCAGACCACTTCTCAAGAATTATCAGGCCAATCCCAAAACAGTTTCTTCAGTAGGAAGCCTGAGGATCCGTAATGCTTTTTCATAAATAATATGCTATAAATATGCTGCCATGATGATCAGTTTTAACTTTTCCCTTTCAGCTTTCAGTTGTGTCTTTCTCCTTCATATAGCAATTTACACATTGATTCTGGAGTAAGCACTGGCACATGAGCTGATCTAATCTAGTGCTGGTATGAGACTAGCCATTACCTAATGCTGGATCCTATAAACCAGGGTGGGAACCACTTTTGGCCATAGGGCAAATCCCAAAGTGACCCAACTCTGCAAGGCTGCTCACATATCAATCGCCTGGCATCATATGATGCCAAGTGCGAGAAAGGTTAATCAGGGTAGGGCAGGTTAACGTAAGTTCCCAACTGTTCCTCTGAAGCTGCTTGGAGATACTGAGTGGTCCTGGTCACTGCCAAAAGCAGCACAGCTTGCACTGAGCACCGTAAGCTGCTTTCAGACTTCCTGCATTTTATTACCACTGATTAAAACCACATATTACATTAAAGCCCAGTTGAAAAAATTATATAAATCCAATGTATGTAATCAAGGAAAAGGCTTCCAAAAATTTCAGTGTGACTTAATAACAAAGACTACAAAACTGAAATGTGACTTCTTCACTTGCGTTTGGCACTGAAGTGAAATGTGTAATCTGTGCTTGAGCACATCACATCCCATTTCAATATGATTTATCGGTGAGTTAATCAATACATTTTTCAACAAAGCCTTCAGCTTCCATAGGGATTAAACTTTAAATAATTTGCTCGACCTTGTTTGATTGGTGTTTTCAAGGAAAATAGGCACAGTGGGAGACAACGTCAGCAATGCCTCAACTGGTCTCTGCAGCTGGGCTTTTGATAGCACTCGGTGACTAGGGTCATCTCTTTGATCATCTCTACAGATCAAAGTGCTGCTAAACTAGCTTTTGTTTGTTTCTAATCAGTTGGCAAGACTGGAATAATTGCCATTATTTTTGCATAATAACTTACCGAAAGATTACATAGGAACAAAAATGCAGCAATATTCTTCAGGATGTTTCTTTTGTTGTTGACAGAAGAATTTTTGCTATAAAGTGAGAAATCAGAGGTGGAGGGAGTGACTGGTGTGTTGCCTTGACTTTTGTCTTCATCTAGAGCATCACTTCCACTGCTCTCAGGCAGAATATTATTTCCATTAAACATGTATGGTGACTCTCCATTTTGAATGCCATCCATTCCATTATATATTTCTTTGTAAGAAGGTGCAGGTGAAAGAGTATTTCCATTGGACACAGTTAGTATACGAATTGTTTTAATGTCATCATTAACCTTTTCATGCTCACGGTGTATGGATTCAATTATAAAGAGGTTCTGAATATATTTCTCAAATATAACAAGTATGGAAAAGGGCAGATTATACCATGTATATGCAGGGTGAGAATCAGCACAAATTATTGCAAGGATGGAACCCCAAGACAGAAGCCAGGATCCTGAGGCAGCTCCAACCAGTAAGTCTGCATCAAGTTTCCTAGCTGGGTTTTTGGAAACATCCAATGATTTTTCTTCAAGCCGGTAAATCAGAAGAGCGACTATCCCAGCTGCACACATCATTGTCAGTACTGCAATACTATACAAATAAAACATAATAAGTCCTATTTCGCTCTTTATTTTTGAACGCCCTATCTGAAACAAATAGACAACAACAATAGCTATTGTTGTGGTGAACACAATCAGTCCTAAAATGGCACCCAATGTTTTCCCTTGAAACTTGAATTTTATCTTGTGTTGCTGAAGGTGTTCCACTTTGCGTCCAATATTCTTCCATAGCACATAGAGCATTGTGGATGCCATAATGTGATACTCAATGTTGAAGGGGTACAGGTAATATATTCCTTGGGAAAATATGGAGCAGAGGACTGTTGTGGTACAATTACACTGTGGCTCATGATCATCCAATTCTAAAAAGAAAGAGTGAGACCAAGACATGAGATGGCATCACATTATAAGTATTAATTTTACCTAAACAAATTGTGAAATATCAGCCAAAGGGAGTTTGGTGCCTCAAGTAGCTGCCCAAGAGGGAATAGCTTTACAAAAGGGACAGCTACTTAGATAAAGCAAATACCAAGTTTATAAAGACAGAACACAAAAATGGCAAAGATCAAGGCATGATTAAGCTCACTGAGTTCAGTGAGAGATACATAAACACATTTTTTGCACCAATATTGAAAATTTTGCACCAATATTGAAATGGTTACATGTTTTAAACATGATGGGTGCAGTACAAGGGGGTAGGGTGGGTATTACTCCTTCCTGTTAAAGGTTTTGGCCCAGGAAGAGACAGTGAAATACTGGAAGCAAGCCACTGGCTGTGCAGGTGGTCTCATCAGGAAAGGTTTGGTGTTTCTTGGGCCATGGTCTTTTCTTCCTTGAGGAAGGACTTCTGGCAAGAGATGGGTTGCAACCTCCCAGCAATTGACAAGAACACGTTTGCTAAGAGTCTTGCAAACCTGATCAGGAAAGCTTTAAACTCAGTCCTGAGGGGGAGGGAGACTATATTACAGATGACAGGGGAACACCTGATACTAGGGATAATAGTTTCATTGATGCACAAGATACTGAGGTGGTGCTACAGCAACTCACTAAAGGACACAAACTACAAGACTTTAAAACAGAATTGGGGGAGGGGTAGCCAATGTAGAGAAGAGAAATTATAGCAAAAAAATTATCTTACCTATTGTTATGTTTCCAAATCCAAGAGTGATTAACCTTTCCTTGTGTTCATTAAGTTGATGCTTTGATTCTGTTAACACACCATTTGTCCACAAAAGCAAATTTGTAAATACAGAATGGATCACTCCAAACCTAGAAAATAAATAAAGCAAATAAGTTATTGACAACAGTGTATAAAACATATCAGTGAAGTATTTTATTTTCCAGTATTTATTATTGGTGAACAAGTAAAGAACACTACAGTCTATGTGTTTCACCAATCTTTCCCTGTTTACATGATGTAACATAGAAAATAGTATGGCTTCAAATTATACCTGTCCACCTATTACAGATTTGCACATCACTAAAAGTTGCATATAGGTGGCCTGTGAGAATTTAAATATCCTAGGGATATTTGACAGCAGGTTCTCATCAGCAAACTACAATTCCCAGGACTCATGAGAGCAGCTAGGACAATTAACTGGTACGAAGCTGAAATAAGTTTGTAATATACAGTAACTCTCCAAGGAGAGAGGGTTTTTTTAGTCCTCATTTAATTAAAAAAAAAAAACTATCAGAGTTGGGAGATAGATCCCGCCCCTAATCCTTGTTTATTGTGTCTCCAATCAAAGCATGCCATTCTCTACATCAGGCTTCCTCAAACTCGGCCCTCCAGATGTTTTGAGACTGCAATTCCCATCATCCCTGACCACTGGTCCTGCTAGCTAGGGATCATGGGAGTTGTAGGCCAAAAACATCTGGAGGGCCGAGTTTGAGGAAGCCTGCTCTACATGGTACATCTCCACCCACCTAACCAAAATTAAAATGTTATATAACCTGTTCAAGTCTTTGAGGACAGATGGAGCAGAAAATATACTAACTCACACTTCAGTAGTAGTTTACAGAGATGTCAGCATGCCTGCTCACAGATGGTAGTTAAAGGACAGGGTTCAGTATTATGCCAGACAAATAAATATAATGCTTTGCTGAGATAATAATAAGGGATTTGGGTGTTTCATAGGTGGGAAGGAAGGCTTACCCTTAGCATTGCTATGCTGGTGATAAGAAGATTGCAGAAGGCCTGCCAGTTTGCAACAACTATTCAGAAGAATACTGGTACACAGAAGCACGCCTATGATGCCAGATCACACTATTAGGGTCTGAGATTCTGCCTTTCAACCTGAGCTGAAGTGCTGCTGTCTGAAAAGGTATTCTGTGAGCTTTGGAGAAGTGCTCAACATTCTGAAATGCACCACTCTTCCCCAGAACCTCATACAAATTTCAATTATTGGAAGGACAAATGGCCCCCATAATTTCCAGTGGAGAAGGAAATTACTACAACAGTTTCCATCTGTCACCAGAATTAGAGAACATTCTGACCCCTCATAGAGTTGTAAATAGAACAGTTTTTAAAAGGGAAATTTAGAACTGCCCAGTGGTGTGTGACTATAATTTGTGCAGCAAGCAACCTACAACCTATTTCTGTGTTTTCTTCCTAAGTGCTTGAACACTTTCTTGCTTACAGTGATACTCCATGGTATTTAGAAGTCCCCACAGAGTGGAGAACATCCTCAGAACTGGGAATCGACAGCGCCAGTGCAGAAGAGTGCTATAGTGAAGCTTCCTGCCCGAGGCAGCATGAATTACAACAAAGCTATATTTGGAGTAAGGGATGTTTTAAAAATGAAAAAGGACAAGAGAAACAAAGAGCAGAAACGCGATCACGGTGCAACAGAATCAAGGCAAGTTCTTCAGGGGACCAAGGGAGAGATGAAGCAGCAACTTCTGTCTCCCATGGAAGGACCACTTCAGGAAATGAGAATGGACAACTGCTGGCATACATATATTAGGTTTCTGGGGGTCCTTCCAACTGAGGATGCTGTAATTTTATTTTAAAAAATCAAAACAGAGATGTAAACTATTATTTCCTAAACATTAATATAAACATTTCAGTACCAGTAGTTTTTCACTGATATTTCCCAGGTTAAAAATATAAGGAAGATTATATTCATTTTACCTCTCCAACATTTTGAAGGATTGGATAATATCCTTTGCATGGGACCATAAGAAGTATACCTGAAAACATATATGAAAAAATAATTGGGTCATTTGGGAAAGTGGTACTATTTGCTATGAACAAATAAGATATGTCAGGGATGAACAATAAGGAAAAATGTGCAAGAGATCACAGGAATCCAGATTTACTTAGGTGTAAAGCAGCTCACTGCAGCTAACCCAATGACAGGACATTTTACTTAAGCCCTATGCAGATGAACTGCTCACACATTCTGTCAACATGTGAGTTGGGTCACATTATTCAAATTCTTTGCTATATAAAGACAATGTTTTGTATTAATTCAACTCCTCCCAGGCAATTCAAATAGACAGTACCAAACTGAGGGTCAAGTACAAGGATGCATACACCGGGTCCCTCCTGAGTGTTCTGGTTATATATGCTGTAGAACCAGATGTGTGCTCTGTAATTTATTTTGTTTGATCATTTTAAGGCTGAGAAAAACAAGCAACAAAAGACTGAGACTAAAGGGCCATGGGAAGCATTGCAGTTACAAAAGGGGTTTGGGGGAAGACTGGGAGCCTTTGTTTAGTTTAGCTGTTTCAGACCCAAACCAGTAATAGGAGTGTTATTCTCCTTGCTTCAGGTTCTTAGATCATGCCCTTCACTGTGATGTTGCAGTATTTGCAAGAGGTGTATTATGTGGCAATTATATATGGTTGTATCTCTCCCCGCTTCCTCTGTGCAGCTCTACAGTATATACGGAGGGGCTTAGGTTACCTCTCTGCTTCAAGGTTGACTGCATACAGAAGGAAAGGATATTTGTGTTGTTCTCCACAAACTGCATATACAGAAGGGCAAGAAACAAACTGGCTCTCTGTCTGAAGCAGGAGACCATTACTCCACTCTATTTGCTGGGAAATCTGGCCAGCTGCCATTTTCTGCTTCATTGCTAAATATTACTTTGTCAAATTAAAGGTTTCTCCATGTGTAAAACGTTTTGAATCCAAATGTACTAGTCACTGTCAAGCTAGCAAGTGCCTAGAACCAGAAAAAAATAGTAGATGACTTTTCACCATAAATTTCATTTTAAAAAATTCCCTGACAGGCTAGTATTTCACAGCTGTCTTTGTGCTGTTTGAAAGGGACTTATGTCCTTTGAAGGAAGAGAAGATTAGAAGGGCCAGTCAACTGAGCCAATGAGCCAATGTCTTAGGCAGCGGTGGCAAAATAGTTATTAAATGTCCCCCATTTAGAAAGAAGATTAATGCAGCATAATTACATGGCTTTAATTAAAGAGATTTATAACAGTTTTCATCCGAGGCAACATTTGAGACATAGCTAACATTCAGCGTGTATGTTTAATCCATTATTGCATTTTTATGTATACCTTTGTAAGTGCGGGAGATTTGTGTTTACGTACCCACCCGACACTGTATAATGTTGATTCGCTTGCACAAGAGGCATTGATAACCAAACATATTCTGTTTGAAATGGCAGCCCCGTGAACCTGAGAGCATGTTGCATTCATCACGTTCAAAAGTAACCATGTTTAAGCCAGATTCTGATTGCAGAAAATTCTGATACCTCCCTAGAATCAAACAGAGGGAACTGGAGGGAATCGTGGTCAAACAAACAAGGACGCAGGACCTTCCAGATTTCTCTGCCTATCTCTTCATAATACTTAATAGTTCTAGCCTGGCTTTTGCTATTTGTCACATGGTGAATATTGAACAAGACTTGAAGATGGTGGGTTTTTTGCTTTGCTTTGGGACTGTGCTGCACTATCTGAAAAACACAAGCACACAGGTAGGAATAATCAAAAAACAATGGTTTTACCTGCAGCAGTGTATGTACTGCATGTGTGGCAGGAAAAATACCTTCCGTGACTGATAAGCAATCTGAATATCCAACAAAGTATCCAATTTTGAAAGAGTCCATAATTAAAGTAATCGCTGCAAACAAAGTAATTGCACCTGAAATAAAATTAAAAATATTATAAAATGTCATTATGAGGGCAACATCTTTATATGCTACAGACAACAAATAAGAAGAAAAACACTAATAGGAAAATTAATGTGAAGATAGTGAAAATGTAAAGAAATAAACCTCTCACACCTGTGGACCTTGTGTTTTTAACATTTTATGACTTGTGGTTTTATTGTATGGTCTTATGTTTTTATTGCTATAAACTGCTTTGATTTTTTAAAGCTACAGCAGTATACAATTTTTTAAAAAATAAATAAGTAAACTCCCTTTCCTGCTGCCTCATTAAACTCTGAACCATTAATGGGTAGTAGCACTGCAGGTAGGAAGTGGCTATAATTCTGTTATTGTTATTTAGAGCAGCATTTCTTAACCTGCGGATGGATTGCAAAGTCTGTGCAAGTAGGTTGTGGTTGCTTATGTACAGGCAACTCCCCCTTTGCACGGGGGTTGCATTCCAAGGCACTGCACACCTTGTTGGGGTGTGCTGAAGCCTGCCCCCTTCTGCTTCCGCACCTGCCCCACCCTGCCCCCCATTCCGCCCCCTTCCGGGCCCCAAAACATGTGTGCTTTTGTGGTCACATGCATGCCAAACACCTGCAAATTTGCCTTTAAACTAAAAATAATTATTGCTTGCAATCGTCAGCTGGTATGACGAATACCTCTTACAGCTTTTGTTTTGTTGGCTTATTGTAATATTGTATTAGCACTAGCATTCAAACATTGGAAAGGCTCAAACTTTCCAGTTTAGCACTTGGGAACTGCTCTCTGGTAGCTGGTGGGAGATCCAGTCACCATTTGCCACAAGTTAGGTAAATTTTTGCTTGGATGCATCAAGCAATGATTATAAAATAGGAAACTTGCCATTAAACTTGACATTAAAACTGGGAAAGTACTAAGGTCCAAAATTAATGTGATAATAAATCAATGGGTCACCATACTATGTAAATTTGGACTTGTGTGCTACCATGCAGGGGGGGAAAGTTGGGAACCGATGGTTTATTACAGTAGTACCTCGGGTTACATACGCTTCAGGTTACAGACACTTCAGGTTACAGACTCCACTAACCCAGAAATAGTGCTTCAGGTTAAGAACTTTGCTTCAGGATGAGAACAGAAATGGCACAGGGGCAGCAGGAGGCCCCATTAGCTAAAGTGGTGCTTCAGGTTAAGCACAGTTTCAGGTTAAGAACGGACCTCCAGAACGAATTAAGTACTTAACCCGAGGTACCACTGTACTCTCAGAGCCATCTTTCCCATAGGGCTTAGTGGTGCGTTGCGCCAGGGCGCCAGCCTCTCAGGGGTGCCCCAGCAAGTGGGGGAGCTGCACGGCTTTGCCAGTGGCCTCCCCTTTCCCTGCACACCCGCCAGCTGCGCCCTGCCAACTATATGGCTGGCGGGTGTGCAGCTTCCTTCCCAAGCCTCCTCGGGATGAGAGCGATCCCCACAGAGGCGTAGGATGGAAGCTGCGCCCCGCCAACCATATGGCTGGTGGGCGCACAGCTTCCCTCCCAAGCCTCTACGGGGATCACTCTCCTCCCGAGGAGGTTTGGGAGGGAAGCTGCGCTCTTCTCCCGCGGAGGCTTGGGGGAGAGTTGTGCCCCCCTCCCCCATGGTTGGCAGTGCACAGCTACAGCCACCCCAACACTATCCTTGGTAATTAGGGGGCGCTGGGTGGATATTTGCACCCCGGCGCCGCATCTGCTAAAGACGGCCCTGATTATTTTTTAAAACTTATCAATCTCTCCAGTCTCTTAGGATCAGGAGAGCTAGAAATTGAAGTAAACCAAATTTAAATCCACAACTCATTTTCATAAGATTAACATAATTACCCAGGAGTAAATGTATGATGGATTACAAATTGAGGACAAAATAGGCCAGGAGTCCTTAAAGCAAATATAGCTTCTTTGTTGGCTACCACCCACAATCCTGCGCAGTTACCTGGATGTTAGTCACAATAAACACAGTGAAATTTACTTATCAGTAAGCATGCACTGTAAATATATTAATCAGGACTTGTACTTGCACTGGGGGATTTTAGGATATGGGGAAAGACTTGCTGTACACCTCTGTACCATCAACAAAACTATGCTGATGGAGAGACCAAAACAGGGGTGAGAAACAAACAAACACCACATCCTATATGCCTCCCAATAGTGATTTTGCCTTTGATACAACATTATGCCAATTTAAGAGGTGGCAGAAACAAAAAACCACCCATTGACCTCAATGGAGCCCTAGGAAAAGGTAAAGGGACCCCTGACGATTAGGTCCAGTCTTGGCCGACTCTGGGGTTGCGGCGCTCATCTCGCTTTATTGGCCGAAGGAGCCGGCGTATAGCTTCCGGGTCATGTGGCCAGCATGACCAAGCCACTTCTGGTGAACCAGAGCAGCGCACGGAAAAGCCATTTACCCTACCGCCGGGAGCCCTACCCCCCACCAAAAAACCAGTTCCCCACTTCTCATCTTCCCTGCATATTTCCATCACAATAGATCAGACAAACTCTGTACTCAACCACAGTACTCCAACAGCAACATAGTGTATTATGTATTTATTTATTCATTTAATTTCATAAAATTTCTACACTGCTTGATTGAAGGGGTTTTACAAAGCAGCTTACAAAAGGATAAATCAAGAAAATCAAGAAAAAAATTACAAGAGCACTTAAAAGCATGCAAAAGTTTGAATACCAAAACAGATTAAAATTACCAAAATACTAAAATTACTAAAACAGATTAAAATATTAAGCACCAGCAGGGAGACGTCTAGTTTTAAAAGGAACACTGAACAAATACAGGAAGGGCAGATTGCTAACACTTGTCATTGCCAAAAGGTTCTTATAGGCGCTCAGTCTCAAGACTCCAAACATAAACTTCCAACAGCAACCCCCACCCCACTCTTAGAACTTGAAAACAAAGACAAAGTAGCCCTCCAGCTAATTGCTGTGAAAATCCCACAATCCACGCCATACTGTAAACTGCTCTGTGATCCTCAGATGAAAGGTGGTATAGACATTTAATAAATAATAGTAAGATAATAATATATTCCTTGTCTAAACACTCCTTCAACCATAACAGGTAGAACCAGTGTCCGCCTTTGCCACACATTCACTACAGACACTTTAGGAGTGGGGATTAGTTAAATTTACAGCCAATCCGTGCTCCCTGAACATTAAACAGAGGATTGGCTTGAATGGGTGCAAAGGAATGCAACATCCCGTGTTCACCTCCAGCCAGACCATCCAGAAGCAGAGATCCCCTTTCTGCTCAACAGACCTTGACCTTACCTTAACTCCCATCCAGCAGAGGGCAAGGTAAATAAGAAGGGTGGCTTTTGGATCTCAGTGAAGTGGGACCAAGATATTTCACTCCATCTTTACTCCTGAAATCATGGAGCTAAATGTACGGCTCAGGGAAAGAATGTGGGCCGACTTGCCCTAGAGCTCAAGGCAATCCAGCCCCTGCAATCTCTGGGGTTGGTCATCGTGCTCACTCTTCCTCCACACCAAATCTACTGAGGAGGATGAGATACATTTGGAAGATCTGAGTCATGGAGACCGGCTGAGCACTTTCAGCCAAACTCAGTCTTGGAGCTAGAGATTGTGAGGCTTGATCTCAGCTGGTTTCTCCTCAGCCATCCAAATCCCCTGGCCTGGCCAGCCATTGGCTAGGGGAGAGAGGGGGTAGCCCAAACTGCTGCCACTATTTTTCTGCAAGGACGGGGGGTCTCTAACAATGGGGACTCTTTCTTCTCCCTGCATTAGGACAACAATCCATTTTATTATTTATTTACCACCTTTCCTCCAAGGAACTCAAGGTGCTGTCCCCGACACACTTTTGTCCCTGCAGCTCTGTGAGGCAGGTGAGGTGGCTCAGCATCACCCCAGCAAGCAACATGACCATGTGGGGATTTGAATCTGGGTCTCCCCAATCCTAGTTAAACCCTCTGCTCACTTACACCCCATGGGCTACACACTCGCTGAATGGGAAAAGATGCCTACGGGTTGGAATAGTTGTATTTTTCTGGGGACTATAAACACATGGCTGTACCATTTTGGGCACCCAGCATGTTAGGAACTGCAGTAAGAAATTTCAAAAAGGCATATGTTTTGAAACAGGAATAACTTCCCCATATCACCTTTTGATTTTCAGCCATTAGTTTATAGCTTCTTTGTGTATGAGTCAATGCCTTAGAAGAAATTAGGACTTGCTTATGTAAGTATTATCCTTAGCAAGCATCTGTGCATCGCCAGAAACCTGTCATTCCATGCTAAAGGAAGAAATACTGTTAAGTAAAACTTGTTTGGCCTGCTCAACTTCCTGCACTTGTACCTCTCCAGCCCCCCGCCCTCCCCAGGCTAATAGCAGCTTCCGAGTAATTTACAGCATGGCAAAGGGCATAGGAGGAAAGGGTTAAACCCCCTTCAGAGTAGCCCCAAGGAGCAACTGACTGTCATGGAAGATCCTAATTATGCTTTGCCCCCCAGATATTTATTTCTGCTGGCTCATTCAATTACATTTCACAACGCAGCAAGAATAACCTTCCTCAGAACGCCTTTGCTTTCTTTCTGCTACGTTTTGCAATGGGTTTCCTTATTTTACTTTTATAACTCTCAGAATTTTTTTGAAAGATAAAGTGGGTGCTTCCTGGGGTTAAGGACATGGGCTACACAGTCCTAACCTCACTTTCCTGGTAGTAAGCCCCCCTGAATTCAATAGGACGTATATTTGAGTAGGCATAAGATAGGACAGTACTGTTTCATCCTGACCTAAACACATTTACTCAACAATAAATATGATTCAAGCTCTCATGAAGAAAGAGAAATACTTTTAAAAATATGTTGACAAATTGAACTGGATGGGCCTTCCTGTGATCAAAACAGATAGCAGCAACCTGTATCTCTTTTTAGGCACTTATGTGCCTGGTTCTGCAAAATTCCTATCTTTCCAACATCCTGACCTAATAATTTAACATCTGTAATATATATCGTGTGTGTGTGTGTGTGTGTGTGTGTGTGTGTGTGTGTGTAATTTACTTACTGTATATTTACTGCATATAGTTCTTTACAGTAAGTAAATCGGTACAAATATCTGCTATACAAATTAGCAAACACAGGACATAATAACCATTGGTATCAGTGTAGCTTACTTATCATGCATAGACTGGACTGCAAATGTGATATATTCTCAAATGCTCTTTCCAAGCCTGTATTTTTTCCAGTTTAAAGCAACCCTAATATGACTGGAACATAGAATATTCTGCTGTTCTGCAATCCTGTGCATAAAGGTAAAGGTAAAGGGCCCCCTGACCATTAGGTCCAGTTGTGGCCGACTCCGGGGTTGCAACGCTCATCTCGCTTTATTGGCCGAGGGAGCCAGCGTACAGCTTCCGGGTCATGTGGCCAGCATGACTAAGCTGCTTCTGGAGAACCAGAGCAGCGCACGGAAACGCCGTTTACCTTCCCGCCGGAGCAGTACCTATTTATCTACTTGCACTTTGATGTGCTTTTGAACTGCTAGGTGGGCAGGAGCAGGGACCGAGCAACGGGAGCTCACCCCGTCGCGGGGATTCGAACCGCCGACCTTCTGATCGGCAAGTCCTAGGCTCAGTGGTTTAACCCACAGCGCCACCCGCGTCCTGTCCTGTGCATACTTACTGCATAATTACTGATTTACTTTGAGTTGATGCTGAACTCAATGTTAACTTGGTTAGAACTAGGCTGCAAGAGTACAGTTCTATGCATACATTTGTGGAATAAGGCTGCAGTCCTAGCCATACCTACTTGAAAGTAAATACTGTTTAAATCAGTGGTGCTGACTTATGTTCCACTGGATATGATGGGCTGCATATCTAGTTCAGAATAAACATGCACAAGATGAAACTGTGGCCAGATTATAATGGTGCAATTGCACCAAGACCAATGCATGCAAGGACTCTTGAGTTTTCTTTATTTTCTTAACTCTCCTAAAAGGAAAGTTATGAAGGAAAGTGTTCATTCACCTTTCAGTGGTTTTTAGCCAATGAGTGACATGAAGTATTTGATTGATGACTGATTTGTTTCTACATTGGGTTACAGGTATCCCGCCCTGAGCTTTATTTCACCCTCCAGTACACTTTTTTATCTTGCTTTAGCATCGTTTTCTAATCCTTGGAATACCCATAGTCCCCTCCCTCCCTCTCTTCACTGAGATCAGGTACTCTCTATAAATTATGTTCTACAAATACTACTAAACAATAAGGGGGGGTGAATCCCCTCCCCCACATAACAAATGCAAAATGTGTAAACTTTGCAAAGAGACTTAGGCACGTCCCATGCTAATACATGCTATGCTTGCATTATATACGTGCTATGCAGTCCAGGCATTCATACACTGGAAGTGGCAAACCTACAGAGAACAGCTGATTGTGCACCATCCTGGCCTTTGCCTGGTCTGCCTTCCCAGACAGGAAGTGTGTGTTTTTCTGCTTCAAGTTCTTTGACCTGACTGATACCTGCCTGCAGCTAAGAGTGTTTGTGCTGATTGTAGTGTGGAATATTGCTTGATTGCTGGCATAGGAAACACAGCTGGGTTGTGTTCCAGGGCCTGCCTTACTATACAACAGGCTCAGCTACATGCCCCCCCCCCCCAGGAGCAACACCACGGGATTTTACCCTTTGGGTTGTCCCACAGGGGCAGGGGTGCCCCACATTTCAGGGGTGCCCCACATTGTCAGTCAATTATAGAACTGTAGGCCATGTGCTGTGGGAGACTGGCCTCTGACCCTCACCCAAGCTAAGGGGAGGGGAAGTTTGGTTTGGTGGGCTTCCCCCATAGTGAGAGGCAGAGGGAGACAAGTTTTGGGGGATTTAGCATCTACTTCCCGATAGTGTGGGATATGCATGATGCTGCACCTTAGCTTACAATCTGTAGCCCTAATCTCCCAGCAGTATGTGGTGACGCATCAGGGTGAGCAGGTAGCAGGGATTGGTGGAGATGCTATCCAAATTTCTCCGGTGGTGGGACGGAGTGGAGAGGCTGACTACCATCAGCAACATGTTTAGTCCCTGTTCCTTATTCCAGCCCACCAACTCCTCTCAAAGTCACTGGTAGCAAATTGACTGAGCCCTCTGGTCTGGTGGTGCTGTTGCAAAATGCCAGATCAGTCCACAGTAAGACTATGCGCATCCACTACTTGACTGCAGATGAATGGGTTGATCTGGCCTGCTTAACAGAGACTTGGGGGAGTGACCTCCCTCACTGTGCCCAACTGGTTCTCAGTACTGCACCAGCGTAGAATGGGGGAGTGGGGTTTTAAAAGGGGTGTTGCTGTTGTCCATAAGAGCAGGAAACTTTTAACACTGGGATGGACTTCAGAGGGTCTGCACCTGGTGTTGAGCCAGAGAGACAGATTGGGGAAGCTGCTGACCACCCTGCCGCCCAGCAGAATCCTTGACCAGGCTGGATGAAGTAGTCTCTGGGCTACTGATGGAGGATCCCATGATGATAGTTCTGGGTGTTATGTGCACCCAAACCACCCCCATGGTAACCTCCTACATCATTCTCCTCCCACACTTTGCAACAACTAAGCACCCTTTTCACTAAGCCCAGTTATGAAGCCATCATCCTCTCCTGTTCTGCAGAACCTTTCTTGACCCTGCTTTCATCTTCACCCCATTTCCAAGCCTCCCACTGCCTCCTTTCATGCAACCACCTTTGTTCCCACATTGCCACCACCACCCTTTTCCTTTCCTCCTCTCTCTCTCTTAACTCTCCCTTACACAGAGATCGCCCCCATTTCCATGCCTTCTCCTCTCTCCTATTCTGCAGCCCCTTTGTGCACACACCCCATGATGATATACACTACAGTATCTTTAAGATTAATAGCACCATCTCTGGGGGACCGAGGCGCTCACAAAATTTTCACTATGGGTGCCCCGCTGGGTGACCCAACGTGGCACATGCATGACGTCACACGGTGAGCCGAGGCCTGATAGGGCCCACTGCACCCTTCAAAAGGCCCAACAGGCCTTTCAGAGGGCCCAACAGGACTCGTTATAGTCACGGGAGGGTCCAGCGGGGCCCATTGTGCCATATGACATCATGTGCATGCTGTGCAGCACCATGTGACATCATGTGTGTGATGCGCCAGGCAGCCACAATGTGGGGTGGAACCTGGTGTGCCTGTGTCAGCATGTTTAGTTAGAGAAGGTTAAGTTCTGTTGGAAAGTTGTACTTATCTGGGTATTTGCTCGTTAATAAAATATATATTTAAAATTGCTACATTGAATCTGGAACTCCATGTTGAAGACCATGGGATCAGGAATGAAACACACTGTGTGAAGGTAAAAGGTAAAGGGACCCCTGACCATTAGGTCCAGTCATGACTCTGGGGTTGCGGCGCTCATCTCGCTTTATTGGCCGAGGGAGCTGGGGTACAGCTTCCGGGTCATGTGGCCAGCATGACTAAGCCGCTTCTGGTGAACCAGAGCAGCGTACGGAAATGCCATTTACCTTCCCGCCAGAGCGGTACCTATTTATCTACTGGTACTTTTGTGCTTTCGAACTGCTAGGTTGGCAGGAACAGGAATTGAGCAAGGGGAGCTCACCCTGTCACGGGGATTTGAACCGCTGACCTTCTGATTGGCAAGCCCTAGGCTCTGTGGTTTAACCCACAGCACCACCGTGCGGAGACAGCAGAAAAGAGGAAGGATGTTTGAGGACAGCAAGAAGGGAGAAACACTGAAAAAGCTGGCTGTTTTAAACAAAAACAGAAGTTTAATTAAAGCAGGGGTGGAGCGACACTGAGAGGAAAATGACAGCTTTAAACAACAGCAGATGTTTGAATAAAGCAGGGATGGAGTAATACTGTTCACTGCGTACTTCACAGTTGGAGTATAGTTGTTGTGCAATCTGTTGTTGTGTTGGGAGTTTTTCTAAGGAAATGTTGTAGTGGGGGGGAAAGGTAAATTGATTGTAGTAGCAATTTGCAGGGAGGGGTGATTAGTTGTTTTCCCATCCATGGGAGAATCTGTGGGTTCTGGTGTGCGTGTGTCAGGAATACTGCTGGTATAAACACTTAAATGGGATTTTGTTGTTGTTGTTCAAAATGCTCAAGGCAGCATACATGTTCTCTCCCCTCCCCCTTTCCATTTTATCCTCACAACAAGCCTGTGAATAGGTTAGGTTAAGGGACAGTGATCCGACTAAGGGCACAACATGAGTTTCAAGACTGAGCGGGGATTTCAAATCTCTTTTTGCTCAAAAAGGAAAAATAAGGGGGATAGTACTTATGATGAGGTACTAATAAATAACCACAACAAATCATAGATTCACAGAGTTGGAAGGGACTCCAAGGGTCATCTAGTCCAACCCCCTGCAATGCAGGAATCTCAGCTAAAGCATCCAAGACAGATGACCATCCAACCATACATCCAAATGAATACAGTGCATGATTTTTAACTAATTAAAATTAGAATTTTCCTAAGCAGGATCATCTGAGCAAAATTGTTGTAAATCTTAAATCACTTTTAATCCCCTCCATCTGAAACACCACGCCTGGTCTTGCACTGAATGTAGTATTTCCAGCTTAAGTTCAACAGCTGAAAGACCTACAGTAACGTGACTCATTTGCAACTCATGAAAGTTGTTCTTTGTATGGTTTAGGGTTGGCATTGGAGGACAGCAGGGCTCTTGTGCCCCTAACAGCTATGTGGCAGCCTGCAGGCAGGTATTAAACAGATGCCGCCTGCACACCATGACTTTAAAGAACATTTGCAACATAATTCCCCCCTCACAGAGTTACAATTCCGAGCAACCTTTAGCAAACTACATTGTCCAGAATTCTTTGCGGGGGGGAATGTGCTTCTTATGTGCTTTAAAGGCATATAGAGTAAGCCTTTTGTAGTATGGAAGGACAATTATAGGGAAAGCTTCACCTGTTGAAACTCTGTTGGATGTTTTATTACTTGTGTGCGATCCCTGATTTATTTCGGGGCACTCCACTCCCCATTTGCAAAATAAGTTACGAGTTTGCATGTGACATAAAGCGCATGCAAATAGCATCTCTTTCGGCGGTGCCGCAGAGCCTGCAGTACATGGGGCAGAGAAAATCCAGTTGGCCCCCTTGGCTAGAAGGCGGCGAAGTCCCGTTTTAAAGTCCCGCAGACTTCGACGGAAAGAGCGCGCGGTGCATTCTCTGCCAAGTGCGGAGCGCGCAACCGCCGCAGCCCATAGCGGGACGGGCGAGTAGCGGCTTGCGCGCGGGCCGCCCGAGCTGCTGCCTCGGGCCCCAGGGATCCACGTGCGCCCCCCGCCCGCCCCCCGCCCCGCTGGGCGCCCCACTCACACTTGAGCCAGCGCGCCCCGGCGTGCGTGTCCTTGTCCTGGATGAGCCTCTGGTGCGCGTAGCGGCGGCAGATGTACCAGGCCATCCAGAGGATCTGCAGCAGCATGAGGGTGATGAGGTAGGAGAGGACGGCGCTCTGCGAGAAGCCCTTGGCGTGCACGGCCCACGCGAACATCAGCAGCAGCCCCGCCAGGAAGAGGTGCAAGCCGTACTGGCTGCTCAGGATCTCGGCGTTCTTCTCGGGCGTCTTCCGCAGCAGAGCCAGCCGCCCGCCGCCTTTGGTCCCCCGGGGCGAGGGGGGCGGAGGGGCCCCGGCCGCCGCCTGCTCCAGCTCCCAGCCGCCCTCCGCGCCGGCGCTCTTCTGGGCGCCGCTCTTCTTGCCCCTGGCCGGGGACCCCCCGAGGCTGCCCTCCCGCCCTTCGACGGCCATGTCTGCGGGGCTGGGGCGGGCGAGGCGGGCGGGCTCGGCTCGCGGAGGGGATGCCGCGCCACCTGTCCGGGCTCCCGCCGTAGGAAGGGCCGGCGGAGTTTGGCCAACTTCCTCGCTCTCGACGGACCAGCTGCCCCTCTGGACCCGGCGCGCCCCTTCCGCTGGCCGGCGTTGCTCTCGGTGGGCTGGAAGCGCCTGGAGAGCCCCTCCGGTCAAGCGGCTCCGCTTCTCTCGAGCAGGGCGGCTTCTTCCCCTGCGTCCCCGCTCCGGCGCCCGAGGAGCCTTTATGGCTCGGCGAAGGGGTCCTGATGTCACTGGGTGGGGCGGGCGACGCGGCTGGAGCCCCGGGCGCTTCCCCGCCTGCCTCTGCCCTCTCGGCTTGGCACCGGGCCGGATGAGAGCAGCGCCGCGGGGCAGCCGGACCGTGACTAGCCGGACGGGAATCCGCCCGGAGGGCGACGCGCGCGGAGCGAGGGCCGCTTCCCAAGGCCGAGGGCATCTCCCGCCTCCGGAGCCTGCGCTTGTGGAGGAGGGGAGACGCCCCCAGGTGCCCAACTGGCGGGAAGAAGCCGCGCCTCTGTTACTGCCGCGTGTCGGGGGGGGGGGGCGCCGGGGCCCACATCGCGCTCCTTCTGGGGCAGCTTCTCCCCCTTTGGTCCCCGTCCTGCACTCAGCTCTCCCCTGGGGCTCCGAGAACCTGTCCGCAGGCGACAGGGGTCACACCCCGGGAATGGCTTCGACTGGCCGGCTAAAGCAGCTGAGGGGAGCCGGTGGGGCTCAAACCCTCGCATGCAGATTGAGTGGAGGAGACCCGGAGCGGCTTCAACGGTGGTCAAGAAGGCGGTTTCTGCACCTGCTTCAGAGGGAAGTGAGGGGCAATTGGGGGTCACCAACCTGGGAAGGGAGCCCACCCAGGAGAAGAAAATCTCTGGTCCTAAACCTCCACTGCCTTGCGGGATATCTTCCGGAGGAGAAAAGGCTAAGGAGCAAACCCTGCACAAATCCAGAGTGGAGTCCCTAAGACTGTTGGATGGCGCCTTGCACGTCTCCTTCCAGCAACTTCTGCAGCCAAACCAGTGCCAAACGTATTGCTCTGGTTTCCTTTGGAGCACATCAGCGAGGCCAAGAAGGGGGTCTTGTCATCTGGGATTACACTGATGACGACCAGATGACGCTGGCCAGACTTGCATCCCAGGAAGGTGACTTCACCCCCAGAGGCACACTCCACTGTCTCTCAAGACAGACAGATGCCAACAATGTCTGTTCGCTGCATGTGTTTAGGTTAGAGGTTCGCCAGAAGCGGCTTTGTCATGCTGGCCACATGACCCAGAAGCTGTTCGCCGGCTCCCTCGGCCAATAAAGCGAGATGAGCAGCGCAACCCCAGAGTCGGCCACGACTGGACCTAACGGTCAGGGGTCCCTTTACCTTTAGGCACTATTGATCGGCTGAGCGCCTCTTCACATTACAAGCAGAGTCTAGCCTGAACTAAGTTCTAAGAAAGAAAGAGATATGCTGGGAGAGATTTCCATCCTGTCTCCAACCAGTGAGCTTTCCAGAAGTGCACAAGCTAGCCTCAAGGAAGACAGCCCCTGCCCCTGTTTTTTATGAGGTGGTTCCAAGATGCCCCCAGAACTGAAGGACTGGCAGAAAGCCAATGAAGATGGAAGAAGCTCAGTGGTCAGCTCGATATTACAAGCTCAAAGATAGCACCATATAGAGGGCTATGCAGAATTCCAGTGTGAATATTACCAAGACACAAGTGGGAGTGGCTAGGTCTGGCCTCTCCTGGGCAGTGTGCAAGTGGCATATCAGTCTAAATTAGAAGAAAGCACTCCTGGCCTTGCCATTGTCAGCTGCACATGCTGGAGCAGCATCCAGCATCCATTGTCAGCTGGTCATCCAGAAGCACTTCCAGGCTGTTGACCTGATTATGGAGCAAGGGTGCTAGTCCACTTCTAGGTTTTGTCTGGAATGCACCAGGGTTTTTTTGCCCACCTCAAGTCTGATTTCTGCAGAACTTGCTTCCCCTGGCATCAGACGGAAAGGTAAAATAGCACTGGGTGCCCTGTACTCCAAATCTCTAGAAAACCTCCCCCAGCAGTTTCATGGGGATGGCAAATAGCATAAAAGATGTGGCACAGTAGAGAAGGAATGCAGGAGGGATGCAGCTCTAGTACTTTTTTCACAGCAGCAACAATGACATAATCTGCCGGAGTGCTGTTCGCCAGCATTCTATGTTTGGGGGATTACAGGACAGGTTTGGCCCAGCCCACGATCCCTTCCTTTGTCAGATAGGCCAGGCTCAGAAAGTGATTGACCCAAGGTCACCCAATCTCATCCAGAAATAACTAGAATATATCCACCACCATGCACTGCAACACCTTGCCCCAAAATGCTGCTTTGGGATACACAGCACTGATTCCAAAATTTATTGTGGAACCAAAGAAAGCATCTAGCAAACCAAAGAAAGCATCTAGGAGCAATTGTGTCAGTTGCCGCAGCCATTCCTCCAGTCCACAGGCAAGCTAGGACCACATCATGGAAACATAAAAGCTGACCCTGTCAAGCTGTGAGAAATTCTTTTGCTGCCTAAGGGTTTTCTTTAAATGAAAATTACTTGGCCTTCAACACCTGCAGTGTTTTGGATTCTGTGTAAGCCTAAACTGAAGTGGGTAGTGATCTAGTCATGAAAAAGGAATAATTCCAACTCTCCCACCCACAGATCACCTTCCTCTGGTTCAGAACAAAGCACCAACTTGTGGGTATGATCAGCCGAGTACAGGACCAAATACCAGTGAAGAACACAGTTGATATGGAGGCCATGGCATCTTAACCTTGGCCGAAGTACTGAATTCCCCCAAAACAATAAGCCTGGGGGGCAACACCACTGAAAACATATGAGTCATACCACCTGGGGAGACTGCTAAACAATAAGGTGCATGGTACAACAACAGGATCTTAACAGGTAAACACCACTCAAAATTAGAGGATTCAGGCAGCGTACCTAGAAAGAGAAGCAACACCTCGTCTTTGTCTGTTGCAGCACCTGAGACTCCCCACTCACCCCTTGTCTATAGCCATTGCTATTCTATTTATTTTTTGACCTGGCATTCGGCAGTGCTCAGTATTGGAGATTGGAGAACTTGGATGAAACTAAGTACTACTATTGTTATTAATTATTAAATGTTATATTCTACCCTTCCTTCCAAAGGAGCCCAAGGTGGCAAACACATTAATGATAATGGTGATAAAATATTTTTAAAAGAAAAATATTATAAAAAGCAGTCAAAGCATTCTAAGATTATTTAAAACATTCTTTAAAAAGTTTACTATCTGCCCAATTTATTTATTATTCAATTTATTATATTTAGTTGCTTAATACTTAAAATTGATCTTGGAGCTGCTTCAATTTAAAAAAATGCACTACCAAATTTAAAATACATCAGATTTTTTTCTTTAAAAAACCAATTAACTAAAACTGCTCATACTCACCCTGCTAAAAGGTGGGTAGCAATTATAGAGATGCCTGATCTTGTGTGCCCCCCCCCCCGCATACACACCCCTCCCTTGGCGGGGGCATCCAAGTCAGGGCCTCAGATGAAAAACACAGCTCCCGTTAGGTTTATTGGGGAAAAGCAGCCCCTGAGGAAGCTAGTGATTAGGCAGGACATCTGTATTATCCCCAAATCTCACTCTGTTGTATATAGCTAAAGTATCTCAGCTGAGGACAGCAAATACAAACTTTCTTGCCCTCCTGCCCACCATTTTGCACACTTTCCTGGACATAAGGGGGATTCCCAGAGCCAAGAGGACAGGGGCATCCTTGAAATGATAGTGAGGCTGGAGCGCCTCAGTAATGACTGAGAAGGGGGGTATCTAAAGGCAAACAGCATCTTTATGGCAGTTCTGATGGTTTTATGCTGCTGTTGTATTTGCATATAAAACACAATAAATTAAGTTATTTGGAGGTATGTACCTGAAATTATATTGATTATCTGATTTCCTTTATTTAAAAATTCAGTGAAGTTACAAACCATCTACCGTAGGTATAACAAATCAATTGAAGTTCAAATATAATACAGGTTTTCAAGGAGGGGGATGCAAAATACATTATAATGCTGTTTTTTTAAGCAAGGTCTTTCAAACTTCTTGAATTCCTACTTAATGAAGAGATGTGTAACTTCTGAGGTGAATATGGATTTACCAAAGTATCTTGTAAGTATGTGGGAAGGATAGCGCAGATAAAATGCTTATTTATTTGAGACATCCCATTATGTCCTCCCCAATCCAGGAAACAACTGAATGAAAATGACTACTTTCATTAAGCAACTAGAGGAAAAATTCTGAAATATACGTATGTGATCCATACATTTCCCCCTTTGGCTTATTAATTACCATAGTTTGACATTTGTGAAACACCATTTTTGAAAAATATGATGCAGTCTTCCAGTAAGGAAGCTTTCTGCCCTAGTGCTTATTTTTGTGCAATAAGGCTGTAGGGTGTATCATAAGCAGTCAGGTGCAACACTTCCTGTTTGCCCAGAGTGGACACGCAGGGGGGTGTTACTCCACAGCCAGGATGACTTCCTGTCACACCTGGTCTGGAGCTTCCTCCCTCTGCATGTGACCAGGTAGGTGGGCTGGTCATGTGTCCATCTTCTTCATCTTGATGCCATGCTCTCTTGATACTCATGTATTTTGCTGTCTTCTGGCTCTCAGCCACCGGGACATGGGCTCATTCCCATATGGGATGAACTCAAACCCTCTTCTGTAACTCTAAGCTAAAGCCTGCCTTCAGGATCCAACTGTGAAGTGAATGTGAGTAAACTTCTTATTACTTTTAAAAGAAGCTTCTTGTGTCTTCATTCTTTTTAGGAGGGATAAAAGGGGACTTGCCAGGAACTGAACCCCATCTGGACTAAACCAGATTGGATTGTTTAAGTAAAGAGATTCAAATGAATCTACCATCTAGCTTCCTACTATATATTGAGGAATGTCACTCTGCTGCTGACTCACAAGCATCCGTTAGGAAGGATACTATTAAATCAATATATTCTCTCCTAGTATATTCTACAACATTCCCACAAAATGTATTTTAAGGATGTCTGTCTGTTTGAAGCAACTGAACCTAAAGCAGCAAACCACTGCCTGCTGCCTCCCCTCATCTTGCCAACTCTGTCAGGAATCAGTCTACACCTGTATCCAATCACAGCACACTACCAGCAACTCTGATAATAGCAGCATGGGACTATAGTTTTCTGGCCTCGTGTTGTGCACACTTTGGTGACAGGGACTATGAAGAGCGGTCCTCATCCCCCAGCAGTTCAAGTACTTTGCCTCAGCATTCCAGATGCAAGCACTCAACAGCAATGCCCATTTCATGCCTATAGCTGGGGATCAAAGGACTAAAGGTAAAGGACCCATGACAGTTAAGTCCAGTCGCAGACAACTCTGGGGTTGTGGCGCTCATCTTGCTTTACAGACTGAGGGAGCCGACAGTTTTTCTGGGTCATACGGCCAGCATGACTAAGCCGCTTCTGGCACAATGGAACACCGAAACCAGAGCAGCACACAGAAACACCGTTTACCTTCCCGCCGGAGTGGTACCTATTTATCTACTTGGACTTTTTGGCATGCTTTTGAACTGCTAGGTTGGCAGGAGCTGGGACCGAGCATTGGGAGCTCACCCCGTCATGGGGATTCGAACCACCGATCTTCTGATTGGCAAGCCCAAGAGGCTCAGTGGTTTAGACCACAGCTCCACCTGTGTCCCTTCAAAGGACAAAGCACCTCACATATCTAAGCAAGGGGGAGGGAAACCTACACTATAAGACCAGCACAGGAGCTACAAATGTCTCCTATTTCACCACCACCTTGCCAAATATGAAGATCGTGTTTTGGCTAAACTGCATTGGTGGAACAAGCCTTCCTCCCCAACAGCTGGCAAGCACGCTCCCTCCTTCTCTCTCTGTCACTGAAAACCAACCATTGCTACTTGAAGCTAAATATTCGAGACCGCCTCTGCCTTCCATGATCTCAGCCTGGCTATCTGGAGCTGAACAAACACTGCCCACAGACCTACACCGCAAGTCCAAAAGGGGAAGGGGAAATATTGTCTTTGGGACTACTGTACTCTCTACTGTACTTGAAGGAGACTAGCTACTTAGGTGCTATTGCAATGCCTTCAAATGTCTTGTCTCAGGATTCTCTCTCCCTTAACTTTTCACAGGCAATCATGGAGCAGGTGCAGCAGACCAAGACTGAGCCCTGTGTTGTACGTGAAGCTGCCTCTGAAGGTGGTTTGGAAACTTCAGCTGATGCCGAATTCAGCAGTCAGGTGGCTCACCAGTCTGAGCATATTACACCAATCCTGGTCCAACTGCACTGGCTGCCAATTAGTTTCCGGGCTCAATTCAAAGCGCTGGTTTTAACCTATAAAGCCTTGAATGGCTCAGGACCGCAATACCTCAAGGACTGCCTCTCTCCACATGAACCTACCTGGACTCTGAGATAAGACCCTTCGGTTTGGAGGCTGGCAACATGAGAACGGGCCTTTTCTGTGGTGGCTCCCTGTATGTGGAATGCTCTCCCTAGGGAGACTTGCCTGGTGCCTTCATTTGCTACCTTTGCTGACAGGCAAAAACATTCCTCTTCTCTCAGGCCCTCGGCTAATTAAACAATCAATGGCCTGTTAAACTGGGGGGGGGGGGTTGTTTTGCTATTAAGTATTTTTGTGTTTTTATACTGTTGTTGGACAAATTTGCCCCAGGGATCTTCCCCAGAGGGAGTCAATTGCTCTGGGAGGAGTCAGACACTGAGATCAGGCAAAACCAAAGGCTGTATATTCTTGAGACAGCACTGCACCCCAGCTCCTGCTGTAAAGAGGGAAGGCTTGTCCTGTTCACATCAAAGGTACTTTATACCCTATAGTCTGTCCAAATTCCCCTCCTACATTCTCCTATTGATTAGGAGACTCGAGTTTACAGACTTCCCAGTCCGCCTATTTCATATTTTCCCCTTAATGGGAGCTGGTGGTGCTGTGGTCTAAACCACTAAGCCTCTTGGACTTGCTAATCAGAAGGTCGGCGGTTCGAATCCGCACAATGGGGTGAGCTCCTGTTGCTCTGTCCCAGCTCTTGCCAACCTAGAAGTTCAAAAGCACACCAGTGCAAATAGATAAATAGGTACAACTGTGGTATGAAGGTAAATGGCGTTTTTGTGAGCTCTGGCTTCCATCACAGTGTTCCGTTCTGCCAGAAGCGCTTTAGTCATGCTGGCCACATGACCCGGAAAGCTGTCTGTGGACAAACGCCGGCTTCTTTGGCCTGAAAAGCAAGATGAGCACTGCAACCCTATAGTCTTTGACTGGACAGAACCATCCAGGGGTCCTTTACCTTTACCTTACCTTATTTTCCCCTTGATATGCACCCCCTATGTTACATACATCCCATGAACATGCTGATTAAATCTAGCTCCACCAGGGGCTGATTGACTACTATTCATAGCCTATTTAAGCATGTGCAATAGTTTTCTAAGTGTACTTCTCCACTTTCCCTCATGGTTCTGAGTCACCCACAAACCTTCCTAGTACGTTATAAGGCATTATCTTTCGGCTACTCTCAGCGATTTCTTAACTTGACTTATTACTACGAGTTTCCTCTTTCTTTGCAATGCAAGCAGTTACAACAGCAAGCCTGGTCGTTTCTGCTAAGCTTTTCTTACCTGTTTATCCCACAGCAGTAAACTGCCCTGTGATCCTCAGATGGAGGGCACTATATAATTTCAATAAAATAATAATAATAATCTACAGTAGTAACCAGTGCGATTCCAGCTGTTCCTCTACAGCCATGCTAACCTTTGCGCTGCAGTAGATTGCATGAGAACAATGGTTGCTCCACTGTCTGCTATGGAACCTTCCAAGTCAAAGGAACCCAGGTGGGGCCTAGAGGTGTGTAACCCTGTCTATATTATTGTTTCAGAACTCACTATATCCCTGCCCCTGATTAACACTTTCACTTTAACAGAACTTCAGTTATGTAACTGTAACTGGGTTAGTCGAAAACAATTCATTCCACGCATGCCTTGCTAATTTATGCTGTGTCTCTGAGAGGAAGGGCATTCGGTATCATCAGATCACAAATCGTGGGCCTTTGTCTGTAGTCTCACACAGAGAGCTCTGTGGTGGTGGTGATTATTCAATTTATATCCTGTCCTTCATGCCAAAGTAGCCTGGGGTGGCAAACACACCAATAATTAAACACTTTTTTAAAAAAGTTTAAAACGTTTTCTCAGCCAGGGAGGTTGGAAGGTCATCTGTCATGGATGCTTTAGCTGAGATTCCTGCATTGCAGGGGGTTGGACTAGATGACTCTTGGGTCCCTTTCAGCTCTATAATTCTATGATCTCAGGGTTGCAGGAAGACTGTCTTTCAACCATAATTAAACAAAAAGAGGCCTCCTCCCAAGACTTATCTGGGTGGACCTGCTGTCAACACTATCCTTCTTCCCCCTTTGGTGTGCTCAGTTAAAGTGATTATTAGACACTCATGTGTAAGTTGCATGAAGGTGTTTTGCATCTGGGTGCAGGGATTCCCAAATGCAGTTACTGTACAGGATTCTTCCCACCTGCATTACAGTAGCTCATTCAGGGATCCCCCAGATGACCTGGTTACCGAGCATTCATCCTGATTTTCTTGCACAAAGCTCACGTGAAGGTTAGATTATATCCAGTCTTCATTGAACATTTGTGATGTTTGTGCACTTATACAACCAGAATTCATCCTGACTTGCATGCAGGGTGTTCATAGTGAGCCTGTATCTGGTGGGTCATCCATTCTCTGTGTGGTGACGTGACGGGATGGAGGCATTTCCCCCTTTGCGTGGACTGTCTGCCCCTACAGAGTTAACATGGTGTTGGTATCAGCATACTTCTGTGAACACTGTGTGCCAAAGGTGCTGCCAGGTGAGGTAACAACTGTCTCTAAAATTTGTTTTGCTTTGATTTTCTTCTCCACATTGATTTTGGGAGGATCCCAACTAAGTTAAAACAAAACAATACCTGTGTGTAAGTGACCACCAGTCGGATTACAGAAACACGCTGTTCAACAAATAAAGGAACAGGTGGGGCTTTTTCTTTGTGAAGGATGATTGAGTCTAACATACCATGAGAAGGTATTCATCAGTGCCAATTGGCAACTGAAACTCAGCTAAGTCTTTTGTTCAGTGTGCCATAACACAAACCCAACTTTGGCTTTAAGTCATATGGTTCAGTTTATGTGGTTTAAACACCCCCTCAAGAAAACTAACCACCTCTGAAATATCTTTGAGGCATCAATTTAGCTCTTCATGGAGCCTATAATCTAGATTATCACAAAGTACATTCTTCTGTTATTCAGTCTAATCTCTGAAGGATTCTGCCTCAGTTGTTAAAAAGGTCAAAACAGCATTATAATTAAACGATTACACAATATGTGAAAGCTAGGTTCTGTGAAAAGCATGTTTCACTCCATGTATCACATTTCTTTAACCATATGATTTCCTTTCACTGAACATCATATAATATGTCATGGGTCGGCAAACTAAGGTCCGTGGGCCGGATCAGGCCCAATTGCCTTCTAGATCTGGCCTGTGGACGGTCCAGAAATCGCTGTGTGAATCGCCAGTGCATGGATCTCTTTCCTCTCCCTCTCCCAGCAGCACTTTTCTCCTCAGGGACAGAACAATCTTGTTCCACGCTGGGCGCTGTCGACGACAGGAGTCGGCTTGCCCACCTGCCCGCCTCAGCAGGGCGGCACTGTGAAGGGGGCGTGTGACGCCGGCTGCTGGCTGCATTTTCCTCCTGCTCCTCCTCCCTCTCCCTCAGTCCGCCCTTCCTTCCTTCTCCGTGCCCCTTTTCCGCGCCACTTCCTCTCGCGCTTTCTTCGTGCCTGCCTGCCTCCCTCCCTCCTTCATTCCTCCCATGGCGTTTAGGCAGGTTGTTGTGATGGCTGCGGCCGCCGCTTGCAGGTTGGCAGGTGGCTCTGTCTTCTTCTCCGCGGTGCCTCTCAGGAAGCAGCAGCAGCAGGTGGTGGGTAAACTCTCCGGCGATGCCCCTGTTCCCCTGCCTCCGTCCGCGGCTCCTCCGCTGGGACTGCTGCTTCTGTCTTTGCCAGCCAACACAGCCTCCTACCCTGCCATGGGGCCTGGCTAGCTGGAGAAGCCCAACTGTCCAGCCCCCCACAAGATCTGAGGGACAGTGGACCGGCCCCCTTCTGAAAAATTTAGCTGACCCCTGTAATATGTTTTATTATATTTAATCATATTTAAAACCTCAAGGAGAGAGAAAAAAACCAAAATTTTCAAAACTGAGAAAGAACCAATGTTTAGCAATGTGGTATAGCCACATTTAGAATACTGTGTAAAGTTGTAGTCACTACCATAAAAGGGATATCTGAGAGCTAGAAAAGAAAGCTACACTAAATTATGAGGGGCAGGCATACGAACTTGAATACTGGGGGGCAGGTAAACCACACCCCGCATAATCAATCACAAGATGCGGCACAGACACACCGTTTGAATGGCGGTGTTTATCAACTTTGGGGGACCTTTTTCAAGAGGAAATGTTTGAGCATTGGGGGCTCAGTTTAGAATGAGGCAACCTGGACAGGTGGGAGCAGAGACATGGCAGACTGATAAGTTTTCTCCCTCTCTTCTAATACTAAAACTCAGGATCATTTGATGAAATTGATTGGCAGTAGATGCAGATGTTCTTCTTCAGATTATAGCACATAGATAAACAAGTAGAATTTGCTAGCACAAGATGTAGAGATCGCAACTAGCTTAGATAGCTATAAAAGGCAATTACAGTGTTACCTTGGTTTATGAACTTAATCCGTTCTGGAAGTCCGTTCTTAAACCAAAGCGTTCTTAAACCAAAGCGTGCTTTCCCATAGCAGCGGGGGACTAAATTTACAAATAGAACACACTCAACAGGAAGCGAAACGTTCTTATTCCAAAGCAAAGTTCACAAACCAAAACACCTACTTCACGGTTTGCAGCGTTCTTAATCCAAGCTGTTCATAAACTAAGCTGTTCTTAAACCGAGGTACCACTGTATACAAATTCATAGCAGATAAGCCTATTGCAGAGCTATTGCCTATTGCTGAGCTATGTGTCTCTGAATACCAGCTGCTGGGGGTGGGGGGTTGTGGAGGCAAAAGCAAAGAGGGCAATTGCCTTCAGACTCTGCTGATGGGCTTCCCAGAAATATCTAGCTGACCACTCTGGGAATGTTGGACTAGATAAAGCTTTAATCTGATCCAATAGGGCACTTGTTCTATTATTCATTTGTTGTAAGTCACTGTGAGGTTTTATTACAATCAAGCAGTATATAAATTATTGTAAATAAATAACATTATGACACTGAACAGGTACAGCTACATTAACAATGGGGAGATGTCAGTTCATGCAAAAAGTGCCTCTATAAGATTTGAGCCTGACGCTTCCTGAGCCGGGCGCTGGAGGCAGCCGTTTCACCCCAGCACCTCATGAGGCTGAATACCTGATATTGCCCAGCCCTAATGTTCAGCGAGGGTTGGGGGAGCAGGGCAGCAAGGGGAGAGTGAAGGGTAAGTGGACAGGGAGCAGAGTTGAATACCACTAGCTCAGACTGGTAGCTGTCAAGAGGCTCACCTCTTCTCTGAAAACTTCGAATGGACTTATTAGGCAGCTCAGTGTCGCAGTTTCAAGAGCTTGTGAGAGTTATACCAGCAGAGTATACTACTGAACCAGTCTCCCAACTATTCTGTACAGTAAACTGTACTTGAGCGCTCATTTTATCTTTAATAAGTATCATCAGTACTGTAAGACTTTAACAGGTTACCGTAAATGTGCTGCAACTTCAGGAAAATAGATAGGAATTTCTCCTAGACAGGTTAACTTGCAAGTCCTCGTTGAAATCAGCACGCACGGTGTTTAGGTCAGGCAACAAATGGACTTGCATCCAACTTCTTCATTTTAAGTGTTTCCAATGTGCCTGTCTACAAGATGGGTATTGGAAAAGAATTACAGAACCACTCTGCATTCAAACCACTGTTTAAATAATGGCTTTCTAGTGCTGCTCATGAGTTCCTCACTAATACTTAGTCCTTCAACTTGCTTTAAACACAGGGATGGAGAACCTTTTCCAGCCTTTGCAGGGCAACATTCCAGTCTGTGCAATCTTCTGAGAGCCACATGACAGTGGCTGGCACAGTTAGGCATTATGTGCATTCAAAGACACATTCCAGCCAGGCAAAAACCTTGGAGGTGCAGAATGGGGCCAGTGAGGAGTATCACCCAGGGAAAGCCCCAAGGGCCAGATATGGAAGCTAGCAGGGCCACATCTGGCCCCTGGGCTGGAAGTTCTCTTACTTCTGCTTTAACAGATTGGCCAACAAGCAACCTCATGAGCTAAGCAGTCTTTTTGCAGCTCCTCTCTAAATCCAGATTTAGCTCCTCTTTAATAACATGTCCTGAAGTTTACACTTAACCTTCTTCATACTGAATAGTCATATCATCTACAGTGGTACCTCGGGTTAAGAACTTAATTCATTCTGGAGGGCCGTTCTTAACCTGAAACTGTTCTTAACCTGAGGTACCACTTTAGCTAATGGGGCCTCCCACTGCCGCTGCACCGCCGCCACACAATTTCTGTTCTCATCCTGAAGCAAAGTTCTTAACCCAAGGTACTATTTCTGGGTTAGCGGAGTCTGTAACCTGAAGCGTTTGTAACCCAAAGTACCACTGTAGTCCAAATACATATAATTATGAGGGGCCTGGGTTTTTTTTTTTCCAAAAAAAAAAAAGTGATAGCAGCTTTGCAAGTCAACTACTTTTAGCCACAACGGCAATACATTATAATACTAAATTTAAACGAATTTCACTCAAATGTCAAATTTACACTAGCAAAACTCTTACATAACTTAAGATTTTATAAACCCTGTTTTATGTAACCCCTTCATGGATTTCTTGATTAAGTAGTAATTTTAACCTTTGTATGTTTAAAAGCAGGGTTGTAATTTTTTCTTGATTTTACTGTTCTATCTTTTGCAAACCGCTTTGGGTTTTGTTTTGGTTTTTTACAATCAAGCGGTGTATAAATTTCATGAAATAAATAAATAAAAACCTTGCTAAAGATAAACCTAATTTTGCTTTAACCAATAGGCCTCCAGATAGAATGTTATCAAAAGATGAAACATATTAAATTGTTAAATAATACCATACCACCAGATAGTAAAAACTCTGTTTCCAGCTGGCCCTACTGCAGTTGCCATGTCTGGAGGAATCCCATAGGGCTTGTCAGACCCTTAGGTTCCCCTGCCCACTTCTTCCTTGGCACAAGTGCAGACAGCTTGCCAGGCCATCACAGGAAATGCACCTCTCAATCAAGGAACGTGAACTGGGAGGGCTGGAGAAGCACACACCTGTTTCGCATTCTCTAGGATACCGCCTAGGATACGGAGTGCCCATGCACACATGCTCCAAGGGAAAATGGAAACAAAGCTCTACTGTGGTCTACAAGACACCTCTGCACAAGATTGTAGCACAAAAAGCAGAACATGTTTTGTCACATGGTTAATAATAATAATAATAATAATAATAATAATAATTTATTATTTATACCCTGCCCATTTGCCTGGGGTTCCCCAGCCACTCTGGGCAGCTTCCAACAAAGTAATCCATCAATCATCAATCCATCCATCAGTAATCCATCAAACATTAAAAGCTTCCCTAAACAGGGCTGCCTTCAGGTGTCTTCTAAAAGTCTGGTAGTTGTTTTTCTTTGACATCTGGTGAGAGGGCGTTCCACAGGGCGGGTGGTTAAATATATTATAGTTTTGATTTATTTATGTGCTTATATAATATTTAAAAATTCAAACAACTAATCATTCAGCAATTTGAAGATTTACTATTTTCATTGCTCTCAAAGGTATCATGAACATAATTATTTTTTTAAAGGGCGAAATGTGTCCCTATTACTAACTTCTTAAACATAATCAATTATGATTTCCTGTGATACACTTTAATATAGGTTAAGTCAATAGCTATGCCAGAACAATAGCAAAACTGTTCTGTTAGCATTTCATTGAGTCATATCCCGAGTTTAAGATCATAGTTCAAAGTAAAAGTGTCCCTATTAAACACAAAACAAGTTTAACAATTCAAGTTTTAAACACAAGTTGCTTGAGACCGGCTTGCAGGTCTTCATCCCAGGATCCCAGTATATCCAAGTACGTATGCTGGAAGGTCCAGCATTTACTTTTCTAAAATATGGTAGTGTACAGTGAAAAATAGAAATTTATACATTTAAACCAAGCTGTATCTTTATACTTAACAAGTATCTCACGTTCATTGTAAAACTAATTAATTTTATAACTCTGCAGAGTCTAGAAATCTAAAATTTAAGAAAAATGAAATAAGCACAAAAACACTCAGTAGTCATAAAAAGACAATTAAAGCTCTTTATAATACAAAAGCTATTACTACTTATGATGGGCCAACTTAGACAGGGGGTGGTATGCAATATTAGACATACTCACAAGGGGAACCATCAAAATCAATGGACAGGTAACTTAAGTCCATTGATTTTAATAGGCTTACTCAAGAGTGTGAGTTGGATATCATCCAATGTTCCACCCCGCCTTGCAAAAAACAGCACCTTTCTGTTTTGTCTTTTTCCATCAAGGTTGACTGTATTTTATACAAGGTTTACTGGCAAACCTTCTGTCAGTTTTACTAGTAAACACCTAGCAACCCATACTGAACACAACCCCTTTCCCCATTTAGAAGACCAAGGTAACATAGAACATTTAAAATAGGGATGAGGAACCTGTGTCCTTCCGGGTGTTGTTGGACTAACCACTGGTCCTGATGGCTGGGGATGGTGAAAGCTGGAGTCCAACAACATTTGCAGGGTCACATGTTTCCCATGCCTTAACTGAAACACAGAAACACATTATTACAACAACCACTATATAAAAGAAAGACATACAGTGGTGCCTCGCAAGACGAAAAGAATCCGTTCCGCGAGTCTCTTCGTCTTGCGGGTTTTTTCGTCTTGCGAAGCAAGCCCATTAGAGGTTTAGCGGCTTAGCGCTACAGTATTAGCGGCTTAGCCGGCTTAAAGATCAGCTGATAAGCGGCTTAACGATCAGCTGATAAGCGGCTTAGCATCAGCTGTTAAGCGGCTTAAAGATCAGCTGATAAGCGGCTTAGCCATCAGCTGTTAAGCGGCTTAAAGATCAGCTGATAAGCGGCTTAGCATCAGCTGTTAAGCGGCTTAAAGATCAGCTGATAAGCGGCTTAGCCATCAGCTGATAAGCGGTTTAGCGGCTTGGGAAAAAGGGGGGGGGGAGGAAAAAAAAACCCCGCAGGAACTCGCAAGACATTTTCGTCTTGCGAAGCAAGCACATAGGAAATTCGTTTTGCGAAGCACCTCCAAAACGGAAAACCCTTTCGTCTAGCGGGTTTTCCGTCTTGCGAGGCATTCGTCTTGCGGGGCAGCACTGTATTTTTAATTAAAAAACTATAATAAAAGTTTTGATAATCAAGTTATTCAAATATGTCTCATAACTGCAGAGCCATCGCCACGAACGGGCTGTAGCTCAGTGGCAGAACACATAACTTGCATACAAAAGGTCCTAAATTAAATCCTTGGATCTCTAGGCAGAGCTGGAATAATTTCTTAAATGCTCGGGTTGATTTTTATGTCATCCCATCTCACAGTCTAGTCCTGCAGGCAATCAAATCTTCTCACATTCAGCTACAACTTCAGAGTCCTTGTTAGGAATGAAAATACTTCAGAAAGCAAATACAGTGGAACCTCAGTTTTCAAACGTAATCCATTCCAGAAGTCCATTCAACTTCCAAAACGTTCAAAAACCAAGAATCAAAGGGCTGTTGGCAAAGTGAGTGGATAAAAATGAGAAACGCGCATCGGAAGCCATTCAACTTCCGAGGTGCATTCGAAAACCGAAGCATTCACTTCTGGGTTTTTGGCGTTCGGCTTCCGAAACGTTCACAGCCAAGATGTTCGAAAATCAAGGTTCCACTGTACATCACATAACTCAAAAGAGGCATGCTTAGATATGTGTATCATTACAATGCCTTACCATAAAAGATTTAGCCCAGGAGCGACACAAGCATCACAATACCCATGAACTGGACAAAGAGCACCACAGGTGTGAGGAAAGACCATATGGGCCATAAAGAAATGTTAAAACTGGGAAAAGAGAGAGAGAGAAACATGTTGCATATGTTGCAAGCAGTATATCATATTACAGTACAGGCAATTTGAGAACCAGCCAAATCCCAAAGTGAGACAAGTTTCACAGTATATTTGAACTGAGATACCATGAGAACATTCCTTTACACATAGCCTCCAGAAGAAGAGGTGTACAATGTGCAGAAGATATCCACATATATTTGAAACTTATGTCTCAGTGTCCAGAGTCTTCAAGGCAAAGTTTTGTTATGGCACGTAGGACCCTGGCACCCCCAGGAGTGGACTGGCCACCTCCCCCATGGCTTGGGCAGGGAGAGCCCATCTACCTGCTTCCATGCGCAGAAGTAGACCATTGTTTCCTACATAATTGAAGCAATTCTCAGCCAGCCACACAAGACAGACAGGCAGCCATTGCATATTTTCAGAAGAACAAATATGTGTGTGGTCTGCTATTACTCCTATCTGGGGTCCATATGTAACACCTTTCCCTCATCATTTAACACACAGACTTTTTAGAAGCAATGCAAGCCTGGAAAACTAGTATCTCTTACCCACCAACTTACCAAACTGCTGCCGCAATAAAACTAGCTGTTGTTATAGGTATCAGCGCAGGGTAGGTGGCATCATAGTCCTCGATTCCATGATACCACTCAAGATATATTATGCAATAAAAGGCCACAGACAAACTGATAATCAATAAGCAAATGCCGAGTATAAACCACCAGCTGCAAGAGAAAGAGAAAATGTGCTTTAATAATGTTAAAAACAAAAATACATTGAATTTAACATTGCCTCAGATCAGATTGTGCTCCAAGCCAGGCCTCTCTTAAGATGCAGGAAGCAACATACCTTATCTGCCTTCTGCTACTGCATCCAAATTTTGCAGTACTCCAACTTCTAACTGGCTCCCTATTGAGAAGAGGTCCTCACTTTCTGTATGTGGAATTCTTAGACACGGGGCTTCTTTAATCAACAAAGTTGGCAGGCAGCACTGATTGTTCAGTCATTGTACGACAGGAGAGAAAGCAGAACAGGAGATGGGAAGGAAGGCTAGCTAGGGAATGGAAATTCTTAATAGGTTATCCGACTACTTTTTGCTAAGACACACGTGTCTGCTCATGCAGAACTAAAAGCAATGCTGGGATTTATCCTGACAGAGTGTAGGGGAGCCCTAAACAAAAAATGTCAAATTTCAATCACAAACCCTTTGAAGTAAGCAAAGGGCGCCAGATGCGGAGAAGCTCTCCTAAAATATAAACTCCACTCGTATTAGATGTTAGGACACATTTCTACATAAAACAGTGCTGGTTTCAGCTGGGTGTCTTACTGTATAAATAGAAAGGTATATGGGGTGGGGGTTGAAGCATAGAGGGTATCTGATCTGAGAAAGCTGCACCAAAATTACTCCTTACTTCTTTTATCAGATCAGAATAGAAGAAGACAATGAGGAACTGCCATTTTCACTCACTGCTGTTCTTAGCAACTAAGATGGATCCCTCCTCCCCCTCACACAGATGTTTCAAGTGTTTTAAATTATATTTCTTACTGTTATGTTATACTGATTAATCTACAATAAAGTTTAGGGAGAATCCAACTGACTTTGTACTGTAAATACCTTTGTGTAACTTCTACTTGTAAACCCTCCACCAAAAAAACCCACCACCTCTTCTTCTTACCTTTCTTGCTGAATAATCTCTTTAACAATTTTAAAAAATTCAATGTAGTATGTAGTAGCTATTGATGCCAATATCCAGAATGCAGAGTGAATGTTAAGTCTGGGAAGCGGCTTCTCCTTCTTCTCTACGCTGGTAGTTTCAACTGTAAATAAAACCGCCATTATTTTGCATACGTCATTAAACGAGACACCACCTTACAGAAGTAAAACATGCACACCAGGTTTCTAAATCATTCTTTGTTGCAGTGCAAATGCCTATCAACTCATCCCAGTGGCCTTGAAATCTACATGACTTCTCAATGCTCTGCTCTTCTTAATCATAGGCATTTGGCAGCAGGGTGGTCTATTTATTCTGGTGCAGGCAAAGCAGGGTGTGCACTCAGTGGAATAATCTACATGGCTTGGGGACAAAAGTGGTAGTGGGTACCTCTGAGTCATGTGGCAGAGGGACCTACCTGTGGAAAGGAAGGCGCAAAAAGGTGGGGGTTGAGTAACTCCTTCCTCCTTTCCCACACCCTTGCAGCCATTAGTTTATCACAAGTTCCCACTTGTCATAACATATTGTTGACAATATACTTTGCTGGCTGCCTGAAATACAGCAGAAACTATTATATGACAAGAGGTTAAGCCAATATATTGCTACATATTTTCAGTGTAATAAATCAATCCATAAGTACCTGGATGGCTTTGAACGTTCAGTAACCTCTAAGGTCTAAGGGGTTAACTGTAGTTTGGGGTACTCCTGGATCCAACAGGAGGCTCAGGAGGCTTTTGTGGCTAGGAATACTGTCCTAGCTTTAACTGGTCCAAAATGAAACGGCCGGATTGCTGGCTAGGGGTTCCGTTTAGAACTCATATAACACCTCTTTTAAAACAGCTGCATTAGTTGCCTGTAAGTTTCCAGGCTCAATTCAAGGGATTTAGTTTTAAATCCCTAAGTGACTTCGGTCACAGATACCTGAAAAAAACACCTCCTTCCCTACAAGACCCCCTTAGGCGTTAAGAGAAGCAGAGTGGGCACTCTTGATAGTTCCACTGCCCTCAGAAGTATGGGGTAGTGGCCTGGGAGAGGACATTCTCTGGGCGGCCCCTAAGTTGTGGAATTCCCTCCCCACAGCTGGCATCTTCATTACACAGTATGCTGAAGGCACAGACCTGTCCTCTGACCTTTGACAGTTGACAGGACTGACCCAAGACATTTTGGCAACTGAGGAAGACCCCTGACTCCCTGTCAGGGAAGAAGGGAGGAGTGAAGATCCACATCATGGGTGGGCCAGCCCTGATGCTTGAGATATGTATTTTAAGACCCACCCTATTCTTCTGACTTAACCTGTTGCCGTATTTTTTAATGGATGACCTGCCCTATGCTATGATGAAGGGTGAGTAATATATCAGAAAAAGGACAAAAGCCATTCACTTCCAGAGCTGGGCCCAGGAATGTGACCTCCTTTACCAGATCAGGGAACCCCTTCAGGAGGGGCTGCCTCCCGGCAGTCTTCAACACTTCCACTCAGCACGACTCCTTGCCATGGTGGAGTCATCCATTGGCCTTTACCAATGATAGCTAGCCAAACCTCACTTTTCATCTTCTGTTTGGGCTGGGAGATAAAAGCAAAGGTATCCCTCGTGAACACACTGAGCTAGGAAGCTACGGAGGGTGATCCTCGCCCAGGGAACAGGAGGTAAAACTGAAGCTCTTGGCATAGCGAGCAGCAGAAGTGACCTGAGAAGCATCTCCTCTGCCCAGCGCAGAAGCAAGTCCTCTGAAAGGGACGCTGGAACAGGGTGGTAGGTGGCAAGGGCATTTCAAGCAGGAGCGCCAGCCACAGCTCAACGCTGGGTTTGCCAAACAACCCTAGCTTCCCTCTTTGGCTCTGATGACAATGGCCGGTGCTGGGTGGCAGAGTGCTGGTCCTCCAAGACGTACCCTCGGTGCACCCGCGGACCGACACCTTGGCTGCCTCCGAGTGGTGGGTGGCAGCAGCGCTGCAAGGGCCGCAGCCACTGACCACCACACAAACAAGCCCCTTAGCCTTCCTCACCCCCCTGGAGCCAGAAATGATGGCAGGGTATGCCAAGTGAGGCTAAAACCCCTCTTCCAAGACCAGCTTGGAAGGTCCTCAAAGCTGCGCTGAGATTCCAAGGGCCTCAATGCATTTCATATGCAGGTCCTGTTCCATGGCCTTAAAGGTAAAAGGAGCCCTGACCATTAGGTCCAGTCGTGGCCGACTCTGGGGTTGCAGTGCTCATCTCGCATTATTGGCCAAGGGAGCCGGTGTACAGCTTCCGGGTCATGTGGCCAGCAGGACTCTGGCGAACCAGAGCAGCACACAGAAACGCGGTTTACCTTCCCGCCGGAGCGGTACCTATTTATCTACTTGCACTTTGAGTGCTTTTGAACTGCTAGGTTGGCAGGAGCAGGGACTGAGCAACGGGAGCTCACCCCGTGGCGGGGATTCGAACCGCTGACCTTCCGATTGGCAAGCCCTAGGCTCTAGGTTTAACCCACAGTGCCCCCCGCGTCCCTTTCCATGGCCTTAAATGCACACTTAAATGCATCTACTTGACCTCCCCCAAAGCCCTCTATGGCTTGGGTCCAAGGGGCCTGAAATACTGCCTGCCCTGCCAGGCCTGTTGAGATCTCCGTCCCGCCCCCCTTGGTGGGGAAAAGGGAGAGGGTCTCCTGGGGGGGGGGAGGCTCCCTCCCGGGCAACTTTGCCTGGAGAAGCTGGACGGCTCCCGCCTTGGCCGCCTTCTTATCCCAACAAGTTTTGGGGAAGTGGCTGCTTTTATCAAGAGTCGCTTGTGCCCTGCCATTTTTATTATTGCAGTCATTTGTATGGTTTTAACAGCACACCCACATATGTAGTTTTGATTCTATCGGCGTGCAACTTGTTTGTTTGTTTGTTTTGCAATGATAGCTACTTCCCCCCCCCCCCCCCGAGGTTTTTAGCTGTTCCTAGTTTTATCCCGGGTTCCTGTCAGGGAAAATGGCGGGGTATGAATTATAAATGCACAGGAATAATTTCAGGTGCTCGGCTCGCGCCCAGGCGCCTTTACCCCGGAGCAAGCGCCGCGGCGCAAGGCGAGATTTACTTCCGAGTAGGCGCGCGTGGGGCGGGGGAGAGCCCCGCGCCCAGGATTCACCCCGCGCTTTATTTTGCTCCACTTCCCGGCTTATCAAGGCCGGCTCCTCCCGGGCGGCCTTCCTTCCTTCCTTCCTTCCCTCCTAAGGGGGAGACCTACCGGCCTCGCCCGGGCCCGGCGCCGGCGGCGGCTGCTGCTGCCCCGCGAGATGCCGCCTCAGCCTCAGCCGCGGATCGCGCTCCTCCTCCTCCGGCAGCTCCTCCATCTTGGGGGCCGCGGAAGTGACCCGGGCCGAGCAGGAAGGGAGGCTGGATGGCGGCGGCGGCGGCGGCTGCTTTGCCCGGGATCCGCCCGCTCCCCCGCCTTCCCTCCGGCCGGGCGAGAGAGATTCCCTGGGGAAATCGGGGCCTTCGCGCCCTCCCTCAGAAAACCAGAAAAGATCCCCGCAAAGATTCCCCTCAGAGCGGGTCGCGCGAAGGGGGAAAGTGCAAAATCCACCTCGCCGCTTCGGGACGCGCGAAAGTTAAAAGGCTGAAACGGATCGAGGCTTCCTAAGAATACAATCTTTCTAAGCTAAAGCTGCTGCTTCGTCGTATTTTCTATCCTGCAGTTCGAGGCAGCTTTTTTTATATATAATTTTTATAAAATTTTCTGCCTTACAATTTAAAATACTCATTTTACGTTCTTAAGATATCAATGACTTCCCTTCTTCTCTTTCCATTCTTCATTTTACATATCATAAATCCCTGCATATTTTACAAAAACTATACCATCCGGTATTCCATTATTGCATCCATCAAAATTATTTACACAGTTGAATTTATCTTAATGCTGCTAGCGTTTTCAGCTGTACACAACTATTTCCCATATACTGTATTCAATAGATGTTTTCCAATCTTCTTTAAACGTACATTCTTCTTGTTCTCTAATAATAATAATACAGTAATTTATTATTTGTACCTCGCCCATCTGGCTGGGTTTCCCCAGCCACTCTGGGCGGCTTCCAACAAAGATTAAAAATACATTGAAATGTCACACATTAAAAACTTCCCTGAACAGGGCTGCCTTCAGATGTCTTCTAAATGTCAGGTAGTTGCTTTTCTCTTTGACATCTGGTGGGAGGGCGTTCCACAGGGCAGGCGCCACCACCGAGAAGACCCTCTGTCTGGTTCCCTGTAACTTGGCTTCTTGCAGGGAGGGAACCACCAGAAGGCCCTCGGCGCTGGACCTCAGCATCCGAGCAGAACGATGGGGATGGAGACGCTCCTTCAGGTATACAGGACCGAGGCCATTTAGGGCTTTAAAGGTCATATCTGGTGACTGGGAGCCAATGTAGATCTTTCAAGACCGGTGTTATATGGTCTCTGTGGTCGCTGCCAGTCACCAGTCTAGCTGCCGCATTTTGGATTAGTTGTAGTTTCCGGGTCACCTTCAAAGGTAGCCCCACGTAGAGCACATTGCAGTAATCCAAGCGGGAGATAACCAGAGCATGCACCACTCTGGGGAGGCAGTCTGTGGGCAGGTAGGGTCTCAGCCTGCGCACCAGATGAAGCTGATAAACAGCTGCCCTGGACACAGAATTGACCTGTGCCTCCGTGGACAGCTGTGAGTCCAAAATGACTCCCAGGCTGCACACCTAGTCCTTCAGGGTCACAGTTACCTCATTCAGGACCAGGGACACCTGTCCCCCAAGAACAGTACTTCTGTCTTGTCAGGATTCAACCTCAATCCATTAGCCTCCAACCGCCTCCAGGCACTCACACAGGATCTTCACTGGTTCTGATTTGAAAGAGAGGTAGAGCTGGGTATCATCCACATACAGTGGTGCCTCGCAAGACGAAATTAATTCGTTCTGCGAGTTTTTTCGTTTTGCGAAGCACAGTTTCCCATAGGAATGCATTGAAAATCAATTAATGCGTTCCTATGGTCAAAAAAAGTCCAAACCATGCCAAATTTGGTACAAAAAGAGTTTATTAAGTGCTCGCTCTTTAAAGTCACACATACTGTAAAGAGCATTTCAAAAATTGAAGGAACAATAATATAAGTTTCTAAACATGACAGAAAAGCATTTAAAAATCACCAAAGTGTACTGTACATACATTTTCTAAGACTCTGGGGGACAACTCGAAGAAGGTTCCTCTTCCACTCTTTGCTTCTTGCTGAAGAACCTGTGAAGAATCAGTGCTTCACATCCAAAAAATTCAAAAGCACCAAACCTCCCAGAAAACACACAAGCTTCCAGATTCTTGCAAACCCCTTCTCAACAATTCCCTGACCCCCCCAGCCACCCACCACACAGAAATCCAAACCCAGAAATCTTTTTTTTTAACAACAGCAGAGTGCCCCAATGGTCACAAAAAATCATAAAAATGCAGAAAACACACACACAAGCTTCCAGATTCTTGCAAACCCCTTCCCAACACCAAGTCGTTGAATTCCAAACACCCCAACCCAAAATCTAAAAACCCCAAAAAAAGTTTTAAAAGTTTAACTTACCAAATGGCTGCAAAAGAAGTTTTGGGAAAGCTTCAAAAATCACCAAAGTCTTCAAAAACCTCAAAAAAGGCTACCACACCGCGTGCTATGAGTTGCTCCTCGAAGTCAAGTCACAACTGCACCTCTTCAAGCAATGCACCCTGGGTATTAACGGTTTTAAGAAAAAGGAAACAAACTTGCAAGACGTTTTCATCTTGCGAAGCAAGCCCATAGGGAAATTCGTCTTGCGAAGCACCTCAAAAAACGAAAAACTCTTTCGTCTTGCAAGTTTTTCGTCTTGCGAGGCATTCGTCTTGCGAGGTACCACTGTATTGATGAATACCCAGCCCAAACCCCCTGATGATCTCTCCCAGCGGCTGCATGTAGATGTTGAAAAGCATGGGGGAGAGGACAGAACCCTGAGGCACCCCACAAGTGAGAGCCCAGGGGTCTGAACATTCATCCCCCACCACCACTTTCTGGACACGGCCCAGGAGGAAGGAGCGGAACCACTTACCGTATTTTTCGCTCTATAACACGCACCCGACCATAACACGCACATAGTTTTTAGAGGAGGAAAATCCGTAGGCATGCCACCCGTAGGCATTCCCTCCATAACACGCACAGACATTTCCCCTTACTTTCTAGGAGGAAAAAAGTGAGTGTTATGGTGCAAAAAATACGGTATTCTATATGTCAAGTCTGCAAGTTGTGCATATTCTGTCAACTTAAATTGCCATTCTTCTTTGGTTGGGACCTCGCACGTTTTCCCTTTTTTGGGCTAACAAAACGTGGGCCACTGTAGGTTACTACAGTAAATAAATAACCTTTTTTAACAGTAAATAAATAACCTTTTTTTTACAGTAAATAAATAACCTTTTTTGACACCCTGGGAATTTCAATCTGAATTATCCCCAACAGGAAGGACTCTGATTTTTTGGGGGAATGTACTTTTAAACATTTTTTTCAATTCATTATGGATCATTTCCCAATACTCTTTTACCCTTTTTACAAGTCCACCACATATGAAAGAACGTTCCCGTCAGCTCTTTGGAGAGACAGCATTTTATCATTGCGCCAACCCTGCGAGGTAGGCTAGGTTGCAGGGAGAGCAACAGGTCTGAGATCGCAGGGAGCTCAGTGGGTGAGCGGGGATTTGAACTTGGGTCTCTCTGGGCCCAGCCTGACACTGACCACTATGTTACACTTTGCAAAGCACTTAAAAAAGAAAAAAGATATTTCCGCCAGGAAGTAACGGATTTATTGGGGCCTCGGTTTGCGTGGACTGGGCCCTGGGGCGCCCTCGGATCTCTGCCGCAGTCACTTGAATTTTGATTTCCCAGTGCTGGGGAAAGAGAGTTTGTTATCGCCAACTTTTGAAGCTTTTGGCAATTGGTCAGTTTTGCCTCGGTCAGTCTTGTATGCCTTAGGTCCAAGTCCAGTACAACTCCTGAGTGATTGACATACACAAATTGGATACTGGCAGTTGCTTTGTATACATGTGTGGATACTGGTCTGTAATGGGTGATGAAGATCGGGGGGGGGGGGCACTGCTTCCTGTCATCTCAGAACATATTCAATAAACAGGCCAACTGACTGAAAATGACGTTTTAGATTTAACCCCTCTAAGTTGCCTGTTATGCTCTGCTGCTTTTTCTCCAACCTCTAGCCATCCCTTGAAGGTGAGAAAGTGAGATCTCCAACTGCTGGGCCAGTTCTAACCTAGCAGCTGTTACTAGGTGGATAATTAGTTCCCTACAGAACACATTTGGGGCACAAATTCTTAGGGAAATTGAAATCATTGGCCACTCACTGGTCCTAGATCCCAAACTATGTCTTCTCTCAATCTTTTCAGGAAGAAATGCTGACTTTGCTTTAAAACCTGGGGGGGGGGGGAATGCTGCCACCACCAACACTCTTATCTTCTTAAATAACCTTTCTCTTATTTTCAGAGTTCACCTGTCCATAGAATATAGACTTCAGCTTGCTTTATTTTATTTTTAAAATTTTGATGCAACTGTGCATGTAGTTCATCTTGTCTTACCGTGACTAAGAAACAGAAATAACACTTAGCATATAGCATTTTAGAGTGCTCAAAGTACTTCACACATGCTATGCTGTTCTGCCTGTAGTTACCTTTAATCCTGCCATTGCTTGAAGGGATTTGGGTCATTATAGTGTATATGGCAGGCTTCCTCAACCTCAGCCCTCCAGATGTTTTTGGCCTACAACTCCCATGATCCCTAGCTAGCAGGACCAGTGGTCAGAGATGATGGGAATTGTAGTCTCAAAACATCTGGAGGGCTGAGGTTGAGAAAGCCTGGTATATGGTATCCTGTTTTATTCTCACAACCACCCTGCAAAGGAAGGAGGCTGAGAAAGTGACTAGTCAAAGGTTAGTGAGCTTTGTGGCTGAGCAGGGATTTCAGGTCCAACACACTAGTTGCTACACCACTCTTGACTCTCTAATCCTTTAATCTGCAGGTTTTCAACCTTTTTGAGTCCACAGCTGCTTTGATCAGCTACATTCTTTATGTGGCTACTCTGAGCCTCAGGAACCCAGTTATGTCACACCTTGTCTGCAGAGCCGGCAGTCCCTCACCTGTTTGCAAACGCCCTCCATTGTGGAGTGTTCCCTCAGCCTCCTTTCCTCTTCCCTCTCCTTGGGAGTCCTCTGGGCAGCAGCTGCCATTGCCCCTGGTCTCTGAGCTACTTTCCCACCCCAAAGAGAGGTGCCTCCTCACGCAGCCCTACAGGGGCCTGGGAAGAGGATGCCCCCAGCCTTAGTGGTCCAACGGAGACTGCCCAGAGGTGAACATGAAGCCAGCACCTTGCTCACCTTGGAAGGCAGCAGTGAGTGAACCAGGCCAGCATGGCAGAAAGTCTCCTCTTCAGCACAGAGGAGGGAGGGAAGGAAAGAGGGACAGAGGCCAGAGTTGCCTGCAGCACCCCTGACCATCATTCAAGGCACCCCAGGGTGCCACGGCATACTGGTTGAAAACCACTGCTTTAATCTATAGTCAATGTAATTTTTCTCCTCAAGGCAAGACAATGGGAAAGCATTATAAAAGGCCAGAAATAGACATTTGTGACTTGGACTACAGACAGACTGTGTTGGGTAGAACTGGGGATCACAAAGCCGTTATAAGTCACTGAACTTCTAAAAGAAAGGCAAAGGCAACAGCACATTTCAAGGGAAAGCTACATTTTCATAGGGTTTCCCATCCTTTACAACAAATGTGGAATAAAACTAAAAATAAACAAAGCAATATAGAAAACCGCTGAAGATTTGTATTTATTGTTGTTGTTGTTGTTGTTGTTGTTGTTGTTGTTGTTGTTATTATTATTATTATTATTAAAAGATCTCATTTCTTTTGATTTATTTCAGCATTTCTATCCTGCTTTCTAAGAAATAGCCAATGCAAATTGGTAATCAGAACAAATGCATGCTTTGATCTTCCTGTTCAAACATCCCAACATCAGCATGTTGGACCAACTGAGTTTCCAAACTCTCTCCAAAAGCATAGAATCATAGAATCTGAAATATACTCAGAGTCGCAAAGTGATTTCATGCTCTTTATTCAGCTCATAGTGGTGAGGAGGAATGAATGAATAAAAGTCCCCTCACAGTATCTGCTTTATATACATTATTTACACAATGGGCTGCACATGATTGGCTAATTCTGGAATTCTACTGTAAGCCAATCAGGTTGTGGATTCACTTCTATCTGGAGCAGGATTGGGTGGTTCCTGCCAACCAATCATACTGCTGCATTGTTCTAGGACCAATCAGACTGCTGCATTCTGAATCCTATTGTTCTAGGACCAATCAGACTGCTGCCTTTTGGATCCTATTGTTCTAGGACCAATCAGACTGCTACAGTTTGGATCCTATTCAACTCAGTACATAACACCCCTCCCCTCTAAGTTCCAGTCCTGCCCGGGAGGTCGCATTCATAGTCCTCAAGGTATGCCGGTGGCCTACGTGTGCGTTGTGGCCTGGGGTGTTCCCTGGTCCGGGCTCCGGGTTCTGGCTCGTGTTCCAAGGATGCTGGCTGTGATGCGGCTGTTTGGTCTGGTGCAACCGGCTCGCTCAGTTGTGGTTCTGGTTCCGGTGTCCTTTCGGCCTCACGGGTCCTCTCTGTATTTACTGATTCTGCCTCTCCTGCTGGCCCCTCCTGCTCTATGGGCCTCACTGCCCCGCTGTTCCCTTGGGACTCCTCTGACCTGTCCTCCTCCTGGTTTTCTCCCGGGAATCGTCGCCGTATCTGGTCGCAGTGGCGGCGCCAGCATTGCCCCCCATCCGTTAGCACCTCGTACGACACGGGGCCAGTGACCCTGGTGATTGTGGCGGGTACCCATGCTGGGCCTGCCCCAAAATTCTTTGCGTACACTGGGTCCTGGGCCTCGAAGGTCCGGGGGTTCCTGCCTTCCCCCACCACTACCTCATCCTGAGCTCTATCGGGGTGAAGGCGGTCCAATCTGATTGCAAGGCGCCGACCCATTAGTAGTTCAGCGGGGCTCCGGCCAGTCGTTGAGCTGGGGGTGCTGTGCTGTGCTAGAAGGAATGTGGCAAGGCGGTACTCCCAGTCCCCTTGCGTCATGCGGCGAAGGGTGTCCTTGGTGGTCCGCACCATGCGTTCTGCTTGGCCATTGGTGGCAGGGTGGAACGGCGCCGAACGGATGTGGCGGATGGCGTTCTGCGCTGTGAAGGTTTGGAATTCTCCTGACGTAAATGCAGTCCCGTTGTCTGAGACGAGAGTGTCAGGGAGCCCGTGGGTTGCAAACAGCCTGCGTAGTACCCGGATGGCTGCGGACGTGGAAGTGGACGGTACCAGTGCGACTTCCAGCCATTTGGTGTAGGAGTCCACCACTATGAAGAATGTTTTCCCCTGAAAGGGGCCAGCGAAATCCACATGCAGGCGTGACCATGGTGCTCGGGCGGACTCCCAGGACTGGACTGGGGCCCTTGGGGGATCTGGGCGGGATTCTTGGCAGGCCTGGCAGTGTTTGACCCAGGCCTCTATCTCTCCATCGATCCCCGGCCACCACACATAACTCCTGGCAAGGGCCTTCATTCTTACTACCCCTGGATGTGTCTCGTGTAGGGCTGTGAGGACCCTTTTGCAGAGGGGCTGGGGAACAACGACTCTGCTTCCCCATAACAGGCACCCCTTGTGGGCCGACAGTTCATGTTTGCGGGTTGTGTAGCCGGCGAATTCTGGCCCGGGGCTGCTGCTGGGCCATCCCCTCCACACCCAGTCCAGGACCCGGGAGATGACCCTATCTTTCTTGGAATGGTGTGCAACTTCTTGTGCCTGAATGGGGCGGTCGGGAAGCAGCTCCAGGCTCATAACCTCTTGTGCAGGTGCTGGGTCAGGGCCTGTTTCCGGTAGTGGTAGCCTGCTGAGGGCGTCCGCATGGCCCATCGCCTTCCCAGGTCGGTGAATCAGTGCATACTGGTAGCTGGCAAGGAAAATTGACCACCTGAGGACGCGAGGAGACAGCACTTGGGGGGTCTGCTTTTCGGGGGCAAACAAGCCAAGCAACGGCTTGTGGTCAGTCACCACGGTGAAGGGCCGCCCGTACAAGAAATCATGGAATTTTTTTACTCCCTTTACGATTGCCAGACCCTCCTTGTCGATTTGCGAGTAGTTCCGCTCGGTTGTGTTGAGTGTCTGGGAAAAGTACGCCACCGGTACCTCTCTTCCATCCGGGAGTTGGTGCCCCAGGACAGCTCCAATGCCATAGGGTGAGGCGTCGCATGCTAGCACCACCGGCAGCCTCTCGTCGAAGTGTGCCAAGACCGAGTTTGAGACAAGCAAGTCCTTGACTGCCTGGAATGCGGCCTCCTGGCGCTGGCCCCACACCCAAGGGGCCCGCTTGTCCAGGAGTCTGTGTAGGGGCTCCGCTACCGCCGCCTTGTGGGGAAGGAAGGAATGGTAAAAGTTCAATAGTCCCAAGAAGGCCTGAAGTTCAGTCTTGCTCTTGGGCGCTGGGGCATCACAAATGGCCCGTACCTTGTCCCCAGTCGGGTGGACCCCTTCTGCGTCCACCATAAATCCCAGAAAGTCCACCTGAGGCACTCCCAGTAGACATTTTTCCCGCTTCACCTTGAGACCCGCCGTCTGGAAACGGTGCAGAACGGTGCGGAGGCGGTCCTCAAACTCCTCTGGTGTGGGGCCGGCAATCAACACATCATCGAAGAAGGGGGTGACGCCAGGAATCCCTTTAAGGAGAGAGTCCATTATATTCTGGAATATGCCTGGTGCCACGCTGACACCGAATTGCAGCCGCTTTACCCTGAACGCTCCTCTGTGCGTCACAATCGTCTGTGCCTCTGCTGTGGCCTCATCTACTGGCAGCTGTTGATATGCTTGGGCCAAGTCCAGCTTGCCAAAAATTTTCGACCCAGCCAGGGTGGCAAGGACATGGCTGACCACTGGCACTGGGTATGCGTGGGCCGTGAGGGCCTTGTTTATGGTACATTTGTAGTCTGCGCAGATGCGGACCGAACCATTAGGCTTGACGGGTGTGACGATTGGGGTTTCCCAGGGAGCATTGGGCACCGGCTCCAGCACTCCTTGCTCTACGAGTCGGTCCAATTCCTCGTCTATACGGGGTTTCAAGGCGAACGGGACCCGGCGGGCCTTGAGCCTGACCGGTCGTACTGCGGGGTCAAGCTGTAGCGCAATGGGGGGGCCCGTATACTGTCCCAATTTCCCATCGAAAACCCCTGGAAATTCCTTGCATATGGCGTCCACGTCCACTTGTAAGCTAGTGTGGTTCACCCCGGTGACAGCTAGCCCCAGTGGTCCAAACCATGCCAATCCCAGTAAGCTAATGTAGGGGCCCTTGACCACAAGCAAGTCCAGTTGCCGCGTCCGCCCTCGGTATTGCACCCTGAAGGTCCCCACCCCCATTGTGGGGACCTTACGTTTCTGGAAGTCCCGGAGGGTGAATGGGGCCGGCCTGAGTTTGGGACCCCCAGTGGGACACAGTTTCCTTAAGGTCCTTGCCGAGATTATGGATAGAGTTGAACCCGTGTCAAGCTCCATGCGGCATGGGGCCCCCTCTATCTGTACCTCTACATAAATTTTCTCTACGTTGGGGTGGGGCAACTGGTATACCTGGAAGTCCGTGAGCTCCGTCGAGTTGCCTTGGTGCGTTGGGCCCCGGGACCTGGGGCTCTTGGATTGGTCATCTGATGCCTGGTGTCGGGTGGGCCGAGCCCGACACACCCGGGCGATGTGTCCCGATTTTCTGCACTGCCTGCACTCTGCGTTGCGGAAACGGCAGGTCCTCCTCTCGTGACTCTCCCCGCAGCTTGCGCAGTTCCCTCCTTCTCGTCGAGGCAGCTGTGGTCTGTGCGCTGCTTGAGTGCGCTGCTGTACTCGGTGCACCTCCTCCCTGTCGGATCCTGAGTCGTCGGTGAGGTCTTCATGGTGGACCCTCGGTTGGGATGGCAGGCTCGGCCGTGCCTCTTGGGTCGACCTCTCGGCAGCTTCTGTTGCCAGGGCCTCCTCCAGAGCGACCTGGAACGTTAGGTCCTTCTTAGCGTAGAGGCGTCGTTGCAGCTTCTCATCCTTCAGGCCACCGACGAGGCGGTCACGAAGCATGTTCTCCAGCTCTGAGAAGTTGCAGAACCGGGCGGCTTGGCGGAGAGAGGTCACAAACCCAGTTATGGTTTCCCCAGGGGCTTGCCGCTTTGCGTAGAAGGCATTTCGACGAGCCACCACTGAGGGCTGCGGCGAAAAGTGCCCCTTCAGCTGTTCCATTATTGTTTTGTATGGAACAGTAGCGACGTCTTCAGGCGCAAGGAGAGCCCGGGCGATTTCAAACGTCTCCTCTCCGCAGACGCTGAAGAATATCGCCCTCTTCTTGGCGTCTTCTTCGTCGGTGACCCCTTTGGCTTCTAGGAGGAAGGTGAAACGGGAGGCGTACGCTTCCCAGTCTCCAGATGCTGGGTTGAATGGCGAGAAGCTGCTGTTGGCTGCCATTCTGAGTTCCTTGTGCCCCGGAGCTGAAGCCTGGATACACGGTGCGAGGCAGCGGTGCGGCAGTTGGCGGTGCTGCGGTGCTGTGTGTGGCAGTCAGCTCAGCGGGATCCCACCTTCGTCGCCAGTGAAATATACTCAGAGTCGCAAAGTGATTTCATGCTCTTTATTCAGCTCATAGTGGTGAGGAGGAATGAATGAATAAAAGTCCCCTCACAGTATCTGCTTTATATACATTATTTACACAATGGGCTGCACATGATTGGCTAATTCTGGAATTCTACTGTAAGCCAATCAGGTTGTGGATTCACTTCTATCTGGAGCAGGATTGGGTGGTTCCTGCCAACCAATCATACTGCTGCATTGTTCTAGGACCAATCAGACTGCTGCATTCTGAATCCTATTGTTCTAGGACCAATCAGACTGCTGCCTTTTGGATCCTATTGTTCTAGGACCAATCAGACTGCTACAGTTTGGATCCTATTCAACTCAGTACATAACAGAATCATAGAGTTGGAAGAGACCACAAGGGCCATCGAGTCCAACCCCCTGCCAAGCAGCCCAAGTCCATTCAGTAATCTAATCTGGTGCTGACCAGGGCATGAATGATTGAGACCAGGAATGATTTATCAAGGTGCTCATTCACCAACCAAAGTGGCAAAAGATTCTGACCATCCAGGAGCAAGGCTGAATCCTGAAGAACCCCCAAACTGTGAACTTGCTTCTTTAAGGTCCTGTGTAGATACACAAATTCCTAGGTTGCCAGGACCCTGACCTGGCAATGCTTCCAATTTACCTGGATTAAGCTTCAGTTTTCTCTCTCATCCACTCCAAAACTCTTACGGCATCCCTGTAATCAAAATAAACAAGAAACAGAGGGTTATCCACACTTCTTTTTGTACCGTGTTTATAGTATTATAAACTCATATTATTTACTATTCATGGAGCCTCCTCAATCAGAAATAGAAGCTTGTTACTCAATCGAACTTGATCACAGAAGACCCTCTAGAAACAAGATTAGGACATTCTAAACCAACTCTATGTGAATTGACTGGGAAAACGGGTGGTGCCCTTTCCAAATGATAGAAACAACTTGCATGCCACCCCTGATTAAGAGCTCTGTAGTGACGATTATTACATTGCTCTAGCATCTGTACATTTTGATGCAGAAGCAACGTCAAGAGTTCAGTAGGTGCCAAGGAGTCAAATTTTAGATGGGATCGGAAGTGGTGCCAAGTCCAAGGCAGGCAAGTGTGAACTTCTAAGCACAGCAAACACACAAAGAGCCAGAAATGGACAGTTTAATCCAAGGCATGCCGGAAATCAGGTTCTGTAAGAAGGGGAGGGGGTCAGAGGATGCACATAGTTTGGCCCTGCAAGTCAGAGGATTGTCTTAAGATGTTCAGTGTGGTTTACATGGTTGCCTCCTCTGCATTTGCTCTTTACAACAACCCTGTGAGATAGGTTGGGCTGAGAGACATTGATTGCCTCAAGGTCACCCAATGAGCTTCATGGCTGAGTGGGGATACGAACCATGATCCCCCAGGTCATAGTCCAGCACACTAACCATTGCACCACACTGGCTCTCAGATATATTTTGGGTAGACTTCAAAGGAACTGGGCCTTTAGATGGGGAGCGTAGTCTTCCTCACACCTCAAAAGGTCTCAAAAGAGTTCAGGCCAGTTCCACAAGGCCAACCTTGCCCCACTCCCTGGGGCAATTCTAGAAGGGCTAGGTGAACTAAACATGTGTAATATCTACGTAGCTCATAGGGAAGAATAGCATTCATCAGAAGCGGTAGCTTTGCTGGGACAGCCCCATCCACCTGCCTCCCCTCTCCCTATCCAGAGTATTCACAGTTCAGATCTACTGTGGAAAGTTCACTCACCCATGTCTTTCCTCCAAAATGGTTCTCATGGTCGTGGTGGCTGCTTCTCTGTGGAAGGTGGAGCCCATTTGTTTGCACACCTGGCTGGAGAAAGGTAGCTCAGACTACAGCTGGGTTTTTTAAAAGGAAAAATGCAAGCGGCAAGTGCATCATTCCTTATTACCGTATTTTTTACTCTATCAGACACACCAGACCATAACACGTACCTAGTTTTTGGAGGAGGAAAACAAGGGGGGGAAAATCTAAATCTCAGAAGCCAGAACAAGAGGGATCACTGCGCAGCGGTCCCTCTTGTTGTTCTGGCTTCTGGGATAGCTGCACAGCCTGCATTCGCTCCATAAGACACACACACATTTCCCCTTACTTTTTAGGAGGGAAAAAGTGAATCTTATAGAGCAAAAAATACAGCAGTTGCAGAACAAGTAGAGAGGCAGGCAGGGTATTTATTTATCACATTTACATCCCACCTTTTTATCCAAGGAGCTCAAGGAGGTGCACATGGTTCTCCCCCTCCTCCTTTAATCTCCACAACAGCCCTGTGAGGGAGGCTAGGCAGAGAGGCAGGGACCGGCCTCCATGGCCACTCAGGGAGCTTCATGGCCAAGTGGGGATTTGAACCCTGGTCTTTCCCAGGCCGTAGCCAAACTTGCGGAACATAAAATGGAAGAATGGTATAAAGAGGTGTGGGATATAGCTATTAATGATAAATTAACGTGCTATTAAGGTAAGACGGGAAATATGCAGGAGAAATTATTTTGAGGAGATATGAAGGTGTTTGAAGAATTTGTACTGTTAAAATGGAAAGGGATCAAACCATTGCAAGAGGTGTTGAAATTTTGGGAGGTTGGATAGTTACAATAGAATGGTGGGGTGCACATTTTTATTTATTTCTATTTATTATTATTACTTTGTCAAAAAACAAACAAACAACTCACTAACTGTCACAGCACACTGGTATGTTGAGGTCACACAGCTCACACTTTCAAACCACGGGAAACCGGCAACTCATAATGGCTCCCTCCTGCATTGTTTTTGCAGCGTTAGCAGCACCAAGTGACCTCTCTATTTTTTTTTTTTTAAGCAATTTATTAAATTTTACAATAAAAATAGACATAATAAACAATATAACATCGGTCTTAACCTATTTTCACATTTTCTTTGGACTTCCTCACACCTCCCGCTCCCATTTTCATCGTTAAAACATTTTGTCAGCAATTTATCATCTTGTTTAAATTCTTATATCCCTTCTATATTTCATAATCATATAATTCTCAAAAGGAGCTAATTTTTCACAGTCTTACTTATTTTCTTAAAAAAGCTTCTAAATTTAGTGGTGCTCAGTTGTTTTAGTCTAGCATCTTATTTAGTATTCACTCAAATTACAATACTTTTGTAAATAGTTCTTAAATTTCTTCCAGTCCTCCTCAATCCTCTCTTCTCCCAGGTCACGGATTCTGCCGGTCATTTCAGCCAGTTCCATGTAATCTATCAGTTGTATCTGCCATTCTTCCAGTGTGGGTAGATCTTGGGTTTTCCAATGTTTTGCGAGAAGTATCCTTGCTGCTGTTGTTGCATACATAAAGAATGTCTGGTCCTTCTTTGCCACCCCTTGGCCGACAATACCCAAAAGGAAAGCCTCTGGTTTCTTAGTGAAGGTATATTTAAATACCTTTTTCAGTTCATTATAGATCATTTCCCAGAACGCCTTCACTTTAGGGCAAGTCCACCAGAGGTGGAAGAACGTTCCCTCGCACTCTTTGCATTTCCAACACTTATTATCAGACAGGTGGTAAATTTTAGCAAGTTTGACTGGGGTCATGTACCATCTATAAATCATTTTCATTACATTTTCTTTCAGGGCGTTACATGCAGTAAATTTCAGTCCATTATTCCACAACCTCTCCCAGTCCTCAAACATGATATTATGCCCAATGTCCTGTGCCCACCTTATCATAGCCGATTTAACCGTTTCGTCTTGTGTATTCCATTTCAACAGCAAGTTATACATCCTTGAAAGTACCTTAATCTTTGGTTCTAACAATTCTGTTTCTAGTTTCGATTTCTCCACCTGGAACCCTAATTTCTTATCATTTTTAAAAACTTCTTTGATCTGAGCGTAATGTAACCAGTCTCGCACTTTGTCTTTCATTTTCTCTAGACTCTGCAATTTCCATTTGTCTCCATCCTTTTCTAGTATTTCCCAATATTTTGGCCATTTAGCCTCCATATTGGGTCTTTTTCGGGCCTTGGCTTCCAAAGGTGAAAGCCACCTTGGTGTTTTATTTTCCAGCAAGTCTTTATATTTTGACCAGACATTAAACAATGATTTTCTGACAATATGGTTCTTAAAGGCCTTATTTGCTTTAACCTTGTCATACCATAAATATGCATGCCATCCAAAGGTATTGTTAAACCCCTCCAAATCCAACACATCAGTGTCTTCAAGAAGTAGCCAGTCTTTTAGCCAGCAAAACGCTGCGGCTTCGTAATACAACTTTAAGTCTGGCAGGGCAAAGCCCCCTCTTTGTTTTGCATCTGTTAATATCTTAAACTTAATTCTGGGCTTTTTGCCCTGCCAGACAAACTTGGAAATATCTCTCTGCCACTTCTGAAAGCACTCCGTTTTGTCCAAAACCTGAAGTGTTTGAAATAAAAACAACATCCTTGGCAATACATTCATCTTAATAGCAGCAATTCGGCCTAACAAAGAAAGTTTCAATTTTGTCCAACTATCTAGGTCTCTCTTAATTTCTGTCCAACATTTTTCATAATTGTCCTTAAATAGACCTAGATTTTTTGCTGTTATGTTTACCCCTAGGTATTTCACTTTTTTCACCACATTAAGTTCCATCTCATTCTGAAACCGTTCTGACTCTGTATTAGTCAAATTTTTCCCCAAAACCTTAGTTTTCTGTTTATTTAATTTAAATCCAGCCACCCGACCAAAGTCATTAATCAGTTGTAATACTCTTTTCGTACTGGGCTCTGGCTTCTGCAAAGTCAAAACCAGGTCATCTGCAAAAGCTTTTAATTTATATTGTTTCTGACCGACCTGAATTCCTTCCACCAACTGATCCCTTCTAATCATGTTCAATAGCACTTCCAGAACCGAAATAAATAACAAAGGGGAAATAGGGCAACCTTGTCGTGTCCCTTTTTCAATTTTAAACTCTTCCGTAACCACATTATTAACTATCAGTTTAGCTTTCTGTTCTGAATATATCGCCTCAATCCCATTTTCAAAACCCCGTCCCACTCCCATCTCTTTTAAATTTCCCATCATAAATTTCCAGGAGATATTGTCAAAGGCCTTCTCCGCATCTATAAAAATTAAAACTGCTTTTGTATTTATATCTGTTTGCAGAAGTTCCAAAATGTCAATAATGTTCCTTGTATTAGCAAACAGATGTCTTCCTGGGAGAAAGCCAGCCTGGTCCTTATGAATTACTTCATTTAAAACTTTTTTAAATCTATTTGCCAAAATGTCTGCAAATATTTTATAATCCACATTTAAGAGAGAGATGGGACGGTAGTTCTTAAGTTGTGTCTTTTCAGCTTCCGACTTTGGTATTAATGTGATAAATGCTTCCTTCCACGACTCCGGTGCCCTCCTCCCCTCCATAATTTCATTGCTGACCTCCATCAAAGGTTGTATCAAATAGTCTTTCAATGTCTTATAGTACTTGGAGGTCAGCCCATCTGGTCCTGGAGATTTGCCAAGTTGCATGTTCTGGATAGCTTGTTCGATCTCCTGTCGTGTTATTTTAGAATTCAGGATTGTCCTATTTTCTTGTGACAATTTAGATAATCCGTTTTTTGCCAAAAATTGTTTAATCTCAACATCATCTTGCGGCCCTTGAGTGTATAATTTTTTGAAGTATCTCTGGAAACACTTTCTAATGTCCACCGGATTCTGGATGTTTTTTCCATCAACCTCCAAGTTTGTAACAGTATTTAATCTTTGTCTTCTCTTCAACTGCCAAGCTAGCAGTTTTCCACATTTATTCGCCGACTCAAACGTTTTTTGTTTCATTAATTTAACCTTCCATTCAATTTCCTGATTTATCAACTTGGAATATTGTGTTTGATAAAGTTTAATTTCTCTCAGAGTTGGCTGTGACTTCGGATTCACTCTTAATTTCTTCTCTAATTCTTTTATTTTATCCAAGATCTTATCTTTTTTCTCATTATATGTTCTTTTCTTCACTGCATTCTGTTGTATCAAGAATCCCCTCATTACAGCTTTGCTTGCGTCCCAGATTATTCTTTTTTCCACCATATTATTCATGTTTATCTCAAAATAGTCCTTCAAAACTTTTTGGGCCTTCTTGGTAATTTCCTGATCTCTAAACAAATTGTCATTCATCTTCCATCTAAAGGATCCAGTTGGTAATAGTGTCATATCCATCTTTACTGCATTGTGGTCAGAGCAGGTCTTTGGGCAGATTTCCACTTTTCTAACCTTAGGTGCCAGGCCTCTAGAAATCCATATTTGGTCGATTCTTGTCCAGGTCATTTGGGCTTCAGAAAAGAATGTTCCCTCTCTTCCTAGTGGGTTCTTTGTCCTCCAAATGTCAATCAAGTCCATATTGTCAGTCATTTCAAAAAAGGTTTTAGGTAGTCTGCCGTCTTTTGTAACATTTTGACTTTGTGACTTGTCCATGTTAGTTGATACGACCCCGTTCATATCTCCCATCATTATGATGTTGTTGTAGTCTAGATAATCCAGCATTGTCTCCTGCAACTTCTTGTAAAATTCCGATTTCCCTTCATTAGGTGCATAAATTCCTAATATCAGCAGTTTCTCTCCTTGATATTGTATCTCGATGGCCAAAATTCTTCCATGTTCATCTTTAAATAGGAATTTAGGTGACAGGCTCTCTTTTGCATATATCACTACGCCTCTCTTCTTAACTTTGTCCGAAGATACAAATTCCTGGCCCAATCTTTTATTTATTAACACTTTTCTGTGGAGCCTCGTCACATGTGTTTCTTGTAAACAAATAATGTCCAATTGTTCTTTTTTTAATATATGAAATATTTTCTTCCTTTTTTCCGGAATGTTACAACCATTAATATTCCAGCTCAACAGTTGCAGAGACATCCTGAATTATCTGGTTATTTTTCAAGGGGTGGTATCTTCTCAGGGACTTCAGGTTCCACAGGTGCTGATGTTGGTGTTGGCGTTGCCTCAGGCCCAGCAGGTAGTTCAATTCTTTTTTGAAGGTCCTCTCCGTGTGTAGACAGGAATTTGTCTCTCTCTTCCAGTGTTCTAACTTTAACCTTTCTCCCTCTAAAGGTAAAAGATAATCCTTGAGGAAATTCCCACCTAAATGGAATTGCGTTGCTCCTTAGTAGTTTAACAAGTTCAGAATAGGCGGTTCTAAGGTCAAGCAGTAGTCTTGGGATATCTTTATAAATTTCAATTCTTCTATCCAAACACCTCCAGTGATTTTACAAAGTGTAGTCCCAGAATCTTATCCCTTTCCTCCTTTGATCTCAATGTTATCAAACAGTCTCTGGGCCTCTCCTTCTTTATGAATCTTCCAAGTCTGAAAGCTGACACAATTTTAAAGTCCTTTTCTTCCAAGTTCCAGAACTTGGAGAATTCTTTAGTCAAAAACTCAGTTAGATTTCCTTCTTCTGCCTCTTGTAGTGATCTAATCCTTAAGTTATTCTCACGGTTTCGCAGTTCTATCATCGAGAGATAAATCTGGTGTTCCCCAACTTGTTTAGTGAGTGGTCTTACCTCTTGCTCTAAATTTTCAAATCTTTGTCTAGTGTCCTCAGTCAATTTCCGATTTTCTGCTGAGGCCTCAGTTAGCTGTCCAATTGCTTGTGCATTCTGTGTCACTTGTGTGGTTAATTTATTTAAACATTCTGTATTTTTATCAATCTTTGCTGATTGGGCATCTGCTTTCTTGTCCAAAGCTTCCAATTTTTCAAAGATTTTATCTAGTATAGAAGCAGATGCTCCTGAGGCCATATCTTCCAATTGTAACTGCTCTGCTTCGCCCTCACCCTCCACTTCTGAGGGCAAAGCAGGCACAGATGATCTGCGTGTCTGTAAGGCTGAGGTTAGAGTTGTTAGAGTTGTTTGTTTAGCTCTCCCTCTTTTTCTTGTGCCACTCATTCCAACGTTATCTATCAGTCAAGGTCACACTGAGTTGTTCCCATGGGAATGGAAAGGTCCAGAGCAAGCAAACAGCAAGGGAATCGAAAGTAAAAAGTGTATGTAAAATCACTGTTATAATCCAATCCTCTAGAGGGAGCTTGATCTATCTTTCAGAGTCTAAATTAATGTCCAAGAACCTTCAGATACAAATACTTAGCAGAGTTTATAAATGATTACCTTGTTGCAGACAGTGCTTATTTATCTCCAAAAAAAATGTTTCAAATTTAAAAGGTATCAATACCCTCAGATTGTTTCCAGTTCCAATATGCTGTATCCAAATCTGCAGTACTGACAGCTCCCTTAGTACTCAGGCAGCTCCTGACTCTGGGTTTCACCTTTAAATTTGTAATCCAATAAGAGGAGGAAAGTCAAGTACAAATAGAAATCCCAAATCTTTAACTTGAAGTCTTTACTTTAAAATGCAAGTTCAAATAGATGCTTAGATCTGTAAGACTTAGAGTCTCTTTCTTTCAGCCTCCACTCCTCCAGCTGATTGCTTTTTTTCAAGTTCAATGGCTGCGGAAGACGGACTTCCTGCTTCCACGTCTCTCCGCTCACAGCCAAGTTCAAGCCAATTTAAATTTCCCTTTTAAAATCTCAAATTTCGAGTGATTCAGTCTTTTACTCACGAATTAGTTGCTTTTTCGTCCGGATCCGTAATTTGGCAGGAAAAGGGATCAGCGCTCACCGACAGCAGCAGCGCGGCTTCGCTCCTCAGGCTGCGAAACAGCTCACAGCGCCGCAACCCCCCTCCGTGCTCCGGAGCCCCTTACGGGGTTCCTTCTGCACTTGGAGGGTCGCTCTAGGCGCCCACCGAGCCTCAAGACCCCAGGCTCTTGCCGCCCGGAAGTGACCTCTCTAAGGTGCAAGCTTAGGTAGTGTTTCTGGAGGTCCTGGGCTGCCCAGACTACAGGACCCCACTCTTGTCCTTGCTGATGTGGTCCAAAGGGAAGCAGAGCAATGCATGTGGCACCAGCCTGGGTGCAGGAGTTGCCAGAAGGAGGCACACAAGATGCCAGCCAAACGACTTTGGGACTCCTCTCAAGATTTGTGCAGGGTTTACTCCTTGGCCTTTTCTTCTTCCAAATATGTCCCTCAAGTGGTAAGTGGACAATAGGACAATAAGGTGGACAATATTTGGGAGAAATGTCATCTGAACTGTCAGAAATAAAAGAATGGGTGAATTCTGTCAATGTCATAGGAAAAGTCAACTGCAGACGCACCCCTGGTCTGAATCAGACAGAATGTAAAAGTGAAAGACAGTCATTGCTGCAAGATGAAGACTGCATGGCAGATACAGACCACCCAAGGAAGTCACCACCAGCACTGGCCTCCAAAAGGCATAAGTTCTGCAAAACATAAAACAGAAAGGTTGTTAGAAATTGGCAAATTTCAAAAAATAGTTGATGGACCATGTCCAGCCTTGTCTGAAGGAATCTCATCGGGCCTGCTCCTTCATTTCCCCCTCCCTCAAAAGAAAGGGGGGGAAACAAACCCTTGGGGGCACTGATAGTCTCTTCTTTAGACAAATGTGTGGAGGACAAGGAAGATGGAGTTGGGTATGTTTAGCCTGGAAAAGAGGAGACTGATATGGAAAAGAGGAGAGATATGATAGCCATCTTCAGATATCTCAAGGGCTGTCACATGGAAGCTTGTTTTTCCCTCCTCTGGCATGTAGGAAGCATGTAGGCTTCAAGTTACAAGAAAGGAGATTCCAACTAAACATCAGGAAGAATTTTCTGACAGTAAGAGCTCTTCAACAATGGAAGTGGTGGACTTCTATTCCTTGGAGATTTTTAAGAAGAGGCTGGATGGCCATTTGTCATGGATGCTTTAGCTGAGATTCCTGCATTGCAGGGGGTTCGACTTAGACCCTGGTTGTTCCAACTCTACAATTCTATGACTCTGCCTCCACTGTCAGATGCCATTTGCCTCTGAATACCACTTGCTGTACATCGCAGGTGGGCAGAGTGCTCCTGCCCAGCTTACAGTCTTCTCACAGGCACCTGGTCAGCCGCTGTGAGGACAGGATCCTGGAGTAAAAGAGCCATTGGCCTGATCCAGCAGCATCATGTTATGTTCTTATGTTCTCCCTAGCCTTCCCCTCAGGGAAAACAATGACTGAGCTTACACATTTTCCCCACCTCGTGCAGGAAGGCCAATTGCATGACTCCTTGGCAACATACCAAGGGGTCCAGAAATCAAACCCTGTGTAGGATTGTTGAAAGATCTAGGTGTGCTATCTTTAGTCCGAGCAGGATAAAAGGATGGCAAGGCAGCAGTCTCCAAATGTGTGAAGGGCTGTCATGAAGAAGATGGAACCATCATGCAGTTCCAGAGGGCAAGACTAGGACCAATGGGTGGAAATTGCAGGGAAGCAGATTAAACTAAGCATTTGAACCACGTTCCTGCTGGTAAGAGCTGTCTGGCAGTGAACAGATTTCCTTAGGAGGTAATGGGTGCTTCGTCACTGGAGGTGTTTAAGCAGAGGCTGGACAACCATCTGTCTGGGAGTCTATAGCTGCGCAACAGAATCTGCATTAAGCAGGAGGCGGGACTCAGTCACTTTCCAACTCTGATTCTAAGAATGGTAAGATGTAAAAAACCATGTCTCACCAACCATCTTCTCTGAAGCAACTGGACCAGAGGACCGGAGCCGCGTATATCTCCTTGTGTTATGCATCTTGGAGATAAGTGATTAGTAATTAATTATGAACTTGGGGACAGCTAGTTAATGGTAGCTCATTAAGACATCATAAATACATTTTGCCTTATCTGTGGGCATTTTTCTTTTCACTTAAAACATTTGAGTACACAGAGGCAGGCGCTTATCAGTACACCATCTGTTGAAATGCAACCAGATGCTACAATCCAACCTAAGTTGGACATTAAACAACCTGTTGCGTTCAAGTGAGAATTCTCAAGTGTGTATTAAATTACTTTGCAACCCTGAACTGACCCTTTAAGGAGTAGACAGTAAATAATGGTGCGTTTGAGGCAAGGAATGTGCTAGCTATAAACATGTGTGCATTTGAACTGGATGAGAGGAGAGGCAAAGGCAAAGCAACTGTAAAGCTAAAGAGCTTGGGAAATTTGAAAAGGGGGCATTGTACAATATTGTGATCTAGTCCACACTATTTGCTTACAAATAGTAAAATTAAGATCAGTGCAAAGTTTCTAGCAAATCTTCATAGAATTGTAGAATTCTAAAGTTGGAAGGGACCCTGAGTGTTATCTAGTCCAACCCCCTGCAATGCAGTAAATATAAGTTTATCCATTTAGGGTGAAAGAACCAGCTGCATAAATATAGAATGGGGGACACCTGGCTTGCAAGCAGTACAAGTGAAAAGGATCTGGGGGTCTTGATGGACCACAAGCTTCACCTGAGCCAACAGTGTGATGGAGCAGCAAAAAAAGCTAATGCTATTTTAGGCTGCATTAACAGAAGTATAGTGTCCAGATCAAGGGAAACCATGGTACCACTCTATTCTGCCTTGGTCAGACCACACCTGGATTATTGTGTCCAGTTCTGGCACCATAATTTAAGAAGGATGTTGACAAGCTGGAACATGCGCAGAGGAGGGTGACCAAGATGATCAAGGGTCTAGAAACCACACCTTATGAGGAGCTCTTGAAGGAGCTGGGTATGTTTAGCCTGGAAAAGTGGAGACTGAGAGGAGATATGATAGACATAGGAAGACAGAGCAAGCTCCAAAGAGCAATGTTCATTTCCAGGCATTCCTCATTCCTGCCTAAGGACCCAGAATTATTACACTGCAGAAGTGTGTTAAAACTCCCAAATTTCACGACTAAAAAACCCCCTTCTTGTTGATAAGAGGAAGGTAAATGAGGAAAGGAAAGTCTTTCATGCTTTTGCAAAAGTTTCCAAATATCCCTCATGGCATTTTTTTCGCTGAGTAAAAAAGCCTGAGGAATAATTGTGAAATCTGTGAAAAATATTGCTGAATGGAGAAAGGATTGCCTTTCACCACAATAACCATTCACCTACCTTTCAAGAATTGCTCACCTCAGTTGCCTTTAGCATGTTGTTTTTTTTAAAAAAAGAAGACATGCAAAGTGTTGTTGTTACAATATAGAAATATAAATTTTAAATACTATATGGGGAAATGCAATTTAAGATAGACCGAAACTTTTAAATCTAATCCCAATAATGGGGCCCTTCCGGAGTCCAGACCCTTAGTTCTCAGGGTAAGGTGTAAAGGTGTAAAGACATTGATTCTATTCCTTCAAGGAGTTCAGGAAACAACGCATAGGGTTCTTCCACTTTATCCTCACCAAAGCTTGGTGGAGAAATAGTGACCAGCCCTAGGTCTACCAAGGCTAGTGCGGATTTGGGCTTAGGATTCCCTGGTCCAGCTTAAACACTCTGGCTCACAGATGAGCTGTTAGTTGCCACAGGCGATGCATTTTGCTGACACTTCCCAGTCCAATTCTGGTTGTTTCCTAAGTGAGGCAGGAAAGCCATCTTGACTATAACATGCATCGAACAGAAGAACCTAAAACTCCTCTACTCTGCCTCCACAGTTGGAGGCAGCATCTAGATACCAGTTGCTGGAAGAGGGCCCTTGTGCTTGGAACCTGCTGGCTTTGATTTTATCAGTGCATGGCCAGGCTATCGCTTACCACTCCACCAGTGGCTGAGATGTGGGGTGCTCCCAAGCTGCATTCCTGATGCTTCAGAGAGAGATCCCGTTCGGGACACGCAACTCGCCTATTTCCCAGACATGGGAACCATTCACTGACAGAGCCTCTGTCTTCCTAGGATTCAAGCACAGTTTCTTGGCCCTAATAGATATGGCACGGAGAAATAGAGTTGCGTGTGTTGTCGGTGTACTCACAACACTTTGCTCCAAAACTTCTAATCACCACTCCCTATGGTTTCATTTAGATGTTAAATAGTACTGAAAAGATAACAGTATCCCATGGAACCCCAGAATACAAGTGCCAAGGGTTGGTTTCTCTCATGGTTTGTCAGCATGACCAAGGTTGATTCAGTTCAGCAACTGGGTCTGAGCCCGGATCTAAATAATCAGTCTCACCCAGCAATACCTGCTCCACAACCACCCTGGCACCACCTTTGCCAAGAAAGGGGTGTTGGCAAGTGATCTATAGTCCTTACATTCCGTTGGGTCCAGAGTGGGCCTAACTTTCTAAGTACCGTATTTTTCGCTCCATAGGGTGCACCGGACCATAGGGCGCACCTAGTTTTTAGGGGGGGAAATAAAGAAAAAGAATTATTCCCCCCCAGCCCCAAAGAACAAAGCCAAGATAGCGAGCGGGATCCATCCCGCTCGCTGTCTTGGCTTCCTCTTTAGCCGCACACACCCTCTCCCGGCTGGAGAGGTTGCGTGTGGCCAAAGAGGAAGCCAAGACAGCCAGCGGGATGGATCCCGCTCCCTGTCTTAGCTTTGTTTTTAGCCGTGGGGCTGGGGTGGGGGAAGCCCGAGCTTCCCCCGACCCCAGCCCCCAAAACAGGTCCAGGAGTGGCGGCAAGATTGCGTGCAACCTCGCCGCCACTCCCAGAGCTTGCAGATAGCTGCCTGAAGCCCGGGGAGCGGAGCGGGAGTTGGCGCTGCGCTCCCCGGGCTTCAGGCTGCAGGCTGGTATCCGCAAGCCTTCAGAGCCCGGCGGGAACTCCCGGCGCACTCAGAAGGCTTGCGGATAGGTGCCTGAAGCCTGCATTCGCTCCATAGGACGCACACACATTTCCCCTTCATTTTTGGAGGGGAAAAAGTGCATCCTATAGAGCAAAAAATACGGTATTTACTTAGCACAAATCAAACGTCGGCTCCCTCTCTATTTTTATCAGTAGCAAAATCAAGTGTGTGTTTTATGGTGGAAGACAAGGAAACTCTAACAAAAGTAGATTGTCTTTTTAAGGGATTCACCTGAGAGGAGAAGCTCGTTGTTTAAGGAAGTGGCAGTGAAAAATGAATGAAAGGGTAACGTGGGTACGTAATTCAAATATATATTTGCTTACATATAATTACTTTCCATTATATAACAGTGTTTATTGTTCAAAACACTTGATTATGTTAGTAAACCTATATGGAGGCAATTCAATAGGGAGTCAGAAGAAGGATATCTTTTGAACCAAATGCATTTTCTGTTTGCTGTAATAATAGTCCTTACATGCAAATTGCCCTGTGCATAAGCAGAAAGTGTTTCTGTGGAGGTAAAGGGCTTCCCCTTCTAACCAAAACCCTCCTCATCCTCTTGAATTCTCCTCTGATCACCAGGAACAGCTTTTCCCAGGAAAAGAGGAGCTATAGCACACCCTCCGCCATTTCTCTGATGAAAATAGGGATGTCCTGTTTCATCCACATCATCATATTTTTATGATTTATACCTTGCCCATCTGACTGGGTTGCCCCAGCCACTCTGGGCGACTTCCAGCATATACAAAAACATAATAAAGCATTAAACATTAAAACTTCCCTATACAGGACTGCCTTCAGGTGTCCTCTAAAGGTTACTTATTTCCTTGGCTCGGGGCTTGCATAACTCTATAGTCTCCAACATTTCTCCAATGAAAATAGGGGTGATGTAAGGAAAAGTGGGGCATTCCAGGATCAAAATGGAAGCCGGGACAGCTTCTGTTAATCCGGGAGTGTCCCTGGAAAATAGGGACACTTGGAGGGTCTGCTATAGTTGGAAGGGTAGTGGAAATGTCCCAGCGTGTAGCACCACAGCACCACTATGTTTGGACATAGTTGTGTCCAAACTATTATGTCTTTGTCTTTGTCTTTGTCCCACTGCACTTTTGATAACATCATTTATACATTTCTATTTGCTAGTAGCGGAGTGCCTGGGTTTCAAGCAAAACATGGCAAACCCCCCAAAAAGTGCCGGTTACCACACATACCCAAGTGACTCTCTAGGTATGTAGAAGTATATTAGTCTGTAAATTAACAGCGATTTTTTAAAAACCAAAACAGAACGGAACAAAACTGGCACAAGAAGGACTTCTAAGCTACTAGGATCTTCAGATTGTGGAGATTGATGAGCCCTGGAATGTTATTGGAGAGGGAAATTAACTCTCTTTATATCCTGAGAGAGATACTGGGGATTTAATAAGGGAGTATTAAAAGGAAACATTTTTTCAATGTAACTTTAAAGAATCTGCAGCAGGATGATTTTTGTGTGTTTAACTCCAAGCCACGCCATGGCATGATGTGGTATAAGTCTTCTCCTGTCACTTCAAGCTTTATTCAGAGCCAAACACTCCTGATTAAACAGTTCTCCCTTTTCAGGTCTTGTCATAGTCCAAACATTCAATGATGCGCCAAAGGATGTCTGTCTATGTTGCTACCACTGCTGGATCCCATGAATTTCCCATGAGTTCCCCTTTGCTTCTTGCAGTGCTCAAAGGTGCTTACTATCCCCCCCTCCCCGTTTTCCTGTTTTTAACTGCATTGTGCCGCAACACTAAATAGGATTGGGGGTGGGATGGGGAGCAGCCTGTGCTTCGTTTCCCTCCCCTCATAATCCATGAATGCACACCCCAGGCCTTATTGTGAATCCCCAAGGAAGATGCTGTGCCCCTCTTGGGAGACATGTACATCATCCCAGTACAGATGCATGAAGAAGTTATTTTTTGTCTCCAGCTGCTACATAACTAACCTATTTTCAGCATCAAGTGCCTGTTCATCTTTTGCTTCCACTCTTCTGTCTGTTTGGGTCTCTGAATTTCCAAACCCTCTTTTGTAACATATCTAACGCTGGAGATAACAGCTCCCATCACAGCAAAGCCAGCTGCAGAAGTTTTCTCTCAGATGCTGGTTTCTGTGTAACCATAACAGCCTATGGAAAGCATCAGCCCTCATCCCCTCAGTAACCTTAATTTCTCCATCACATTCGCAAGCCTACCAGGCTGTAGATGCTCAGGTGCCTGAACCTGTTCTAACCCATGAATAACATTATGAAGAAATTCATCTAAACCTTGTTCACAATTGAAGAATTGCCCTTGCGTCTGAATAAGAGTATTTTGGGAGAAAAGAGCTCCCAAATTCTTAAAAGATAAACTCAGCTGTTTCTTCTTGCCTCCTTTCTTCCCAAGTCCTCCAATTGCCTCAGGACAATGTCTGTCTTATGTTCCTCACATATTTGATAAGTCTCAGCATCTCCTTCATTCTTTCTTGGACATCACAGCTGGTGTATGACTCTCCCAGGCACCCCATAGTAGGCCGAGAACCAGAGAGTCCCACACAACATGGCAGCATAGGAAGTGCCCCCGGGTTCTGTCCTGTGGGGTTTTCCCCCTCCCCAGTCTCCATACTTGCCTCTGCTGCCCGCTCATTTGCAGGTGCTGTTCATGATGCCAAAAGACAGGTGCAAGTTTCCTTGAAGTTCAGAGTCTGAGAAGGAAGGCTGGAAGCCTACACAAACACCTTGGTTAAAACGAGTCTTATCATAACTGAGCAAAGGAGTAACTCTTCTCCAGAATACAATAGCCTTGTACTGCAAAGCAAGATAACTAAGGGTGGATATATTTGGCTCTTAAGAACTTGCTTGGAAAATTGAAAAAGGTACTGAAATACCTGTATTAGAACAGAAACTGACAGCAGAGGGTGGGGAGGAATGATTGAAAGGACAAAATACCCAGTGTGGACAAAATGCTGTGCAATAGCAATGACCATTAATGTCTGAAGCACTGGGAATGTACAGAAGCCAAAAGCAGATACTGAAAAATCAGACCTGACTCATTTGCAATATGGGACCCCTCTCTGGAAGCACCCTTAGAGGATGGTGTCTTCTTGTGGAAACGAAGCAAAACTAAACAATTGCCGAATGTCTGATAGCAGCTGATCTGCATTTCCTCTCATCATACTCTGCTGGATGCCACAAGTTGATTGGGCTTGCACCCAACCATTGTTTAAATAGCAGCATTGCCCCTTCCCTTCCCTTCCCACCTGACCCAGGCTTCAGTGTGGAGCATCCTTGCTAAGGAGTGACGAGTTTGGGAGCTTTTTAATCTGTCAAAGGATCATACTAACGAATGATCAGACTTAGGTTGCAAACTTCTAGGGACTGCTACTTGCTTGAAGACTCCCAACAGTTTGACAAAGCCTGTTTTTAAACGGTCATGAATCAGAAACTTTTCAGAGATCTTTATTCAGTGTCAACGTAAACAGAATATCAAGATTAAAACATTTTTTCTCCACATGTAAGATTAAGCTGGTTTGACTGTCTTAATGCGAGCAAGGAGAGAAGCTTCTCAGCAGACATCTTCCCCAGCTGAATGTTAAACCTGAATATAAAGTAACACTTCCTGTTAATGTATTAAGGGGAAACTTAATCTGCTCTCCTTGGCCAACAGAGCAGAAAAGAAACTTAGACTTGTTCTGTGCGTGTAGGATTCCCCCCCCCCCCCCGAAAGCTTAATTGGGAGAAGGGCTAAATTTTGAATATATTGATTGTGAGATCTGGTAACCTGTGACTGCAGCTCAATGTACAGAACAATATAGCCTTTACAAACTTTCTGTGAATAAGTTTAATATTTGCTCTCTGGTTTCCTTGTTACAGAACACTGTTGCAGCTTTCAAGTATCTGAGGGAAACAATGCGCTGGTTCTGTCTCCAGTGGTCACCAGGTATATTCCACTGGAGACGCTGTTGTTCAGGCGCAATGAGAAAATAGCAGGAGGCGAGACGATCAGTTTTCAGTGGGAGGAAAGAGAGAAGAAACAGACCAGTAATGCAGAAGCAGTGCCAAAGCAGAGCACAAACAAAGAGAAGATCAATGTTCAATAACCACAATAGTTAAAAATATACACATTTGTATTGAGGAGACATATGCTAATCTGCGGGAAAGGAAATCAGTATGATATAAAAAGAATGTCATTCTGTTGGTGTTCAGAGTTGGGTTCCTAGACTGCCAGATTGACGAGTTAGTTTATACCAACAACAATTTGTAAAGTTGCTAGGGAACCAGAAATATTTTTTCCCCCACCTGGGTTTTGATACCTTGCTGTAGAACTTGTAGAAGCTTCTTTGCTGATAACTTTAGAGGTGTAACCATTGGCTCTGTTACACCCCAAAACCTATAGCCTAACCTACAGTTTGTGGATGCAGGCGCCATGGTTCATGAGAAAGGCTCTCTAGGAAGACTGTCAGTGGCTATTTAGGAAAATGGCTTCCACACCTTGACTTCTGCCAACCTGTTTTGTCCAGCTATATTTTCCCTCTGTTCCAAATCGTACTGTGCCACCTAAGTGGAAACTGACATCAATAATGACTTTTCTTTGGAGTATTACAGGGACTGTGTATTGTTTAATGTAAAGTCTCAGCTGAAATTGAAACATGCTATCTGGACCACTGCAATATGGTTCAAACAATCCAGCTGCATGGGGAGCAGGGACTCATAAAAATATCACATTGTCCACCACTGTAAGATAGATAAAGAACCTGTACAGCTTTCTGGGTTTAGGTGCGGAAATACTTGCTGACGAGACCCTTCACTATCGGGTGCAAAGCTAGTGTGATTTATTTCTTTACAAAAACACACACACTTCAGAGTAAACTTTCTTTCACTGGGTACATTGCAGTAGTGTTTTTTTTTTTAAAAAATGAGTTGTATCTAAAAGTTCTATTCTGTGATTAGAAGAGAACCATTTATGGCCCATTCTGAGCTTTAGCCAGCCTGACTTCCCCCCTGCAACTGTTGGCTACTCGTGTATACTCCTCCTTTGTGATTTCCCCCTTCTTATATATGCCCTTCTTAACTCTCAGCTCATCTGCAAGCTCCTTAGGCAGCCACACTGGTTTCCTCAGATGCCTCCCACTTTTCTTCCTTGTTGCTATTGTCCGCATTTGGGCCTTCAATACTTCTCCTTTCAGAAACTCCCATCCTTCTTGGACTCCCTTCTCTTTGAGTATTTCTGACCATGGGATCACACCCAGTAGCTCGTGGGTGTGATCATAACCATAACTTAAACTTTTATAAATTGCAACAGAAAGATTGTCATTATATATATTTTAAAAAACCACATTTTTTCCTAAAAGTAACTTTTTAATCAGTACAAACTGTATGTGAAATAAAAGGAAATTCACAATCAAATACAGGCAAGGTTTGCTGCCATATACATCTGAAAAATCTCTTTACATCTGATAACAAAACTGGGGACATATTAAAAATCCTTATTTTAGAACTAAAAAGCTATTTTATAAGCTTAACCTTTTCCTTTAAAACTCTAAATTTAGGATTGCTGCTGACTTTCTTATTGAACAGGGCCAGAATTTCTCCTTCAGCCTTATGATGATGATCACCTGCCACTGCATAATACTGTGATAAAACCTGCACGAGAAAAAAGGAGAGACAAAAAGAAGTTACATTCAAACCTTTCACGCCATTATCAGCTTAAGTGTCTTTTCTGGAATATGAAGCATCTACTCCAAAGCAAACCCAGCAAGGTCTGTCATATTCCACTTGGGCTTTAAAGCCTGCACTGGCTCCCAGTCTCTAATTCCAGGCACAAAACCAGCGCTGGTTTTTGACTTTAGAGCTCTGGAAGATCCAAAGGGGCCACGTTCTCCCATAGCAGCCTGCCCACGTTAAGATTTTCTGGCAGAGCCCTGTGCTGCCACCTTTGAAGGCAGGGGCAGCTGGGGGAATGAGGCCCTTTCTATGCGCCTGGTGGCATCTGACTAGCTGTCACTTCTCCATTTGTAACGTTATGAACTAAAAGAAAGAAAACCTGAGCTAAATCTAGGCTGACAGTTTTTGAAACTGCCATAGCTATTGGTTACATGACCAAGTCTTCGGTTGCATTACAGTGGTACTTCCAGTTCCAGAGGTCTGGCCGGATCCAGAGGTTTTTGCAACCAGAGAGACTGCTTCTGCGCACACGTGTGGCACGGTAGAGTGCTTCTGCATGTGCAGCAAAACCCTGGAAATATACTCCCGGGTTTGCCACTTACGTATCCTGAAGTTTACGTAACTGGAGGGATACATAAGCAGAGGTACGACTGTACAGGAGCTTTCCTAAACATTGGCTTAGCTGCTGAGTTGTGGAATGCTTAGGACCATCCCACCTGCCCAGAACATATATATTTTAAATGCAATCAGCAAACAAGGCCTTTGGACAAAAGGTGCTAAATGCTGTTGGTGGAACAGCAGAAGTTCATCAGAGAGGAAAGGGGGCAGCACTACGGTTTAGCAACTGCTCATTTAAATTGGAATTTGGCAAATGGTTGTGCTCACAGAAGCACAGGTTTTTAAAAAGTTAAGGCACAATCCAAAGTACGTTCTCCTACACAAAACCTCACTGAATACAGGGAGTCGGGCAAGGCCGGGCGCTGGAGTTAGGCAGCAGCCTGAGGGGAGGCGATGAGGTGGGCAGCCATTCTGGAGCCTGCTCCGTTTCCTCAGAGAAGCCTCAGAGTTGGCCCTTCTCGGATCAGGCCTTTCCCTTCCTGTCCTCAAGCCTTGCGGCGTTTTCTTGCTTGGCAGTAAGGGTCCTGCGTTGCGCGTGGCGTGCCCCTGACCATATGCAGAGTGCTTTCTCCCCAGAGCAAGACGTGTGTGTGTGTTTCCTTAAAAGGCTTCAAGGGCCAAATGGATAGAGCATGTGCAAAGTTATTTTTGCCTTCTGATCCCTGGATTGCAGGGGGTTGGACCAGATGAGCCTGAAGGGTATTTCCAACTCTTTGATTCTACGATAGGGAACCATTCCCTGAACAGTACAATTTTTTCTTTATTTTTTAAACAGGCAAATTATGAAATAATTTGGAAATAAGGAAATAATTGTGAATAATGCTGTGAATCGCCCTGAGTTCTACAATGAAGGGCAGTATACAAATATTTATTCCAGTGGTGCTTATGCAGGGGAACTTTGCCCTGCCCTGTACTCTGGGTGTCAGAAGATGCTCCAATATACCTTCTTCCTTAGTTTTTTCATTGGCAGTTCATTGTCAGGTGCTTTCCTCAGAACAGCTTTTATAGTTCCCTTCCAACTGAATTTACCTGTAAAAATTTGTAAAAAGACATGGAAGAGAGAATAAAATAAATTATCCCCATGCATTTTGGCCAGGTCACTATGGAAACCTAACACCACTTTCAAATGTTTACGTGGTCAGGTCAGTTGTGCCCTGCTTGCTAAGCAACCTGCTGAACTGAGATGATTTTGGAAACTGAAATATTGCCAAGCACAGCAGTGCAGGATTATGTGAACAAGGGAGAATGGGTTATAAATCAAACAATAAGGAAGTATTACTCCTCAAGCAATAAGGAGTTTTTTTAAAAACAACAACCATGAATAAGGCCTCGTTGCCCAAATCAGCAGCCAGTCCCTATGCCTCTCTAGCTCAGAGGGGAAACACACCTGGCTGGTTCCAACCCAGAAAACCGCCAGCTGCATCCACCTGGAGAAATGACCAACTTTTTCCAGTGGTTATTTTAAAAAATCTCATCTGTAAATATAAACAGCCAAACTCACTATAATAACCTACATACATTTTCTACCCGATGTGATCTACTACAAACATTTAGAGGCTTAGGGAGGAATTTGACGTCAGACTCTTCTGACTGCTCTGTCAGTGCAAGAATTCTTGCTTGCCAGGTGGGATTCTGCCCCCTTTCCTCCCACTGCTCTAGGGCTTGTCTGACCCTCCAGATGGATCTGGGGGAGGCGCAGGGGGCTCATGGGTGGGGAGTAGCCCTTGCACAGGCTTCCACTGGCACACCAGGTTAGTTAACTCCGGGCCCAACTCTATATTCTATAACACTTGAAAACTGTGGCAGTGGATTTTCTTGGGCGAACCCCTGCTGGCATTTCGGCAAAATGTGGGCTGCAAGCTGGAGAGGATTTGCTCTGTCCAAGAAAAGAAGATTTAAAAAGAAAGGAAACAAAATGAATTGAGACTTGGTCTGGCTATTCCTAACAGATTAAATATCCGTATAGGGTTGGATCCAGAGCTTGCACGTACCAGCATCTGCTTGTCTAGCAGAACATTCCCCGCCCCCTCGCAGACCCCAATGTCGTCCCCTGCCCCCAACCAAGCCTTCTCAATGTTGGGAATCTTCAGGAAAGGCCTGGGTGTGGTAACAGTGGGAGATGGAAGATGGCAAAAACTAGTCAGAGGCAGTCTTGTTCTAGCAGGGCTGTGGTGAGACTGAGAGGGCAGGAAAAACTCATTCTCCCTGCTCTGGATCCATCCAACCAATGGTATGTCGTTTTGCCCTAAACAGCCTTGGCCCAGTACACCTGAAGGAGCGTCTCCACCCCCATCATTCAGTCCGGACACTGAGATCCAGCTCTGAGGGCCTTCTGGTGGTTCCCTCACTGTGAAAAGCCAAGTTACAGGGAACCAGGCAGAGGGCCTTCTTGGTAGTGGCACCTATCATGTGGAATGCCCTCACATCAGATGTCAAAGAGAACAACTACCAGACTTTTAGAAGACATCTGAAGGCAGCCCTGTTTAGGAAAGCTTTTAATGTTTGATGGACTACTGTATTTTAATATTTTGTTGGAAGCCGCCCAGAGTGGCCGGAGAAACTCAAGCTGATGGGTATAAATAATAAATTATCATCATCATCAGCTATATAACCTTTAGAAGACATCTGAAAGCAGCCCTGTATAGGGAAGCTTTTTAATGTGTAATTTTTTATTATGTTTTTATATATGTTGGAAGCCACCCAGAGTGGCTGTGGCAACCCAGTCAGATGGGTGGGGGACACATAATAAAATTATTATTATTACTATTGCCATCCATGAAATTATAAGCCCCTGTCCTCCTTGGACACGAATATCCTGTGTTATCTAAGCCTGGTACTCACTAACCCACTTTCAAGACAAGGGAACTATGTCCTTATAAATGTTACAACTCTCCCTTATACTTTAACAATGATTCTAATCATTATATTGACTAAGTTGCTACTTCATTGTTGCCATCAACAAACAGATCTAGCTCATAGTTGCAAACTGCTAAAAGCATCCAAGCGAAGGTTACCTTCAAGCTGATCCTCATTTTCTTCGGTTTCTGAATTGTTCATTCTTTTTTGTGCAATGGGAGATTCGTCAACATCTGGGGTGGGATTTACAGGGAGAGAAACAGTCAAAATAAGCGTCAGGAAGTCCAGTAACAGAATCATTAGGGAACCCACCAATTGGAATAGTGGTTAAATCTAAAATCTGCTCTGCCTGACATTTCATAAAAACCTCCTACAACAAGGAAAAATCAGAAAAGGATTGACGTTGTCAGATGAGATTGTCGGGATTCACAGAATGCTGTGTGAGATAGTAAGTCTGCAGGCTTGAGTTTGCTAGCTGATGCAATTGGCTGATGCAGTCAGCCTGCAATACTTTCTATGGAAGTGCTAGGTCAGAAAGACTCAGCAGTAATGTGCTGTCAGTTGATTGGCTGTCATCGGTTTAAAGGGGAAACCTGTCCAGCAGTAAGTGGGTGGTGTAGTGGAGTGTGGTCAGAGAGAGAGATAGAAAGGTCTTCCTATTTGCCTTAAGGTGCAGCCAGGTACTCTGCTTGACTGTATGAACTGCTTGTGTGTTATAGCCTGTAGATACTTGTATATATAGCTTACAATATACTGCACTGAAGAACCCGGAACTCTGAGCATTTCTGCTAAAGCGCCGCAGAGAATTCACGACAGAGATGGGTAGAAAACAGGATCTCTCTCAGGCTGTCACTCTCACCCCGATTTCAGCTCCAAGCACTGAAATTTATCCTGATTTATATACCGTACATCCTATATACTACAAACTGTCTTTTTTCCCCAAACTGCACCTCACACCTAGAAGCAAGAACTGCAAGTCTGATACCTTCAGAGACGTTACGCTTGCGTTTCTTCACATTTGCTTTGGTCCCTGCCTCTTTTGTACTGACACCATTTCCATTCATTTCCAGTTCAGCTGAAACATCTGCTTGCTGCTGCTTTGTCAACTTCAAGCCATTCCTTTTGGAAATATTTCCATTCTCATTTTCTCTCTCTTCTTTCTTAGACTTTTTACTTTTTTTGAGATCTAGGCCCTCTGGCTGAACTTGCAACCTTAATTCTTTTGCCTTTTTCATATTTTTCCTCTCTTCCTTTTCTTCCCTCTTATTCTTTTTCTTTGCAGGTTTCTCCATTTTTACTTGGTTGTCTTCTGATGGCGTTGGCATAACTTCACTGTCTGCAGACTGGTTTTCAGCTGTCTCCTGTTGGGAAGATGCAGAGGGCTTATACATCACTATGATGACACCCCCTAGTCAAAAAGTTGGGGCAGGGGGGACTTCAGCAGTTTACTCCAGGAAGTAATCCTATCCACTTGTCATATCTGGCCCTGATAAGGATCTGACCCATGGAGCCAAAATGGTTCCCCCTCGCTGCTTTAAGCAAAACACAGAATTGCTTTTTGGTGCAATGAGAAGGTACACTCACAAGTACCACCAGCAAAAAATAATCAGTATGTTTCTAGGATGTGGGACTTGCAATGGGCTTTTCTGAATGCGTGGAGGGAGGTGGTGAAAAATCCATCCCTCTACTTCTGGGCTATTCCCCCCACCCCCAGGACCCTCATCCCAAATAACCAATTCTTTCTTGCTTTATCTTAGGCTACTTCGTCTATATCCTGCAAAGCAGAAAGCTGCAGAAGCTTTTTGGGAAGACACTTTCCCAGAAGTTTAAAGTTCCTAACTTCTGTTCACACGAGCCCTTAAAGACAAGCATTACTGTCATCTGTGTGGACATTAAACTAAGAAATGCATATGCAGCACATTTCTCTATTGCAAAAGGGGAACTCTGCACATGGAGGGGAAAGGGAAGCCTACAAGGTTATTAAAAGCAATTATTTATTAAGCAAGTGAGTACAACTAGCAATCCATTTAGGAGGCAATCCTAAAGTCCCACTGTTATTGTGGCACGACTGGACTTAGCTGGCTAATAGAAAAGAAAGACTGGCTACAAGTTCAGCCACAATTTGTGGACTTTTGACTATGAAACATTGCTTCCATTAAACAGTTTCCAGTTAGCTTACCTTCCTGGTAGCTTGTGAAAAAATGTCCCACACCTGGTCCTGCAGTGCAGTGCTATGTATTTTCAAACTGTTAGACATCCAGTTCTGTTTAGGTAGAAAACAGCAGAATTTCTATTTATGCACTGATCTGTTAGCAAGACACTTTTGCAGTATTCAGATCGGCAGAAGGGACAAATGGGACCCAGCAATCATGCCCCTTTCTTCAGAATCTAATTAGAGGCAGATGCCAAGTTATAGATGCGAAACATCCTCTGCTGCATTCAGTAACAGTCACAGGTAGAACTGTAATACACATTAGAATCACAACCTGGTAGTGGCAAAGTAGTTCCAGCGCAGCGGACATGAGCCCAAGTCATGCATTATTTCAGTATGTGAGGCTCACACATGGCAGACGGGGCGGAGGGCAATGCCAGGCTGTGTGTGTGTCTACCTGCAAAGAGCTGCCTATGAGTTACAGGTTGGTAACACAGAGACACACCCCTTGGCAGGTATGCACACTCAGTTCATGGCTTCCAAGGGGTGGAACCAGGAGGTGCAGCCCCATTCCACTTCCCATGTGTTAGCTGCCCAGGTTGAGGTGTGAACAGGGCTATGGAAAGGCAGCGGAGATCATGCGGCCAAGGACAGGCACCAACTTCCTGACAGGAAGCCCCTGAAGCTGGTAGCTATCGCAATTCAGTGTTAATGCTTCAACTGTATTAAGCGCCTCTGCATTTAGGGTGGCCTTTCAATTAGCTTTGAAGTACATGTTTGCAAACTTCTTTGCTTTGCACTCCCTGAACCGTTTTGCCTCACTTAACCTCTTTGATCACTTTCCTGTGCCTGTTGCAGATCAAAGCAGCGAATCATCCTTCTGCAGCCCTTGAATGCATGTGCTGCTCCCACTCACTTCAAGGCACCGTGGTGTTTATCACTGCATTTCGTGATTGCACAGCTGCAGCAACAAGAATGGACGGTGAGAGCAACAGCGGGAATATGAGGGAAAGGGGCTGTCAAGAAATGCCCACCCCCACTCTGCCAACAAAGGGCGTTGTAAATTGCCAAATCAACTTGCCTGCAGCAGAACCCCTGAGCCTGGAGGATTCTGGTGACGCTTTCCAGAGAAGGGGTAGCCAACATGGTGGCCTCCCAGAGCCCCAGCTATAGTGGCCAATGGTCAGGGATGATGGGAGTGGGAGTCCAACAACATCCTGGAGGACACCATGTTGACTACCTTGGTTCTAGAGAATAGTTGTTTTCTTGTGACATATTGGCCAGGAGCATCACGTATCGTGGTTGCCCTGCGTGAACTGAGAGCGCAATACACAACACACAATTCTGCCTTGTGAGAAATATTATTAGTTGTGGGCAAGCAGCCCGTGAGGCTAAAAAAAATAATATAAATACAATTTTACCACTTATCTGCATAATATGTGATAAGATTAGGGTGCCCATATGCAAAAGAGGGCAGGGTTCCACCATTGCTAACGGTTGTGTAAAACAGGAAATTTCAGAAGGTGTAACTTGTGGGACCTGTAGAAATTCCCTTACCATCTAGCAGGTGGGCAGGCAGGCATACTGATCTTTACGGTACAGCAGCAGCTAAGTTATATTGCGCCACTTGGATGGATAAGGCAAACAGCCACCCAAGTGATTGTCATGGAAACGTGTCTGTCTTTCTCATGAAGAAACCTCATTTTTTTTAAAAAAAATCATACGGTATATTTGTCTATTCAGAAACAAGTCCTATTCAGAAACAAGATCACTGGGGCTTGCTCACAAGTAAGCAAGTACAGAATTGCAGTCTGAGCTGTTTACTTCTAAGCATACCTGAAACTTGCCCTTTTTTCTTGGAATGTTGTCATAGGTATACATCTGCTCCAAAATATCTCGAACTTTGGGGTTAATGTTGGTTTCCTTTATCGCTTGATGAATCTTCTACAAAAGGAAAGTGGGAATGATAGCATCTGAGACACAACATACTTAAATCACAAGTCTGATGCACTGAAATCAAATCTATGCTATACACATCGCAGGTTTAAATCTGTCCATTTCCCCTGTCTGCATCAGGGTCTGGAGGTTTGGGAATTGTGTTATTGCTTCTGGGGTGTTTATGTTCACTGCAGATAAAAACAATGGCCCACACGGAGCCTGAAAGCTTGCCTATGACAATCAATACATTGACATTTTAAAACTACATTTTGGGTAGATAACACATGAAGTAGGAGTAAGATAAAAACTCTGTATTAGTTCACACTCTCTCATGATGTTTATGCTGCAAAGTACCGCAAGGATCTAGTTTCCATTTCCACACACACACACTGCAACACTATTTAACATCTACACGAAACCACTTGGTGAAGTAATTTGGACATTTGGAGTGAAGGGTTATTAAGTATGCAGATGACACTCAGCATTATTTATCGTTCTCATCAAATCTAGGTGGGGGGGCTGGAAACTCTTAACACAAGCAGCTCAAGTGAGGAATGGGATGCGCAAGGGCTAATAAAGTGAAGCTCAGTCAGGGCAAGATTAAGGTGGTGACTCCCAAGGGAACACACAACTTTTTCAAAATGGGGTTGTATTTAGTCAAGGCTCAAGTCTGTAGTTGGAAGGTGTTTTCAATATAGTCTCACGTATGGACACATGTGACTAAGAATGCATTTTGCCACCTTGGGCTGGTATGAAACGTATTGCTTCTTGCTGGAATAGCAACCATCAATTAAGAAACTTCCAATGCTTCAGAACATGGCAGCCAACAAAGTCCTGGTTTTGGTTAAAAGCTCTGAATGGCCTGTGACTTTAGTATTTGAAGGACTGCACCAGCCCATGAGCTGAGTTTGTCAGCCAAGGCCCTCTTCTGTCAGATGGGCAGAAACAGGGCTTTCCTCTGACTATGAAATGCCCTCCCAAACCAACAAGCTGGCATCTACTCTTGCATTCAGTGTGTGCCTGCTGCAAGGTGTCCTGTTCCCCAAATGTTTGATGGGTGAAGTTAGATAATCATATGTAGTGTTAGTGGGTTTTCTTATTGTCTGATTTTTAAATGTATTCTTGTATTGTTTTGATCTGAGGTATAAATTGCCTCAGAGACCATTGGTTGAAAGGGAAAAGGGACAATCAATCAGTACACAGCTTTCCCTGTAAATTAAGTGTCATATTACCCTGCTTATGTGTGCACTTGTTTTTACCTGAATCCATTCCTGCTGTTTGACATCTCCTTTATGAGCTTTGGCTTCATAACCCTTGCCACCATATTTCTGGTCTTCACTTAGGCACTTCACATGACATTTATAATCATCACCCCTTAAATATTAAGAACAGCATAGGTAAAAAGCCATAGTAGTAGTAGTAGTAATAATAATAATTTTATTTGTACCCCACCCTCCCCAGCCGGAACCGGGCTCAGGGCGGCTAACATCATAAAACTAACACAGTATACAAAGAATATAAAAACAGGCAATCAATTAATTAAAATACATCTTAAAATCAGTTTATAGCACAACACTAATAGCACAGTAGGAAGATTTCAGCTCTGGATATATTGAATAGCCTTAATTCCCAGAGAAGCCACGGGTCAAGCTAATCCAGAAAGAACTATGACTGGCAGAAGCTGACCTGCAATTCTATATAGAGCTAAGCATGCCTAATCCTTATATGGGATTATGCCAATGTAACTCCGCACAAGATTAGGCTGCACATAAAATGAAGTCACACACAGGGCATCAATTCAGTAACTCATATGCTTTAAAATAAGATTGGGCTTATGCGCAGCTTCTTCTTTAAACAAAAAGGTTTTATTTACAGGGGCAAAACTGTGTCAGAAGAATGTCAGGTCAGCATTAAGGTCAATGTCATCATTTGGAGACCTCTCGGCTTCAGTAGTTCTTATTATTCTAGTGGTACCACTGTTCACTTTTTACATAGATTTTCAATTAACAGCACTACTTAGAATTAAAATCCAAGCAGAATCCACCATTTGTCAAGTTGTGCAGCAATAGCACAAAAGCTTGCATATCCACATAGAATCCTGTAATGTCATCCGTTGCCTTTATCCCACATCAGCGTGACTGAGAAAATAGCATAAATTAATCCTGCAGTGCAATTCACAGTTATATCCTGTTGCAGCTGTGGGTGCCGAGAGAGAGTAGTTTCCAGCATTTTGCAATATAGGCAAGAGAACAGTTCAGTTTGGCTTCCCAGTCATAAATCCCCCATCTCTCTCAGGTTGCAGGAAAGGTCAAATCTACTTGCCACCTCAGACTTCCTCCCAGGCCAAATTAAGCACTCAGTAACACAAAAGTCTCTGCTTCCCTGGAATGGGAAAGCATTTAGACAGCCAAACGTTCTTCAGCCATTTCTTGTACAATCAAAGGCTACTGCCTTCACCCTTTGAGATTTCTTGAGGGTTCCACCTTGCATGGCCAGGGAGATGCTTTTATTTTATGGTGATCTTGTTACTGTAAATCAGATTTTATTCTGCTACTCTTATTTTCTTTAAACGATTCTATTTATGATGACTTTACTAATTTTTTATGCATTAGCTTCAACTTTTAAAGAAGACATTTTTGGCAGTTCTCCCTCCCTCCCCCCCTTGCATTTTTTACCATCCTAATCAGGAGTGGAAAACTATATCTAACCAGTGGGCTGGACTCATCAGTCCACCACCCTCCATATAGTAACTTATGACAGGTGGGCAGGACTGTCACCATAACGTCAGGTGACTGACACCTCTCAACATTCAAAGGGGATTTGTTGGTCTAAGGCTTGTGCCCACTTGTTCTTGTAACACCAAACCAGTTTCATTGCAGATTTTTGCACTGAGCTCCTTGGGAGGAAGGGCAGGATATAAACAATAATAGCAATAACAATGAATTGTCAAAACCAAATAATGAAACAAGACTCTGATAACCTACCAGAAATCTTTACCACAATCCATGCAAGAAAGGCATTGGCAATTGCGGCATACAATTACATGCTTTTCAACCTGTGCCTTTTTCACAGACTCTCCACATGCGTTACATGTGAAAACCACCATTTCTTCCAAGATAGCAGTATCTTTCTTCAGAGACTGTTAGAATTGATCCTCTTCCAACAAATTCTAGAAATTAATTAAAAATAGTGTTTTACATGTCCTTTTAAAAAGGCAGGACTAACAAAGCAGAAGTTGATACAATAAAAATATATTTAAACAGCCTGCGGAGCATTAAAGACAAAACTATTAAGTTAGCACTGCATAAATAGCACCATACACCCAGGTCCATTAACATTAATGATTCCAGGCATGCTGGTATTTATTGTAAGCAACAAATACATTCAGAATGGGAACAAAATTTCTTAAGGGCTTGAGGGAATAGGGGGCCAGATCCTTTGGACTACCAAAAGAACTGCATGCCTAGAGGAAAGGACCCACCCATCAAATGGAGAGAACTCTGTTTTATATTTTGCACCATTAGGGGAGGGAGTATTTTAAAACTGTAACTGTTCCAGGTACTTTGGCAGAAAACACACACACAAACATACACACAAGCAAGTATGCTATTTCACAAGCAGCCAACCAAATATGATTTCTCAGAAATCTGGAGGAGCAGCTGGCAAAAAATAGGGTCTGCTGTTTCATGCTTCATATTTATTGTTTTTTTAAAATTATTATTATTAATGTATTTATACCTCACTCCCCCCCCCCCCGACAGGAGACTCAAGAATGCTTACAGATAAAAATAAGTGCATCTAAACATGAGGGGAGGGGAAACTATTAAAAATCAATTAAACATTGATTAGAATTAAAACTATAGATAGATAGATAGATAGATAGATAGATAGATACACTATGTGTGTGTATATACACACGCGCACGCGCACATATGTAGTTATACATAAGTTATAGTTATATAGCCTGTTAAAATACAACATAAAAGTTGATACAGGACATAATCCGTTTACCCGGACTCGCCGCCGGCGCCACTTTTGCCAAGGAGCCCAACTTGCCACCGTTTCCCGGAGGAGCGTTGCCGCGCGGGAGACACGTGTTCGCCGCGTTCACACACTCGCCGTTCTAGCCGCGGATCTAGAAACCGGAACGGGTCCCGAGGGCCGAGACGGGCTCAGCGGCGGAACTCACCGGCTAAGGCTGGCTGGTGGTCGTCGCCGCGCCGCGCTTCCCCCGCCGGGTCGCTCCCCTCGGGCTGCCACCCTCCGCTCCGTCGCGCACCTGTGACGACACCGCCGGCGACTCCTGTGAACGTCTCAGGCCTAGAGAGAGAAACGTTGAGAGCAGCACCCCCGACGCCCGCAAGGGCGGCAGAGCGGCGCGCTCTAGCCCTCAGCATCTCTATGGGCAAGGAGGTCGCGCGTAGGCGTAGACTTACAGCGTGCAGACTCACACGCCAAGACCAACTTCCGGGTTGATATCGGAAACCTTTAAAGGAGACGTACAGGACCTTAGCGCCGCAGCTGTGGTTATTAGCAGAGAGTCATTAGGGCTGATTTTACATTTAAAATGGGCGTGGGGTGGAGGAAGAGTCAAAGCCCTAAACATTTATTTTAAATCACATTTTGTATGCCCGCGCACTGACAGCCTGGAGGGAGAGGCGGCAGCTTAGGTCCGGTCTGCAACTAAGGCCGCCAGTTGCGGATCAGGGCGAGGCCGAAATCCTGAGAGACACAGCAAAGGAACCACGAGGAGGTCCCGCTCAGCTGTTCTCCTGTCGCCAGCCCTGGCTGAAGCCCCGCCGGCTGCGGGAGAGCGGCGACACCCCTGCAGCGCAGGCCCCGCAGGAAGAGGGCGGACTGGGGACCGGGGGGGGGGCCCGGCTGGTTTTTCACTCCCCAAAAATCCCCTGCCGAGAACCCTGCCAGCCCGGGATGCGGCCATCGGACCCGCTTAAATTGCTCCGCCTCCGCGGCGCCTCTCCCGGCACAGCAAATCCAGCGCAGGGCGCTTTACTCGCCCGCAGACTTTGCGCGCAGCCTCAACGGGCTGTAAGAGGAGTCACCTCTCGCGCAACCCAGCCCAGAACAAAAAGAAAGGCATTTCACTCGAACAGCAGAGAACACGGATTTCCCTCTTTGCTCCGACCTTTTATATAGAAAATCTCTCCGTTGCTGATGGGCAGCTCTCGCTCCTGCCCAGCCGGAGAAGGGCCTTGCGAAAAATAGGTTCGGGAGCTTCCTCGACGTAAACACGCCAGCATCTCACAGGCCCTCAGGTAGCGCCTGGGGCGCTGCTGGGTTTCTCGCCTGCGGAAGGGCTGGTGGCTCCTCCAGGGAGGGCGGGCGAGGGGAGAGACTCGGCGACAGGCCCTTCGGGGGCTCGCCTGCTCCGGCGCAGGAGCCGAGAGAGAGGAAAGCCCTTTCCGACACGGCAGCAGCGGGCACAGAGGCGGCGTGCCACTGAATGCCGGAGTCTGCAGGCGGGAGTCTATGCCCGAGCTTGCACCAGGGGCGCCGTGACGCGACAGGAAGCTGCTGCGGACGAAGATCCCTCCTGCCCGCTCGCTCTCGCCTGCAATGCCTGCGAGGATTTTGCCCTGAGGAGGAGCGCGGGCGAGGAGCCGCCCTGCCGGGAAGGGCCGCCGAGGTCTGGGATTCAGGGCAGCTCCAGGCTCGACGGGGCAGGACGTTTGCCCAGCAGGAAGCCTCGCGGGTCGAGGAGGGGCATTTCGGGTGGCACCTGAAAGCCCGCCGCTGCCCGCCACAGACTCACCGCTGGGCAAATGCCAGGTGCGGGCTGCGCTTTGCCCTGGCATGCCGCTCAGGTGCCGAGGAAAGCTTCCTTCGTCTGGGCGACGGCATTAAAATGCTCACAAGCGATGCACAAAACAGCCGAGCCAGGCTCTGCCACCAGAGCAGCAGCAGCAGCATAAAGTCTGGAGAAATGTGACCGGGAAGTGGAAGAGTCGAGGAGAGCCGCTGTGAAGGCGCAGGAGCAGAGGCGAGGAAAACAGGTGCCTGCCCGCCTTACCTGCTGGCTGGACTTCATGCAGCCTAAACCTGCGCGTGTTTACCGGGCAGTGAGACTTGCCATGTGCCGTGAAACAAATGTTCGGCTAAGTCTGCGGAGAACTGAAGGATGAGACAACTTGCCTCCCTTCTCTAGCATCCCCCGCCCCCGCCCCTCTCCCATCACTCACAATGTACAGGCGCATTTTTAGCTGTCATTGCAAACTTTCGTTTGCCAATTTCAGTTTTTAAACATCTTGGCATCTCGGGCAGAGACCCTGTGGCCAGGGTTAGAAACTCAGGTATACAGTCATACCTTGGGTTACAGACGCTTCAGGTTGTGCGTTTTTGGGTTACGGACGCGCCAAAATCCAGAAGTACTGGAACGGGTTACTTCCGGATTTTGGCACATGCGCAGAAGCACTAAGTCGCGCTTTGCACATGCACAGAAGCGCCGTATCGCAACCCGCGTGTGCGCAGACACAGCACTGCAGGTTGCAAACATGCCTCCCGCAAGGATCACGTTCGCAACCCAAGCGTCCACTGTATAAGTTCAGTGCCAAATTGGCTCCTTAAAGCAAGGTTGCGGTTGCCAAAATGGAACGTTGCCATTTTGGGGCAAGGTTGCTCCCCCCCCCCCCCCCCGCGCTCCAATGATGGACTGAGTATCATTTATTATCAGTTAAATATCTGGGTGGTTCAGATTACAAACTTGAGCTGGGTTTAGAGTGTCGAGAACTGAAAGAAGAAAAGTCACTTGATCCAGGGACAGTCCACATGTCTATTGGCTTATTCCTGCCTCACAGGAGGAGACCTGAAGGCAGCTGCAAATGTCCACCTTCCTCCTGAAATGTTAGCCATGCGCTATACGCTAGTTGAGGTCTGCTGCCGCACACTCACTGACTTCCCTGCATGGGAAAACAGGAGACTCCTCTTTTGAAACAGTGCCTGTCATCTGCACTTCTTAGAAGCGATTGTACTTAAAATAGATACTTTAAAATTAATTGGGAATATCCTTTTAGTTGAGTAAAAGACTCTTCAGATTGTGCACCTAACCATTTGGCTGATTAAATATTGCCGCCCTTGTTGCTACTCATTGACGCAGGACTGGTTCCACAGCATGTCGCAGGCATGCTGCTCCTTCCAATTTGTGGCAGCATCCCCTTGGCCTCCCCATCTTCCAGAAGCATGGTGCACTATGCTTTGGCAATGTACTTACGTGACTTACGCTGCAATATTATTACTTCCAGGCTCACTGGGATTGTTTCTGTCCTCCCTTATTGCAACTTGCATGGATGATAGGAAGAAGGCCTGGCTCTCGAACATCTGCTCACTTCTGTTTAATTTAGTGGCACTTTATTTCCTTGTAAGTGCTGAAAATGTCACCCTTTGGTTCAGTCTCTCTGCATTGTGCCCAACGCCACGATCCCACAGGATCAATGCTGGGAAGGGAAAGGATTTGATATGGCTGTTAATCTCTCTCTAAGCATTTGCCAGAGGTATGCGCAAGTGCTCTGTTACGTTTGCATATGGACAGCATTTTGTAAAATAGGAAACCATTTAAAATTTTGGATTAAGAAATTGTTTTATAAGTAATTTAACATATGCCATTTTGCATGTAGTAAATCTATTATAAAACATTACTTCATTGACGCCAGTGCGCTGTATACACAAAACTCTGCTTCCTGAGATGCTATGTCTTTTTAATTTTATTTTAGGCAATTAAGGCATATCCTAGCATGGATGCTGTTGCGAGCCACAGCTGTCACCTTCTTCAGCAGCTACATGAGCAACGCATTCAAGGCCTTCTCTGTGACTGCATGTTGGTGGTCAAAGGTGTTTGTTTCAAAGCACATAAAAATGTGTTAGCTGCTTTCAGCCAGTACTTCAGGTATGTTAATGAAAACACTTCAGTGAAAGCAATTAACAGTGCAGTTTAGGCCACAAACTTTGGCATGTATAGAATTGTGTTCCAGAAATATATAGGAGTGTTATTTTTCTTATAAAGTAGTTGTGCTGATACACACAGGTCTAGGAAACAAGTGAAAAGTGTAGACATGGAAATTGGGGCAGACATCAATGTCTGGCACATGTGGTGTCACTGGTTAATAAACATGGAGATGTTTCACAATCCCAATGAGGCTTGTGATAGCCCCACACACTTTTGACACACTCCTCTGTGTGTGAGAACTGAGGATGGATGGATGGATTGACTGATAATTATATTGACTAGATTCTGAAAATACTTACAGCACAACAACGGTGCCAACTTAAATAAAATATGGGGGGGGCAGGTAAACCCTGCCCCACATAATCAGTCACATGATGTGGCTCACACACACCATTTGAATGGCAATGCCCACCAAATGGGGGGGGGCAGCCCCCTCAAATATTTTATTAGGGGGCAAAGACCCCCCCCCAGCCCCTAGGAGTTGGCTCCTACAGCATCCAGAATGTTTGTGTGTTGTAGCCTAAATTACTATATTATTCATATATTTTTGCTATGAGGACTGGCCGTTTTAAATACGTGTATGCATTTTAAAGAGTTGTGCTTTTTCTCTCCTAGGACCCTGTTCCAAAATTCCTCAGGTCAGAAGAATGATGTGTTGTACTTGGATATTAAAAATGTCGGTGGCATTGGCCAGATCTTGGACTACATGTATACATCTCATCTTGAACTCAATCAGGACAATGTGCGAACGTTATTGGATATTGCACAGTGTCTGCAGGTGCAGAATGTTTTGAACATGTGCCGCACCTTTTTGAAAAGCCCCACGGGTGTGGAGCAGCCCGCCGGTGTGCCTTGCAGCAGTGCCTTCTCGTTGCAAAACGCTTTGGCTGAAGATACAAATGGGGAGAGTTATGGCGCTAGTTTACTGCCTGGAGGTTCATCGACTGTGGAGCCGTGTAAAGTCCTGGATAACTATAACCCCCGTGGGCCGCAGCCTGTTTCACCTCACGTCTCATCTGGTGATGGAAACAAAGAGAAAGAGGGTTCCGTGGAGACTAATTGCACAGATCTCTCACTTAAACAGCCAAATTGTCATTACAAACTCCGTAACTTTTATAGCAAACAGTTCTACAAGCAAACCGCTTGTCCCAGCAACAAGAGATCACCAGAGCCATCTTTTGATTTCAGTCCCTCCGCAGAACAAAGCATGGCCAAAAATGCAGCTTCCTGCACTATCGGTCATTCTGAATGTGTTTTGGAATCATCTGATCACTTACCAGCAAACTTTTTGGTTCAGCCCTTAAATGAGAGCCCCGAGGATCAGGAATCGGAAGGCGCGTCTTTGCAGCCAATCAAAGAGATGAGGCTTAAAAAGGCCACACATCTTAAAAAACTGAGTTTTCTAAGGTCTCAAAAGTCCCCCGAACAATCTTCTGTGCTTAAAATTGCTGATGGAGAGTTTGCAAGGGAAAGTGAGGTGGAAAGCCAAAGTAGCACAAAAAGGGCAAATGCTGATGCTCTTGAAGGAAAAGAAGTTAAACGTCTAGTGAGTTCAGAATGCTTGGAGGAAAATGTTGAACTTGAGGCATCTCATGGAGCTTCTGAGGCAGGTGGCCAGATGCAGACTTTCCTGCCGGAGAGGCAGTATCCTTGTTCATTGTGTGGGAAAGCTTTTAAACACCCGAGCAATCTGGAGCTGCACATAAGGTCTCATACAGGTACAGTCATTGAACATTTCTAGGCTAATTATTAATTACAAAACCAAAAGGCAAATAGAATCTAGTCTTCGCAGCTGAAAGGGCACAGGACACCTGCTACTCTGGTAAGGCCAGCCCATCAAATGCGCTTTCTGTGGAAAAGCAGACTATATATTTAATCTTTGCCATATAGTTATGTATGTCCCTTATAAAAGCAATGTGATGGCTAGTCTGTGTCTGATATTTATGCTTATTAACACCTGCAAAAGAAAACTATTGCAAAGGAAAAGATAGCAGTTTGTAAAAAAAATGCTGCTTCCTATATTTTCCTTTTCCCATTCTGCCAGTGTGATCTGACTCTGTCACTTTTACAGTGAGGCTAAAATGCTTATGGAATCAGATCATCCCACCAGATGGGGGGCTGTTTTTAGGATCAGGGCGGCTTGCCTGCAAATCCCAGCTTCCCAGGGGACTTGGAAGGCTGCTGAAGATTATAGTTCTGTGCCCACTTAGTTGTAAGTCCCATTAAATGCAGTAGGAGTTACTTCTGAGTAAACATGTACTGGGTCATGTTGTAAGTCATCTCTCCTCCTGTCACACCTTACTCAAACAACAGTATTGAGCTTCCTTAGGACATACTTTCAGAAGTAAGATAGGAATACCAGCCATTACCTAAATAATGGTGAGGCACTATTTGTAAGGTACATAATATTTTAAAGATGGTATGCTCAAGCTAGGATAAGCACACAGAGAGGGCCTGTTGATTTCAAAAGAAAAGTGAAGCCTGTGCTTATTTTCTCCCCTCAAGGTGAGTGGAATTTAAAGCTGGTTAGCTTTGTGTCCGGCGCATATGAAATTGTTTAGGGCTTTCAAACAAGTAAGTAACGTTTAGTTGGTTAGAAGGTGACTGCTAAAGCAATCCAGTAGAATAATTTATCTGCATTACCCTTCTGGAAGTGGGAGCAACAAACCACGATCTTTGGCTAAGCATTACATCCAAGCCAGTGATCATAGTTTATCTGCAAACCTTGGTTGGTAAGCCAACAGCAAACCTCGGCTTCATATTCTAGTTTGCTTGGAGTGAAATAAATCACAGTCCCTGGTTCAGATATAGAATACTAAGCCAAGGATTTTGGTTTGCAAAGAAGTACCCAAAGCCATTTGCACACTCCTGGGTAACTATTAATTATGGCTTACCATGATGTGCAAATATTTTAAAAAATGCATACATTTTGCGTTGCATCATTTCTTTAAAAAAAAAAAAAAAGTAAAGTGAACCAGAAATCCCTGATTATTGTTTGGCTGAGAAAGGCCAGAATTCAGACCTGTCAGTTGATCAAAGAGTTAAAAAGCAAAATGACTACTTGGTGTATGTGGAAGGAAATGGCTGTAAAATGACTTCAAGATGCTTCCTTCATTCTAACTTATTGTGGAAGCTTGAAGCTCCTGTGCGCACACACAAAGCTCTCCTGTTCAGAGGAGATTTCCAATCGCATCTATTAAGGAGACACTATTCTGTGCTGTGTGTCAGCCTGAGGCAAACCACCTGCATTATTAAATGGGGGGATCTTCTTATTATTTTATTTTTGAATTTCACTTTTATACATGTCAATAATTTTACAAGGCATCTTAACATGCAGAAATAATTAGTACTGTTGAGCAAAAAATCAACAAGCCATTAACTGGGAAGCAACTCTAGAGCTGTTCTTCAAGCTTTGGTGAAAATTCTGTGCTCAGGCGTTTATGAATTATAGTTAAGCAAAGTAGCTAATGTAAAATATAGCTTGTTGGCAACTGTTCTGAATTTTTTTTTATATGCCAGCTTCAAACTTCTGTACAGCACAAAACATTATTGCTTCTTCTTTTAGGTGAGAAGCCATTTGAATGTAACGTTTGTGGCAAATGTTTTTCACAGGTAGGTGTTTGAGTCTGCTTTTGTTGACATGCCACCCACCAAGTCGACACTCACTCACATTGCTATATGTGTAGTCCTGTAGGAACTGTGGAGAAGAATGTTTTCCATCTCTTTAATACTTGAAAAAAATCAGTGTTTTTCTGTTTGCCATCCCCATCCTCCTTGAGCTTAATGCTGAGATGTTTTTGAGAGCATTAGTCATGCAAGATATTCAGGTCTGAAAAACATTAGGTCCATGAAATCCAGCTCCAGTTAATTTCTCAGTCCTAAATATGATCCTTTTATTATTTTTGTGTTTCAAACCCCAAAGCTCTGAGCAGAATTCAGATTGGATCATACGATTGGACTTGGGGCTCTGAGAGCTGGTACAATGATGCCACTGTCCCCTTGCTCTAGAGTTGACCCTTCCCCTATAGCAAAGGAGGTAGACAAGTCCCAGCAAGGGGCTTTTCATGCAGGTAAGAGATTGAGAAACCTCTTCTCACCCAAAACTTCAAATAAAAGCACAATAATGCTCTGGTGTAAGGGAGGAGCCAGGGAGTTTTCCCCTCTGGTGTACACACAATACATGTTGGTACCTCTTTCGGCTCAAGAAAATTGCCAGCCTCTAGTCTTTGGATTAGGGACGCAGGTGGCACTGTGGTGTAAGCCACTGAGCCTCTTGGGCTTGCCCATCGGAAGGTTGGCGGTTCAAATCCCCGCGATGGGGTGAGCTCCCGTTGTTCAGTCTCTGCTCCTGCCAACCTAGCAGTTCGAAAGCACATCAAAGTGCAAGTAGATAAATAGGTACCACTCCGGCGGGAAGGTAAACAGCGTTTCCGTGTGCTGCTCTGGTTTGCCAGAAGCGGCTTAGTCATGCTGGCCACATGAAAAACTGTCTGTGGACAAATGCCAGCTCCCTTGGCCAGTAAAGCGAGATAAGTGCCGCAACCCCAGAGTCGTTCACGACTGGACTTGACTGTCAGGGGTCCTTTACCTTTACGTCTTTGGATCATCAACCTGGTGCCTGCGGATGGCACGGTGTCTGCAAAAGCCTTCATTGGTGCCCCAGGGAAGGGGGTCCAGACTCTGAGCTTTACTTTCTAAAAAAAAAAGTCTCTAGTCCTTCTAGAAAGTAAATTCTGAAACAAAACATATAGATTAGGGTTGCCATATTTCAAAAAGTAAAAACCAGGACACCCTGAAAGTTGTTGAGGAAAGTTTTCGGGAAAGCCCCAGAATTGTTGATCTTTTTAAAGACAAACCCCAAAGTTTGCAAAAATGCAAAAAAAAAAACCAACCCAAAAAAACCCAACCACAATTTTTAGATTGATTTGCCTAAGATCCAGGACAAAGTGCCACCTTTCGGAAATTCCCCTGGACATCAATTCTGCCTTTGAAATCCCATTAATGTCTGGGAGAATCCAAATATATGGCAGCCCTAGTATAAGTACCCTTCTAAGTGATTTCTGTGAAATATACCAGCCTGGCTGCTCCTGCCTGCCAGCGTTTTTGTCCAATGACTAAAGGCAGAGCGGTGATTGATAGGCGAGTTGGTTTGACACCAGGCAGTAGGAATCCCTGGGTTCCTAAGCTGCTCTTGTTCCCCCTCCATTCATGGAAGCCGCCCAGAGTGGCTGGGGAAACCCAGCCAGATGGGCGGGGTACAGATAATAAATTATTATTATTATTATTATTATTATTATTATTATTATTATTGAACTTGTCCATTTTCCAAGCATGGGAGCCTCTGTAGTTTTCCTTCCTCCTTCCTTCCTTTCTAGCAACCACAACGAATATTTCTGTGGCTTGAGGTATGGTAGTTCCTAGGAGTTATTTCCTGCAAATACTGCAACACAAGAGGTGTGGGTGGGTGTTAAAAATAATCTTTCTCCTCCAAAAAGGCAAATGTGAAAACTTTGCACAGAAACTTAGGCATGTCTCCTGCCATGCGCGAGTTAAAGAGCAGGCACGCATTTAGAATTTACAGTGCAGTGGTACCTCGGGTTAAGCACTTAATTCGTTCTGGAGGTCCGTTCTTAACCTGAAACTGTTCTTAACTTGAAGCGCGACTTTAGCTAATGGGGCCTCCTGCTGCCGCCGCGCCGCCGGAGCACAATTTCTGTTCTCATCCTGAAGCAAAGTTCTTAACCTGAAGCACTATTTCTGGGTTAGAGGAGTCTGTAACCTGAAGCGTATGTAACCTGAAGCGTATGTAACCCAAGGTACCACTGTATACTTAACTTGAGCTACAACTGCTTACATGTCTACTCAGAAGTAAGTCTTTGTGATTAATGGGGCTTGCTCCCAGATAAAAATGGGGACAGGATGGCAGGTCTTGGCTTAGGGTTGACAATGAGGAGGGAGGGAAGACTTCTTGTGCCTTTAACAGCTGTGTGGAATATTCAACAGGTTCAGCAATTTCTTGTATGGAAACAGAATTATGGGCAAAGCATCCGCATGACTGTTCTTGTTCTGTTTTTGTGTTATGCCCCCTTGGCAGCCACTTTGTGACTGGGGAGGCCCTAGCATTCTCTCAAAATTCAACATGCGCCTGCTGGACCAAATGTTTGGCGATCCCCAGTGTAGTCTAAATAGCAGCACTGATCCTACTAGCAGAAGACTTTGTTTTTGAAGTGTCATAGTTCAGTAAAGTGCAATCCTCATTTTCAGTCGTAAACTTTTACCAATATCACCTATTTGGTTAGTTCGGCTGCTAAAAGTGTTTCTTCTCTTTGTAGGCAGGTAATCTTCAAACGCATTTACGGCGGCACTCGGGTGAAAAACCTTACATCTGTGAAATCTGTGGGAAAAGGTTTGCCTTTCATTTTTGTATTTTAAAATGTGTATTTATTTTTTGCGTTACAAGATTGTGCACGATAAATCATAAAACATGACCGAAAACAGGTCTTTAGAGGGGGGTAAAATCCTAAACATATTATTTTACAGGACAGTACATAATAATGAGGTAGTTACAGTAAACCAGTTCAATGAATTCTTCAATAAATCAACTTGGAAAATATAGAATAATAGGAATGAGCTCATGAGTTCACACTGAGCTGTTGATTTACGTTAAGTTCTAAACCATATTGCAATATATATTGCAGGTATTTCTCATCTGTATGTTGTTTTATTTGTATATCTAATAAAATTATGCCATATAGTGTAAAAATCAGATTTTTTTCCTCTCCCCTTGCGATTTTTGTAAAAACTTTTCCATTACAACTGTTTGCCAGAGTATATTCCATTCCAATGATAAAACAATAAATATTCATTAATTGTAAGGTTTTCCAGGTTCTGGCTACTACCGTTCTAGCTGCTGTTAACAGATGTGTTATTAAGTCTTTACTTCTTAATTGGTCCATATTATTCATATATATATATATATATATAATAGTCTCAGAGTTATTATTTTTTATTATTGTTTATTAAACTTGTATACCGTCCTATACCCACAGGTCTAAGGGCAGTCCAGTGGGATTGCCTGAGCTGTAACCTGAGAGATCTCTTTTAAAACTTCCATTCAAAATTGTTCTATTTGTGGACATGTGGTAAAAAGTTTTTATAACTGTGGAGTTCATAAATTACTATTATGATACAGTACAGGGATGCATTCGGGTGTCCTGTTCCCAGTCTGCCAAACTGTGCAACACTTGTCTGCCTTTAATGGCGGCTTCCTCATTGTCTTAAACCTTTTCTTTCTTTCTTTCTTTCTTTTTTTTAAATATTTTATTAAGGATTTTCTTGTTTTACAGAAGTGTAGTGCCTCGTATTTTTTTTCCCCCATGTAACATTTTTACAAATCCGTTTCATTTGTTGAGGCATTAGGGGGAGAAGAAAAAAAAAGAAAAAAGAAAAGGGGGGTGGAGAGAGGGAAGATGGGGTCGGGTGGCGGTGTTTCTATTATGCTTAATGTATGTAGAGTTTGGTGTCAGCATTGCTTGTGTTGTTCACTTGTGTTCCTTTGGTGGTGAGAGAGGTTGGGGTTGGCCTAGGGTGTGATTGTTTGCTTGTGATTGGCTGTGGTGATCTTTGTTTTCGTGTGTGAGTGAGGTGGGTGGGTGTTTTGGATCAGGTTAGCCATATTGATTTGTATGCTGTTGGTGGATTCTTGTCATTGTCCTGTTGGGCTGTGTATGTGATAAATGGGAGCCATACCGGGGTGAAGGCGTCTTCTTCTGTTTGTCCCCGTGTCAGTTTCAGTTTATTAGTTAATTTTTCTAGTAGGGCTGTTTCCCATACTATTTGGTACCATTGGTCCATGCTTTCTCCTGACAGGTCTCTCCAGTGTCTGGTTATGGTGTTTCTGGCTGCTGAGAGCAGGTGGGTTATGAGTTCTTTGTGGTGTAAATGGGCATTGTTGTCTTGGAAGATGTTTAGTAGGGCCAATTCTGGGGTGATGTCTATTACTTGCTTAGTTATTTTACATATTTCTTGTATGGCTGTTGTCCAGAATAGTTGGATTTTGGGACACTCCCACCACATGTGGAGGTATGTGCCTGTGGAGGTGCACCCTCTCCAGCATTTTGGTGAGGTTCCTGGGCGTATTAGCGCTAGTTTCCTTGGTGTTAGGTACCACCTGTAGGTGAGTTTCAGTGTGAGTTCTTTTCTTTTCGTTGATATGGATTTAAAGGGGGGTTTAGACCACATTCTGGTCCATTGAGTGGGGTTAATCTCATAGCCTATGTCATTCTCCCATTGTTTTTTGATTGCGTCTAGGGGATTTACAGGATTTTGGAGTAGTATTTTGTATATTGCGGATACCGTCCCTTTACCGTTTCCCTTTGTTGTTAGGAGGAGGTTTTCGAAGGTTGTCAGGGGCCTAGTTGCTGTTGATTTTACTGTTGGGTTGTTTAAGAGGGCATGAAGTTGGTGTTGTGTTAACCAGGGCATTTGGGTGTCTTCTAGTTTGTCTTGTATTTCTTGTGTTGACAAGGGTTTGTTATTTTTATAAAAGTCTATTAGGCGATATAAGCCTTTGGTTCGCCAGGTTTCTATCTTGAGGTTTTGTGCTGCACGGTGGAATAATGGGTGGTACGCCAGGGGGATTAGTGGGGATGGGGTTGGGGATAGTTTGCCTATTTGTGTTTTCCATGCTTTGAGCATGGTCTGTGTGTACCTGTTAAGTGTTGTGGGAATTTTCTTTAGTTTGTTTGGGAGGAGTGGGTATGTTGTGGTGCAGGTGTTTTCAATTGTGTCCCTCTCTAGGTGTACCCATTGTTTTGTCTCATCTTCTAGTATATATGGGATTATGTGGCGTATTTGGTTGGCATTGTAATATGCTTCTATGTTGGGGATTCCCCATCCTCCTTCGGAGGTGGGGAGGTGCAGGTATTTGGGGCTTATTCTTGGTTTTTTATGTGAGAAGATGAAAGAGTGTAGTTTTCTCTGCCAACTGCGAAGTTGGGTTGAGGGGATCCAGATTGGGAGGGTTTGGAATAGGTAGGTTAGTTTTGGGAGTGTGATCATTTTGATCATGGCTATTTTGTCTGAGAGAGTGAAGTTCATGTTATTCCATCTCTTTAGGTCTTTGTTAATTTGTCGCCACAGGGGCTTGTAGTTGTGGAGGTACAATTTATTGAGGTTTCTGGTTATTTGTACCCCTAGGTATCTGAACTTGGTGTGGCAAAGTTTTATTTTGGTGACCTTCGTGAGTTCTTTTTGGGTGTGAGGAGGGGTGTTGAAGCACATAGCTTCTGACTTTGTAAAATTTACCTGTAGGCCCGACACCATTGCAAATGTGTTGAGTTCTCTGATTAGGGAGGTTGCTGTGCTTATGGGGTCTGGTGTTGTGACCATTAGGTCATCTGCAAAGAGCCCTAATTTATAGGTTCTGCCTTTTATTTCAACTCCCTTGATGTCTGTGGCTGCTCGGATGCGGATTGCTAGGGGTTCCAGAGCCAGGATAAATAAGAAGGGAGACAGTGGGCATCCTTGTTTCGTGCCTCTTTGGATAGCTATAGTGTTAGAATCCATATTGTTAGTTCTGCATTTTGCTGAGGCTTGGGAGTATATTTGTTTGAGGATTTGAAGGAAGTTGGGGCCAAATTTCATGTTAGTTAGTACTGCTAATATGTATTTCCACTCCAAGCAATCAAAGGCTTTGAGGATGTCTAGGGACATAATTGTCAATGGGAGTTTGGTTGCCTTGCTGTGTTCGATCAGGTTCAGTAGTTTCCTGATGGGGTCTGTTATATTGCGGCCAGGGACAAAGCCAGTCTGGTCTGGGGCTATTAACTTGTGTAGGAAGATTTTTAGGCGGTTGGCCAAGATTGATGTGAATATCTTGTAGTCTTGGTTTATTAATGAGATTGGGCGGTATGATTCTACTTTGAGGCTGTCTTTTAGTGGTTTTGGGATGGAGACTATTTTGGAGTGGGTCCAGGTTTTGGGGATGGGGCCCCCTTTTATGATGTCGTTGAATAGGCGGGTCATGTAGGGCATCAAGGGTTCTTTGAATTTCTTATAGAATTCTGCTGTGAAGCCGTCTGGGCCTGGGGCTTTGTGTGGTTTCAGGTTTTTGAGGACCGCATCTATTTCCTCTGGGGTGATAGGGCTGTCCATGAATTCCTGTTCCTCATTAGTTAGGGTAGGCATGGTCAGTCCTGCTAGAAATGTTCTGATTTCCTTCTCTGGTGGGTTATGGGAGGTGTATAGGTTGGAGTAGAATTCTGCAAATTCTGAGGTTATTTCTTCGGGGGAGAATGTTATGTTGCCGTCTTTTTTGGTGATGCAGTGTATTCTTGTTTTGAGTGCTTTTTTCCTACATCTATTTGCTAGTAATCTGGAGTTTTTCCCTCCATATTCGTAGAAACGTTGTTTAGAGTATAGAATGTTGATCATTGTTTTGTTAATTTCTAGGGAGTCTAGTTCTCTCCTTTTTTGTTCTATAAGTTTGAGGAGTTTTTTAGATCCTGTTTGTTTGTAGCGTGATGAGAGGGCTGTGATGTCTTGTTCTATTTTGCTAATTTTTGAGGAGGTTTGTTTTTTAAGGAATGTTTTCTCTTTTATGCAAGCTCCTCTGGTGACCGCTTTCATAGGAGGGGGGTTGTTATATTGTTTACATCGTTTTCTTTGAAGTAATTTTGGAGGGTTTTTGTGAGACTCTCTCTAATTTGTTTGTTTGTAGTTAGGATGGGACTGAAGGACCATGATGGGGTGGTTTGTGTTCCTTCTCCTATTTTAACAATGACTTCTACTGGGGCGTGGTCTGTGATTTTAATGTTACCTATGTTTGTTGATTCTACTGAGGGGATCAGACCCTGTGTGAGTAGAATGCTGTCCAGTCTGGACACTGTATCATGGCGTCCCGATTGGAATGTATGGCTGATGTCTCCCGGGTTTTGCTCACCCCAAATGTCGTAGAGACCCCTGTTTTTTAGCATTTTTAGTAACTTGTAAGAGTTCCTGGTTGTTGGGGGTTTCCTTCGGAGGAAGGTTGCCCATGGGGTTGTGGGGTGGATATCTTTCAGCGATATACCTTTCATATTTAGATTGAGGTCCCCTCCTAGGATTGCTTCCCCTTCGGAGAAGGAGAGGAATTTGTTTAGTGTCTTCTGGAAGAATTCTAATTGTTTCGTGTTTGGGGCATATATGGAGCCAATTGTCAGTTTGATTTTGCCATCTAGTGTCCCTTTAGCGAAAATGAATCTGCCTTTTTTGTCCTTGAGGACTGTTGTGGCAGTGAAGTTCAGGTCTCTACTGAGTATTATGGCTACACCACGAGCTTTCCCTGAGCCTTGTGCGACCCACTGTTGACTGAAGCGGGGGTCGCTCAGGAGTTTGCTGCCTTTGGGTGGGTTGTGTATTTCTTGTAGGAAGGTGATGTGTGGTTTCATGGTGTTTATGTATGAGGTGATGCGTTTTCTTTTGATGGGGTTTCCCAGCCCCCTCACGTTTAATGTAATTGCTTTTAGGTTAGCCATCTTGCTTATCTATTATGTGGGGCAATTCCCTGCCAACCCATTCGGGTTGTCTTGTGTCTCTCTCTTCGTGTTGTTTAAAAAAGTGGGGTTGCGCTGACCTAGGGTGTGGTGGGTGGGGGGCTAGTGGGATTAGAGTAAGATTTGGGTTAAAGAGTAGGGGGTAAGTTGTAGAGAGTTTCCTATATGTAGTCATATAGGTGTTTGTTTGGGGTATTTTAGGCCATCTGGCATTTAGCCAGTTGGTCCTAGGTCTCAGCTGGTGTGGAAGGCCGTGTTCAAGGACAGGCCATCCCCCCTGTTGTTTGCGATAGGGGGTGATCAGCGAGACAGTGTGAAGTGACTTTGTAACTTCGCTGTCAGGTATAAGGTCCATAAGCAATGTTGCCAATGTTATGAGCAACATTGTTGGTGTGTTGGGGTGGGGATGTGGGTGCTGGTACGCTCTGGTGCCACCATAGTGCTGGTTGGGTATCAGATTTTAGCCTGATTGTGGGTTGTGTTATTAAGGTTGGGGGAGTTGTTTTTCCCTAGTATGGAGTATGGGGGTGTTGAAGGTGTGGGTGATGGGGAATGTGGTTGAGGTCGTCTGGACTGGTGTTGGGTTGGGGATTCCTGTGGGGGTGCGGGGCTGGGGGGGATGTTGATGGTGTTAACTAAATCTATGTTTTGGGGGGGGGAGAGAGGGGAAAGGGGGGGTCTTAAACCTTTTCAAATGGATGTGGTGGTTTCAAACCACAATTGCAAAACAGGGGTGAATTGTGGTTGTTGATCCTGGTTTGGGAGGATCTGCTCAGAATGCAGTTTTCTAGTCACAGAAATGGGTTTGAGGACATCAGGCGGTCTTTTGTTGAGGTCGGAGTGGGAGTTGAGAAAAAGTAGTTCTTGAGCTCCTTGGCGGTTTTGTTTCCTCCAAACACTTTGGGAATGTGATGTCTGAATGCAGCCACTGTTACATTACTGCAGTAACTGCTCTAGAATTTGTTGAACCTAAATATATACCTGGAGGTTGGGGGGTCTGCATCTCCTTTTCTTCTTTTTCATTTTTAACAATACAGTCATACCTCAGGTTGAATGTGCTTCGGGATGAGCGCGTTCGAGTTGTGCTCCACGGCAACCCGGAAGTAACTGAGCGTGTTACTTCCGGGTTTCGCCGCTTGCACATGCGCAGACGCTCAAAATGATCTCATGCGCAGAAGCAGCGAAAAGCGATGCATGCGAACGCAGATGTGCCGTCACTAGTTACGTTTGCTTCTAGATGCGAACGGGGCTCCGGAACAGATCCCGTTTGCATCTAGAGGTACCACTGTACCGTTAAAAACCTACAGTATTGTTATTGCTTCATTCCGTTTATCAAGACTGTATGTCAACTTCTGAGTGAGTGCAGCCTAAATAATTGGCTAGAGAAATAGCAGTCCACAGTAGCACTGTTTTAACATTTATATCTGCAGGAGATTTCTGGCAGCATCTGACATGAGATGGTGCTTTATATTTCACAACTGCATCTGTCCAGCACTTTTAGCTTTGACTATAATCGAGGGCTGAGCGTAGCAGCTTCCACTGTGACACATAGCTCCAATTCGGTCAGCTTCCAGCGAGACAAACCACTGGTGTGCTCACAGCACTGCAGGAATGTGATTGTTTGAGCCATCATCTCCTGGTGGGAATTGCAGGCGTGGCCCTTTCCATTCGTGGCATCATGAGGGCCAGAAAAGGACAGACCATGTGGAGGTGCTAAATCGATGCTGCTCTGCAATTCCTCCTAGGAAGCCTGACATACTTGTGCAGATGATTGTATCAACACTTTCAGTTTTAGCATAAGCAGCACAGCTGTGAAAAGGCGTACAGTGGTACCTCGGGTTAAGAACTTAATTCATTCTGGAGGTCCGTTCTTAACCTGAAACTGTTCTTAACCTGAAGCACCACTTTAGCTAATGGGGCCTCCTGCTGCTGCAGCACCACCGGAGCACAATTTCTGTTCTCATCCTGAAGCAAAGTTCTTAACCTGAAGTACTATTTGTGGGTTAGCAGAGTCTGTAACCTGAAGTGTCTGTAACCTGTGGTACCACCGTATAAGGTTTATAACCAAACTGAAGGGACCTTTTAAATTCCTGTTCCAGGTTTGCTGCATCCGGAGATGTCCAACGCCACATCATTATTCACACTGGAGAAAAGCCACACTTGTGTGATATTTGTGGTCGAGGTGAGTTGGAGCATATCCTCCAGATGTAATCGTTGGGGATGGGCCACAGCTCAACAGCGGAACATCTGCTTTGCATGCAGATTGTGCCTGATTCAGTTACTGGCTTTTCCAGGTGGGTGCTGGGAAAGTTTCCTCCCTGGAGCCTGGAGAGCCACTTCTAACCTGTGTAGATAAGGCATGAGCTAGATGGAACAATGGTCTGTCTCAGTGCAAGGCGGCTTCCAGTGTTCCTGGTCTGTGGATAGACCTCATTCACAAGCCCTCTAGAGGCAACCACTGATCAGCGTACATCAGAATGATGTGCCATCACGCATGCAGCGCCAAACCTAGAAGTGACTCAGAAATGTCATTAACATGTCACTAAAAGGGCAGAACGGGGCAGGGTGCACAGAGGCCCGCCCAGATGTGGCATAGGTTCCCCTACTTGGTGTGTCTCTCCTCAGCCCAAGCAAACCCCACCCATAACTTGAATCATGGTCCTGCTAACCTGCAGCAGTTGGCAATCTTGTGCCATGACTAGTAGGAGCAGACCTGTCAGTCCAAGGGGCTGGTGACATCCCATATGTCCCAGAGTTGCATCGGCGTAATGGAGCGCTTTTGTGGCTTGCACCCTGTGAGCAACTGTCCTGTGTCTCTGTCCTTCTAGGATTTAGTAACTTCAGCAATTTAAAGGAACACAAGAAGAACCATAGAGTCGAGAAGGTGTTCACCTGCGATGAGTGTGGAAAATCATTTAACATGCCCAGAAAGTTAGTAAAGCACAGGATCAGGCACACTGGAGAGAAACCGTACAGCTGCTCTGCTTGTGGTAAGTCTGTGCTTCAATTTATATATAGGAATATCATTTATTTGTGTAGCCAAAAGATAAAATGCATAAAACAGAGTAAAATACATTACACAGTTAAAATAATCAGTAAACCAAGCATTCTGTCCGATAAGAGCTTGCTCCCCTGAAAAATGTAATTTATCACCCCCACAAATCGCCACTCTAAAGATAAAACAAGCCACTTTTTCAAAAGTGTAGCGGGACATGCTCAGTTTGGAAAAAATATAATAAATGGTTGTAAGTGCTTCTTTCTTGCTCTTGTGGGTTTTCTGAGCACAGAAATAATGATGACTGAATTCAGCAGTTCCCCTCCCCGGATTCATAAGACTTTGCTTTGGCAATGTTTTGTTCCCGTGGAATTTCCCACCTATAATGATAGCCTCTTTGGCTTAAACAATAAAAATGATTCCATCCGCAATAGGGCTGCATGCAAGCTTAGCTGCCTTCTGGCGCAAGGCCTTCTGCATTAAAAGACAGGTGAGTTTTAGTATTGTACAACAGAGGACTCCAACCAAACTGGTTATTGGAAACTCATTGTGCAACAGACGGTGCACTCTGTTGTGCAACAAAGCTACCAGTAGCTTGCTTATGCATTCTCTTGTGCAACAGCATTCTGCACAGAACATTTCACCAGCGGAATAAATTTACCGCATTCACTATACAGTAGCTATTGCCATTTAACCAATACAGTAGCTATTGGTTAGAGTGATTGCTCAGAACGATGACTCTCCTTAGCAGACATGCATCTACAGGCCATTGAACTCTGGAATGATCCTAGAAGTTTAGGAGCACAAATGCCTGGAGCACAAATATCAAGGAAAAGGATAGGATACATGTCTGCGGTTGCAACAGTGATGGTAGGGTCAGTTAGAACCCACACACCAGTACTGCAGGTGTTACGCACTTTCAAGCGGGAAGTATTATTGATCCTGGTGAACTCTTCACATCTGTATTGTTATACTGAGGAAGGAAGGTTTTAAGCATGTATTTTGTATTCTTATTTTGTATTTTTCAGTTGTGAACCACCCTGGGGTCTTCAGATAAAGGGTAGTATACAAATTTTAATAATAATAATAATAATAATAATAATAAATTAAAAAAGATTCCTGAGTGACTTTAACTTAATGCTGTGTTGAATACATCCCACAGTTATCTAATAGTAATTTCTGTTATTGAAAGATATACGATACATTATTTCAACTAAGGAATAATACATGGGCAAAATAATTAAATGCTCCACCGCGTGTAAAATTGATGGACAGCACAGCCTTAATAAAAAAGCAGGTTCCTATAACCTATTGCATATGCCATCAATTGGACACATTTAACAGCACATGGGACCCAGGTAACAGCAAACTCCAAGAAATACTAGACACGCTAATTATTCATTTGTAGCACATACACAAGACAACTGATACCTGTTGGGAGATACCATTTCCAAATAACCTTTCTTGTTTTACAGGAAAATGCTTTGTGGGGTCTGGCGACTTACGGCGACACATCCGGACTCACACCGGGGAAAAGCCTTATAACTGTGAGACCTGCAATAAAGGCTTCAGTCGCTCTGCCGTCTTGCGTCGGCACAAAAAAATCCATTGCAAAGTTGGCAACAGTGGTCCAAATACACTGGATGACTTTTCCCAGACAGTAGAAATATCTGAACTTGAGAAGCCCCAGAGCTCAGACTCATTTGCCCAAGAAATATCCGTAACTTTATTGCCAGTGTCAGTGAAGTTTCCCATCCACCCAAACGGAAATTCGGCCACTGAATTTGACAGCCCTGGGGCAACATTCCGCAAGGCACGACCCACCGCGCAACAGAATGAGTGTGCAAACCAACAGAAATTGAGCTTGGAGCCTGTTAAACTCTGCAAATCTCAGCAAAGACCTAATCGGACATGCTATTATAAAGGCGTGGATTTACCCCCTGAGGAGGAACCTCTGCAATCTGAAGGCAATTCCATGACTCAGACTTCCATGACTACACTGGGCAGCGGTTGCAGCAGTCGTGCGTCTTCTGCTGAATACAGAAACAGTGAAGGACCATTTTTCTCCAGTGTGACCCTCTGGGGTTTGGCCATGAAGACGCTACAGAATGAAAGTGACCTGGGCCAGTGACAAGTTCGCCTTATGGTTTGTCGTCTTAATAAATGAATAAAAACAAACATTTGTACCGTGCACTGAACTATTCAAAGTGCTTCCTGTACAGTGCTTTATAATCCTCACAACAGCCATATAATATAAGGTCAATCCCATTAACCTCCTTGGAGTTCCTTCATGGAGTTGACCTGGGACAGCTCAGTCCATAGAGCAGGGGTCAGCAATCTTTTTCAGCAGGGGGCCGGTCCACTGTCCCTCAGACCTTGTGGGGGGCCGGACAGCATGGGGGGGAATGATGCAAGAGCACCACGAGACCCGGTGGCTGCTTACCTGTGTCTTGTGAGCAGCAGGGGCTGGCGGCAGCGGAAGCAGAGGGACGATGATCGGCGCGCGAAAGGGCTCTGGAGAGGGGCTGCTTAAAATGGCGCCTGCTTGAGCGCTGCTGCTGCTGCTGCTGGCACCGACAAAGCCCAGCCCCCTTCCTCCTCTAGGCAGGGCAGGGAGAAGCCAGGAGGAGGGAGGGAGGAGGTGCTGCCGCCGCCGTGTGAGGGAGAGGGAAAGAACGCGCACGCTGGCGATCCACGCGGCAATTCCCGGACCGTCCGCAGGCCAGATCCAGAAGGCAATTAGTTTGCCTTCCTATGCCGTAGAACATGAGACTCTTAAATCTCAGGGTTGTGGGTTCGATCTCTGCGTTGGGCAAAAAGATCCCTTAATTGCAGGGAGTTAGACTATATGACCCTCAGGTTCCCTTCCAACTCTACAATTCTATAAACTATCTATAAACTAAAGAGTCTGAAGTTCGACAAGTGCTGCTGAAGTGTAATTGTACCTTCAGCAGAGACTGGCAACCATGCTCATTTTGGTCACTGAAAAATATTTATAATACCTAGATCTGCCTCAGTTACTACCAAGCCTTCCATGTGGCTGTGGGGATGTGATCATTGTGGGTTCCCACATGGGCATAAACTAGGAAGGGCAGCCTCTCAGTGGCTGAAGACGTCACATGGCAAGCTTTTAAATAGGAAAAGTGGTTACGGGTTGTCTGAGTAAGCAGCCAAAATATTTCTTCAGCCATTTTCTTTTCTTTTCCAGGATACTATTGATTTTCTATTCTGCTTCTCAAGAAACATGAGGCAAAATAGATTTCCCTTCACTAAGCCAGATTTTTTTTTTTTAAATCACACTAGTATTGTTGATTATCACAGTGTTACTGGCACAGTACTGATAGATCCATTTCATTAGCTAACCTGCTGATGAAACACAACTAGCCTTGCAGGTGTCCTTTGCAGTGTTTCAATTTCTACCATGAGATGTGCTGGGTCTTGTGTGCCATAAAAAACAGTGCCATCTTCTTTCCAAGCCCATTTCTGCCTCCGGTTACCATCCATGGGAACCTGCCACGGTTAGAACTTACGCCTCAGCCAGCAGTGCTCTTCTGATCAAGTCCAACATTGTGTTCCCACTGTGGTGAGCTGGATGCTCACAAGAAGCCCAAACGCAAGATATCAATGTGTGTGAGGTCTCTACATGCCCTGGGCCCACTGTTATTCAACATCTTTATAAATGCCTTGGATGAAGGAATTGAGGGGATGCTCATCCAATTTGCAGGTGACACCAAACAGGGATGGGTAGCTGGTGCCGCAGAAGACAGAATTGGGATTCAATATGACCATAACGATTGGAGAACTGGGCCCAAACTTAACAAAAAGAATTTCCATAGAGAAATGTAAGGTTCTATACTTAACACTTAGGCAGGAAGAATCAGAGGCACAAATATAAGACTGGGAACACCTGGCTTGCCAGTAGTATATATGAAAAGGATCTAGGGGTCTTTGTAGACCACAAGCTGAACACGAGTCAACAGTGGGATGCAGCAGCAAAAAAGAAGAAGACCCTGTTCTAGGCTGCATCAGCACAAGTATAGTCTCCAGATCCAGGTCCTGCCCTTGGTCAGACCACACCTGGAGCCCGGGGTCCAGTTCTGGGCACCACAGTCTAAGAAGGATGTTGACAAGCTGGAACATGTGCAGAGGAGGGCAACCAAGAGGATCAAGGGTCTGGAAACCAAGGCTTACCAGGAGCCTTGAAGGAGCTGGGTATGTTTAGCCTGGAAAAGAGACTGAGAGGAGATAAGACAGCCATCTTCAAATATCTCAAGGGCTGTCACATGGAAGAGGGAGCAAGCTTGTTTTCTCCTGTTGCACCGGGGGATAGAGCCTGAGCCAATGGCTTCAAGTTGCAATGAAGGTGATTCCAACTAAACACCCTGAAGAACTTTATGGTGGCAGGAGCTGTTGGATGGTGGAACAGGCTCCCTCCAGAGTTGTTGGGCCCTCCTTCCTTGGAGGTTTTTAGGCAGAGGTTGGATGCCCATCTGTCATGGATGCTTGAGTTGAGATTCCTGCATTGCAGGGGTTGGACTACATGACCCTTTAGTACCTTCCAACTACATGTTTCCAGGATTCCGAGGGCTCTTCCCAGTCTTATGGTGCCCTGTTGCCAGTTCCAAAGCTAGCAGCTAGCTTAACATGTCGTGGTCTGCAGCTGACTCCCCGCCCCCGTCTTGGCATTAAAAGGACAACGGCCCAAGTGGAGGAGGAAGAGGCGAAGCGCCCCACCAGCCTCGTGCGGGGCTTTGTCCCACTTTGGGGCTGCAGGCAAATCGCCCCCCTTCTCTGCACTCGATGTCTCGGGGCCCGGGGGGGGGGGGCGCGCAGCCCTCGCCCTCGCCGCTCCGGGCTGCAAGCGACACGCAGCTGGCAGGCGGCGCCGCCGGATAGCGGAGGGAGGACGAGGCTGGAGCCCGGCCAGGGGTCGGGAGGGTCGGCCCCGCACAGCCCCTTCCGCCGGGCAGGCGGCTTCCCGCTTCCCTTTGTTTGGCTGCGGCGCTTGTTTTCTCCCGGGGGAGCCTGAGGGTCCCCTCCTTTTTGACAGGGTGGGGGGTTTCCAGGAGACATTTCCGCAGTAATGAGCCTCCCACCCCACCCCGCGGTTGCTACAAGAAATAAACCCGAGTGAGAGAAAAACCAGCGCAAGCGAGACCCCCCCCCCGCCCGCCCGCCCGCCGGCCTCGCCCGCTCCGCGGTTGCCTCGCCCAAGCTTCCCTCTGCCCATCCCGCAGCCTGCCAAAGCCTCCGTCCGACGGAGCCCCCGGGCCGCGCGCGTCCGCCTCTGCCCGCCCGCCCGCTGCCTCCCTCCCTCCCTCCGTCTGCCGCAGCCCGAGCGCGCGGGGCGTGGGTCGCCCGGGGCTCCTTCGCGCCTCCTTCTGGGGCTCGGGGGGGGGGAGGGAGGCGGCGACGCGCGGGCTGCGTCACGCCGGAGGCGCTGCTGCTGCTGCTGCTGCTGCGGGAGGAGGAGGAGGAAGGAGCCGCTCGCCGCGCGCCCGTTAACCCGGCGCCGCTCCCTCGGCCGCGCGCTCCCCTCGCTCCCCACCAGCCCTTGGCGAGCGGCGACAGGCGAGAGACCCGACGTGCGGCTCCGCCATTGCTGCCGGAGCTCAAGGCGAGGAGGCCAGGCGGAGAGCCGAGGGAACATCCGCAAAGGCAGGAGGCGAGGTGAGGCGCAGAGCCGCGCTCCGGGGGCGAGGAGGGGCTGCAGCCGGGGGAGGGGGGGGGACGAAAGCGTGGCACGGCCCCCGGGGGTGGGCAGCCGCGCGACCCCTTCGCAGTCCTTGTGTCTCGGAGAAGGAGGGCAGAGAGGACAAAGGGGCAGGCGGGCGGGCGGGGAGGAAGGATGCAGGGATGCAGGGAGAGAGGGAGGCAGGGACCCCAGGAGGGGCGCCGGGATGGAGGCGGGCAGGCGGGGGCGGAGGGACGAAGGGAAGAAAGGGAAGCCAGGGCTGGCGGGGGGGGGGGCACCCAGAGGGGCGAAACGGGTCTCAGCCCCAGACGCTGCCTCCTTCCCACCCGTGGAACTTGCAGAGCAGGCTCCGCGCAAGCGGCTCTCTCGCTGCGCACCGAATTGCGGGGAAGGAAGGGGTCGAGTAGCGCACTCCCTCCCCCCCCCCAGCCCTCCATGGATGACATGTTAGGAAAGTGGGGTTGGTCGTGCCCCCCAGGTGGCAAGTGGTCTCGTGTCGGGAGGGAGGCTGGCCATTTTTTGGTGCAGAGCGTTCTTGTGACCCGTCCTTTGCGCTTCCGCACGTGTGCATTTTCCAGGACTCCCTTTCGTCCAGGAAAAGAAAATGGTGAAGCTGGGAAATAATTTTAGCGAGAAGAGCACAAAGCAGCCCCTCTTGGAGGATGGATTCGACACCATCCCCTTGATCACTCCCCTGGATGTCAATCAGCTACAGTTCCCACCTCCTGATAAGGTACAGTCGGTTTTTGGTTTCCACCCCTGACAATCGCACCCAGATCTCAGGCAAACAACAAAAGAATGTCTGTCACAGAGGCTTGCAAAGCAACACTGGGAAACCAGGTTTTTCGGTTTTGAGAAATATGTCGGAACCAACAATTGTGTAGTTTAAAGGTTTTGCTTGAGAATTAAATCTATTGCTACTTCCTGTGAACCTTTTAAATTACAGTATCATATGTCTGGTACATCTGTTTCAATCATATAATATCTCTGTGTCTTTTTACTCCATTTTACAGCATCTGAATCACCAAATCCCCCATTGTTTAGCCAGTAACCTGCTGCCAACCTCATCCCTATGTGTTTGAATAAGAAGTTCATTCTGAATAATGAGGTTGTCCTCTTCTTTCCAGGGTTTGCAGTGCAGCTTAAGAAATATTTTTGAACAAAAATACTCTCAGATCTTCTCCATTAGATTTCCCTAGAGAACAACCCCATGAGGCTCTTCCCCATGAGGCTCGCCTGGGACTGAGAGGAAGGAGGCTTTCACAAGAAATGCTTGTGCCTCTAAAGGACATGTAAAACGTGGTTGTCATGCATGGATTCAATTACAGTACATTACCAACATCATGAAGTGATACTTTTCTAGGGACAGAAAGGGATTCATAGCTTATGCTACAGATTTGACCTGGTTTCATGGTTATTGCCTCTTCCCAGGGAAAAACCATAGCAGAGAATCCGCAGCACCCACACAAAATTATACTTTTTAGGACTGTGGGCTGGGGAACCCAGACAATTACACTGGAATAACCTCAGATAAGTTTGGTGGCACTGGATTTGTGGAATTCCCTCCCCAGGTGTCTGGTGCTGAAGTAGTTGTATTTCTTTGGTGCCAGTTTTAACTGCTGCTTTTGTCTTTTTATTACTGTACAATAATTTTTACTATTGTATTCCATATTATTTATGACAGTTGTTTGTTTTTTTAAAAATGAAGTCCTATGTGAACTATCCTCCAAACATGTTTGCAGGACGATATTTACAAATTTAAATAAAAATATCCTTTAGAGACAACCCAGAGCAGGTACTGGCCCTTTTTAACTAGCTTGTAAAGAAAAATTGCAAGTAATGCTTGGAAAAGGAATCTGTGGATATACTTAGGGCCCTGGAAGCCTTGAATATCAGATCTGAGAGCTGTGGTTGTTGCAACATAGAACACACAAAGGCTTTGTTGCAGCTGCTCTACATGCTTTTGTTCACATCCCTGGGTGTGGCTTCTTGCCCACCAGATACCCTCTTTGCACTCAGCCCAGCTCTTCAGTTGTTGCTGCTACATAATTTTGTTCTCCAATAAAGAATATGACAAGGTTGTATATGGGATAGGAGCATATCTTGACATGTCCCCTGGAAAACGTTGTTGAGTTGGGCTAGCTAGTAAAGGCTTTTGGCTACTCGTTTTTGGCTTTTGACGGGTGTTCCCCTTCCTTCTTCACCAGAAACTGCCAAATAATGTAATCAGCAGTTGGGCATCAAATACATCTGTAAACTGGGTTCCAGGCTGATTTTTCAGCACCATATTGCTCTTAATCAGAGTAGACCCGCTGAAATTAATAAACTTGACTAAGTTAATTTCTTTAGGACTGTTAGGAGTAAAAGTCGGTGACTACCACCCCTACTATACTTGTCCATATAATAAACAAGAACTCCTAATGCCAGCTCTCTCCGGCATAATTTCCATCCACTCTTCACCCCGGGAGCCACAAAAGGAGTGTTTAAACCATAGGCTTCACAATCCTTCCTTTCATTGCATAGACTAGTCCAGGGGTCAGCAACCTTTTCCAGCAGGGGTCCACCGTCCCTCAGACCATGTGTGGGGGCGGACTATATTTTTTGGGGGGAAATGAACAAATTTCTATGCTCCCACAAATAACCCAGAGATGCATTTTAAATAAAAGCACACATTCTACTCATGTAAAAACACCAGGCAGGCCCCACAAATAACCCAGAGATGCATTTTAAATAAAAAGACACATTCTATTCATGTAAAAACTCGCTGATTCCTGGACCGTCCGTGGGCCAGATTGAGAAGGCGATTGGGCCAGATTCGGCCCACGGACCATAGGTTGCCTACCCCTGGACTAGTTCCTACAGCTGAGTTGAAAATGGGCCTTCCAGCTCCAGGTACTGGTTGTTGGTTGTCCCACCCAACACAACTTGAATACGTGATGCCTTCTACTACTTAACAGGGTATCCCGAACCAAGGCCATTGTTGAAAATTCCCTCTCCACCGCGTGGCCCCCCCGAAAGCCAATGGGTAGCTGCACACTGAGAAGGCTACAGTTTCAGCAGAAATTGTGTGACTTGCTTTGGTCTCATGGTAGCACGAGGGATGCCCCTGTGTCCTGTCCCTCGACCCCCACTGCTCTGTCTCTCCCTTTTCCAAAACAGCCATTTTGCCACTTGCAGCTACCCCAAGAACCATTTTGGTTAAAAGTAGCTGCGGACATGGATGTTGCCTCCTCAGCCTTATGGTGAGCAAGTAGCGATGCTGGGAGCATGTGCATCCCAAGCGTATGTGCAGGCAGACATAGATAGCTTGAGTGGGGAACCCCCTGTAGAAGCCCATTGATAATGATCAGGGTCAAACTGCACATGGCACTCAGTTGTCTATTAGCACTGGCAGGAGCAAAAGGTTTCTTCCTAAGGCTAATGGGGGATTTTTGGTTAGAGTTGTGATGGGGGAAGAATGAACACTTCCCCTCCTTGTGCATTGTGGTCATTATGAAAATGGCCTCTTCCAGCTTGCTACTATTTAAAAACAAAACCTGGAATACTGGCTCATAACACATTCACCTTTGAAGTTGGCTTAGTTCTCAGGCGTGCAATTTCCGCTCATTCCAAAGCTTGAGGAAACCCAATCTTGGCTGGCTCCTTGAGATATCACAAGGCCACGCCCCTCTCTGGGCCAGGATTTTCATATGGTTTTGCTTAGGTGGTTTTTAAATAAGCAACTAGTGCAAAAAAGGACATTCCGTTTAATGAATCTACATAGTGTGTGTTTTTGAAAAATAGAATAAAGGGAGTCAGCTTGAGGTATGGAAGGGGTGGAGAAAGACAATAGGCTAGGACAATAGACTTTCATCATTCAATTGGCAATTGTGTCAACTGCATTCTGAATGCAGGAAGAAGCTGGGCTCATTCTTCTCCTGGAATACTGTGTATTGCGACTCCCTTTTTGCATCTACTTGTACCTAATTCCTTCTGGATGGTGGATGCTGAACCTGTGGTCCTCCAGACAACCCTTTAATTCCCTTCAACCATTTAACTGTTTCCACAGTTAAGGGCTTAACCAGAGGCTGAAAGCAAGTATGCCTGGCACAACTGAAGTTGATTAGTATTTTCCCCTAGCAAACCTGTTTCCTCCCAAAATCAGACTTTTTGTGATGAGGAAAAAGTGGTTTCACAGTTGCTTCATGCAACATCATGCAACCTCCCTGCAAACAGATCACATTGATTGCTCAGTAAATCGTTGGAGTCAGTCTACTTCTCTGGAAACATTGCACAAATAATCAGGTAGCCAACAGTCCTGAGCTAGATGTACTGGTGACCTGAGTCTGCTTAAGGCATCTTCTTTACTTCCTGAAAGTGAGCAGTGACCAATGGCTAAAAAGCCATTTCTGTCCCAAACCAGGTCAGAATTGAAATCAAAATGTTATCCAGGAGTGCCAGTAGATGAACAGCCACCACCTTGCCTGCAAAAGGCACTGAATACCTTGAGCATCTTGACAAGAAAGGAAGGTTTGCCACTGGTTGCTATTTTAAAAAAATAACAGGACTTGGGAAGGATTTCTTCAAGAGGGGTCTTGCAGCTGCCCCATTTTTGAAGATGTCCTTCATGCAATTCCATTAACACACTCTTGCAGAGGTAGGAACATGGCTTCAGCATGATTTCTTGGCCCAATTTCAGACCGGTGAAAAGAAGGGGGAAATGGCAGGAGGGGTGGCAGAAAGAGAGAGAGAAAGAGGGGGGGTGATGAGAAGGAGAGACAGGAGAGGGAAAGAAACAGCATCAAGGGAGGGAGGGAGAAATGGCAGGTAGCCCCTCCCACCTTTGCTTCCAGCCGCTAGAGCATAGTCCGTGACAGAAGAAAAGCTTGCTCACCTCTGCATTATATAGTGCTGTTTGCTAGTGATGTGATTTTAAAAAGGAGGCTTTTCAAGGTTTAATTTTATGGGGGAATTCTACCTAGGAAAAGAGCATGGTGTAGCAACAGGTTTCCTCAGTCATGAGGCATTTTGAAGTTTTACTATTGAAATTAGTGGACTTAACAGTTCAGTAAAACTTGGTGGAATGCCACCCTATGTCTTTCTCTGATATGGTATCGGATCATCAAATTCTGCCCAATGCAGTGAGTTTGGAAAGGGCAATAATAGTACACTTGGTGTTTATATAGTCTTTCCTGTAAAGTGGTTGGAGCCCAGGGTTGCCTGAGCAGACTTCTGCTTGTGTCACAGGACTTCCACTTGTGGTCCCTCCATAGGGTTCCCCAGCCCTCCAGAGCACATTTTGAGGCACGCAGGGGGCTGCAGAGGGGAGGGGAGAAAGACAACGGCCTGCCGGGGATGTTTTGCTCACAGTGTACAAGCTATTATTTCAAGGAACCTTTAAGAAAAGGCTTAACGAAAGGTGGGTCAGTGCTATTGAGCTGCCCAGTTTATAGCTTAACCTCTTAGTCATGATGCACAGGAGCTTTTCATAGACCCCGAATCTGTCCAGCTTTCTGATTCTAGAAAACAGCACCATTTTTAAAGGTATTCTGCAAGGATTTAAGTCAGGGCTTGCCAACCTTTTGTGGCACATCTGGAGAAGCTGTCATGGGCAGCACACACACAACCCCTAATGTCTCACAGACTATTATATTGGCTACAACAGAATGCTTCTTTCAAGCATGATTTTTTTGGGGGCGGGGGGATGCTGGGGAAGGAAACCTGTGGGTGCCATGGAATGATGCTGTGGGCACATGTGCCATGTTGGCCACCCCCAATTTAAGCCACCCAGCATTTAAGGAAGATTTATAACCTTAAGCACATTGAGGTGAACGTGAACACCACTGGAATTGCAGGTGTCTGCTCAGAAGTAAGCCCCGTTGGTGCAAGCCCCATTGAAAACAGAGTAAGGATGTTTAGAGTTGCAGCCTAAGGATGTTTATACACTGGGGTAAAACACAAGCTTCCTTTTGCACGGCAATACCTAACTTAGAGACCTGAATGTTGGCCTAATATGACACCAAGGTAAGGGAAGACCTGATGTCAAATTAATGATAAAAAAGCATCATCACAGGAAATGAGGTGGTTGTTATGCATCTGCTTCCATAAATAATCTGCGTTCATAATTTCCCAATACAGTGGCAGAAGAAAGCACATGTTATGCAGCTGCTTAAAAAGTGGTGGGGAAATCCTTGAGACATCAAAAACATTAAGGGTGACCTTTTCCAATAAAGATCTTCATTCAGCAAATGAGGCCTTGCCATGATACTTCGCAACCTGCTTTTAGGAAGTACAGTAAACCAAACCTGGCTTTTAAAGGAAGTGTTTGAATTAATTTAAATTGCTGCTGAGTTCAGCTATTGTGATTTGCTTTTTGTTGGCTCTTGTTTTTAGTAAGTTACTCTTTTTATTACCTTGAGGGTTGTTGAGAGAAAGCTGGCACATAAATATTATCATCACCCATGGATACGTTTCCTGCACAAGCAAACCCCACTTGAAACAGACAGGAACTGTTTCACAGGAGAACTTTCTGGTAGATTATGCTCATAATGTTCATGTCACTGAGGACGGAATTGCATGTAATGAGTTGAATCACGATTTGAAGATCTTTCCCCCGATGCCTCTGACATGTGAGCAGATGAGCCGCAGAACTGGATTCATCAGGTTTCTTTTGTGGCACTTGCCTTCACTGCAAACTGTATTTAATGAGCAAGTCATGCACAAAGGGAGAGACGGCTGCATTGTTATATGTTTGAGAGTTTCGCTGCACCAATCAAGCTGGTAATTGGTCTCCTGTTGATGTTCCTTGCAAAGGTGGTGGTCAAGACAAAAACAGAATATGAACCTGACCGCAAGAAAGGAAAATTCCGTACTCCTAAAATAGCTGAGTTCACAGTCAGTATCACTGAAGGTGTCTCAGAACGGTTTAAGGTAAGTCATATCATAACTTTATTTCTGGCATAAAGAAACAGATGCTTGACTTATTCTCTTGTATTTAGAACCTATCATCTTGCTCATTTGGGCCTTGCAGGTGGCTAAACAAAAAACAACAACCCACAACTATTGTTGCATAAATGGGAGAAGTTTGAAGTGAGGAATTAAAATCTTTAGTTCTTTGGTGGAAGAATCATAGTGGAACCTTTGCCAGAATATTGTCTTTTTGGTGCCTCTTGAAGACATTCCTCTTTCAGCAAGCCTTCTAGGTGGAGACTTTTATCCCATCTGGTATTGGATGAATTTGAATAGATTTATAGAAGTGTTGCTGTTTTTGAAAGAAAAATGTTAATTGTGTTTATATATGCTAGAGTTTTAGCTGTTTTATATATGCAGTTGTTCTGTGTATGTTTTTATTTCATTGTAAATTGTGCTTGGGAAGCCTCAGGAGAAGTGATTCATAAATGAAATTATATTATTATTATTATTATTATTATTATTATTAATTTATTAGACCGAGATTGCTCTAAGAAAGCCCCACAGACCTGTACGCAAAATCTTAGGGCTCAGACCAACAGGATAGTCTCTTGCATGTGCCTCATTTAAATTAATGGGAATTGTGTGTTTAAATATGGCATGTGCAGGATAATTCCCTATTGGATTATGTCTGTTTATCTACAGGTTGTTATTTATTTAGCATAAAGGGATAGCTCCCTGAACCTCTGCTCCTTCATTTCCATGTTAACTTTCATTTCCTTAAATGCCCCTCCTCCTTATTCCTTTGTTCTTAGGGTCTGCACTGATCAGTAGACTGTCTCAGAAATTTTATGTTTGAACTCATGAATTTGCTGGTTTTTATCATCCATTTGATGGTGCATGAAAAATGTTGTTCTCTAATAGTGTAAACTTGCAAGTACTATAGGCCACCAGATCAGTAGCGAAGGATAAATCCTGTCCAGGTTGGAAATTGTTGGAGGGCTGATTGAAAGGCTGGCCAAAAATCAGTTTGCTTTTTCTTTTAAAGATTGGATGTTCTTGGTTAACAGAGAAACAAAAGATTAGCTTTTGTTGGAAGGTGAGGATGGATTAGGGCTGTTTCTGAATGTTGCTATCCTTGGCAAGCATCTTGAGGCAGCCCTTATTCTGTACCAGTGGCGTGAAATCCCTCCCACTGGATGTAATGGGTGAGAAGACTTGGCCTTTCTGGTGCCTACAATTTCTGTACTACATTTTTTTTGGACTTTGCATAACAGAGGAGCATAAACCAACATGAGACAGAACATCAAAAACCCATTAAAAGTTCCTGGGAAAGTGTGGCTGTATCGGGAAGAAGGTGTAGCTTTGCTAACCCAATTGTCACCAGGTCAGACAATAAATATGATTTAAAAGTACAGTGGTACCTCGGGTTACAGATGCTTCAGGTTACAGACTCGGCTAGCCCAGAAATATTACCTCGGGCTAAGAACTTTGCTTCAGGATGAGAACAGAAATCGTGCAGCGGCGGCGCAGTGGCAGCAGGAGGCCCCATTAGCTAAAGTGGTGCTTCAGGTTAAGAACAGTTTCAGGTTAAAAATGGACCTCTGGAACAAATTAAGTACTTAACCCGAGGTACCACTGTACTGAGTCATTGGCAAGTGCTTGGAATTTAGAGGATCAAAAAAAGAGAGAGAGATTAACCTTCTCATAGTTCAGATTACCTAAGACAAAGGTAGCAGATAGACAGGTGAGCTTCTTGGTAGGAAGGAAGCAAAGCAAAATTGTAACACTAAAAGTATACACATAATGGATAGCATTGTGCTGTGACACAATTCATATCTGATACCCAGTCAATGCCTATAAAATTTGTGCAACTCCATTCAGAAAGCAAAAGGCCTGAGGAAGGCATAGTTACAAAAACAGCTAAGATTGGTGGTGAAAGCAACCATGTATAGCTATAGAATTGCAGAACTGCAGAGCTGGAAGAGACCCCAAGGATCATCTAGTCCAGGCATGTCCAACAGGTAGATCACTGGACGTCTGTGGTAGATCATTGGTAGATCATTGACTCCCCCCAAAGAAGCTGAACAACTGTGGCTCCCCTCCTCCCTGAAAAAACTCAACATCTTTGACCTGAACCCCCCAAAAGGGGGTAGATCACTGCCAGTTTTTAACTCTGTTAGTAGATCGCAGTCTCTTGGGAGTTGGCCACCCCTGATCTAGTCCAACCCTGTGGCGATCACACAGGGCCCCCGGACGTTTCACGGACTATTGACCCTGTGCCACCACTGCGGTTGCTTTCTTCGCTGCCGCCACCCCGCTTCTCACGGGGACACACAGAGTCCAGACAGTTGCTAACATAAACAAAGAATCAAGTTTATTTTTATGTGCAGGTATGGTTTCAGTTTATTTTTCTCTTGTCAGTTTCTTAAATCTTAGTTCCTACAACTTCAAACTGAATTATTCTCAACTATCTGTTATTCTCAATTATTCTCAATTATCTCTCACTCTCTCACAATACAACTCTACCAACCCACACCTAAGCCTCTCTCTTCCTTCTCCAACACCCAAACCTCAACTCCCAACTCCCAAACCTCAACTGACTTTTCAAAACCTCCGACTCTATCTTTTACTCCCCCCTTGCATTCTCACTGGCCAATCACACCCATTTTAACCCTTTCCTTGACCCATCCTAGGAGGCAAACGCCACATTCCCCCTGCTATGCAGGAATATGCAGCTGTCCCGTATGGGGATTGAACCTTCGACTTTGGTGTTATCAGCACCATGTTCTAACCAACTGAGCTACAGATACTGGCCAAAGGTTTGAGGCAAGGTTATTTCTTAAGAGTTTCTTCCCAAACAAATAGCTGAAGCTGGTGGTAATGATGACATGCTGCACTGCAGGAGTTTTCAACTGGTAGAAAACTTTAGTTTTATTATTATCCATTTGTCAGGTTATCATTGGACTAAGCTGCAAGGAGGAGATGGCAATCTTCCACTTCCATTTTGATTATCTTCAGCTTGCTGTGTCATCCCAACTCAAATACAGTTAATATAGTTAATCTTAACTAACATCTTAACTATAATCTTAACTATAATTTATTGAAGTGTCAGTAAACCATAATTAAGACTGATCGTTTTTTTGTCTGGGTTCAGACCTGTAGTTGGTCAAAAATGAATGTGCCAATGACTGTGCATGACACTGAGCCTTGTTTAACATCAGTGGTTCTGTAGCGCGCCATACGTATCACTAATATGTCCTGGTCCTTCCACTAGTGACTAGTGGAAACAATGGGTCTCAGACCCGACCTCTGCCTTGCACTCAGTTTCTGAGGCAAGTGACTTGGCTTTTGACCTTGTTTTCTATGACTGGCCATAGCAGCCATTTTGTAAATTAGGGTGCTCCCTGCCCCCAATGTCCCTATACCCACGACTCTTTGTCAACACTCCAAATGTGTCCACTATCCCCAAAAAGCTGTGGACTCGTGTCCTATAAGAACAGTTTAAGATTAGCCTACCTGCATTTGTGCCAAACTAGATGAAACTCTGAGGACGCGGGTGGCGCTGTGGGTTAAACCACAAAGCCTAGGACTTGCCGATCAGAAGGTCGGCGGTTCGAATCCCTGCAACGGGGTGAACTCCCGTTGCTCGGTCCCTGCTCCTGCCAACCTAGCAGTTCGAAAGCACGTCAAAGTGCAAGTAGATAAATAGGTACCACTCCAGCAGGAAGGTAAACGGCGTTTCCATGCGCTGCTCTGGTTCGCCAGAAGCGGCTTAGTCATGCTGGCCACATGACCCGGAAGCTGTACGCCAGCTCCCTTGGCCAATAAAGCGAGATGAGCGCCGCAACCCCAGAGTCGGCCATGACTGGACCTAACGGTCAGGGGTCCCTTTACCTTTTTAGATGAAACTCTGCGAGATGGGTGATCTCTAAGCAGGTTGTTGTTGTTTTTAAACTAAAATGCAGTTCTTGGGGTGAGAAGGAATCTGACTGGAACAGCAGTAATGATTAAGGGGTGCTTAACACTTTCCCTTCAGGTGAGTCTTCCAACCCAAAATGGCTTGGTCAGCTACTTTTTGACTCAAAGGGAGATAAATATAGGCATCACACACAGCATTTCTCAGTAATTCGGAGCAGTTTGGGGAAGTGTTGTTTTTATTATGTATTTTGTGATTTTATGTTGTAACTGCCCTAAGACCTACAGGTATACAGCGGTATGCAAATTTAATAAATAATAATAAATAATAACAATTCTGGGAGGAGACAAGTGAGCTGAAAGGTGATGTAGCCATCTGTCATGGATGCTTTAGTTGAGATTCCTGCATTGCAGGGGGTTGGACTAGATGACTCTTGGGGTCCCTTCCAACTCTACAATTCTATGATTACATGCCTCTATAAAAAGCAAGGCCAAGCCATGGTTTGCCCCTTGCATGCTTGGAAGCTCAAATGACAGTTTACTGTGACACCTCAATTTAACCAATGTCCTGGGTCCAATTGAGAATTGAGTTCTAGTAGTTTCTAGATTATTTTGTGTGTGTAACATTCCTAAAACGTGTACAAAATGCAGCATAGTGTTTTGTAGATTAAGACTTTCAAGTTGCATTGTGAAATATAATCTACCAACAACTTTCATAAGAAGCAAATCAGGATGTTTCTGCATGTAAAAGCTGAAGACAGCTGTTTCATGCAGGTAGAAGAAAATAAACAAAAAGCAACTCCCGAGTCATATATACTCGGAGGATTATTAAATGTTTGCATTGTTATGTACTAGTGGATGGAACATGAAAAACCCGTTGTCACTTAGATATTACTTTATGGTTATCACACTGGGATTACCTTCATGGTATTAGATTGTTGGGTTTGGCTGCTAAGTAACGGATGCATTGGAGAGAGTTTGCTGTAGGATTTTGCTCCCCTAGAGAATTGCAGGATTTATCTTGATGCTGAAAAGGAAAAGGGAGGAGAGGAAATCCGTACTTTATCCAATTATATGTATCCTTTTTCATTCTAAAGCTTTGAAATCACAACAATCTGTAAGTTTCAGTTACAGTGCTTGTAGCATTTTAATGTGGCCAATTCTCACTCATGTTTGCTTCCTGTGGCGGGGGGGGGGGGCTCCCTGAGCATTTTGATCTCCTCTCTCCTACCCTTGCAAGTTGTTCTGGGGGTTTTCCTGACCCCCACAATGCAATCTGAGCTTCAGTTTACTGTTCTCCATCCAGTCCATTAGTGTCTGGTTTAGGACTCCTACCACACAGAACACAGTGACTTCTGCATCATTGCATGAAGATCTTTGCATGAGGGTCCCAGTGGCAGAAAGCATCCAGAGAGGTGTCTGTTAGCAAGGCCTTCAAGAGACAAGCAAGCAGTCTGCAACCTGGTTCATAGGCTACTGCAGCGAAGTGCCCATTGCTTTCTGAGATTCCAAGCCACTCCAAGAGGACTGGGCAAATGGTGTGGCTTCATCTCAGAACTCCACTGCCCTCCTCTGTGTAGCAGGAAGGAAGCACACTGCCCTGCGCATGAGTTCCTGGAGGAATGAATTTCAGGGGAAAGGCTTCCATGCCTTTTGGGAGTTCTTCAAAAATTAAAATACATTACATTTACCTTAATCAAAAGACATCACTCTTTTCTAGTCAAGCATCTCTGGGAATCTAATCTGCTTGTACAGTTCTGGATGTTCTGCCCAATTTGAATGGTTGGAATATTGTTGCTCTTGTTGTTTCCTATAGTAATGGCAGTTTGAAGGAACCCTCAGTACAGAAACACAGTACATTTCTGGCACCCATTAGCCAAGTATAAATCCCCATCCTCCCAATGCAAGAATTCATTTTTATTTTATTTTTAAATTCTTTTTATTAATTTCAATTCATTATACAACACCAAACATTAACATAACAAAAAGACAAACAGAAAAAAAAACGAAAATTAAATGAAAGAGATTACATAACATAAAACATCAACAAATTAATTTTAAAATAACTAAATAACACAACAATAATTGACTTCTCTTCAACTCGGTTTCGGAATATGTTACAAAAGGTTTTCTATCTGCAGTTTCATTTTCTTAAATCTCTTTACATCGCAGGCGTTATATCGAGCCTACTGTGATTTTTAAATTTTTTACCTCTGTTTCAATATATGTCATAAATTTATTCCATTCATTATTAAACTTTGTACCTTTTTGGTTTCTTATTTTCTGTGTCATTTTTGCCAATTCTATATATTCAAATAATTTAGATTGCCAATCATTTATGGTTGGGATTTTTGAGGTCTTCCAGTTTTGGGCTATTAATGTTCTAGCAGCCACCGTTGCGTATTGGAAAAGTGTTTGATCTTCCTTTTTAATTTCTTCTCCGCTTATCCCCAGAAGGAAGGCCTCGGGTTTTTTTGTGAAGGTATATTTAAATATGTTTTTTAGTTCATTCTAAATACTTTCCCAAAACTTTTTAATTACCCCACAGGACCGCCACATGTGATAAAAATTGCCTTCCTTAATCTTACATTTCCAGCATGATTTGTCTCCGGTTTTGTACATTTTTTCTAATTTTACAGGTGTGATGTACCACCTGTACATCGTTTTTTCCATGTTCTCTCTGAGTGATGTACAAGCCGAGAATTTCATGCCTTTATTCCAAAGTTTTTTCCACTTATCAAACTCTATGTTGTATCCAAAGTCCATCGCCCATTTCACCATTACCTCCTTTATTTCCTCATCTTTGGTGTCCCATTCTAGCAGCTGGCTGTACATTTTTGATAAGAGTTTTGATTTGCTTTCCAAAATTTCTACCTGGAATCTAGATTTTTTTTTGTTCATCCCAAACTTTTTGTCTTCCGTCCACAAAGCGTTGATTTGATGAAATTGGATCCAGCCTGTTAGTTTATTCTTTATCTCTTCATATGACCTTATCTTCCATCCATTTTCTGTTTTTACTAACAGATCTTCATATGTCCATCTTTCTCCTTCAGTATTTATTTTTTTAACTGTTAAAATGTCAATTGGTGATAACCACCAAGGGGTATTTCTTTCCAGTAGTTTTTTGTTTCTTTCCCATACTTCTAATAGTGGCCCTCTAATAATATGATTAGAAAAACCCTTGTGGACCTTTTTTTTATTACGCCACAAATATGCGTGCCAACCGAATCTTATATTGAAACCTTCTAAATCTAACAGGTCTATGTTTTTTATGACAATCCACTCTTTAACCCAGCAAAGGCACGAGGCTTCATAATATAGCTTCGAATTTGGTACCACAAATCCTCCCCAATCTCTTTGATCCGTTAGTAATTTAAATCTAATTCTTGGCCTTTTTCCTTGCCAAATGAATTTAGAGAGTACTTTCTGCCATTCTTTAAATACTGAGGTTCCCCTAATTATCAGTATATTTTGAAATAAGAACAGCAATTTCGGCAAAAGATTCATCTTAATTGCCGCCATCCTGCCCGACCATGAGAGTTTTATTCTGTTCCAAGTATCCAAGTCCTTCTTTATTTCTTTCCAGGTGTTTGTGTAGTTGTCTTCCATTAGATTTATGTTCTTCATGGTTAGCCAAATTCCCAGGTATTTTACTTTTTTAGTTGCTTTGATACCAGTCTGTAATTCAAGGTGATTTTTTAACTCTTCTTTCATATTTTTGGTCATCATTTTAGTTTTTGTTCTGTTTAATTTGAAGCCTGATAACTTTCCAAATTCTTCAAGCAGATCTAACACTTTACTAACACTTTTTTGTGGGTCCTCTAATGACAACATCAAATCATCAGCATATGCTTTCAATTTATATTCTTTTACACCAATTTTTATTCCACGTATCTCTGGAGTTTTCCTTATCTTATTTGCAATAATTTCCAATACCATGATAAACAAAAGAGGTGATAGAGGGCATCCCTGTCTTGTACCCTTTGAGATTTCAAAAGAATCCGTCAAATTATTATTAATGATTAATTTAGCTCTTTGGTTCGAGTATATTGCTTTTATTCCTTCCAGGAATGTGCCTGCAGTTTCCATACATTTTATTAAGAATTTCCAGGATACATTATCAAACGCCTTTTCGGCATCAATAAACATTAATACCGCAGGAATTTCATTTTTACACTCCAAGTATTTGGTAATGTTTATTACATGTCGTATGTTATCCTTTAGTTGCCTATTAGGTAGAAATCCGAGTTGGTCCTTGTGTATAAAGTTGACTAAACACTTTTTAAACCGGTTCGCCATTACCTCTGCAAAGATTTTATAATCATTATTTAATAATGAAATTGGTCTATAATTTTTAATGTTAAGCTTGTCCGAATCTGGTTTGGGTATTAATGTAATATATGCTTCTTTCCAGGAATCTGGTATTCTTCCTCCTCTTAGAGTCTCATTCATTACTTCACAAAGCACCGGAGTTAGGAGTTCTTCTAGGACTTTGTAATACTTGGCTGACAAGCCATCAGGCCCCGGGGCTTTTCCTAATTTCATCTTTTTTATCGCTTCTTGAATTTCCTCCATTTTTATTGGTTTATTGGTTTATTTAATTGACTTTTTTCCTCCTCCGATAGGCCTTTAACTCTGTTGTCTTCTAAATACCTTCCTATTTCTGTTACATCATCTTCTCTTTTATATAGTTTTTCATAAAAGTTAAGGAAGCCCTTTTTTATTTCATTAGGGTCCTCCAAGAGTTGTTCTTCTATTTTTGTTACGTTTTCTATTACATTTTGTTTTCTCCTTTTTCTTAGTTGCCACGCTAGAAATTTCCCAGTTTTATTCGCTGACTCGAAATATTTTTGTTTCATTGATTTAATTCCCCATTCCACTTCTTGATTTATTAAAATTGAATATTGTGTTTGTAATATCTTGTGTAGTTGTTTATTTTTTTATTCATTTGGTTTCATTATTAAATTCTTTTCGCATTCTCTTAGTTGGGTAAGTATCTCTCCTTTTTTTTGTTCTCTCATCTTTTTCTTATAACTGTTTTGTTGGATCAAGAAACCTCTTAAAACTGCCTTGCTGGCATCCCAAACTATCTCCATATTTATTTCTTTACTAATGTTTAAATCAAAATATTCTTTCAAGATGGATTTAGCTTTTCCAATCACCTCCTCATTTTCAAATAGATAATTGTTCATTCTCCATCTGTACATTCCCTGAGTTCCACATTTTAGCTGTAACACTATTGAGCTATGATCAGATAGGGTTATGGGTTGTATCTCACATTTCATCACTCTTATTGTTAATTCTCTTGAGATCCATATCTGATCTAGCCTACTCCAACTCTGGTGTGGCTCTGAGAAATGAGTGAATTGTTTCATCGTTGGATTTTTATGTCTCCATATGTCTACTAAATCTAAATTTTCCTCCAGGTCGTAAAATGATCTTGGTAATTTCCCTTGTTTTAAATTCTTTCTTTTCACACTTCTGTCTAGTTCTGGTACTGGCACACCATTTAAATCTCCAAGTAGAATCAATTTATTATTCTCTAGATCTAATAATATTTGTTCCAATTTCTTAAAAAAGTCCCAATGCAAGAATTCAGATGACCAAAAGAAGGAGGGGATCTTTTTGGCATTGTGACTGCTTGAACTTCTGATGGACAAACTGCTCATCGCTTCACTTCTCCCACCTTTCAGTGGAATATAGACAGGACTGAGTCTGAATCTAAAAGGACACTCTGTATGTTCGCGACATTTTCTTATGAAAGAGTGATCAAAAACAGAGTAGAGCCCTTATCACCAGAAGCAAAGATAAGTCACATCTTGGATAATCCTCTCCAGGGTAAATCAAGGCAAATGGAACACAGGTGACTTGTCAATAAAATGAGCAATTTCAGCTCTATTAGCGTGGCAGTCACTGTGTGGTTTATAGACTTAGGTCCATAAGGGATTCTGTTTCTGTGTTGTTGGGGAGCAGATGAAATCTGGAAGACACCATCCTTCCAGCAAGGGTTATCTATTTAAATACAGTGGTACCTCGGTTTATGAATTTAATCCGCTCCAGAAGTCCGTTCTTAAACCGAAACTGTTCTTAAACCGAGGCACGCTTTCCCTAACGAGGCCTCCCACCGCTGGTGCCCTTCCACCGTTTGGCTTCCGTTCTTAGACTGAGGTAAAGTTCGCAAACTGGGACACTACTTCTGGTTTTGCGGAGTTCGTAAACCAAATAGTTTGTAAACAGGAGTGTTCTTAAACCGAGGTACCACTGTAGGCAGTAAAGAACCTGTCCCACCAGACATTGCCTATCAGGAGCAAACTCTCTGCTGAAGGGTAGAGCTTTCCATCTTTAGAAGAACAGGGAAGAAGTACTTGAACTCAAGTTGGTGTTTCATTGGGGTTGAATGAAGCCAGAAACATAAAGAGCAGCCTTTGAACAGGTACTGGCATTCAGAGTTTAGTGTGAAACATTTTACCAGAACAATTGCAGTGAGCAAGGCTAAAAATAGGCTTGAGAAGCAGACTGTATAGCCATAATACAAATCATTTGACTCTTGGTTAGCAAAGAGGAAAGACGCTCTCTTGTGCTGCTAGAATTGACTTAATAAAACCTGCTTTGAAGTAGATGCTGTGCTTTTCCTAAGTTCAGTTGACACACCAAGCCCACGCTCCAATTTATGAGGTGGAAATAGAGGCACAAGCCTGTAGGGATGGGGAACCTGTGGCCCTTCAGATGTTGTTGGGACCCCCAAGTCACATCAGCCGTAGCAAGCATGGTCAATGGTCAGGGATGAGCCGAGTTGTAGTTCAAGCATCTGGAGGCCCCAGGTTTCCCATCTCTGATCTAAAGAAATGTGTGGTGTTGGTGCAGAGACAAATTTTACAGAATCTTCGCCCTTTCTTTTGTGGGGGAAGAATAACAGGAATTGGGCAACAGCATGAATGGACTCGTATGTCACAGTAATTTAGGTGCACAGTATATACCTGCTCCTTCACGGCATGAATTGGAGCTCTGGTAGGTTTCAGAACTTTCCATCATTTTCTGGAGTGGTTTTTTTGTGGGGGTGAACAGTGTGCAATAAACAGAAAACTGTCTTGCTAAGTATGTTGATAATATATTGTCTGTTTGCAGGTAACTGTTTTGGTCCTTTTTGCCCTTGCATTCCTGACGTGTGTTGTATTTCTGGTAGTCTACAAGGTTTACAAATATGACCATACCTGTCCAGAAGGCTTCATTTTCAAGGTAATACATAGTTTTCTAAAACCAGCAACAACAGAACACAGTGATTCCGATGTATTGATCATCTATATTGTTTTAGGGGCATAATAATGAAAACTAAAGGAATGGTTCAAATAGGTTGGGGTTTAGCTCAGGTTAAAAACTAAACGCGGCCTGAGGACTTGCAAAATTATGAAAGGCAGGAAGAACATGTTATTTCTGTCCCTCTCAATTCTAGGCTATTTTGCACTAATATTCTACATAATTTAAAACAGTAACAGAAGCCCTGTGCACTTGTGGAGGATGTTTTGGTAATATCCCAATCAATGTTCAGAGAACTGAAAATGAATACAGAATGTGTGTCAGCCAATGAAATAATGTTAGTTATTTTTGCCTATTCAGACAATAGATTTAAATTTAAATAAATGCAGGGTTTTTGACTCCTGACTCCGCTTTTTAGAGATGCTGACGGGTGAGAAAACTCAGTGTTTAATAACTGAGTTATAATTTGCCACACCAATCATGCTTATCAACTCCTTTGAGAACATGGGACATGCCCCCGGATCCAGTTTGGAGCTGAATGTGGACTTAAGCAAGCTTAAACACATACACCACTGAATGGAGAATCAATCCCATGTGCCATCTGGTCCAGCACACTTTCCCCTCTTGGTCCAAGAGCTGAACCTTGAAGCAAAAATGAAATTCCACTTAATAGCTGCTTGAGGCAGGATGTTCCTAGATTTCGTCTCTCCCACCTGGCTGCTCTCCTTTCCCTCTCAAGCAGATGATTGGCAACATTTCTTTAAAGTGCTGCAGGAACCACATCATCAGGTACTCCACATAGAGAACATGTGTTGAGGGAAAGGTCTGTTATAGAAAGGTTTTAAGGAGGTTCCGCCATGGACTTGATAGAGCTGAAACGTAAGAAACTGAAGAGTCAGGTTGGAGCGGGGGACTTCATGGGAATAAACAAAAAAGTGAGATTTTTAGTGGTTAAGAGCGGTGGACTCGTAATCTGGGGAACCGGGTTTGCGTCTCCGCTCCTCCACCTGCAGCTGCTGGGTGACCTTGGGCCAGTCACACTTCTTTGAAGTCTCTCAGCCCCACTCACCTCACAGAGTGTTTGTTGTGGGGGAGAAAGGGAAAGGAGAATGTTAGCCGCTTTGAGACTCCCTAGGGTAGTGATAAAGCAGGATATCAAATCCAAACTCTTCTGGGTGCACACAGCCAGGATTTTGCAGTTCTTGCTTCAACACCTCTTCTGTCAAACTGCCTTTATATTTGGAGGGAGTTTGAAAAGTTGTTTGGGGCTAATGGGATGGAAAATTGCATCAAAGGTGTGCATGCATTTTTATTTTTTTTGAATGACTGTTGAGGTAGGGTTTGTGCTGGATCATGGTCTATGTGCCCGTCTCCTACTGAGAATTTACAGGAAACAGGAAGTCCTTTTATGATTTACATATCAGGGGAAACTGTTTCACTCTTCTAGTGCGTATCTTGGAGGGATGGTGTATCTTTCTAGGGTCTTCCTGTGTGACAAAGTGTACCCACAGTGGACTGAGTGAGAATTTAGGAGAAAACTTCAGTATTCCTTCAACTTGCACAGGATGAAAACCCAGGGAAAGGGTGGGTACATGGGTGTTGTAAGCAAGTACAATATGCAAGGCTAGAAGACTGTGTTTTTAGTTTCATGGTGCAGAAGTTAAGGTGGGCACGTTTGTTGTCCTGCTCTGTTATATTTGTTTTATTCTTGTTACCCACCATGGATTAAATTAAATTACAAACAACAATAGAAAAATGGCCTAGAAATAATTTAAATACATTGAAATGACTGTCTTTCAGAACAATCAATGCATTCCGGCTGGATTAGAGAACTACTACTCTGAACAAGACTCTAGTGCTAGAGGGAAATTTTATACAGTTATAAACCACTACAACCTGGCCAAACAAACGATCACGCGATCCGTATCTCCGTGGATGACAGTGCTTTCAGAAGAGAAACTTTCTGAGCAGGAGACTGAAGCAGCTGAGAAATCGGCTTAACGTGATTGATCTTGTTGATTGGAAGGTATCAAGGGGGCTTTCATCGAACGTCTCATTGTTATGGATAATTTAGAGGTTACTCATATTTATGGTGCAATTGCTTTGGTTTGCAGATAACTGCTTTGCAAAAAGGAAAAATAAGAAAATAAAAACTTAGACCATTAATGGCCAAGTGCATATCAGCATTGCTTTAGAGCTTTAACACCAGTTTCTCTGTTAATAATTCCAACTTAGGTACCTTCTTGCAGTTTAGAATTCCATTGAGCCATCCAGGGGTTTGGACACAGGGGAGAATTGTGCATTTTACTGTGTGTACTAATGTTTTGTTTTAAAATCAGTTTTGCAATCTGAGTTATCATAGCCATAACTAGAAATTATGTGGGTTAGTTATAAACTGTATTTAAAATTGGTTTGCGACTCCAAGATGAGTACCAAAAAATAAAGTTGGCCTGTTTTTTCTCACTGTAACAGATATGTTAGAAGTAATTAAGTTCTTTGCAACAAGGCATGCTTAATTGTTGTTTTGTTAAAGCTGTGAACATTTCACTGCATTTCCACTATGGCTAGAGAATCTTGTATATGGACTTGCACTGACACAAAACAGACACTATGGAAATGTACATTTTAATGGTGGATCATGATGTTTAGTGAATGTGCAAAAATGTTAGGCGGCAAAATATTCTGATAAGTAGTGGAGCCCTACGGAACAGACAAAAAAAGCCACTGTAGAGGTAGCCCACAATGTAATATGTGCAACACGACAGGAGGAGTAGTTTTCTTAGAACTTTCTCTTTTTGTACAACATTAAAAGATTCCCCTTTTTATATGTTGCAAAATGCTTTGCGTTAGCAGCACCGTTTGGGCATTTTCTAATCTTTAGACATTAAGGCTGCAACCCTAAGCATATTTACCCAGAAAACAGTTCCACTGGACTCAGTGGGACTTTCATGTAAACATTTTAGAACTGGGTGTGAGGGAGAAAATGCATTAAATGCATAAAAAGAGCCCTATTCCCATTGCATTTCTGAAATGGCATGTGGGGAAAGGGAGAATAGGAGACAGGCTGCCTTCTTGAGATAAACTTGGATGGGGTGGGTGATGGGTGGGGGGAGTAGTAGACAAGCCTAGAATTGTAGGTGCACGTTTATTGTGTTGGCAAGTTTCTAAACTATTACATGTTTATTATTTATAAACCTTTCAACGTACATTACATAAATATTTTCATTAACTTTATCACTGGAAAAAGCGGCTTAAACATTGGGTGGTCAACCTGTAGCACGCCTGGAATAAACCACGGAAATGTTGCGTGGCAGGCTGTGGCTCAGAGATTGGCTTTGCCTCTTGCCATGTGTCCAGTGCTGTGCTTTTGTGCTAGCATGCACTGCAGAGGCGCCAGAGCAATGCTTTATAAGTAGCGGCACTTGACAGGATGTCCAAATGGTACAAGTACCCCTGGTTGAAAAGCGCTGCACCAGAATTATACTCTCTCAAACCTGGGCCTTGACTTGCGTACAGTTGACCGAAGGGTTGGTCATCACTGGATCAAAGCACTCAGCTGCTATTTTTGTTCATGCTCTGAATGTGCTACTTCCCAGTGGACATGTCAAAAGTTTCATTATTTTTGTAGACACATGCTTTCCAAAAACACATATGTAGTAGAACAAACATGGTTGGTTCCACTTCTGGTTACATTTCCCCCCGATACATTTCAGCATCACGAGCCCGCTTAGCAAAAGCCAGTTGTTTTCTTCATTAAGAACTTTTCATACTGAACATAGTTTCATGTTGTAAAAGAACTTTTAGTATGTCATCATTGCTGTGTGGAATGCATAAAAGCAATAAATTATGTGCCAAATCTTTCTTTTGCATTTTGAAAAAAAAGTTCGGTCCCATATAAACATATTAAACTATACCATGTTTGTATTTCCTAGTAGTCAGGTACTTTATTGAATGTAAATTCACATGTAACTTTTGACATTTTCACTCTGTGTAAAATAAAGAAAAAGGAGGATAACCAAGTCTCAAGCTCAGTATGTTGACATAGACATATGTATTATTGCATTTAAAATCAATCAGAAATGAAGGATTCCAATCACTGTACTTATGGCAACATTCACCTCAAGTTTTCCTATGATGATTATTCTACATGTCTACGATTGCAGAATTTGGATTACTTTGTTTTCTATAGTGGTACACTTATGAAAAACGAAAGAAATGGAAAGCAGTTTTGTTGTAAATTGAAATGCCAACTGTGAAGAATCACATGCTAAACAGTCAAACCTTTCCTTTTCAATGCAATCTGGAATTTATTTTGCCTTTCTGGAATAAGGTTCATTTAGGCCATCAGTTTGATTTTTTTCAACCTGTCATGTATGAACTTTGCTGACAGATGAGACTCTAGGACTTGCTGTGAACTTCAGTTGCTTGGTCACTGAGCAGCACTGCAAAACTCCCACCAGCAATCCATGTGTGCAAAAATATTTAGAAAGAGACCATTGTAATAAAATATTGGGTAAATAGCTAAAAAGCTATGTTCGTTGATGCACCACAACAGTTCCCTGTGTGAACTTACACTAAACCTAACTTCCAGTTGGACCAGTACGTCCTGTAGCAGGAGGTGTAGAAATGCACATGTCTGGTCAAGGTATTTCGACCATGATGATGCATGAAATACAAGACGTGTTGCTTTGTAAAGAAAACATCGTCAGCCAGTGTCAGTCCCAGGTGGCTTCAGCAGATTTTGGTCAGGGCTATATGAATAATGAATGGGCCAGGGTTAGCTACCATACCAGTCCAAGAATAACAAAGAGAAGGAACACATCACAAGGAAGAAGAGGATCCACACACGAAATCCAGCATTATTCTTGATTGCCTGTAGGGAAAAAATAAATCATGATTTCTCTCAAAAGGGTCTAATTCAGGACAAGGCAAAATCTTTTCCAGTTTGAGCCCTGAATACTATTATTTAGCAGTAATGGCTAAAGACAGGTCTTCACATCTTTAGCTGCACATGAACATAAGAAGAGCCTGCTGGATCAGGCTGAAGGCCCACCCAGCCCAGCCTCCAAAGGAGACGCCGATGGGAAGCCTGACCGCATGAATCACATCTTTTAAGAATACGGCACAATGAACTGCAGGGGGCTGACGTAGATCACTGCTATGAAATATTATAAAAGGTGGGCCACTTATCGAATGAGCACCAGCAAGACTGAGGCAGTGTTTGGGTTGATGAAACTGCAAATCTTGGGTCATATCACAGGTGAAAGGCCCTCTATGGCCACTGATGAAAAGTTACATCTACCGGGAGTTCCTATTTTAGACACCCTTTTTTAAACAACAACAACATAGTAAGCAGCCTGGAAAAACTTAAATTCGATTAAACATCTGGCTCAGTTTTATGCACAAGACTTCAACAAACAGAAGATAAAGGATGAAATAGCTTTCTCTAGTAAGCACTAAGTATACTCAGACTATTACCACCATTTCACTTTTTTTCAAGACCCAGCTGCTGAAACCAGAAGCTTCTCAATGTCTTCATGTAAAATGGGCGTTTATTTCCTATTGATGCGGAGAAATCAAAACCCAAAGACCATGCCATTACTTGCCCAGGGATGAGATTTGTTTTCCTTAAGAACATTTTAAAAGTGGCTTTATGGAGGAAGGACCATGTGTCTGACTAACAAGGGTGTCAGTGTTCTCTCAAAATACATTACAGGCAGTCTGTTAAGGTCAAGTAGTATTTGATTTTAAAAAAAGGGGGGGGAGGCAGACATTACCTCTCTTATGTCTTCATTTCCTTCCTTGATGTTCTCTGTTGCACCCACAACTAAGTGGTGGATACTGTCAATCTCGGCTTCCTTTTAAGTAAGTTGAAATATACAAAGTAAAAAACAGGTCATAATCAAACTGCACAGAATCATTTAATTGTAGAGTTGGAAGATACCCTGAGGGTCATCTAGTCCAACCCTCTGCAATGCAGGAATCTCAGCTAAAGCATCCGTGACAGATGGCCATCTAACCTCTGCTTAAAAACCTCCAAGGAAGGAGAGTCCACCACCTCTCATGGGAGTCTGTTCCACTGCCAAACAGCTCTTACTGTCAAAGAAAGTTCTTCCTGATGTTTTGTTGGAATCTCCTTTTTTGTAACTTGAATGCATTGGTTCCAGTCCTAGCCTCCAGAGCAGGAGAAAAGAAGCTTGCTCCATGTGACAACCCTTGACCTCTCAGTCTCCCCTTCTCCATGCTAAACATACGCAAACTCCCTCAACCATTCCTCAGCGTAAGGCTTGGTTTCCAGACCCTGGATCATCTTGGTTGCCATCCACTTCACACCTTCCAGCTTGTCAACCTCCTTCTTAAATTGTGGCACCCAGAACTGGACACAGTACTCCAGGTGGGGTCTGAGCAAGGCAGAATAAAGCACGACTACTACTTCCCTTGATTGGAACACTATACTTCTGTTGATGCAGCCTAGAATAGCATTTGCTTGCTGCATCACACTGTTGACTTGTTCAACATGGTCTAATAAGACCCCTACATCCTTTTCACATGAGAGATAAATGTTAAGATCAAAAGCTATGAAAGGTAAGTGGCCTGTTGTCAGTTTCTGCTCACCATAATCTGAGGCCAGAGCTAGCTGTTAAGGCACACCTGTAGCTTCTGAAGCATGTAGCTGCACCTTCAAACCTCATCACCCTCTTTCTCATCCTGAAGCAAAGTTCTTAACCCAAGGTACTATTTCTGGGTTAGTGGAGTCTATAACCTGAAGCATCTGTAACCCGAGGTACCACTGTACGTGGAATGAGTTTTGAATAATTTTTCAGATCAAATGGAGGAGGAGGGCACAAAATCTGCCCAATATACAATATTCTTTGGAATAAAACTATCCTTTTTTGTGAGGTCACTCACTCACCTCACAGAGTGCTTGTTGTGGGGGAGGAAGGGAAAGGAGATTGTGAGCCACTTTGAGACTCCTTCAGGTAGTGATAAAGCGGGATATCAAATCCAAACTCTTCTTCTTCTTCCCCCCAGCAATGCCCCTGAACATGTCCAGGACATCTTCCCGAAGCCCATTTGAGCGGCAGAAGTCCCCTTCAGTGCAGTGGAGTCCCTATGGAACTCACATTTTATTCTTATACTATGCCTGCCTTTTTGTGCTCAGTCACTCATTTTGCCTCTCTAACTGCAGCCTTTTTACCTACTGGAAAAATACTAGAATACAATGAGCCAACCAACCACCTCCCTGTGGTATTTACCTGCTGTAAGACCTTTTCTGTGAATATCTCTTGAAGTCTAGATATTTCAACCACCTTCCCTTCAATTTGTCTATTTAAAAAAATTAAAAAGCCATGTAAGTACAAACATTTTTAATTTCTTACAAACTTAAGTAAACGTAATATGGAGAATTTCTTACGAATGGAGAATTGCAAGCCAAGCGAAGCAGATTAGCAAAAATAAATTTTAACTCAGTAGATCACTAGCTAATGGCTTCTGTATTGATGTGTAATAGAGAGAGAGAGAATAAAGTATCCCTATAACGTTAAAAGTGGATAGATATGAAAAGGTTGAAGATAGCTGAAATGGGCAAGATGACCTATTTCTGACTCTGTATAAGGTGGTGTTAGTCAGAAAACTGTGTTGTCCAATTTATCAAAAAACTAGCAAACATGAAGAGTGGGTCAAATTGTGCATAAGCTCAGTAAAATGAATCTTTCAGCTCCACTTATCTAGCAGCAGATTTATGAAAAGAAACTGTGAAACTATATCTACATCTTGGCTGTGAAGCTCTGCTCCCTGCCTTGCAGACCGTTCCCCACCTAGAATGATAGAATTGTAGAGTTGGAAGGGACCACAAGAGTCATTTAGTACGACCCCCTGTGATGCAGGAATCATTTGCCCAACGTGGGGTTTGAATCCACGACCTTGAGATTAGGGGCCCTGACGGACTCCAGCTACAAAGGCTGAGGCTGCTGAAGAGGCCAGAGGCCATCCTGGCTGTGAGTCCCAGAAGACCTGCTCCCTGCCTTGCAGGCCTTTTCCACCTGGCCGGAGAGGGGAAGGCCTTGACTGACTCCAGCTGCAAAAGCTGAGGCTGCTGACCAGACTCGTGGGCTGGGGGCGTTTGGGGCGTTCTGTTGGTGGGGAGTTGTTGCTGTTGGTTTTTTCATATCTTTATTTTAGATCTTCTTGTGTTTTGTGTGGAAATCACACAGTTTGGTAATTTGGGCAATTACTACTTTTGTCATGTTGTGGTTATGTATCCGTTTTCATGTTGTGTGCGACCGTGAGCATGGAAAGGTGACATACAAATGTATGTATGTACATAAAGTGGATTGGAAAGCACATTCTATGTGCCGCAAGGGCAGGCGAGGGTGCGGGGAAGGCTGTACCTCACTTCGTCAAACAGGCTGTTCATTTCTCCGACAAGGCGCTGATTTTCCTGCTCGAACTGGGAAGAGAAAGTTAACAATAATAACAACAATATGAGGCTCAAAGGTCATTCCACCCTCAGGCACACCCACAACCCACACCACAAAATAAACCATGAAATTTGATGTGCAGGGATTCAAAGCCTCTGGAAATGGAGCATTCACAAACACTTGGGCAGCAATGACTGCTTATGAAGGCTGATAATTACCGCATTTTTCCGTGTTTGACTAGGTTTATTTACCAAAAAATTAGGTTTAAAATTGGGGCTCATCTTATACATGGGTAGTGCTGAGGGGTGTTTTCTTAATTTGGAGTCCCCCCAAAATAGGGGGCATATTATACACGGAAAAATACGGTTTACCAGGAACCTGGGACTTTCTACCAATCTGAGTAAGTTACACCACGGTCAATGTTGGGTTTTACAATGCTGAATTAGGCCCATTAATTTCTGAAAGGAGTAGTCAGGATTTTCAGTGCTTTCCTATTTGAAGCAAAATAACTTGTAATATAGAGAGCACTTTCACTTTAATGTTCCTTTGGAAAGACCCTTTAATCCTCAAAAACATACCTTAGATAAATGTAGCTTTTGGAAAGCCTCTTGGACTAATAATCTATTACAAAGCAGTCAAATGAACATGAAGTTGGACAGAACAGTATATACTCAAAATAATTTACATGATAGAAACTGGAAATATGATTCTACAATGCTCAAACACAGATTTTCTTAAGAGAAATAAGGTAAGTGGTTGCAAACTGATGGTGTAATGTGATAACCTGTATAATGGCACAAAGAGAGCCTGAGTTAGTTAACGGAGGGTGATATCCAACATTAGTTATACACAAAGTAGTTCCACTGATTTTAATGGATCTACTCAAAGGATATATTACCCAGAATAATGTCCTTTATTACTGTTCCAGTACAGACATTTTAAAATGCAAAACAAATTATTTCCCCGAAAGAACAAAACAATAAAATGAAAGTAGTTTGGGAAAATTAGATAGAACAGAACAAGATTTTACTTTATCTAACTAAACACTATGCCGTGTTCTTATAAGAACTATAAAGTCCTTAATGTGTTAACGGGGGTAAGGAAAATTCAAATTATCGCATAAAAATGTTTCGTAAACCAGCCTGCAGCCCTTTTGGTTGCAATTTCCCCAAACACATTTTAATATAAAACTTCTGCAGTGTTTTCAATTTTTCTTTCCATCTTAGCAGCTAGTTTAATTTAGCATAATTTTCATGAAATTGGACAGTCTAAGTTTCCTGATATAAAGGAGTATATAAAGAGAAGAAAGAAAATGTTTGAAATCCACTTAGCTAATTAGCTGGATGCTTTAGAATTCAATTACATGGCTGAAGAGAAAGAGCTTACAGGTATGATCTAGGCAGAGTGGAGCATTGCAAGACCACTGTATTTCAAAGATTAAAGGGCTTTCTTAATTCTTTCCTTGAAATCAGTGAGACTTTGAAGTGTTACTGCAATCATGATAGGATGTATTGTGATTGTGTACAAAAATTGGATTTCCCTTCATTCACATGAGAACAAAGACCTTCAGTTTTAAACGTCAAAATGGAGGCAGAAGATCACATGCAGAAAATGACTGAACAACTACCTATCTGAATTTCTAGTTAAAGGCATGGTAAGTAGAGATGTGGTTAAGCAACATGTGTACTGATTTCATAAAGAGAATTAAGTCAAAATATGGTCATATGCTGCTGTATCTTACATCTCTTGAAAGACAAAACTCTCCAGAATTATGGTCCCAAGACGTCTCCAGAATTATGGTCCCATATAAGCAATCAGAAAAGGTAAGCAATTAAGTTTGAAGGCAAACTGGTGGCACTGTATCCCCGTCCTAGCCCCGAATGCCTATGTCCTCGGTCTAGCCCAGGCATAGGCAAACTCGGCCCTCCAGATGTTTTGGGACTACAACTCCCATGATTCCTAGCTAACAGGACCAGCGGTCAGGGATGATGGGGACTGTAGTCTCAAAACATCTGGAGGGCCGAGTTTGCCTATGCCTGCCTGGTCTAGCGCAACCGCACCACATGAGGGAGGGGCCAGGTGAGCAGAAAGCAGCACTGATCCCTCTGATTTTGAGACACTGAGCTTGAAATCCCATCATAATGCAACAATAGCATTGTGTGGCATGGAAGGCCCTTAAAATGTCCTTAAGTGATTTTTGTACCAGTGGATTCATAATAATATCCTCATCATATACCAGGTATGGGGAACCTTTGGCTCTCTCAAAGTTGCTGGACTAGAATTCCCATCCGTCCCAGCAAGCATGGCCAATGGCAATGGATGATGGGAGCTGTAATTAATCCACATCTGGAAGGCCAGAGGTAGTATGGAAAAGGAAGTATAAGAAATTACAGTATCTTCTTTGGGAAGTTTCTTTATGATTCTTAATGTTAGAATAGCTCCATCTGCTTGTGAACAGAAATAACTATTTATAGTAGAGATTTAAAGCAATAATTTAAAATCTTAAAGGGCAGTCTTAATTGCTGAAAAATACTTTCCCACGAACATAATGGCTTGACAACAATCACCTTCCCAATCATATGATTAAGAATTTTAAGTAGGTACTGACAAAAAGAATCAGAAAAGCAAATGCGCAGGGTGCATTTGTTAAAGCGTTGCTTAGCAGAAAAGGCAAATGACTCAGTGTATGCATTGGACTTATTTCATTTTCAATATCCGTAGATATAGCTAGCTAGGGAGAAAGTCAACAAACTGGTAGAAAATGCAACTTACCATTTGGATTTCTTCAGGTGAAAGCTCATCTTCTCCTTTGCCATCACCCCAAAGTCCAAAATTAGTGTGTTCATCTATCACATTCTTATCTGCAAAAGAAGAAACAAACTATGCTCAACATGTAGCCAAAAACTGCTAGACCTATTTAGTATTATTCCTAGTTCAGCAATAACTGAACTGTCCATAATTTTATTTGCCTCAATTTTAAAAGCCAGCTTTTAATTCCTGCCACCAGACTTCTTCCTCTTATTGGAGATGTTGAGATGCTCATATTCTTAACTGATACTGCACGTTCAGAAGCTTTAAAGCTGAGGTTACCTCAAACCCTTTTGTGCCGCTTGCAGAAACAAACGGTGGCACCTCTCCCTGCGAACGGTCCAGGAATCAGCGTGTTTTTACAAGAGTAGAATGTGTCCTTTTATTTAAAATGCATCTCTGGGTTATTTGTGGGGCCAGCCTGGTGTTTTTACATGAGTAGAATGTGTGATTTTATTTAAAATGCATCTCTGGGTTATTTGTGGGGCATAGGAATTCGTTCATCCCCCCCCCCCAATATAGCCCAGCCCCCCACATGGTCTGAGGGACAGTGGACCGCCCACAGCTGAAAAAGGTTGCTGACCCCTGGGTTAAGGCACCAAACGCACCTGCTGGGATATAGTGTTAAAAGTCTCCATACTCAACTTAAGCATGTTGGCTGTTCAATTTTCCAAGGGGTACAAAACTAGATAGGGTACTGCTGCACTTTATTTTATGTTTGAAGCCTGCCATTAGTTGTGAACATTATTTTCCTACCAAGATCCTTGAGTGAGATGTGTTTTGCTTAATTTGTACTTGTTTATATTCTTGTCTCTGAAAGTGTTTTCAATTAGACCGGCAATGTTGCCGTGTGAGATGCTCGCTTCTCTTGGGAAGCCTTTCAGGGGACTTCTGTTTAAAAACAATTCTGGATGAGGTATTATACTGAAAGACAGCTCCCACGTTAGGCTCTGTAACTAGGCATGGTGTCTGGAATTACTGTTCTCTTCTTTATTAAAACAAAGGCTGAAAAAGGCAGATGAAACATTTTTGGAACAGTGACACTGGCATGGAAAGGGCCCCTGCCACATTAAATCAAAGCTACATTTCTTCTTTCAAGGGAGAAACAAGAGTCTCTCCACTGTGATTATATATTAACATAATATTCCATGGTTCTTTTATTATTATGTATTCATTTAAAAATTAATGATTCTTTATTTGCGACAGCCATCGGCCATAGCAATAAAACAACAATACGATATATAAAGAATAGAAGTAAAAAGTCAATTATATAAAATACATTTTAGGGTTTTGAATCAACAGTCAAATATTTTGATTGCCCCAGCTAAAAACCTTGCAACCTTTGCTGTCACCTGCTCATCTTGATCTGCCAAGAGAAAGGACACTGTGGCAGTGGTTTCATTAATTCACACCCAGTTCCATATCTTTTGTTCCTACTTCCTGATTTTTTAAAAAAATATCCCTTCTGTTTACGCTTCAACAACAACAACAACAACATTATTTTATATCCCACTCTGGATGGCTCCCAACAAAAATAGTAAAAACACAATACAACATCAAGCACTGAAAACTAAAAAACTCCCCCCCCCCCCCCAAATGCCAGAGGTTTGATAGCTTTTTCCGGAAATGCCTTTTCCCCATCTCCCACCTTCTTGTGCAACCTTTACGAAATCTGATGACCTACCTCAAAAAATGACACTGCCTGAAGGAACTGGGAAGGGAAATGATGCTGGTTTGACAAGAAATAGCCTTTCCCTGCGTAAGGTACACACTGGTGCTGTGAACAGAATATCTGCTTATTATTCAGAAGCAGATAATCTCTCTTGCATTCAATGGTACCAATTCTGCAAACTAAAGCTATGTTAATTGAAGTACACAGCTCTGAAATCAGATTGTTTTGTTTAACTGAAGGATATATTCATGTTTGCTTTAACTATATCCACACTTTGAACAAAAAGCCAATGTGGTTTTCATTTAAAAGTGCCAGCTATCACCTACAGCCCTATGCTTATTTACAATATTGACAAAACCAGAAAAAGTCAGTTTACAGAACTACAAACAGAGAAAGAGTGGGGAAGATTATTCTACTACACACAAGGACTTCTGCTTGCACAACAGGGCTTCCCCTGCTTCCCCTACATTACCCAAAATTGGCTGGGAGGGGACTGGGAGAACCCCCAAAAACAGCAAGGTGGGGAGAGGAGAGGGCCGCCTGGTCCACCTGGCAAGATGCAACGCTTGGCAGACAGAACGTTAATTCCACCGAGTTCCCTTTATTAGCCCCTAGGAACCAATTAATTTTAAGTACTACCAGTGCCAGTGCTCTTATTGTTAGGCAACTGCAACCAGGATGAATATCAAGAAACAGGGGAAGGAGAGAGCTCACAGAAGCAGGTGCGCTTAGTCCCAGATTAGCTCTGGTCGCCATAGCAGCCTGTCTCCTACATGAAACACAGAGGGAATGCAATTTTCACGTTTGCACACTTATTTATTTCAGAAAATTTATACATTGCTTGATTGTAACAGAACAGTGGTTTATAGATGACCGAACAGTAAAACCAAGAAAACATTCGCAACCCTACTTTTAAAAAATTACAAATATTAAAATATTAAAACAGATTTCTAATTGAGGTAGGGTTGTCTGATACAAGGATGCTTTTAGCAAACACCGAAAAGGAGTACAGTGGTACCTCAGGTTACAAACTTAATTGGTTCCCGAGGTCCGTTCTTAACCCGAAACTGTTCTTAACCTGAGGCACGCTTTTGCTAACTGGGACTACCCCTGGCGCGTGATTTCTGTTCTCATCCTGGGGCAAGGTTTGTAACCGAGGTACTACTTCCGGGTTAGTGGAGTTTGTAACCCAAAGCGTTTGTAACCCGAGGTACTACTGTACAGTGAAGGCACCTGCTTAATCTCAACAGACAGGGAGTGTAAGTGCTGCCACACTAAACGATTAATCTCTTAAAAATGTGGGATGGGTATTATATGGCATATGTGGTGGTGCAAATTCAGCCCATCAAAGCGGTCAAAGGGGCACATGTGGGGTAAGGCCATCTCATTGGTAAACTGGTCCCAAATTATTAAGGGTTTTGCGTACTAATAGCCACACCTTGAACCTGGCCCAGAAGCAGTCCTCTGAGCGCACCGGTTCTATGCTGACAAGGCCTTGGGAGTGTTGCAGCACTCTGCGCTAACTGCAGCTTCTGGATCAAGTGCAAGGGAAACCCCAGAGAGAGTGCACTGCAGAAATCCAATCTTGCAGTAACCCAGTCTGTAGTGGATGCATTGTTTTCAGTCAGTTCAGGACGGACTGGAATTATTCTAGTTGACCCATATGCTGCTGAAGCCCCTTAGGAGAAACCATGCATCCCTGCCTGTAGAGTCTCCTTCTCCCTCACTCCCATGAGGTCTTTCAGGGAAGGCCAAAGCAGACAAGTTTCTCCCCATGTCACACTCCGGGCCCATTCACACTTCCATTTGTCCCATGATTTCCAGTAAACCCACTGTTCACTGCTGAATCAACAAACGCCAAAGTGCAAAAAACCTGAGCAAATGCTCATCACATACAAACACACCACCGCTAAAAAGTGGAACATGGACATAGAACCGGACTGAAATATCACCTCTGTTGTCTTCACAAGTGAGTTTCTCTTCAGATTCTTCCGAAGTTGTTTGAGCAGTTCTTTCAGGAGAAGAAGTTACTTTGGATTTATCACTCTGTTCTGGCTCAAGCCTGGATCTAAATGAGCAAATACATAAACAATTAAGAGCAAGCAAACCAAAATCAAGTGCAGCTACAGGCTCATACCATGGTCCATTATGCTGGAATAGCGCATCTCTCCCTTCAGCTGGAGGAAAGTTGGGGCAGGTTTATACACACAGCAACTGGCACTGTGGTGCCATATGATAAGGCAACAGATGAGATACCCCTCCTCCTTGCCTGCCTCTGTAACGTCAAGTTCCTTTCATGCAGTAAGAGCTAACAGTTGCTGCTCTGGTGGCATCTGGAACTTTGCAATTGCTTTCCCAAAAGAGCCGTGTACAGATCTTTAAAAATGATGCTTCTATTCTATAATGAATTATGTGTCTGGAAATAGTGCTAAAATATGTATATTTTCTGTAATAAATTGCAGAACATAAGAAGCTGCCTTATATGGAACTAGACCATTAGTTCACATAGTTCAGTACTGTCTACACCAGTGTTCCTGCATTCCCAAATGTTGAACAACTACAAGTCTCATCATCCCTAGCCTTGGGGATCCAAGGTTGAAGAACCATGGTCTACACTGATGAGCAAGAGATCTCCAGGCTTAAAGGCACAAGTCTCTCCCAGTCCTACCTGGGAAAGCAGGTGCTCTGCACGACTGGTTTTGTTATCTTAAAACCAGTTAGGCAGCGCTGTAAATAAACAGGCTCTGGAAGGTGCTGACCAATACTCAGCAATAATACATGGAAAATAAATAAATGTTGGAATAGAGAGATTTAACACTGCTTTGTAAAACATCTCCACCTTTGCATTAAGAATACTCAGAATAATTTTAAGAAGTGTGGCATGTACAAAAGGCTTTTTAAAATAAAAAATAACAAGAGAGAAATAAAGTGTTGCCCTCCAGATTAAGTCCATGAGTGTGGGGGTTGAGTCTAAAGATCCAGAAGTTTCCGCTTCCTACTATTATGCCCAGATTTGATGGTTGCTCTATTAGGAAATAATTGCAGGTTGGAGAGGTTGTGGCCCTCCGAATCATTTCCCCTAAAACTCCTGTGAACATACACTTTAAAGCTACTAGTCTCAGTAAGGAAGAGAAACATGGTTCTTCCCATTTTTCGGCATGAGGTCTAACAGCAGTGGCTTCAATGACATGAGGCAAGAACGGCTAAGCATCCAGGCACATGCATTTCCCCACATTAATACTTCACTTTGCTGCTGAATTAACATGGCAAACCTTTAGCAGAGTTTAATGAAACTAAGTTACCCTGAGAGCCTTACAGAACACCAAAGGCAAGATAAAAATGGAGGGAAGCAAACAAACGAAACCCTTGGAAGGTTGTTGTAAACCAACTCTACAAGAAAGTAAAAAGAAATTCAATGTTTGTGTCACACTCAAAACTGGAGAAAAAGTATGTGGGCGTGAGAAAGAGAGATGGAAGAGGGAGAACGCCTTCTTGTGCAAGCTGCAGTAAGTGAAGCTATGGATGGCTTGTTAGGACCATGCAAATTCCTGGAGAGGAGTTTGCATCTGTATTGCTCCGCCCCAAACGTTTTTACTCCCATGTTGTTCTTAACTAAACCAAGGTTTGTCTCAGGGCAGAGGTTGGCAAACTTTTTCAGCAGGGGGCTGGTCCACTGTCCCTCAGACCTTGTGGGGGGCTGGACTATATTTTGGAAAAAAATGAACGAATTCCCACAAATAACCCAGAGATGCATTTTAAATAAAAGGACATATTCTACTCAGGTAAGCCACCACCCCGACTCTCCCCTCCCTTCTCCACAGCACTGGACGAGCCCCGGTGGCTGCTTACCTGTGTCTTGCGAGGGCAGGGGCTGGCGGTGGCGGGATGATGAGCGGCGCACAAAAGGGCTCTGGAGAGGGGCTGGCAGCAACAAAGCCCGAATTGAGCCTGCTTACAATGGCGGCTGCTTGAGCGCTAGCGCTGCTGCTGTTGTCACCAACAAAGCCCAGCCCCTTTCCTCTCAGCTCTAGGCAGAAGCCAGGAGGAGGGAGGGAGGAGGCGCTGCCGAACGCGTGCACTAGCACAGCCCGAACAATCAGATCCACACCAGACGGTCCTCAGGCCGGATCCAGAAGGCAACTGGGCCGGATCCAGCCCCTGGGCTTTAGTTTGCCTACCCATGTCTTAGGGTGTTATTCAAACCCAGGCTTGTGGTTAAGCTCTCTCCTTCAGCAGCAGCCAAGGTTTCGTTCTTGCCTATGATTTGTGGTTAGTGAGGAGAGAGCTTATACACAAGCCCAGATTCCGACGACATACTAAACCAAACCAAAGCAGTGAAGAAACGAAAAGGACTGGGGAGGAGCAAAGCAGGAGAATCTTCCTCTTTGGGATCCTGCGCTTTTGTAAATCCCCTGTAAGGTGCAGTTTGGCTTTCTGAGGCATGTGAATGAAGAACATACCTATTTATCATGGAGACATTTCATAGAATCATAGAATCATAGAGTTGGAAGAGACCACAAGGGCCATCGAGTCCAACCCCCTGCCAAGTAGGAAACACCATCACCTGCTCACAGATTTAATGAGAGTTCCAAAGAAAATCAAAAGCACGGATTTAAAGGAATATTACTTACAATCTTTTCTTATCAACTACTCGCTTGACCCGGATAGCCCTTTGTTCTGAATACAGCTTACACACTCCTTTATAGTTATGAAGATGCCATGTAAACAAGAGGAAAATGGTATACATTAACATAAAAAATGTCTTGCTAGATCAGGAACCACCCAGATGAACCTGTAAAACTCACAGGTTGAATATGATGGATGTCTGACTGACAATATACCACCTCTGTAGTATATGCTACCTCTTTGACATAGCACTTCTGAACATAGAGGATCAATTTTTGAGCTATTAGAGCTAATAGTCATTGGTAGACCTAATAAATTCTCACTATACCTAATAAATGGATTTTATCAAAGTTGTGTGTTCTGAACTTTATTACCAATCAATTTTATTGAATAGGCATGAATTATAATTTTTTATTAAGAGAAAAGTAGTCTGCACAGAATAAAGTTCACTTCACATTGTTCATAACTTTATAAAATTTCTACTATGTGCTCCCCTTGTTGTTTCCTAACAAAAGGAATAGACAACACTGCAGGGTAGTTGAAAGCTACACTAAGCCTCAGTCTAACCCGCATCCCATATCAGGGGTTCAAAACTATGAAGGGCTGTAGTTTACCACTGTCAGGGAACTGCCATCGGAGCTAGAGGCGGAGGGAAGGCTCCAGAGGGATGCAGGGGAGGGTCCCAGTAGGGAGAGAGGCAGCCCATCTGCTGGGGAAGGAAATCAGCGTAACACCAGTGGAGAAGGGGGGCAGATGGGGGAATCGGAGAGGAGGCTCCAAGACTCCTCGCCGGAGACCAGCGGAGAGAGTACGGGTACTCCGCTGCCCACACCCTCCCTGCGCAGAAGACTTCCGCGCAGGGAGAGTAGGAGGAGACTTGGCGTCAAACAACTTTTATGCTGGAAAAGGTTTAAGAAACGCCCACTGATGGATTCTGCCAGCGACTGAGACAGTCACGATGCTGGAGGCTGTTCAGTCAGAAAGGGTTTAACCAGGTAACCTCGCCAGCAGTGGTGGCAACTTACGCACGAGCAACCCCTAAATCCATTACAACCACTATTGACCTACAGTATTTAGTATTAACTACACTTCAGGATGTCACGAACCACTCTAACCTAGCAAAAGAGTGCTGTCCCAACCTACCAGTGATAATGCTCCACCAAGTTTAAGGGTTCAATATTCTTACTTCAAACCTATTCTGACTTTAATGCTTCTAGTGTTAGCACAAAAAAAGTATTTTTCTCCCTCTTTAAGTATCTACCGCTTGCAACTGTAATATTTTTGATGGGCTTGTTAATTTTAGTGGACTTGTTAGGGATACCCTAACGAGTTAACTTAAACTCTTCTCCTGTTAGCTTTCCTTCCAAAGTCAGTTTGAAATCTGCTTTGCTTTTTTAAAGCCAGTTGACTTGTGTGCATTGAAATTCAAGCATTTTGGTCTAAGCTTAAAGAAAATAATTATGGCTAGACAAAATAAAAAACACCACAATTTCAAGAACAATATATACTTTTTAAATAGTCTCCAATGAAATCTAGGACCGCTTCTCTGTGCTGCTTCACTTGTGGGGAGTGGATGTCCTTGTGTGCTAAAAAGACAAAGAAACACAAAAACATTACGCTTCGCAGATAAACGCTTTAAACATCTGGCATAACTCACACATTATTTTAATCAATTTACCTTCTGTTCTGAGTTGCTGAATTGCATCAGCACATGTTCTCATAAAGATCTGGGCATCCTGGTCAATCTGGTCTCGCTCAGTGTCTGTCATCCGCACATACTCAGACATGACATGGCTGGGGAAACAGTCAGCGTTGTTAATTTTATTTTAGCACACTCCGCTTCTCTTTCCTTAAGTCCACTGCAACTAGTGTCAGCGTGTTGCTCCCACACTAGTTATCTCTTCTCATAAAATAAATACCATTATTAAATCCAAAAGATGAACACTGCCACCTGGTGATGTGGTTTAACCATTCTAACTCGTGACTAAAAAGAATTAAAGAGAGATTATTTCTTATTTTTATCCATAAGCTGCCTTGAATCCCTGTCAGTGAAAAAACAAGGTACATATACATGTGTGCGTGTGTTGAAAAGATATTTTCCCTCCCACTATGGAAACCATCAGCTTTTTCTTCCACACTTCAAGCAGTTATCCTTCATCTCTGCTTGGGCACATCTGCACTTAGAAACTGCCTAGATATTCAAATGTGAAATAATCTTTTGATTTTCCTTCAACATTCCATTTCTTATTCCTCTTACCCAGACCACAAGTCTTTGTTTTTTAAAATGAACATTGGGTTTTGACTGAAGTAACTTTCAAGTTCAAAGAACTTTTCCTCATGAGCAAGACAGCACCTCTACACTACAGGCTGTGGCACGAAGCCGAAAAGGGAAGCAGGCCAAAGACTTCCTTGGCAGTGATGCGAGGTGGTGGCAGCTAGCTTGGTTGTCCCCCAGATTCCGTGTGCAGGCTTCATCCCTAAAGTGGCTGTGGTCTTTTGGCTGGAGCTGGTGGCACAAACTTCCTAGTGCATAGGCTGTAGGTATGAACTGGAATCCATGCATCCACAGCCATCTCAATCCATCACAACAGACAAGGTTCAAAAACTTCTTTTCATTAAACAAACACAACTTTCTTTTTTACCACAACCTTTTATTCTTCCTGTTCAGAGGGAAACCAATTTAACATTCTTTGACTATGAGCACAGGTTCAGTAATCAGAGTGGAAATTTAGCACAAGAGCTTTCCACAAAGGGAGAGTGCATCAGTCCATGAATGTTTTCCTTCTTCACCACCAACCCACCCACTGTTCCTATTGCAATACTTACCTGTAGGCATTAATATAATCTTTCCTGTGCTGCAGAAGAAAATCTTTCAGTTTCCCGATGTTATTGACCTGAATAAAATAAAAAAAGCAAAATGTAAATATTGGATTTAAAAATGAAAGGGAAAAGAAAAGCATTTTATGTGCCCAAGGTATGATACTTGGACATCAAATGCAAGGTGAGGGCTGTTTACAAAGCACACTCAAATTGCACTGATGCACTAATTCCAGCAAGGCACACCAACTTAGGCCTACCTTCTGTCAACCACTGCCAGACCCACGAGGAACTGGAACTCCAGTTTTGCTAAAGGTGTTTATTTTCAGATTAGAACAGTACATAAGGCAAGTCACAGGTTGCAAGAATCAGCCGTTACATGAGAGGGTAAAGGCATAGCTAGGCACAAGCTAAGATGTTGAACCAATAAGTGACATGCCCCCTGCACTTTCCTTTTGAAGGATGGGGTGAGCACAATATTGAGTGCTGCAAGCGGTTGGGAGTCTGGGAAGCAAACAGGCACTCCGTCCACTGGGCAGGTTAGGTGCTGTTGTGTGAGTCAGTGCTGTAGTCTCCAGGTGACAAAGGTGGAGTGGCGCTGGCTTGGCATCCGGTTTACTCCCAGCTGCCTCGCCTGAAAGGGGGGGGGGGCGTTCCTGCATAACAGTGAAGGCACCAGAGGTGGCTCCACAGCTAGAGAAGCTGCAGGGTGCACGTTTGGAAGCAATCTGAGAATTGGCCTGAGCCTTCTTTGGAGGGTGCATCTCCATGCCCTCACCCCCTGGGATCCTCCCCAGCATCCTCAAGATCAAATCCCCAAGCTCTTCCTGCTCCTCCTCAGGGTCCAACCACAACCTCCATGACACTTCCACAGGACTCAGGAAAATCTTAGACACTGTGCTGGAAAATAAGGACTGTGGCTGAGAAGTGACAGAAAACAGCCACTGCTCCCATATCAAGCAAGACCGGTAGAAACAGGCATGATGTGGCCCGGACTAAAGCAGCCACCAAATTCCAAGTCAGCCTCAGTTCAGAATGGGGCAATCGATCTTTCGGTCTGATAAATCCAAATAGAATATGCCTCTGAGCTCCGAAAAGGTTGTTGGAGAGAGCAGCGGTTAAAAGGCAACAAAAATAGGTGTCGCCTAGCTAAAGTCTGTTGTGCTAAAGCAGAAGGCAGCAGAAAGAGTGTGGCACCCCTAGAAGTGATATCTCTCAGGTGGTTAAATAGGGCTGTCTCCCCCTTCTTTTTTTGTAATGCTGTTTATTATTATTTCATTTCAGGATGTATATAAAACCGAGAGAACCATAGACAAAAATTAAACGATGAAAAACACAACTATAAAATAGGCATGTAGAATGAGTAGTTGCACATCTTAAAATAAAGAAGTCCGAGTAAAGATTAGGACTGCTTCCTTCTGAGACCCAAGAAGCAGTCTTTAATGGAATGGCACCATCTTTTGCCAGAAGGATAGCTTTTATAAATTTAGCAGCAAAACACAACCTCATGCACACAACAGGGATACCCACTAGATGGCAACAAAGATTTCAGCATTGTGCTAGTATGCTGGTGTTTTGAGAGATTATGTTAATCTCTCTGCGACTTTTGCTTAGTTTGTAGTTTGAAGATGCTGTATCTGTAGGCCTGCAAGCATCACTTTTTCTTTGAGGGGGGGAGGCAGAGATGAAAGAACCCAATCATATCATGTTAAAAGTAACAGAACAAATACTTTATCTTTTTTGATAAGGCAGTTAAAACTTCTGTCTTCTGTTAACAGTGACAGGAGACAAGCAAACCATTTTTATCTGTAGCCTTCAGTAACGGGGGCACAGGCATACTCATTTGGCTTTGCGTTTTCTCTATTATTCAAAGGGATATATAATTTTTAATTAAAGCAGACTTAAATACAACAGGAAGATGCAAGGAACAATACTTTCAATGAGCTGCATGTCTTGCCAGAATATTTTGATGGTGAGCATTTTAACATCTGCTCCTAGAATCCACAACTCGCTGAAAGACACACCCTAGACAGGTTTGCTCAAAACCCATTAAACAGGTTTTGCCTTCTTAATTTTTTTTTAATTAATTACTTTTCCAAAATATATAAATCAACATAACAATGCAGACTAGAATAGGCATAAACAAAAAACAACAACAGGAAAGTAACATCAATAAATGATGGATAAAATAAATATAAAGTAACCACAAATTATCAGCAAACCAAAGTAAAGAGGAAATGCTTTTTACAGCAGTGAGAAAGTGTGGCAGGGTGGTATATTGTCACAATACCTCTCATTTGAAAAAGTAATTAATAGTGACCAGTGTTCCAAATGTTTGCTCAAGTTCTGGTCTTCCTTAAATGTTAATTTAATCAGTTACAGTGCTCCATTCCGCACTGCCACCCCAAACCATTCATTTAATAATGGGGGATTATTTTTCTTTCAGTTTTCTATGCATATTTTCACAGTTATTTTCGTATCAACTGCTGCTATCTGATCCTGTAAATAACCCAAATCATACATTTTATTTCTAATACAGTAGTAAGGTGTATCCTATCATTTCATTAACTGAGCTACCAGTTAGGCTCCAGAACAGCCCGATGTTCAGCAAGTCCCAGAATAAGCATCCCCTTAGTATGTGAGAGATAAGGTACCACTGAAATCGGATATTTCCAATATTTTCTTTTAGGTCTGCTGGTATTAGTTTATGTGGGATTTTTGTCCGGGTCCTTCTCCATTCATAGATGTTTATCTCTTGACCTATATCCTTTTCCCAAGGGGGTTGGGAAAGGGATATAGGACTTACTTTCTTGCAAGCAGTGCCCTTTTTTTCCAGGGGATACTCAAGGGTACGCAGTACCGGCACCTCTTTTTCTTGTTGTTAAAAAATGTGGCATTTACTGTAACATCTCCATGGTGAGGACGGGCAACTTTTTTTCGGGGGGGGGGGGGGAGAACTGCTTGCAAGTATTCTTACAACTGCACCTTTCTTGGGGAAGCTTGCTCCACTGCAATAAATAGGGCTTACGTTTAATGAATTTTATTTAGGGTCAGCGCCCTACAAAGGCCGGCTGAGGTGCCCCTCTGCTCACAGACAGCACCTCCACCAGAGGGGCAGCACTATGCAGTCTGAAGGCCCCCTGTACATCTGCAGAAAATTCAGTAAAGAAAGGTCTGTGGCTGATGGTCTTTTTACCAGCAGTGGGGACCGGGGACACCACATCCGAAGCCTGCTCATTACGATGAAACATCTACAGATCAGGCCCCAATCTATGACTCCTTGGAGCTGAAAAGTTATTCTCCACCCCACTGGTAGGATGGTAAGAAGAAAAAAGCCTGCAGGGGTGAGGACACCCACCCACACGCCCCCAGCCTCTGCCCCAATTCCTGCCCTGGCTGCAACAATTCTGCGTGGTCCTGTTTGGTCATCTCTATGAACCAGTTGAACCCACTACTATTGAGTTTCCTACTCAATGTACATATGACAAAACAGAGGAATATGAGAGGAACTGATAAAAAGTGTGTATAAATTTATGAGCAAACATAAAAAATGAGCAAGTTACCATAGTATAGCACACCATCATCTACAATTAACAGACCACTGTAAAAATTCATATTTCAATGAAAACCTGCATTGTTATGACATTATGAACACTTCCATTTCTTGACTAATGTAATATTGATGTAACTGCCATTTCAGTCCTGAAGGCTTTTAGATGGTCCTACTGAATTCAGGAAAAGAAAAAGACAGAATATCCCACCAAGTATCAAATTAAAATCCAATTTAAGAACTAAATATGCACTAGGATCTAAAGCCCCCAAACCTACTAATGTCTACCCACCCACCCCATGTCCAAAGTGCAGCTTGAAATTCTTACAAATACAGTGGTATCTTGGTTTAAGAACAGCCCTGTTTATGAACTACTTGGTTTATGAACTCCGCAAAACCGGAAATAGTGTCCCGGTTTGCGAACTTTACCTCGGTCTACGAACAGAATTCGAACAGTGGAAGGGCACCGGCAGTGGGAGGCCTCATTAGGGAAAGTGCACCTCGGTTTAAGAACGGTTTTGGTTTAAGAACAGACTTCCGGAACGGATTAAGTTCGTAAACCCAGGTACCACTGTATGTGTTATTTACAAATATGTAAACTTATTTTAAAGATGTTTTTATCTTAACTGTATTAATCACATAAACCTTCACTGCTCTGGGCTTCTTTGGAGGAAGGGTGGAATATAAATTTACTTTATTTTATTTTATTTTATTTTATTTTATTTTATTTTATTATTTTATTTTATTTTATTTTATTTTATTTTATTTTATTTTATTTTATTTTATTTTATTTTATTTTATTTGTACCACCTTTCATCCACAGATCTTGGGGCAGAGAGGAATACAAAATACATAATAAAAACAAGGACAAACACATACATATACATACAGTGGTACCTCAGGTTAAGTACTTAATTTGTTCCGGAGGTCCATTCTTAACCTGAAACTGTTCTTAACCTGAAGCACCACTTTAGCTAACGGGGCCTCCTGCTGCCGCCACGCAGCCAGAGCACGATTTCTGTTCTCATCCTGAAGCAAGGTTCTTAACCTGATGTAATATTTCTGGGTTAGCGGAATCTGTAACCTGAAGCATATGTAACCTGAAGCGTATGTAACCCGAGGTACCACTGTATACATATACAAACACAAACAAACCAATACTACCCCCCCCAAAGAAATAATTGTAAAAGATGTTCAGGCTTGCACTTCATTGAGCCTCAAAGTAGAGGGAGTTCTGCAACTGCAAAGCAGCTGCCAAGAACGCACTACTATTTTGCATTTGCTAAATAGTTAGCTAGACTGATTGTGCCCTGCCCATTTGACTGGGTTGCTCTGGCTACTCGGGGCAGCTTGATTTTATTGTTATTATAATGTATGACATGTTTTATTTTGCTTAGTGCCGTTATTGTTTCTGATTATCTATAGCATGGTGTTAGCTACAGTGTTCTTTACCAAAAGAGTAAACTGATAATTTTTTTGAGAATTTTTACAAACAAGTAGTATATAACATCCATGAAATAAATAAGAGTGGGACAGGAAGAGATTATTTCTCTTATCAAAGCAATGACACATGCAACAGTAAAGATTACATACTTGGTGGATCTTTAAGAGGTTGTGATGGGACATTTTGCTACTGGGTTTTGTTTCTTAAAAAATAATCATTATGTGTTTTATTGGATTGTCTTTTTAAATGAACAAACAAAAACCCATATGCCGTCTTGGGAGTCATGATCCTAGAACAGACCTCCTTGGAGTTAGTCCTCCAGAATTGCAACTGTGAGGATGAGATGGAGATTTCCATAGCTGGAAACCCCACTACCTTGAAGAAACCGATGGCTACAGAAGAAAGAACAAGGTCCTTTAACTGACGGGAGGTGCACTCGGGGTATGGAGCATTTAGTCAATGACTACCTAGGCCTGCTGCAAAACTCAGCCAGTTGCTCACTAAGACAACTTGAATGTTTCGTCTCCACTGCAAGAGCCCTATCCATGGTCCTGAACCCCCCACCTTTATTTCCCTCCTAGGTGCTGCCTTTACCTAGCCTTCTTTTTCCTCGCCGTCTTGCTTGGACAACCAGGAACTACCAACTTCCCCTTGTTTGGGCCACCACAATATTGGGCATCCCCATGGATCACAACAAGCAGCCATAATTTAAATATAAAATATGGAAGAAGAGGGGGTCTCTTAGGCAAACTGGACCTACTACTTTTAATGCTTTCTATATTAAAACCAGGATGTATGCATACCTTGCAGTTTTACAAGCACCAGTTAGGTGCTTGGAACATGGACTGATTGATTCAGTTATATGGACTCATGTGTTTAGTAGACTCAGGTTCACGTGACACTGTGCCTCTGGCAGCCATCTCTATATTTTATTTTCAGGAGCTACTAAAGACCTTCGTTTTCCTACAAGCCTTTTAAGTGGAGATTTCCCAGTTTGTATCTGCACTGAAACTGAAATGGTTTTTTATTTGCTGATGCTTGTATTGTTACTTTGCTTCAAGAAGTTTTATTGGAAACGCTCCATAAATTAATTAAATAAATAAAGTAGTGGTGAAGCTGGAATGAACCACAGAAGATCCACATTGCCCAAGTATGCCTATTAAGGGCATGACCCACAAATTTCTCTACATTTCAGAGTTTAAGTGAACATGGGAAGCCCTTATCGAAGCTTGTCATACCAAAAATTTAAAAAACAAAAAAACCACAAACTTAAATTATGTGTAAAGCTGCAGGTGGATAATTTTGCCCTTCCACAACTTGTATGGCTGTTCTCACCTGTCCAAGGCTAATTATACTCACCCCTGCACCGAAGAAAGGATGGGATATTGTTCTATTACACTGAGATGGCATATTGTTCTATTGGGATATTGTTCTATTACACTGAATCAAGCAAGCACTTCTTTAGCACTCATAATGAAATATCCAGCTGTGGCTTGAACCTGGAAGACTGCAGAGCTTGGCTCAGATAAACTACAATAATGAGCTGGGTATCATCAGCATATTGATGACATTAGATTATACGTAATCTTACCCAGTAATTCAATATGTAACACTGGGCAGGAGGCAGGACAGGGCAGGCCGAGTCCGAAAGGGACGATAACAAATCAGACCTCCATGCTGTAATCAGGCACTCCACAACTATGTTTTGAATTCCTGCCAGGTCCCGCAGTTGTGTTTCCAAAAACATCTCATGATCAACACTACCAAAGGCATCAAAGATCTAAGAGCGTCTATGGGGTGGAAAATCTTGATAAATCAACAGGCAGCAACTGTTAATCAAGGCCTGCCCAATGCTATTAACAGACCACATGCCAGGTTGGTAGGCGTTTATAAAACTGTGCTCATATCCAGTTGTGTTCCCAAATAAGTGATCTACACTTGTTCAACTATCTTGCCCAAGAAGGGAAATTGCCAATAAGATGGAGCATGGAAATACAGGGTTGGTTTTCAGAAGAAAAACCTTTTGTATGGAAAGGCAGGGGATAAGTGTAACAAATAAATAAAAGGGATACCTTCATGATCCTCTGCACAACCCTTCACATCAAAGTGCTGAATCCTCACCTGACAAATCTCAACTGCAATTGCTTTTCAAAATTCATTCACAAAAGAATTACCACTAAGATACATTTCTCAAGAGGGCCTTCTTGGTGGCTGCTCCCTAAATAAGCTAGACTGGCTCACTCCTTGCTGCTATTCCACCAGCAAGAAAAGACTGCATTATTGCAGCAGGCGTTGCAGGACCATTTTTTTAAGGAAAGGGCTTTTGAATAGTGCTGTGCTTCTTTTACTATCTGTATTTTAATATACAGTGGTACCTCAGGTTATGTACTTAATTCATTCCGGAGGTCCATACTTAACCTGAAACTGTTCTTAACCTGAAGCACCACTTTAGCTAATGGGGCCTCCTGCTGCCGCTGCACTGCCGGAGCACGATTTCTGTTCTCATCCTGAAGCAAAGTTCTTAACCCAAGGTAATATTTCTGGATCAGTGGAGTCTGTAACCTGAAGCATCTGTAACCTGAAGTGTATGTAACCTGAGGTACCATTGTAACTGTTTTTTATATTGTTTTAATTCTACTCCAGTTTAATTACTTTTTAATTACTATATTTTATATGTTTTAAGCCTTCTGTATTTTATCTGTGTTGTTTTAATTTGTATAAGCTGCTTTCAAGTCCTGGTCTGGGGAAAAAGGCAGGATATAAATATAATAGTAATAGTAATAAAAATAATTCATTACTGAAAGGAAGACAACATTTAAAAATGGGACCTAGTGGTTCTTCATTCAGACATCAATATCAAAATCAAGGGTCTTGGAGTTGTGTTATTGTTTTTAATTAAAAAAACAAGAGTTATATGCAGGCAAAAATTAAAAAAAACCAAGATATTGCATATTGTGTATGAACACAGAGCATATGGGTTGGGGAAATTGTTGCATAATTTGGATTTTAAATGTTCAATGTTTTTAAATTGCCGATAGAAAATGTTAACTGCATGAAAAATGAGGGGTCACATCTATGGTGTCAGAAAGCATCTTCTAAATCTTAGAATAAAGCCAGTTTATTTTTGTGTCATTACATAAAAGAGGTGTATTACATTAAAGAGGTCATTATGCCTTTAAAATCACCGGTGTTACTAATTACAATTCAGGCTTTGTTAAAACTCAAGGTGGTGTAGCCATTTTCTTCTAATCTCATGCAAATGATAAAATGATGCAGTGGTTGTATGTTACTTGTTGAGTAGTAGATTAACAAATCTGTATTTAAAAACCCAAATAGTCAAAACCTAAATGTGAGACATTAAAAATACTAAGGAATCAAAATTGAGAAGCCAAAGATTCATTTGTTTTTGTAAATTCTGATTTTTGTTAGAGCTGTTCTATCCATATTATATATTCTATCATTATGTGTAGTTCAGAAATACAGATTCAAAAGTAAAGTTCGATTAATATTTTTCAAACTTGAGCAATCCTTTCACAAAAAGAGCACTGCAGAATAAGCACAAGTCCACCAACTGCATTATGTAAGAGCCTAAACAACTGAATTCACGGACCCAAGTCACGGACCCAATATTATAGGCTTTTTAGTCTAATTCCATGCATGCTTACTTGAGACTACAGAGTCCCACTGAGATCACCTAGATTTACTCTGCAAAAGTATACAAAGTATTGCACATTTTGAAGGTAAAGCTCATGTCTTTATAATAAAAATAATAATTTAAATATTCATCTATTCCTGGTATGGTCTAGGCATGTTTATCTGATTTTTAATAGGATAAAGGTCTCCGCAACAGTAACGATTTTTGCATTGAAGATATTTGAGAATTACAGGTCAAAGCTTTGATGCACAATTAGCATCTAATTTCCAAATTCATGACCCTAATTTCTAAGTTTAAAACTCAGGGTCTGATGGTTAAGTGAAATAGAAGAAAACGCAAAGTTTAAACTTTCAGGAACAGCAACTGTGAAAAGTTGGCACAGCTGGTTCAAATGCTTATTCTAAAGCTGCAAAAGTGCTGCATTTGTATAAGCAGAAATTAGATTTATGTCACCCGCCTGTTTAAGCAACTGATGATTTCCAGTGCTATCCTATTCAGGTTTGCGGGGAGAAAGTACAGTAGGTCATAATCACAACTGACCAGTTTTTCAGATGATTTGCCTCTTGAGGGTATACATTTGGTTTAAGTTGCAACTGCAATGTTAAAGTTCTTAAGCTAGGTCACTCAGATCAATTGCTGCAGTAATGTGAAACTCCAAAAAGCAAGCGATATCTAAACAGAAGATAGGGGTGGGCATGCATTTAAGTGGGGGGAGCAAAAAGCCAAGAGACAGTCAGCCTGGCTGCCTCTAATCTCATGAAAATGGTTACCTTGCTCAGTTCCTGGTTTACATCAACAAATGGGGAACAAAAACTAGTCTACAAGTAGAAGGCAATTTGGGACCTATAATTACTTTTATTAACAGGCATAGCGTGCACATTTTATTCCGTTACTTTTGTTCTACTAAAAGTTATTTGAATAGCAACATTTAAATGACAACAACAAAACTCTTGAAAAATGCAAGGAAGGGCAAGGAAGCAGGGCAGCAAATCCTAAGTAGAAGGGCCTGAAGAGGCACCAGAATTCAGGCTTGAGGGTTCCACATTCCTTCCTTACTCATAGTCAGCTATTCAAAGTAATGAAAGAACAGAAACAATAAACATAAAAAAGTGACTGCTTGCATATTTTTTTATCTGCAAATGTTGAAAGAGATGTAATGTGGAGACGCTAAAAATGTTGTTTAAAAAAACTGAGGCAAAATTTTAAAGTACAGCTGCCAGTAACAAAACTAAACAAAAAAGTTCATGTGATTTACGCACTGCAGAGACAGAGCAGTACTTGAAAAATTATCGGATTGCATAATAATAAAAAATCAATTAGAATAAAATGTGCAATCTTTTTGTTGACTGCATTAAGCACAAACAAATAATATAGGAGCATTTACGTCACTCTGCATTGATAACCTGTTTCAAAAATGGAAGTGCATGCATAAGGCATTAAAGAGTTTAGTTTATGGTATTTCGATTACTTCACTGGGCAGATTGTAATGAGAAAGTACAGCATTATAAAAGGAGACATTTCCCATTCCTTAACGAGGCGCTCATAATTGTTGTCTAAAAACTGAATTGCTCATCCTTGTGTACGACTACTCTCTGGCTCCAGAATCAGCCCCCAAAAAATCCCAAAAAACCCCACCTCAAGTGGCACTACTAAAGTGAATTGCTACAACCCTGGAAAAGGGAAGAGTTTACACTTTCTTCACATACATGTCTGCACAATTGAACACAGGGCGGCCACATACCCCACTTAACACAGAACAGTCCTCTACTTGAAGGCGTGTCAGAGGACAATACTCCAGGAATCCTTTATTTTTTGAAAGGCTGTCCAGCCAAAGTCGGGTTTGAAGATAAAGACGAGCAGCGGCCCATCAGCAGACATAGAGGCACACAGGTTACCTGGCCCCAAATTTATCCTTTACCCTTATAATTATAGCAATTCTTTATAAATTTAAATCTACATGTATAAAGTAGCAGATGCAAATGTTACGCAAATATGTGCTCTTTTGTGTTCTTTTTAAATAATGCATTTCTTCATGCACAACTGCCCTGACTTATCTTAGTCTACTTGCACATCATATCTCTTCGTAATCTCCTGCTATTATCTGATGTCAAACAAAATCAAATTTCCAAAACAAAAGCATTTGGGAGCTCTTTTAGTATACAGAAATTTAGAAATACGTGAGATTCCTATTCTAAAGGATCAAAATATTCTTGAATCGGGACACCCCTTCAAACAAGAGCGACCATGCAATCCTAACTGTGAGGAATAAATCATAAACGTTCTGTTCACTATTTTGAGTTTACAGCTTTTGAAAAACATTTTCTGAAATTGGTTTATTTCATCTTTGAGTACAGCTTCCTTTAACAAACAAACAAAAAAAGGACTCATAGCAGGAAGTATTTAAATAATGCTCCTTCCAGGAATATGAAAGCTGCTTTTCTGTATTGCTGCAACATTATTAAAAGGAAAGTAGAATATTTTGAGTAACTCAAATATTTTTGAAAAGTGAGCATCCTAATGCAGTTGCATCTCTTCAATTTAGTATTACTTAAAATTAAGAAAACAAATGGTCTCACAGACACACACACGTACCACTCCCAAATGCGAGAACAACCTTGACTATATGTTACAAGAGTTATTGTATAATATTGAGCACAAAGTTGCTCAGGGGGGTCTTTGGGACCTGTGGGGAGCAGCAGGGGACGGAAGGAGGCACCAGTGACTTTTGCTTATGCAACAAGATCACCAAATGAAACTTTATAATTAAGACTTTGAAGTTCTACAGATCGACTGAGCTTGGATTCTAAATAAAACACTGAAATAAGAACCTGCAAAAAGTGCTTCGTTGATTGTTCCGAGTCCTTATCCAAAAAAGACAGACCAGTAATCTTCTTGCCTTTGTAAGTTCATACACGTGAATACTTCTAATTCTATGAATTTCAACACACTGAAATGTTATATATTAAAAGGGAAGGTTAATTACTGCAAAAAGGAACACAACGGCGTGCTTTAAGAACTGGCAGAAAGTTTCAAACGACTGAATAGCGTTTTAGTATCACTTACAAGAATAAGGCTGCAATCTGAACTCCACTTACCGAGCGGTAAGCCCCACTGAATTCAACAGGACTTACTTCTGAGTAGGCGACATGGTTAAGATTGTGTTGTAAGTCTACAATAATTTATGCACCCACATGTTTGAGAGTAAGTCTTACTTTTGATTAAACATGCATAAGATTGCACGGTCAGTGAGTTCATTATTCACACAACTGTTATGTATGCATAAACACTGAAAGGAGTTTTTGTCACTGAACTGAAAAATAAGGACCCAACAAAAATTCAGTCTTATCTGTTGAACTAACAAATTGAGGCTGCCTCATTCAAGTCTGCAAAACACACAAATCTTCTGATGTTCATATTTTTTGTTTCATCATGGGATCCAACATCTGACTTTAATAGGATTTTTCAATATTTTCTTCTTGTCTTATTGCCTAACTCCAATCAGAACTTCAATATTTATATTTTCACACAACTATATAAAACCTCTTTAAGCACAACACAAAAGCCACAAGATTTGAGGAACGTTTCAGCTGGGAAACAAAAGCAAATTGGTCAAAATATGTTTGCCGAAATTGGCTTTTATTACCGCGAATTAAACACACTCCGCTTACAACAATTCTCAGCATTAAACTTTATTTGCACTTTTACACAGGATGTTTTTTCTTCAACTGTTCCATTTTGTTCTGAATAAATTATAAATTTATTTATTCTTTATCAAGTAAACAAAAAGAGAGCAACTAACAGACCTCACTCAACTCTTCTGCAGAGTCCACATCTTTTTAGAATTAACCACTGCAGACGTGGAAGCATCATTAAGACAGGGGCCAACTGTAATAAGGTAGGACATTATATTGAATAGTAGACAGCTCATCTTCAAACATTTCCCATTAATCTACTCTTTACAAAAATCAGGTTTTATAAAACTATGTTATGCTCTGATTTAAGGAATCCTTATTCAAAGTCAAATGTTAAAAACTTCCTGATACAGGGCTGCCTTCAGATGTCTTCTAAAAGTTGTGTAGGATTGGGTGTATAGGTTGGAGCCCAATCCTACTCATTACTATTCATTAATTTAGCAATCTGTAACTGATGTACATAATAGAGGCCCAATTCTGAAATGCACACTGAATTGTATCTATGTAGCACAGTATATAATTTCAGATTCAAAATTTATTCAAAGTATCAAAACTGAGGTGCACATATTTTCCTGCTGAAATCACTGTAAACCGTGCATAACAAGCTATAGGGAAACGAGCATCTGTATAATATATACAATCTCTCTCTCTCTCTCTCTCTCACACACACACACACACACACAGTGGAGACAAGCAGGACCTGCAACAAAACACTGTCGTGTGGCATGCTCCTGATCAGGGTTCCAACCAGCTAGCAATGCCCTCCTACAGGATACTCCCTTCCACGTCCTCTCTTCCAGGTTTTCTGTTGTCTTTGCCAACAGTCAGTCAGCATTCCACCCACCTAGCCCCAAAAGGGTTTTTCAGTTTATTTAGTTAACATTCTTTGGGACTCCTTCAAGCCTACTGACGCCTCTTTTATGTGTGTGAATTGTGCTGCTTTGGCTACAAAAGATTCCACATTCTGAGAATGAGTTGGCTGTAACTAGTAGCCCCATACAGAGATTCTCATTCACATATCATTGCTTTTTCCAATTGCTTACTTGCAATTTCCATTACCAAGATATCCTTCTGTATATCCTCTACTTACAAGTTATACTGATGTTATTCAGAATCTCAAAAACATGTTTCCTGACTATTATTTTATAAGTAAGCCATGCTTCAGAAATTCTTTCTCTGCGTGGAATGAGGGAACAAAAAATGACATGATCTCTATATGGAAAATACATGAGTGCACACGGACGCACTCACAATAGTATAAACATGCTTTCCATCATGCTTTACACAAACAGTAATCTAATCTGGCTCATACATAACTTTCTGGGAAATTTACATTTTAACATTAGCAATTTTATGTAGGGGAGCAAAATTTTAGGTTGCACCTAACGTTAAACAAACGAAGTTTCACTTACACAACAATACTTCCTCTTTTCTCCCCCAAAGTGCTCAGGAGGTCTCCCAACTCAGTGGAAATGATTTTCAGTGCAGGAGGGGGCATAGGAGACAAAAGGAGACGAGTAGGAAGTTCTGTTGCACATGCAGAACATAGGTTACAATTGTATTGGGGGGGGGAATCCCTTCTGTTCAATAAAAAGCACAGTAGACAGATTTTCTCACGGAAGAAATATTGTTTATCATCATTAATTATGTGTTTATTACTCAGCATTAAATATGTCTATCTGCTAGAGCTGAAGTATAGAAATGAATATTTAGAAGTCCTAGTGTACAGCAGGGGCGAGGAACCATTTTTAGTTCAAGGCTCACCTCTGCTTCTGGGCAATTTTATGGGGATCACAACCAATTATTGGTAGGCAGGGCCAGAGGCAAAAGGGAACAGGACAAGGCATGTAAATTTTACCTTTGCACGTTAGAAGAGTTTCTACACATACTTGCACTTCTCTCTCTATTCTATACCCAGACAAGAAGGAGAAATTAACAGAGTTTGGGGTCACATGAGCAGAGCGGAGGCAGGATGTGGCCTGGGATAGCTTCAAAGGCCAGATAAAGAGCCAGACCTCAGGCTCCCCACTGTACACCTGGTGTACAGTAAGGGGCACTCATTTTTCCCTTTGCCTGAAACCATGAACCCTATTTAGCAGTGCTTTTTTCTGGGGGGACACAGGGGCACACATACCCCTAAACATTTTGTGAACCTAAGTATGGCCACATTGAGGGACAGTATTTCAATATGAGTAGGAAAATGAGAGTACCCCTAAACATGTTTTAGGGGGGAAAACACTGCTATTTAGTATTTTTAATGTCTACTTTCTGTAATTCTATTTCAGCATATATCTTTTTATTTTTTTATGATGCCTCTGGAATTGCAGCCCACCTATGCCTATGCATTTAATGGGGGGGGGGGGATTTAAAGTAAAAACTTATTTTAGAAGAAGACTGCTATAATCTTGTTGTGAACAAACACAATCAGTTTTGAAAAGCATACTAGAGATTTATATCCACCCGTAACCATAGAAATTAATCTCGAGCTTAGATAAAGTAGCTGAGAATACCATTTACTTAATGAAAATCAGAGTACTGTTCCTGCAAAAGAACCTCCTTTTATTAAACAAGCGTCTTGTTTTTCGTCATAGGATTTCAGTTGATGGGCCACTTCTTACAACTTAATTATACCCACTTAGGCAATATCTCTTTCATTAAAAAAAAAAAAAACAAGTTAAAAAAAATTTGCTGTTTGATTTTATTGAAAAGGGTGCTAAATTGAAAGGCATAGTTCATACATTTGAAATAAATGCCATGTAGCCTACAACATTCCACAATGGTCTCAATGAAAAATTACTAACTTTTACAAAGTCCGAAAACAATAGGTGCGAGGAAATACAACTGGATTAAGTGAAACTTCTGACCAGGCGGGTGGCGGTCAAGCTCCTTCTGAAAGAGCAGATCTGCAGTCGAGTGTCTTCCTAGATCCACTGCTGTCACATGAGGCATAGGCAGCCTCAGTGGTGCAAAGTGCAGAGTACCAGCTTTGTCTGGTGGCTCAGCTGTGGCCCTATATGGACAGGAATGACTTGGCTGCAGTAATATATGCTCCGCAATGTGCTGTATATTTGTTTGCCTTTGAAGATGGTTCAGAATATTTAGCTAGTGGCCACCCAATTGTTGGCATATCACACCAATCCTGGCACAACTGCACTGGTTGCCAATTCAGAGTGCTAGTTTGATGGCTTGGGACCACAATTTTTTCCGAAGTGCCTCTCCCAGTATGAACCTACTTGGACCCTTCCATCTTCACTTGTGATCTTTATTTGAATGCTCCCTCTAAGGAAGCTTCAAAAGGTATCAACAGGGAAGAAAACTTTTTCAGTTATGGCTACCCACTTATGGAATGCTCTTCCCAATAAGGTCCATCAATAACATCATTTAGGTGTCAAGTTAAAACTTACTTTTTTTCTCCCAGGCATTTGATGGATTGCAACCAGCTGGTTGGTAGCAATTCCATAAAATGTTCTTCTACTGGGTTTGTTTATAGATTATTAATAAAGGTAAAGGGACCCCTGACCATTAGGTCCAGTCGTGGCTGACTCTGGGGTTGTGGCGTTCATCTCGCTTTATTGGCCAAAGGAGCCGGCGTATAGCTTCCGGGTCATGTGGCCAGCATGACTAAGCCGCTTCTGGTGAACCAGAGCAGCACACAGAAACGCCGTTTACCTTCCCACCAGAGCGGTACCTATTTATATACTTGCACTTTGACTTGCTTTCAAACTGCTAAGTGGGCACGAGCAGGGACTGAGCAATTGGAGTTCACCCCGTCATGGGGATTCAAACCGCCAACCTTCTGATCAGCAAGTCCTAGGCTCCGTGGTTTAACCCACAGCGCCACCCGCGTCCTTCATAGATTATTAGAAAGGTTTTATTATGCTATATCTTTTTCTGAATTGATTGGACACTTTTTTGTAGTAGACAAATAAGTAAAATTAATAATAAAGTCTGACCCATGGAATATTGTGTAAGACTACAGTTGTTGGCATACCCAATTTATCAACTTAGCAAATAATATCCTGGTTCACACATCATTGTAAACCAAAGCATGATTTAGCATGAATGCATGCAGGCCCTGGGAGAGAAAACAATGGCCGCTTGGTCCTCCCTAGTCATTTTGCTCCTGCTCCGCACTGAACCTTATAAGCCATGGTTTGGTTTAGCATGTCGCCCAAATTGGGCTCATTATTTAGCTCTCTCCGCACTAAACATGAGCTGTAACCAAGTTTTGTCCTATAGTTTAAAGTTTATGGTTAGTGTAGAGAGAGATAAACCACAAGCCTGGGTTCAGTTTACACATTAAGCCAAGACGAGCTCAGTGCTCCGCAGCAGAAAACTGACTGAGTAGCAAACTAGAGGCAATTTCCTCTCCAGAAGCCCACATGCTGTCAATAAGGCATAGTTTGGCTTAGCATGATGTGCGACCCATGCTAATATCTCATCGCCAGATGAATTATTTGACATGCAAGGAAGAGAATATGCTATGTTGTTGTATTGATAGCAAGTCATTTCATTTCATTCCAAACAGTGGAATCAGTTCCTGCAGCTGTGTTTACAATCTATTTACAAGGACTGTGCGCTACTGTTCAGAACTTCTACTGATTTAAATGAGAGAAACAGCTGAAAGCAAAGAGATGATTTTAACTTGAGCACATGGTACATACCCAAACATTTCTGCCTCACTTTGCCATTGAAAGCCCCTAAAACCCAGTTACTTAAAATAAGAAAATAATGGGGCTAGGCAAGAATATGCGCTCCAGCATCATTTTAACATGTTGCACAGGATCCCACACAAAGCCAGCACACACAGGCAGCCTAGCTGCAGGATCCTTAGGGGAGATGGTAAAGGTGCTTTATTGTTTATAGTGGGTTACATTTGAAAATTACTGTTAATAATTCTTTCAAAATATTATTCATTATGCAATGCATATTATAGGCCACAGTATTAAAACAGAACCGGAGTAAACCACAAAGAACTGAGAAACAAAAGCATGGCTGCTCTCAAACAGTTTTTAATAGGAGCTAAACTCCCCAAATCCTTACCCTGCAAATGCCAACTACTTTTCTCACAAACTTTTTTTTTTTTTGAAGACATATTCACACACAAGTACAGCAATACATGTGTACTGGGCTTCCAGAATCTGATAACTTAAGTAGCAAAATGAATCTTTTAAGAGCTACCAAACTGAACAAAATAAAATAAAATTAGATATAAATTCCTGTTTTAGACTGTGGTCAACTGAGGTCTAGACAAAACCCCATGCACATTCACTGCTTAGTCTCCAGTCTGCTCCAAGTTTGAAAAGGTAATTGAACTCAGTCTGTAATTACTGGATTAGACACAGATGGGCTCTATACATTTCAGGGGGAGAAGCACTGTTTGCATTCATTTTATGATTGCCTGTAAGGTCAAACTTTTCAAAATGTACTTTCATCTGTTAAATGGTTTCTTAAATTCCCCTGGGTAGATCTTCAATAACTGATGTTTTAAGCAATTTGAGCCTATCAGATCCTGTCTTTGAATATAATAAGTTGCCCATTTTCTAGTATTATATACGTACATGTAGGTTAATTGCTACATCTTGCATATTTTCAAAATTGCATTAAAAAACCCTGAACACGTCATTCAACATACATACACACAGAATCGTGTGATGTCTTCTATTTTAGCAGGAGGGTCATATATCTAACAATGAACTACTGCAACCACACACACTCTTAATTGATGTTATAATTAACTGAGCAAACACCCTACAATGTCACTCCCATTTTACTATGCAGATATGGCAATACAGAAGTACCCTCTGCAGCCTGACAAAATACAGTGGTGCCTCGCAAGACGAAAAGAATTCGTTCCGCGAGTCTTTTCGTCTTGCGATGTTTTTCATCTTGTGAAGCACGGTCCGTCGCAACTGCGCCTCTTCAAGCGGCTTTAAAAAAAAAGTGCAAGACGTTTTCGTCTTGCGAAGCAAGCCCATAGGGAAATCCGTCTAGCGAAGCAACGCAAAAACAGAAAACCCTTTCGTCTAGCGAGTTTTTCGCCTTGCAAGGCATTCGTCTTGCGGGGCACCACTGTACAGAAGCAAAAGAACTGTTTATTCAAAAGAGTACACTTTGCTTTTTCTTATACCATCCAAACAAGTTTCAAATAAAACTGAACCACTATGGTGCAATACTCAGAAAATGGGACTTGGAAAAGAGACTCACAGGTCAAACCCTGCTTGGCCATGTAGTTCACTGGGTGATCTTGGGCCAAACTCCATCTCTCAGATGAATCCAATTCATAAGGTTGTTGTAAGGATAAAATGGAATAGCAGCCACACCCCACAAGGCATGCTTTGGGTCTTCATTCTACAAAGCTAGTTGGAAAGCTACAGGAGGAGTTGATTCCTACACACAGACAATGTGTATGTCAGGGGGAAAGGTAGAATTGAAATCTGTCACACTCCGTCACTGAGTTTTCAATAGACAGTGGTTTATTTTAATACCGAGGAGCATTAAATCAAATGACCCTCACCCTGCATTCTCAAGTGGCAAAAAAAAAAGCAAATCAACATGGGGAGACACAATGCAAACTGGGCTCATAAACAAACAAGCTGAGACTATGCATGTGTTTTCATAGGAAAGAAATCTATTTATATGCCCTATTTCTTCATTCTTCCCCTTGAATCGAAACCACTTGCATACAATTCATAGGGATCAGGTCTTAAAATTCAGAGAAAATTATTTGCATTATACATTATAATGGGAAGAAAACAGGGAAATGAGAAAGATTTCATAATGATTTATCCTCAATACAAAAGGGGGAAAGGGGTGTTTTACATTCCAGAATAGTTATATTAAGCCTGATTTCATGAACGGCAGATCACTCCTAAAGACCACTGCAATTTTCAAGGCCAGGGATAATATAATATCAAACAATCTAACTAACCACAGTCAGGCATAATGGCTTCAAACTGTAAAAGTATATTTATCTTATTTCAGAAAATTTATATTCCGCTTGATTGTAAAAAGAAAAAAACCTCAAAGAGATTTACAAAAAGCAGAATGAGTTACAACATAACTTATGACTGTTTATGCTCAACTTGTAATCAGAAGATATGTGCCTAAATAAGAAATTGCCAATTTACAATTATATTATGAGGCGGCATGTTTATGTTGGTTAAAGGAATGAATTTTGCTATTTAAAAAACCACCTATTAGATTTGGAAGGTCATGGTATTAATTTTGGCTGGCACCCGTGTTTATGGTATGGAAATGCTAATATATATATAGAAGAACTTCTAGAACCATGTGGTAAGAAGGAATACCTACAGAGTCTGGGAGAAATATAAAAATCTGTTGGAGAGGGGAATATTTTTGTGGTTATCACCAATAGAAGCTATAGCATTGAAGAAGACCAATATGGACAGACAATGGGCAATATATAGAGATTTACTGGACTTATCGGAGAGAGAAATCAAACTGAAGACGTGGGGAAAAATTAAAGAACCTAGGGACAGACAGGTTGCAGTATTACCAACTAAATGAAAAGTTTAAGTTGGATAAAAAATGTGGTTTTATGGAGCAAAGCTCACAATCTGAAAGTGAATTATTAGAATTATTAGTATTATCTAAAATGTATAGATTATTATTAGGCTGGGGAACAAAAGACGAGCTGGTTAAATCATCAATGATACATTGGGCAGAGATATACGGTATAACATAGAATTCGACTTCTGGAAGAAACTGTGGAAGACTGACTTAAAATTTACTGCATGTTATACATTAAAGGAGAACTATATGAAAATGATTTATAGATGATACCTAACTCTAAGTAAATTAGCAAAGATGTATAAAACTGAAACAGATAGGTGTTGCAAATGTAAAGAAGCAGAAGGAATATTTCATCATATGTGGTGGTCATGTAGAATAGTTAAGGGCTACAGTGGTACCTCAGGTTATGAACTTAATTCGTTCCGGAAGTCCATTCTTAACCCAAAACCATTCTTAACCTGAGGCGCGCTTTTGCTAGTGGGGCCTCCCGCTGCCGCCACGCCTTCACCGCGTGCTTTTCATTCTCAGCCTGGGGCAAAGTTTGCAACCCGGAGCAACTACTTCCGGGTTAGCGGAGCTTGCAACCCGTGTTTGTAACCCGAAGTACCACTATACTTGGAAATAATTTATACTAAATGAAACAACTGTTTAAAACAACACCCACCCCCCTCAAAGAGGCATTCCTTTTAGGAATGGTACAGACAGAGGTACCCAGGGGTCAGAAAAGGTTATTTATGTATGCAATGACAGCAGACCGGATTTTGTTAGCTCAAAAATGGAAGGTGGGAGAGGTCCCAAATTGGCAGCTAAAAATGAGGGAATATGCAGAGCTAGCAGGCCTAACCAGCAGGGTAAGAAAACAAAAAGATTGAGTGTATAAAGAGGAATGGAAAATATGTGTGGAGTAAGCAAGTGAAAATGCTAGGGGGATTAATATAAATTCAACAGTATCATTTAAATTAATATTATATAAAAGGGGTAAAGTAGATGGTTGACATGGAATATGCAGTATATTTTGGAAGTATAAAGGAACCATGGAAGGAGAAGAACGAAAGTTGTTGGATTTAACGTTTTGTATTTTACTGTGGAATATGTACATTTGAAAATTTAACAAAAATATAATTTTGAAACAGGAAACAAGAAATTGATGTTGAACACATGAGGTTGTAGTCAACTAAGTCTTACTTGCCACAGACCCAGTGAAATTAAAAAACCTAAGTCATGTCAATTAACTTCAATGGGTCTACTCTCCATAGCCATTGCCACTGCAGTCAATTCATGGAGCATACAGGTAGTTATTTACCAAGCAGTAACTTAGAATCATACAATCAAAGAGTTGGAGGGTGCCTCCAAGGGTCATCTAGTCCAACCCCCTGCAACACAGGAATCTCAACTAAAGCATCCATGGCAGATGCCCAACCAACCTCTGCTGAAAAACCTCCAGGGACAGAGAGTCCACAGCCTCCCAAGGGAGACTGTTCCACTGCTGAACAGCTCTTACTGCCAGAAGGTTCTTCCTGGTGCTTAGTCAGAATCTCCTTTCTTGTAACTTGACTCCACTGGTTCGAATCCTACCCTCCAAAGCAGGAGAAAACAAGCTCACTTTATTTTCCATGCGACAACCCTTTAGATATTTGAAAATGTCTATCATATCGCCTCTCAGTCTCTCCTTCTCCAGGCTAAACATACCCAACTCCCTCAACCATTCCTCATCAGGTTTGGTTTCCAGAACCTTGACCATCCTTTTTGCCCTCCTTTGCACACATTCCAACTTGTCAATACCCTTCTTAAATTGTGGTTCCCAAAACTGGGGACAGTATTCCAGATGTGGTCTGACACCAAGAAAGAATACAGTGGTATTATTACTTCTCTTGATCTGGACACTATACAGTGGTGCCTTGGTTTTAGAACAGCTTAGTTTATGAACAACTTGGAAATAGAACGCTGCAAACTCGGAAGTAGGTGTTCCAGTTTGTGAACTTTGCCTTGGAAGCGGAACATGTTCCGCTTCCTGTTGAGTGTGTTCCGTTTGTAAATTGAGTCCCCCACTGCTTATCAAAGGCTTCCTGTTGAGTCTGTCAGCTGTTTAGTCCTGAGCACCCACGCAACACAGAGGTAATATTTGGAGCTTTTGTTTTTGCTAAAAAAAAATTTGCGCTTTTGTTTGTGTGGCTTTTTCGGGGTTTTTTACTGTGACTTGTCCTTCGTTTTATGGTACTGACTTGTGACTGTGTGGAACCCAGTTCAGCTACTGATTGATTGTGTGACTGCAGAAATGGATAAAAGCTCCCCTATCCAAACAATGATCAGTGCACGTAAGGGGAAAAAATAATTTTAATTTTTATCATCTACAATACTGTCTTATTTATTTTATAGTACAGTACATTGATTATTGCTTTCATTTTATGGATCAATGGTCTTGTTAGATAGTAAAATTCATGTTAAATTGCTGTTTTAGGGGTTGTTTTTAAAAGTCTGGAACAGATTCATCCATTCTGCATTACTTTCTATGGGAAAGCGCACCTTGGTTTTGGAACGCTTTGGTTTTGGAACATACTTCCCGGATTGATAAAGTTTGGGAACCAAGGTACCACTGTACTTCTGTTGATGCAGCCTAGAAGAGCATTCACTTTTTGTTGACTTATGTTAAGCTTGTGGTCCACTAAGACCACTACACCTTTTCCACATGTATTTCTAGTAAGCCTGGTTCTTCCATCTTATATTTGTGCACCTGATACTTCCTGCCTAATTGCAGAACCATACATTTGTCCCTAATGAAATTCATTTTATTAGTTTTGTTCCAGTTCTCCAGCCTGTTAAGGTCATCTTGAATCCTCCCAGTTTGGTGTCATCTGCAAATTGGATGGACATCCCCTCAATTCCTTCATCCAAGTCATTTAGAAAGGCACTGAACAACAAAGTGCCCAGGAAGGTCTCCATGTAGCCCTGATATCTGGCAATGTCTAGCCAGCTGTTGAAATTAACTTTATCTATATCTGCTAAAACAAAAACAGCTTGGTAGATAGTTGTCTACAACTATCCTTAGATGCCAGGGTCAGGTGCCAAAGAACATGCTGAGCTCATGGAGGCTTCAGACTTGTGTTTTACATGGCAGACTTTTTTTAAGACAGAGGATTTAAAGCAGTTTATTTTATTTATTTATAAGAAGATTTATAAAATGTCACAGTGGTATATGATAAAATAATCAAAACATCATAAAAATGAAGTTGTGGTATAACATGCGGGTGTCAACTATTGGAAGAAAAAGAAGTTAAGAGTGCCATTGGCAATCTCCTTCTCTAAGTAGCTCTTGGGACTTCATGGTATAACATAACATTTAAAATAAAGCCACGGATAAAAAGCAAAAATATACCGAGTTAAACACTAGTTGTTCCAAAAAGAAGTTCTGTAATTGATCACATTATTTCCTAGTGTTTTTCTCACAATTAAAAAAGAAGCAGCACTATACTGAACTACAATTCGATGTAGAAAAGTTTATTGATTTTCTGTTATCTATTATAAACTACTTCTAATCAGCATGGATCTAAGTGGATCGAATTCTGCTCCCACATACATATCAATTACATAAATAACGAATTTAACATGCAAAGCAAAAGTGAAAACTTTCTAAACCAGAATTTTAAATAATGGGCACAATCTCATGTGTTCTGATCTAAAATGAATTATACAAAGACCTTCTTAAAATCTCAGCATCCAAAGGAACTGAACCAGGCAAAAGAGAATCTAAAGTAAAAGGGAATTAAACATTAATAAAAAATCATGTAGCTGTCTTTTTTTTTAATCTTGGCAACAAGGCTTTGAAAGAAGAATATCCCAAGAACACGCACATCTGTTTAATATTACAAGCCAACTGTCAACATCCTAACTGAAGTTTTAATTTAATATTTTTCCTTTCTTGATGTTTTACCTTTAATCAATGCCTTGTGAGAGTATCAGCTTTCTATACGAAACTGTTAAATATAAAGAAATGTTATTGCAGCATGTTTATAAAATCATAGTTTGAGAACTTTGTATTTTTCTAAAGCCTGACCACAACTTAATTATCCGCAGGACATTCCAAGCTTGCAAACGTAAGCTCCAGTTCCCAAGCAATTTGGAATATCTACTGTACAGGACATTGGGCTTTCCAAATACCACAGCATGGTTCGGTTTCCAAAAGTCAGCATTAAGGCTTTTAGGCATGGCTTTTATTTTAATTAAATATTCGTTTCGGTGCTAATCATTAAATTGTTTTCATGCTTCTCTTTCATGTTACTTTGCTGTCCTCAGTTGTTTGTTATTACCGCAAAAGTGAAGGAGCCATTACGAAAGGGGGAAGCACAGTCCCATGTCCAGCGCAAAGGAGAGCATGCCTGTATTGGCTGCCATCCCCATCAAGATGCACCCAATTCAAGAACAAGAACTGTAATGAAATTTCCAGGGGAAACTATTGACTATCTAGCAGGGAAAGGCTTTGTCTCCACAATCCCCTCAATAAAATTAACTTCAAAACAACAGCATGGACATTTCAAGAACCCCTAAAAGCCACCCAGTCATATTTGAAATAATTGTGCAATTTAGCTCCAGAAACAGAATTAACACAATGGGGACCAGTTTCTCTACATTAATTAAAGGAGCACAACAATTATTCTAAGACACTTATTTATCAGATGTTAATACTTTTAAGGTCCCAATGAATAATAATATTAATAATAATAATAATAATAATTTATTTCTATCCCACCCATCTGGCTGAATTTCCCCAGCCACTCTGGGCAGCTTTCAACAGAACATTAAAAACAGAATAAAACTTCAGACATTAAAAACGTCCCTAAACAGGGCTGCCTTCAGATGTCTTCTAAAAGAAAAAAAATTATTTAGGAAATGAAAAATGTCTAAATTAATGTATTCCCACGAAGAATACTTAAATTATTTTGAAGTCTGACTAGGACACATATTAAAAAATAGACATGAAATCCAGGATACCTGTCAGGGAACTGACATTGGAGCTAGAGGTGGAGGCAAGGCTCCCAAGTGATGCTGGAGAAGGGCCCAGCAGGGAGAGAGGCAGCTCATCAGCTGGGGAAGGAAATCAGCGTAACACCAGGGAGATGGGGGAATCGGCGAGGGGGCTCCAGGACTCCTCGCTGGAGACGAGCGGGGAGAGCACGGGTCCTCCGCTACCCACACCCTCCCTGTGCAGAAGACTTCCGCGCAGGGAGAGTAGGAGGAGACTTGGCGTCAAACAGCTTTTATGCTGGAAAAGGTTTAAGAAACGCCCACAGACGGATTCTGCTAGCGACTGAAACAGCCACGAAGTGAAGGGCTGTCCAGACAGAAAAGGTTTAACAAGGCAACCTAGCCAGGAGTGGCGGCAACTTACGCACGAGCAACCCCTATATTTATTACAGCAATCCGTCAGTCTCTGACGTTGCTTGTGCGCAGCGACAGGCAGGCAGCATAATGAGCCAAACCGGAGAAGCCGGCGCCACGGAGGGAGCAGCTGGAGTGCAAAATCTGGTGGAGAGGAACCGAGATTTGGAACAGCATGTGGCTCTTCTGACGGCGCGGTTGGAAGAAAGGCGGGCTCACGATGCACAGGTCAGACCCACCCCCGTAGCAAGGAAGGTACCGGGACTGGTACACAAGTTTGGGGGGAAGCCCCAGGACTACAACACGTTCCGAACGGAAATAGAGTACGCTTTGGAACTGCAGCATAAGGATTTTGCGGACGATGGGGAGAGGGTGGCCTATATTGTCGGGCATCTGCAGGATGGGGCCAGGGAATGGATCAGGCCCCTAATGGCAAAGCAGAATGCCGCCTTGAAAGACCTGAGGAAATTCTTCCAGGTGATGGATGCGATGTATTCCAGTGATGTGCAGCGAAGTGTGACTCGGCGGGAACTGATGGGGTGTAAACAGGGGAACCAGTCAGTTAGAGACTACTGGTCGCGCTTTGCCATGTTAGTCCACCGACTCGGGTGGGAATTGGACTCTGAACCCATTCAGATGTTGTTTGAGGAGGGGTTGTCCCCAACGGTGAAGGACGAGCTTTCCCGCGCGCCACGCCCGCAGCCGATGGATCAGCTGACCAAGGCTGTGCTTGCGATTGGCGTAAGACAGGAAGCGCGGGCTCAGGAGAAGCGCGAAGGGAGAGGGGAAAGTTGCCATGACTACCGCATTCCTGAAATACCGAGGCAGCCTTCCCCGCCGGCGGAGCCAATGGAAATAGATGGCACGCGGGAGGTTTCAAACTCCAGTGAAGGTCGCAAGAGGGAGGGAAAGGATTGGAAAACCACCAAGAAGTGTTTCCTCTGCCAGCAGCCAGGACATTTTGCCAGGGTCTGCCCTCAAAGAAAGGCCTGGCAAGGGATGGTGGGAGCTGCTGGAGGTGAGGAGGAGGGGGAAAGGGGGCAGGAGCAGGGAAACGCCAACGCTTGGCTGCCACTCAGCGGGCGCAGCAGCCAGGCCAGCAACCAATAGAAGTGCCCCAGCCAGACCCCCCCAGGGCGGCTATAGCCATAGAAGTGGTGCTAGAACTCCCGAATGGGCACCCAGTCAAGGTGAAGGGGCTGTTGGATTCAGGCAGTTCCTGCAATTTCTTCAGCAAGGACTTCGTCCTAGAGCACCAGCTCCACCTGCTGCCCCTGGATTTTCCCTTGCAAGTGACCACCATTGATGGCAGGGAGCTTCTGGGAGGGGAAGTGACACACCAGACCCCACCAATGAGAATGAGGGTTTCCAAGCACATGGAGACCATTGCCTTTCATGCAGCCACACTGGCAGGACCCCCAATAATATTAGGGATGAGCTGGCTGGCACTACATGATCCAGTAGTGGCATGGCATCAGCGGATGGCCACCTTTGGGTCAGCTTACTGCTTGGAACACTGTCTAGGGGGGGAAACCCCAAGAATGACTGTGGCCAGGGTGGCTGGGATAGCTGTGGAGCCGAAAGGGGAGGTGCCACCACAATATGCTGACCTGCAGGAGGTCTTCAGCGAGAAGGAGGCGGATAGACGACCACCCCATAGGCCCTTTGACTGCCAAATCAACTTGCTCACAGGGGCGTAGCTGCCGGTGGGTAAACTGTATGCCATGTCGGACAGGGAGATGAAGGAGTTGCGGGAATTTATTGACAAGAACCTGAAAAGAGGTTTCATAAGAGAATCAAAGGCGGTGGGGGGCAGTCCGGTGTTCTTTGTGGACAAAAAAGACACTAATCAACCCAGGCTCGTTGTGGACTACCGGGCCGTCAACTTGGTGTCAGAACCTGTGACCTTCCCAATGCCCAGGATTGACGACATTTTAACACGGGTGAGGCAGGGGAAATTTTTTACCAAGCTGGACCTCAGGGGAGCATACAATTTGATTACAATGAGGGAGGGGGACGAATGGAAGACCACAATGTTCACACCCCTGGGGGCCTTTGAGTACTTAGTTATGCCATTTGGATTACAGTCGGGCTCCGCCTGTTTTCAAGCTTTCATGCACCACGTGTTGGGGTCCCTGCTGTACCAGAACTCCGTAGCCTTCTTGGACGACGTCTTAATCTATTCGGACGATGAGAAGCAACATGTCAGAGACGTCAGGGAAGTGCTAAAGAGACTGCAGAAGCACCAGTTGTGGGTCAAGCTGGAAAAATGTCAGTTTCACGCCAGGGAAGTCGAGTTTCTGGGGTACAAGTTGTCAGACAAAGGCCTAGCTATGGACCCAAGCAAGGTGCAGGCGGTGCTGGAATGGAAGGCCCCCAAAACCCGGAAGGACGTGCAGAGGTTCCTAGGGTTCAGCAACTTCTACAGGAAGTTCATCAAGAACTTCGCCCACTTGACAGCGCCCATCACAGATTGTCTCAGTAGCAAAAAGAAGTTCGTCTGGACAGAAAGTGCCCAGCAATCCTTTGAAAGACTGAAGAAGGCGTTCACTTCGGAAGAGCAGCTCCTGCACGTTGATCTGAAGAAGCCCATGAGGCTAGAGACTGACGCGTCCGACAGAGCCATTGGGGCGGTTCTTTTGCAGCCAGGGAGGAGCAAGCAGGAATGGAAGCCGTGTGCCTTTTTCTCGAGGAAGCTGAGCAAGTCGGAGCAAAACTATACGGTGTATGACCGCGAACTGCTTGCGATCTATGCGGCGTTTCGCCGATGGAGACATCTGCTAATAGGGGCGCAGCACAAGATCCAGGTTTGTACTGATCACAAGAACTTGGAATACTGGAGGACCGCGCGAGTACTCAACCAGAGACAGATTCGATGGGCACAGGAGTTCTCCAAGTTTTCCTTCGAGATACAATACTTGCCAGGAGAGGAAAACGTAAGAGCAGATGCTCTCTCCCGGAAGCCGGAGTACATGGAAGGAGAGGGACCACCGGAGATACGACACGTGATCCCCGAGGACCGATGGGTGTGTGAGGGAGCCTTGGTTGGGAAACGAGAATGGGCCGGGCTTACGAGAAACGACGTGTTCGCTCAAACTAAAATCCGGGAACTCCGAGATGGAAGAGAAGGCCATGGGGGGTTGAGGAAAAGGAAGGGGTGCTGTACTATAAGGGGGCGCTGTATGTACCAGGGGAGACCCTGAGGGGGAAGGTACTCAAACAACTCCACGACAACCCCACAGCTGGGCACTTTGGACAGCACAAAACCATGATGCTCGTCACCAGGCAGTTCTGGTGGCCAAAGGTGAGGGAGGATGTACGGGAATATGTACGGGGGTGCGACCGCTGCCAAAGGGCAAAGGGGGAGAGGGCTGCACCCGCAGGGTTACTGGAACCCTTACCCACGCCGGGAAAACCCTGGGAGGTGGTGTCCATTGATTTTATGACAGATTTGCCCAAGTCCAGGGGGAAGACAGCAGTCATGGTAGTAGTCGATCTACTGACGAAGATGTGCCATTTCATAGCTTGCTCACATGCGGTTACAGCAGAGGAGACAGCCAAGTTGTTTGTGGATCACACCTTCAGGTTGCATGGGGCACCAAGGGTTTATATATAGATGTGATGTGAAGTTTGTGTGAAGAATAAAATGTAAGCTCAGGTACATGTACACATTCCAAGGAGGCTTTGTAGCAACAGATATTGGTGGTTAGCATTAATAGAAGAAAAGGAAGTGCAAATATTGACACTAAAATGCATCACTTAACAGTTAAGCAAAAATGGAGTGCTGGTGAGGACTGTGGAAGAAAAGGTTTTTATGAACTGAACTAATTAGGACTTCACTTTCCCATTAGTCAATGTTAATAGCTGCCCACTGTTGCTACTATGAAAACCCCCCAGCTCTAATGGTTCACAGCTACAGGCAAAATAAAACAAGATGTCATTAGAAATTCATATACAGTATTAGTAGTAAAATAATCATTACAGTTTAGTTGTATATTCTACTGCATTTGTACTGACCCTTTTGCTCTAGTGCATGATATGTGGATAATGTCCACATATCATTGGGGCAGAAGCTGCTATTACTACTGCATAAGTAGAAACAGGCTATGGGAGTGTATCAGGGATCAGCAAACTTTTTCAGTAGGGGGCCGCTGCACTGTCCCTCAGACCTTGTGGGGGGGCCGGACTATATTTTGAAAAAATAATAATGAACAAATTCCTATGCCCCACAAATAACCCAGAGATGTATTTTAAATTAAAATGGACATTATACTCATGTAAAAACACGCTGATTCCCGGACCATCCGCGGGCCAGATTTAGAAGGCGATTGGGCCGCATCTGGCCCCCGGGCCTTAGTTTGCCTACCCATGGATAGAGGGAGTGGAAACAGTCTCTAGTAAGACAGCAAGGAGCCAATAAGCTTGTCACTGGCAAGACTGAAAGAAATACATATGTATTCAAGGGCAGCAAGCTCTGTTCCACACAATTTACACCTGCCACTGAATCAGGGATATCCATGATAAAAGGAGGCAAATGCACATGCTCCAAGAATGGAGCCTGATCTTATCCAAGACACCTGCATTTTGGCATGTTGGTTCAGATACATTTAGAGCAGTTTAAGACTGCAATCCAGAGCTTACCAGGCTTTTCAAGTTGGTGACACACTTTTTGGACATGCATCATTTCGCGACACAATACTTTGGCCACCTCATGAGAAGAGAAGACTCCCTGGAAAAGACCCTGATGCTGGGAAAGATGGAGGGCACAAGGAGAAGGGGACGACAGAGGACGAGATGGTTGGACAGGGTTCTCAAAGCTACCAGCATGAGTTTGACCAAACTGCGGGAGGCAGTGGAAGACAGAAGTGCCTGGCGTGCTCTGGTCCAGGGGGTCACGAAGAGTCGGACACGACTAAACGACTAAACAAGCAAGCCAGAGGTTAAACTAACCCTTTCCATCCCCAGAAAGAGTGTGGGGAGCATTCATGCTACACACCTACACACTGCAGCCAGCACACTAATGTGTCATGACCCACAGTTTGGAAAGCTCTGCATTAGAAGATAGGAACCTTCTGGATCAGGCCCATGGCCCATCCAGTCCAGCGTCCTGTTCTCACAGTGGCCCACCATATCCCTGTGGAGAATCTGCAAAAAGAACATGAGCCCAAGAGCAACTCTCCCCTCCTGTGGTTTCCAGCAACTGGCATTCGGAAGCATTGCTGCCTCCAACAAAACGCAGAACATAGTCTACATCAGAGCTTTCTAAACTTTTCATGTTGGTGACACACTTTTTAGACAAGCATCATTTCATGACACAGTAATTCAGTTTTACTAGCAAACTGGAGGTTAAAGTAACCCCTTTCTAGCCGTGGGAGGAACACAGGGAGCATTCGCACGACACACCTACAACAGCCAACACACTAATGTGTTGCGACACACAGTTTGGAAAGCTCTGCTGTAATCCAGTTACAGTGGTGCCTCGCAAGACGAAATTAATTCGTTCCGTGAGTTTTGTCGTCTTGCGATTTTTTTTGTCTTGCAAAGCACGGTGTCGGAAAAGTTTTGGAAAAGCTTCAAAAATCACCAAAGTCTTTAAAAACCTCAAAAAAGGCTACCACACCGCGTTCTATGAGTTGTTCCTCGAAGTCAAGTCGCAACTGTATTAACGGTTTTAAGAAAAAGGAAACAAACTTGCAAGACGTTTCCGTCTTGCGAAGCAAGCCCATAGCGAAAATTGTCTTGCGAAGCAGCTCAAAAAACAAAAAACCCTTTCGTCTAGCGAGTTTTTTGTCTTGCGAGGCATTCGTCTTGCGAGGTACCACTGTACTCTACAGCAGGCATGTCCAACAGGTAGATCGTGATCTACTGGTAGATCACTGGACGTCTGTGGTAGATCACTGGTAGATCACTGGCTCCCTGCAAAGAAGCTCAACAACTTTGGCTCCCCTAAAAAAAGCTCAATTTTTTTGTCCTGCACCACAAAAAATGGGGTAATCACTGCCAGTTTTTAACTCTGTGAGTAGATCGCAATCTCTTGGGAGTTGGCCACTCCTGCTCTACAGTTATTCTACAGTTGGTCACAATAGACTCTGAGGGACTTCCAAGTAGAAATGCATAAGACTGTGATGTAAATCACTGATATTAAATTCAACCACTGAACAAGATGCCCATTATCATAATGTTGCAGTACAACGTTTACATATTTTGTGAACACATTAGTCTGTTGCAGGTGAAAAGTTTCCTTTTTCTTCAGCAATGAAGAAAAACAATTGCCACAAAGGGTATGAGCTTTTCACTCTCCAAAAGCTCACTCCTATTCTGCAAGGTGCTTTAGGTTGCAATCCCATAATAAACACATACCTGAATCTAAATCCCTTTGATTTTAGTGGGGTTTACTTCTGGGCAGACATGTATGTATTGGGTTGCACAGCTAGTGTCAGGAGTGTTTTACAGACTGCTTCTGATATATAGCACCTTATTGAAGCTGCTCTATTCTCCCCCCCCCCACACACACCCCGACGTTGGCCATTGAAAACCTTGCCGCTATTTTATATTGTCTTGATAGATGTGTTTTTATGTACAGTATTGTACTTTTTTGTAATAATATGGATTAATGTTGTTCACCACTCTGGGGGCCATTGGGCTAAAAAGGCGGTATAAAAATAAACAATTAACACCCCATCCTCCTTTACACTGTCACCACTGGCTGGGTGGGGAATGCAAGAGGATCAGACCCGCAAAGAATATGCTCCAACATACAGTACTTCCCACCCCTCGTTCTTTTCTTTTAACACACCAGATCCTACCCAAGCAGAACTCCAACCCTCTCTCTGGCGACCGGCGAAGGAAGGAGCCCTTCGAGCATGTGCAGAGTGCCGCTTCTTCGCTTCCGAATAGCCATACGCAGCCTCAAGATAAGAAGCAGCCCCAGCTGAGCTGCTGCCCCGGAGTCGCGGCCCCGGAGTTTCCTGGCCTTAACTGTCGCCGTCCTCGCCCCCCCCCCCCCGCCAGCCCCACTCACCACTTCGCGGGCGCGGCTGGAGAAGTCGCCTTTGGCGCGCTGCCCGCCGCGCTTGAGCAGGGCCTGGGCGTCGTCGCGGGGCCCGTCGCTGCCGCCGCCCAGCGGGACCCCCAGGGCCTTGTTCCGGGTCTTCACCGTCTTGACGCTCGCCTTGAACAGCAGCGTGATGTCCACCGCCATGGCGGGCGGCGAGGAGGCGGAAGGCGGCCCTGCGCCGAAAGGCGTCCCCTCGCCCGCCCGGACCGCGCGAGAAGGTTCCGCCTCCGCCCGCCGCTTGGGTGGCGGGGCGGGGAGTTGGCGGCTCGTCCCGGCGGCCTAGGAAGCCTTCTTCCTAAACAGCCCCCTCTCTCGTCGGAGGGACTGGGGGGGGGGGTCCCCGATTCGCTTTGGAGGAGCGGCGCGTAGACATGGGGAAGCGCTCAGACTGCGGCCCCGGAGCGCTCCTCGGAGTCTCTCGTTCATTTCCTCCCTCTCCGCCTCATTATTCCCGGTTCCCCACCAGGAATGGAGAAGAAGAAGGCGCCGCTGCCCCCATTGCCCTCCCCTTTGTGTAAAATGGCTGAATCTGCGTTCAGAACCTCCCTAGCCAGGGGCAGTGTACAGTGGTACCTCGGGTTAAGAACTTAATTCGTTCCGGAGGTCTGTTCTTAACCTGAAACTGTTCTTAACCTGAAGCACCACTTTAGCGGAGTCTGTAACCTGAAGCGTATGCAACCCGAGGTACCACTGTACATGGATACACTGCCCCAGCCTAGGGAGGCTCTGAGCCCAGATTCAGCCATATATACTGTATATGTACACACACACACCCTGTTGCCACATCTCCTGAGGAGAATCCAGGGCTGTGGCCAAGAGCTGCACTTTTACGGAAATGGAAGAAAGCGTGGGGTTCAGTCAGTGCCGGATTAACGTATAAGATAAACAAGCTATAGCTTAGGGCCCCAAATGGGGGCCCCCCAAAAAATTAAAAAATTAAAGAAAAAAACCCTGGATGTACATTTCCAAAAATATAAGATAAACAACAAAATAAAACCTACATACAGCAACAGTGTTTGCTGTGTAGGCTCCTATGAATAGCATATATTCAACACAAAAAAGCTGGCACTTTGTTGTTGACAAAGAACAGCTGGAGATATAAAGGGCCCCATTACCTTCAGTAGCTGAGGGCCTCATCAAATCTAAATCTGGCCCTGGGTTCAGTGATGGTTGCCATAGGGCGCCTGATAGGACGGGTGGTTGAAGGTTCGACCCCCATAAGGGACAGCTGCATCTCCCCCCTGCATTGTGATGGGGTTGGACCTTCCAACTTTGCAGTTCTATGACAACTTACAGCAGGAGAGAATGGAGCTGAGTAACAAGCTCTCGAGCCAAAAGTAGCACCTGCTTCATTATTATTATTTTTATTCATTAAATTTGTATACCACCCATCATCCACAAATCTCCACTGCCACCAATTAGTTCTAAATACTCCCTTATTAAGATATCATACAGTAGCTGGGTTTAGACTATGGGACAAACAGGCCAGGAGGCTTAAACTGAAAAGCCAAACTATTATTATTATTATTATTATTATTATTATTATCTGATAATAGGATGTATTTGCAAGGCTAGATGTTAAATGAAACTTTGATGTTTGCTTTATAATGTTACCTCTTTAAAATAACCATGTCTTTTCCCTGGTCTAAGGCAATTGCCATTACAGTGGTACCTCGGGTTACAGACGCTTCAGGTTACAGACACTTCCGGTTACAGACCCAGAAATAGTGCTTCAGGTTAAGAACTTTGCTTCAGGATGAGAACAGAAATCGTGCTCCAGCAGCGCGGCAGCAGCGAGAGGCCCCATTGGCTAAAGTGGTGCTTCAGGTTAAGAACAGTTTCAGGTTAAGAACGGACCTCTGGAACGAATTATGTACTTAACCCGAGGTACCACTGTATCTTCTCCCTAGTTAACACATAGATTTTTATATAGGACTTAACCTAAAGTTTTCATTTGGTCAGAAACTCGCTGCTTCTTGTGAACCACTGAAAATCTGGCTTCCGCTCTTCTTACAAGCTGGGTTTCACGTTCACCCTGACCTCTCCATCCTTGGACAGTTACCGCTTGCTGCTGCTGCTCAGATCTCAGCTTCCTCTCCCAACTCCAGGCTTACTCCTACAGGGCTGTGTCTGCCTTTTGATACACTTCAGGCACATCCCTCTCGCCAAAGGTTACTCTCTGACAGCTCATTGAGGTTTAACTGAGGCCCACTGAGTGCCAGTGGAATGTCGACAAGAGTCCACATTGCAATTTAACCTTTTTTATTATTATACTGTGTCTTATAAAAGCAGTGGTCTCCAGTGTCAACTACATAATGGAACATTTCTCAAGGGACCTAGTCACCACCTTAGTAATGGTATCAGCTTAGCTGTTCCTTGGCAGGTTGCCAGCTGTAGATTACCCTATACCTTATATTCCTTAGGTCTCAGTTGTGGAGGTGACCTTGCCCACCTTTCCCCTTCATTAAGTTAACTATTCACAAACCAAATGGATTTTATAATGCAGACATCCCCTCCATTATGTTCTACTCACGCACAATCACATATACGCATGGCACGGGGAAATAATAATTCATACCCAAATATGGCAGAAGAGAGCTGGAGAGTCCTTGGAACTTGCGAGGAGACCTGACCTGGAGGAGACCCGTCAGTGAGGGCAGAGGAAGACCCAAAGAGACCAGAGGCACAGCAGGGCATTGTTTAGGCTGCTCAACCTCCCTGCCTAACAGCTGATGTGCGGGTAGTGCAGCAGCAGCAGCAGCAACAACCGCTTTCCCACACGTCCTCCTACTTCAGTTCTAGTTGTGAATATTTTTGGATATACTATTTTTGGTATAGATTGAAGAGAGAGTGGCAGAGAGGGTGTTTAGAGGGTGCTCCCCACGTGATTTCACTTATGTGCATGGGGGTCCAGAACACAACCCCAACATAAAATGGGGAGTTGCCTGTACAACATTTTGAAGTACAACTTTATACCATATTTAAGTAAGCTTTACTTCAGAGTTTTACTGTTTCCCCTCAGTTTTAAAGTGCTACAAAACTTTTTAATTTAAGCAGTATTTTACTAATTATTGAAATTTCAATGATACTTTCCACAAGTTTTCCTGGGACAGATGAAGCTAACCAGCCTGTAATTCCCAGGATCCCTTTTTTAAAATTGGTGTTACATTGGATACCTTTCAATCCTTGTTTCATTTTATTATTTATTAAATTTGTATACCGCCCTGTACATGCAGGTCTCATGGCGATTCCTTTCGCTTAGTGTTATGTCTGTACATAATACGAATCCCCATGACGGGGTGAGCTCCCATCGCTCTGTCCCTGCTCCTGCCAACCTAGCAGTTTGAAAGCATGTCAGTGCAAGTAGATAAATTGGTACTGCTGTGGCGTTTCCGTGCACTCTGGTTTCCGTCACAGTGTCCAGTTGCGCCAGAAGCAGTTTAGTCCTGCTGGCCACATGACCTGGAAAGCTGTCTGTGGACAAACACTGGCTCCCTCGGCCTGAAAGCAAGATGAGCGCCCCAACCCCATAGTCACCTTTGACTGGACTTAACTGCCCATGGGTCCTTTACCTTTTGCCTATGGCTGTAGTCAGGCTCAATGTTTTGCTCCAGAGCTTACCACTCACAGTATGTCTTAGAGAGACAAAGTATAACTCCAGGTTTTGACATAAGACTGATCAAAATCTTGACGTAGCTGAAAGCGGTAGGACTGGAAGAGAAGCAAAGCTGTGAATAGCTGCACACTTTTGCATTCAAGTTTAGCCATAATGAAAACGGCCATTACCACATGTTTATTGCAAAATGAAGTCAGGAACAATGCTTTCAGGATTTTGGAAAATTTTAATATTCATCCAAGTAGACAACTTGTACTCCGGTATCATGGAAGATCATACTGTACACATTAATTTCCTGAAAATATATGTAGTTTTAAAAGTTTGTAGCCAGAATACTGCAGCAGTACCAGCACTTTCAGATTATAATGATAGACAATACAGTGGCAAAATCCTGTCTTGATTTCTGGCCCAAAGGAAGAAAGGCTTCTCTATAAATATATTTTTTTTAAAGTTGGAGGAGATGACTGAATTGGTCCACCTTATTAGGTACATAATACTTTCAGATCCCCTCCTCCCATAGAGAGAGAGAGATAGCTTTGAAGACTGAAACTGCTTTAAAAAGTGCTTTTTCAAATGTGCCCAGATGCGTTTGAACTTGATCTTGGTTTCCTGTGTACAGTAGCTGCATTTAGATGTGATTTGCACTTCCACAGGTACCTTGATGTGAAGGTTTAAAGCTTAGTTTTGAGAAGAGAGACTCTAGGAGTATATACTATGGCTTCTTTTATAATGGCTATAAAAAAAGCCTCCCCTTGAAATTCGAGATTTTTAGTTTGGTCTATATTTCTACAACATGCATATACACACAATGAGCTACATTCTTTCCCTCAAAGCACTGCAGGTAGAAGTATCCCCAGAGAAACATGCTACAATATTGTAGTGACAACCCCAGATGCACAAAAGTCATGACTCAGACCAGCTGAAGCTGCTTTGCTTTTGTAAATTCTTGCTGGGACAGGCATAATTTGGCTCGATTCTGTAATAAAGTTATATTCAGTATATTTTATTTGTTCCATACTTTCCTGGCATGGGAAGAACAACAGCTCACATGTGTTGAATTCTAATGCTGAAAACTTCTTTTTGAGGCAGTTTGCTTATACCACTTACTCGTAATCAAGGCATGTCAACAAAAGAAGCCATATTTGGAAATTGTTGGGTTGTTTGACTAAGCAGTATCAGACACATTCATTGGCCCCCATTCAAAATAAACTCAGCAACTTTATGAAAGTGAAAAAGAAATCCCACTTAAATTTGGGGGAAATTGGCAAACTTTGTGCTAATCAAGCTCCCTGAAAATATGTGCAGAGCATGCAGGAAAGAAGATATTCTGTTACCTTAGTAGTCAGTATCGGGGACATGATCCACCATCTCCTCACTGGAACAAATGTGAACTGCACAAGAGCGCTAGCAAGTTCCAGAGGAGTTTTTGAGAACCCCTCTATACCAAGGAGGTTTGCACAAAAGATCTTTGCAGAAGGCTGTGCCCCTTGTTTTTATGTGGTAAATAGAACATGCATATCATGATAATGATTACAGTGGTACCTCAGGTTAAGTACTTAATTCGTTCTGGAGGTCCGTTCTTAACCTGAAAATGTTCTTAACCTGAAGCACCACTTTAGCTAATGGGGCCTCCTGCTGCCGCCGTGCCGCCAAAGCACAATTTCTGTTCTCATCCTGAAGCAAAGTTCTTAACCCGAGGTACTATTTCTGGGTTAGCAGAATATGTAACCTGAAGTGTATGTAACCTGAAGCGTATGTAACCTGAGGTACCACTGTAATCTATAAAGTTCCTAAAATTTACCAAGTGCTAAAAGAGTTGCGAGGGACGCGGGTGGCGCTGTGGGTAAAACCTCAGTGCCTAGGACTTGCCGATCGCATGGTCGGCAGTTCGAATCCCTGCGGCGGGGTGAGCTCCCGTCGTTCGGTCCCAGCTCCTGCCCACCTAGCAGTTCGAAAGCACCCCTAAGTGCAAGTAGATAAATAGGTACCACTTTATAGCGGGAAGGTAAACGGCGTTTCCGTGTGCTGCTCTGGTGCCGGTTCGCCGGAGCAGCTTCGTCACACTGGCCACGTGACCCGGAAGTGTCTGCGGACAGCGCTGGCTCCCGGCCTCTAGAGTGAGATGAGCGCACAACCCTAGAGTCTGTCAAGACTGGCCCGTACGGGCAGGGGTACCTTTACCTTTACCTAAAAGAGTTGCACTGAATGCTGATCAGAAACACATTCCTTCCACACAATCTAAAAGGTGTGGCACAAAAGGGAAAGGAGAAGGGAGGGAAGAGAAAAACTAGGAGATCCAGACACCAATAAAAGTTGTGAAGTGGTTTTTAAAGATGCGTAATAACATAATAATGTGGGTGGCGCTGTGGGTTAAACCACAGAGCCTAGGGCTTGCCGATCAGAAGGTCAACGGTTCAAATCCCCACGACGGGGTGAGCTCCTGTTGCTCGGTTCCTGCTCCTGCCAACCTAGCAGTTCGAAAGCACGTCAAAGTGCAAGTAGATAAATAGGTACCGCTCCGGCGGGAAGGGAAATGGCGTTTCCATGTGCTGCTCTGGTTCGCCAGAAGTGGCTTAGTCATGCTGGCCACATGACCCAGAAGCTGTATGCCGGCTCTCTCAGCCAGTTAAGCGAGATGAGTGCCAGAACCCCGGAGTCGTCCGCGACTGGCCCTAACAGTCAGGGGTCCCTTACCTTTAATAACACAGTAGTGGTTACAATAACCAAATTTAATGGAAACAGCTGAGGGATGGGAGGGGCCACATGGAAGCTGAACCAAAGCTGATGGAGTGAGTGCTGACTCCCAGTTCCTGTCTGCATGCAGGTGGAATAGCAGCTAAAAGATGATAGTTAAAGGACAGGAGCCAATTGAGTTAGCAGCTCTGGGGCATCTCTCCTTCTGCTGCAGCCTGAGGGAAGAGCTGCTACTGGAAGATCATTCAGAGAGAGGAGGAGCCCATTGGCAGCCGAGCCTAAGCAGTTGCCTCATCCCTTGAGGGTGTCCAAAATGAATAGAACTGGCACTAATTATTTTGCTTTATCATTATTCAACCCACTCCCCAAACCTATACATGCCAACTCACACACCCAAGAATAACAACATCTTGTTTAAAATACATTGCTTAAGAAGAAATTCATGTGATTTCTCAGAAAGATGCCGCGTGCCGGGGAGAAGACTTCATGCCCTGGGACCTTCATGCCCAGGGAATTTTGTTGGTTGTTGATGGCCTCCACCTGTCTCAAGAGGCAATGGAGGGCCCCTCTGGGAGTACTGGAGAATCACAGCGCCTTCTGTGGCTGCAGAGACCTAACTGCTGCCTCCCACATTGTTTTTGCTGTGTTAGGAGCACAAGCCTAGGCAGTGTGCATGGAGGTCTTGGGCTGCCTAGAGAACCAGACCACCCCCCTTTGCTATGTGGTTCAAAGGAAAGCAGAGCAATGCATTTTGGCATCATTATTCCAGGGCTAGGCATGATGCAGTTCTTAATGTTTAAAGTTGTTCTATCCAGCATTCTTTTGGGCAGCCCACAGCAGCAGCTTACATGGGGCAGCCATAGGGTCAGGCTGCCCACGAGGCAGACTCAGGCAGTGGCTTCAGGCAGAGGAACACAAAGATTTGGGGGCTCTGCCACCTCCAGCACTGGAGGAGAAACAGCAGCAGTGGCCTCCACCGACATTTCACCATAATCTTGTGAGATCTCATACACTACATGAGATCTTGCTGGAACTTGCAGGTCCCACCACTTTGCAGGCACTGCTGCACAACCCAGGTAAGGAAGGCTTTGGCGTGGGGGGCAGGGGGCTTTGGAATTCCACCTCCAGTGGCAAAATGGGCTGTGTCGCCCCTGGGCAGGCAGGATGGAATAGATGGCGATATACTTAGCTTTAGCAATATAGCAATCATAGTCTTCTAATTGCATTAGAAGGTGAAGTTTGGGTTGGCTTTGTTCAGTCAACAGTGGCCAATGTATCCTGCTGCCTCTACTGCTTTCAGTGATCATGGACGTTTTATATTTATAACTTTTAATGTGGAAAACGAAAGAGTGTTCAAAGGCCAAACTCTTTTATGTGTATGTTCTCCATATTCCTTCAGGGAAAACTTTGTCTGAATAAAAATCAACTAAGGATGTCAGTTTCCAAGAGTAAAAGTAAGTTAAACATCAATAGAAAATGTAATTACAGCTACTCTAAATTTTGGCAACCTCACTAGAATGACCAAGATTGGGCGGGGGGATGAATTTTTTTAAAAATCAGTCTTCTTTCCCCAATACAGAGATTGAACTTGCTAGCAAAACTGGGGGGGTGTTACCAAAACATACACCTAGGGTTGCCATATTTCAAAAAGTAAAATTCCTGATACCCACCGAAATTGTTAAGCTTTTTGGGGGGGATTTTGCTTTTTGGGGGGGATTTTGGGGGGATTTTAAGCTTTTTGATTTTAAGCTTTTTGAGCTGTTTCCACTGCTTTTCCATTGCGTTGCCATACATCCGGGTTTTCCCTGACATTTCGCCAATTCGGCAAAATTCCCTGATGCCATTTTTACACCCGAAAACAAGGACATGTCAGGAATTTTCCTGACGTATGCCAAGCCTACATATAGCACATTCTCTCCTAAAGAGCCAAATGACTTTATTTGTACGTTTCATGTATTTTTTTTGTTTTGCCTTGTCCCCCACCTTTTATTATTAACATGTGGCCTTTTGCAGTGATGACTGTAATATAAGTACGAGGCAAACTTAATAATAGGTCAAAAACAACATTAAAAAATCAAATGTGGCAGCAGAGATACAGGCAAGAGTGTTAAATTGTACACAGGTCAATTATAAGTACTAGTGATGATGAAACGAACAGGAGGGAGAGATCCAAAGGGAGGCAAAACTGTATTCAGCAGGAGATAACTTCATGTGGGTGGAGAATAACTGCAAAAATGCATTTTGATTAGGGGATAAAACTCAGCCTTTTGAATTTATTCTTACCAGCTTGAATAAATAAAAACATAATGTGTGAGCTACTTCCCCTTACAGTTAATGCAGCACAGATATGTACTTTGCTTTTTGTTTGTTTTTAAAATCTTTTTAAAAAACATTCACATTCTTTTTCTTCTAGATTTTCAGCACTATATCAAGCCTGCAAACTTGTGACCCACCAAGTTAAGCATGGCTCGCAAACTATGTGTGATGGCCTGACAAGAGTTGCCTGGGATTGCAGACACAGTTGTCAGGCACAATGCACAACTAGCAGGCTGTATTTGGCTTGGTAAATCATAATGTATGCAGACCTAGCTTAGGACTGCAGCTCTAAAAACGGGTCTAGCTCACTCCTATCACGCTTTTCTGGGTCCCGTTGAAGATGGGGACTCATTTCCAAGTAAACATGCACACAGTTGTGCTGTACATTTCCTTTCTCCTCGGTTCCCCACCTCTTTCCAGCCCCTCTCCAGATTTAACACTTCCATTTACTTTGTCCTGTCATGGAGTAGTTTCAAGGCATTTGCTTTCGCATTCTTCTACCTCAGATTTCCAGAATTCCTAAAGTTTGCTTTAAACACTCAATTTCCTCAGACTATAGCTTTCAGTTTCTGTCACATATTCATGAAACTAATCATATGCAAGCATATAAAGAAACATAGTAAATGTATTAACAAGTATTACCATGAGGGAGTCTTTCCATTATTCTCATAAGATTGCATGCTTTTTAAAAAAATAATAATAATAATGCTGTTTTCCTTTCCCCAAAAGATATCCTGCTGTTACCTGTAATTTAATCTGAAAAAATCATTCACATTTGAAACTGTTCTGCACTTTAAGAACTCAAGGAAGGGCTTTCGGTGGAAATTGTACTTCAGTGCACATTCCAGTGTGCATTTGGCTGAATGGAAATGCTTATATCAAGAAAAACCCTTTTCCTTGTCCTTACTTATCTTAAAATGCAGAAGACGATACTGTCCAACTGTCCAGTTTCAAATATCCTTCCAACTGAAAATAGATGGATACAGTGATAGCAGGAACCAAGTTTTTATGTCATTAGCACGAGGGGTTTAATGAGTATGGTCATACCAGAGCATGGATTGTCTAAAGAGGTAAACACCACAATGAATAATGGAAAGTTTCAGCAAGAGAAAACTGCATAAGCAGATTACAAAATTTATTATGAAATTTATCTGATTATTGGGAAGACTGGTTGCCTAGAATATCAGGTGCAGTCAAACCACAAAAGACATCCAAAGTGAAATGTGGGCCGGGAGGGAGGGAATCATCTGTCTGTGCTCTAAGTATGAAGAGAATTGAGAAACAAGACTTTTTTTATCCTGCTGTTATCTCTCCTCATACATGTTTTGCAATCCTTTTTATCACTGTAAACACCAGCAAAGTCTGTGAAGAATTGTAGTGGGATGATGATGGCAGTGGTACACATTTACAAGTGTTAAAAACTTTTATCAGCTTTTCTGGATAAAATAATCAAAATTTTAATTTGAGTTTTAATATCAATCAATGCAGTCTTAGTTTCCCCTATCTGATATTACATTTGCTCTAATGTCTGGTGTTGCAACTAAAAAGGAAGACTATTAGCAGGGGTAGAATTATCACAGGAACATTTATTCTAAAATAGAAGCAGTCTCTCAAACTGTGTCTCAAAATCTGTGTTAAAAACAGGAATAATATTTGTTTATATCTCAAATTTTTGTTCAGAATAAATAAACTCACCAGCTTCCCATACTTACTGTGGAGACGTTGCTAACAGATAATATCTGAATTTTAGAATCCTTTTGATGCAATGCAAACAGAGAGAAGTTGTTGATCACAAAGGCTGGGTCAGGAATGAGTTTTACTCCTGTTAACTCAAATGCTTAACCATAGGATGTAACTGCCATGAGTTCATCTATATCTGTTCATGCTGTCACAAGGACCAATTTCTCCCTATTTGTACTGAAGCAACAGGATCCTAAAATTCATATATAGGTTACTCATATGGCCACAACGCTGTATCTTACAGCACATTTTAAAGCATGTCCACTCGCTATGTGCATCCAGGGAAATCTACCTTAGTATTCCACAAAAGCTTATGCTATAATAAATTTGTTTGCCTTCAGGTGGAATGGAAGTAAGCTTTTTTCCTGTTGGTCCCATACAAATAAAATATTGCACACATATCCTTAGTTAGTATGATACAATTACACAGTAAATATTCAAATCTTTCCCCTTCTGTTCTTTGCTTATACCATATTTTATGCAGGAGTTAAATCAATACACTCAAAATAGAGTACATCTGTTAAGATGAGGGCCACCTTTGCCTTCGCAGGAACTTCAAGTCCTCTTCAGCCATCAGTTTATCACAGTCTGGGCTTCTTTATATCAGCGACATTGGAGAAGAAATCCTACGCATAAACATCCAATGAACCAAAAAGTTCTTTGCAGCCTGTGAAAATCTCAGCTTCTTGAGGGTGCAAATTTCCTGCAATGGTGAGGAAGAAAATCAACCTTCTGCGTTTTTCTCCGCCACCGTGCCACCCCCGCCGCAACTTTCTTCTGACAAATTTCCCCATTGCTTACCTGAGAAGTGGGCCCTCCCGGCTCCCGCATCTTCGCCTTCCTCCTGTGCTCTTTCCCGGTGCAAGAGAACTTTCTGGTGGATCCGGCCTTCACTTTCTTTCCAGGAATCTTCCAAAAGTTTGCAAGCCATACAGAAGTGGGGTGTGGGTGTGTGATGCTCTCTACTGCTGATCTTCAAATTAATTGAACAAAGCAGAAAAGAAATCATCAGTTCACCTGCGGGGACACTGGAGGGCGCTAAAACAAAAAGCAAGTATACATTAAAACAAAACAAAAAACTCACCCAAAACCAAGCAGGCACTCTTGCAAACCTGCAGGAGAGCCCAAGAATCTGAGCCTCCTGGTAATGGCAGGTATTTACTGTTTCTCAAAGGAAAGTAAAATGGCTGTAAAACTTCTTTTTACAAATAGTTGTGCAGCTGAAGGTAGGGCTAGGACATGGTACTGCCACTGAAAGGAGCACCGCAGATTCTCCTTTCTCCCATACATAATATGAAACATCTGATGCGACTTTCGGGCAGGGCACTCCTCTTCATTGGCTGCCTCTTTTGGGGGTGGGGAGAGATTCTCAGCGCAACAGCACCATGTCATATGTTTTGTATTGCTGCACAATAAGGCTGCTGTTTTTGGTGGCAGCCAGGAGCCTTTCAGTTGTGGCCTGCAGAAGAAGCTAAGTGGGGCTGCATTAATAGCGCTTCTAAGATGCATCGCATTGATAGGATTGCAGGCGTTTTATAAAATGCACAAGGAAATGTTCTCGGCTGGCTGCTATGTGCTTTATAGTCTCAAGAACAGAAAGCAAAACAAACATGTCTTCATGCATGTATATTAACAATAACGTTTCTTATTAGGAAGAATATACACGATGGAGACAGTAAGAAATGCCTTTTGCGTCTTTAAAATGATGTTTATTTTAGATTCTTCTGTTACTGGTCATTTGGCTTTATTCTCAGAAGTATGCTATTTCATGTAAAATATTGGAAGAGGACTGTGAGAGGCTTTTGGCAGACTGTAGTTATACAGCCCCTAGGAAAATACAATCATCTTTGGTGGATATATAATGAGGTGGTTTCTTATTACATAATCGAGGAGACAATGTCTTTTATATGCATTTTGCTTCACTTTTCACACTAAATTTATCATAATAAGCATCTGCTTTGAATAAAGAGAGTTTTGTGATAATTCAACCATGACCTCTCTGGAAGCACAAATGATTTTGCTTCACTTTCTCAGACTGGATTATTCTTTTGAAATGTTCCCCCTTTACTTTATGATAATCACTGTGTTAACATGAACTGATTAATCCCATCAGCCAAACATTGATATTATGGCTCAAATGGACTTTCTTCAGAAAGCCTCTGGCGATGACACCACTGGTTTCATCACTGCAGCTAAAGAAATTCAGGGGTGTTTACACTGTCAGTCAGTTTGAAGGCTGAGCAGAAAACCATACGAAATAATATATGTGACATTCCTTTTCCTAATACATAAATGGGGAAGCCATTACCAAGAATGGGTTCCACATGGAACTGGACAAAAAAGTGCCTCAAAGCAGTGAGCCTGTGTAAGTGTTAGGCTGAAATCATGGGACGCGAATCCCATTAAACTCAGTAGGACTTTTCTTTGAATAGAGTTGCTTTTAAAACTTCTTATTACTTTAGTTCATGATGAATTGTTGACTTAAAGTCCAAGACTATCCCAATATGTTTTGGCAACTAAGACAGAAATTGAACTAGTTTCCTCTCTTTTACTAAAGAGCATCCCAAGGTAAAGGAACTTGCAATCTGTATATAACACTTCCAAATATTTTCATTGTTCTTTTTATAGTCTTACTTCAAACTTTTAGAAGCAGCCTTCTCAAACTTCCTATCTTTCCATTCATAAACAGAAGAAAATGAAAAGGAAATATATGACCCACGGCAATGAAGACACATTTCAGGGATTGTGACACAAAGCCCCTCAGCCTCTTATTAGCAAACCAAACACCGCCTTTGTTTTTTGTGCTGATGTTGGTTTTCACTGCTGTTTGAACGACCTTTTATTGTCTCTCTATTGTCGTGTAGCTGCCCTGCTCTCCTGCATTTAAGGCCACAACTTTTAGCTAGGCTTCCCAAACGTTGCCCGTGAAGTTTCTGCCACTGCTTAAATCAAACATTTTCCAAAGAGAAGGAATGTGTTACCATGCTTCTCGTTCTGATCCAAACAACCCATGTTAAGCCATGACTATAGACTTACGCTACAAGATCCAAGAGAGTTCGCTCTGACTGGGTTGATTAAAAGGCAAAGAGCAAGATGGATGGAGTCAGTTGTGATCCGCAGGCTTCAGCATCCCGCTGAGAGCCAGTCTCTGTCATTGTGCCGGCCTCTGGGTACCAGACTCGCCAGGGTCTTCTCAGCTCTAAAAGGAAAGTGGGCTTTGTTTGCCTTTAAGCATCTGCAAACTCTACTGACACATGATCTGCCCTCTCAGCAAGACCACTCATTAGACTGATTATCACTTCAAAGTTTTCATTATCATTCATCTCTAAAGGCAATTAGGAATGGGTGGCTTTGAGTATCAGACGCTAGGTGACACTATGTGACTCATCTTTATTGATTCTTTTGTGGCAAAAGACAGTGATTGAGATGATAGGATTGCAGCCTACCTGCCCCTTTGACTGGTAAAAGCTGAAGGAAAAAATGGTGTATAATTAACTGACAGTTAATATAGGTTCTGTTTAGTGTTCCAGGAACACAATAGGGCAGGTTGCCCAAAAGGAACAAAGTAATGAAAACTCCTTTGACAAGTTAAACTCTAAAGCCAACTGTGTAATTATCTGACAGTTTTAAAAGACAGGGGCTAAAGAAGGCTGTCTTTCGTATTAATGAGACCCAAAGAATTCCTGGGTGTGGATAATAAGGAGTCACAAACAATAACAAGAACAGTTAAAGGGTGTGTGTGTGTTTCTCTAAGCGCGTAGTTTAGGGACCATTTTCCTAAGAGGATGTTTGAAAAGAGAATGTAAATGCGATTGAGAAATGAATTTAAATTATTTTTGGGACTCTGTTCTAACCTTGTTTAAGTAGTTATACCTTTAGATACAGCATCATCATGATCCTACCAGACAGACAGGTTTTATCAGTTCTAGGTTACAGGCAAAACAGTCACAAACCGAGACATTTCTGTTCCCTTAAAAATTTCTAGCATCACAACAACAAACACCTAAAAGTCAAGCCCAAGTACAAATGAGATACCTTTGCAAGAGCAAAGGACTGATCCTGCAGTTCACAAGGCCTAAGGAGACTTTATCTAACTTACAAGTTTTTGCACAACCACTTTGTGAGATAGAAACATTTTCTCCGACGTGACTTACCATGTGAGATTATCACACTATAGACGTGCAGTGGTCGGTCCAAGCACAGACAAAACTTAAGGTTTCAGTGACATTACTATCAGGCTTAACAGCAGGCGCAAAAGGCAACCAACTTTAAAAGCCATGCCTTTTTTCTTCCATATGGCATCGTAACTAGATTTATTATTATTAATCACCTTTATTATTATTAATTACCTGCCCTTTACCAGCGCAGATCCCAGAGTGGATTGCAACTATTAAAATTCAGTACTAAAAAGAGTTTAAACAAATTACACTCACAGAAAATGGACAGGTCTTGAAAATACACATTTCAGGGTAATGTGTGTCCAGGGTAAAAGAGATGCATCTTCAGCACTTACCAAAATCTGTATGGTGAAGGCACCAGATGCTCCAGGGTCCTCAATTTATGGAATCCCTCCCTGGCTGTTGTTTCCCCCCAATAGCTTACCCTTACCTTGGCTGCTTCTGTAGGAGGATTCTACCAGCTGAAGAAGTTAGGGTTCTGCCTAAGTGCAGAACCTTACATTTGCTGCTATTGAAATTCATTTTGTTAGTTTGGGCCCAGTTCTCCAATCTGTTAAGGTCATCTTGAATCCTGATTCTGCCTTCTGCTGCATTAGCTACCCCTCCCAGATTGGTGTCACAGTGCACACACACCATTTGAATAGCAATGGTCATCAATGGGGGGGGCAGCCCCCTCAAATATTTTATTGGGGAGGGTGAAGAGACCCCTCAGCCTCTAGGTCCAGGAGTTGGTTCCTATGAAAAAGAGCACAGGCTTCGTAGGGAATGGTTTTGCTCACTGATTCCCAACTTAATTCCATAGTTTCACTCATGGATAGAAAACTCTTCAGAGTAGCTCAACACATTTTGGAGTAGAACGCGCCTTCAGGTGCTTGAATTGTAATGGTAATATCATCTTAAAGGTAAAGGTAAAGGACCTCTGACAGGTGCAGTTGCGGACGACTCTGGGGTTGCGGCGCTCACCTCACTTTACTGGCCAAGGGAGCCAGCATTTGTCCGCAGACAGTTTTTCCGGGTCATGTGGCCAGCATAACTAAGCCACTTCTGGCGAAACCAGAGCAGTGCATGGAAACGCCATTTTCCTTCGCTCCAGACCTTTTTATCTACTTGCACTTTGATGTGCTTTCAAACTGCTAGGTTGGCAGGAGCAGGGACAGAGCAATGGGAGCTCACCCCGTTGCTGGGATTCAAACCGCAGACCTTCCAATCGGCAAGCCCAAGGCTCTATGGTTTACACCACAGCGTTAATAAACAATTCCTCTACAACCTTTTCAAGCTGGTTCTTGAGTTGCTTATATTTTAAGAACAAGGCATTTTTAATTTTAAGAATTTCTGAAGCTCCTGAAGAAGGGGTATTGTTTTATTCCAAAGCACTTTGACCTGCTTGTGAAGAGTTTTGCATCAAGGAATACTGGAACTGTTATAGTTATTGTATTTGAGGTGTCTCTCCCCACCCCCACCCCTTTATTTTATTTTATTTATTTCCTTATGCTCAATTCACATAACATTTTTTTTTTTTTTGATGTGTAAGTAATTGAAATGAGCAGATAATCCGATGCTCTGCAAAATTACCATGCAACAAATGCTTTGGTAATGAATCTCCTGACATCACCAGGATGCGCAGCAGTGAGTTCTGCTGCTGCTTTCCCCAGCTGTCTTTTGCGTCTTAATCTGAGCTAAACAAATTATAGGTAAAAGGCTTTAATTGGAGTGTTGTTCACTGAGGCACTCAACACTGGATCAATTAACGAACAAGATAAGTATAGTAAACAAAGATAACATTTTGTTTAGATGGGATGTTGCCGATTACAGACTCTCCAGAAACAGCCTGCACAGGATCACAATTAAATAGCATTATCTTTCAAAGTGACCGGTATATTTTGTTTACCTGTTAGGCCTGCTTATAAATCCTCACTGACAGATGCTGATGTTCTTTTATTTTAAAATGGACCAACTTGTGCTTCCTCCCTCCTTTGACACAGTGCCCATCATGACTTTGAAGATGCAAAGAGTGAAAGTAGAAGATTTGTAGGCAGACTTTAAATCCACTGGTGGCAAAGGGAAAAATACCTGGGCTAGCTTAAGACCAAAGACTCACCTACGGTAATTCAGCATCCCTTTCCATGGTGGCCAAATCCTTCTGCTCTTGCTTGCTCACAGCAACTGGCGGGTTTCACATAGCCATTAGGACGGGTTTCACATAGCCATGAGGACGACATAGTCTCTAGTTTACACAAATTTAAGGAGGATAAAGCTATCTCCACATCTTGTGGGAGCAAATTCCTCAGACTAAGTATGCACTGTGTGAAGTGCTTTATTTTATCTGTTCCAAATCACCAGTAATCTCTTCTGCATCCTAAATCATCCCCACCACCACTGACTCCAAACTCTTATTCACAAAATTGACTTTTTGATCTCAAGATAACCAGATGACATTGCTTGAATCACTTTATGGCTTCCCAGCGGCTTGTGCCTTCTGTCTTCTGAAGCATTATCTTGGTTTTTCCTATAGTTAATTAATTAACATAGGAAGGTTCCCCCCTTACTCTCTCCCATCAGAATTTTTGCCTGCTTCAGAAATATGTGTTTAAAATGAATACTTCCTTTCATCAGAATTAATTCTGCTTTTGGTCATGTATTTCTGTTCAAAGCAAGAATGCTGGATAAATAGGAATGCAACTTGCAACACCAGCACTGATTTCTCAGATGACCTTATCAAATACTCTCAGCCCCTATTCTGCACCAAGAGAAAGAGCTGAACTTGTTTCATTTGCTGGAGCCACCCAAAGCTTATATACAGGTAAATTAAATCCAAATAGATTCCTACTTAGGGTGGTTTCTGATCTACGAGAACGCAGCATGTTTTAGCTATACTGACTATACAGCTATACAGACCAGGGGCACTGTTGAGGGGGTGCCCTGGATCTTTCACAGTGGACCCTAAATCACCTGACCTTTCCGCCCTTTTACTTTAAACTTTTTAAAAGTTTTGCTTATAATAAGGTTACCAGATGTCCCCGTTTCCCGGGGACAGCCCCCAGATTTACAAATCAGTCCCCTGACAAAATCCATCTATTTAGTAGGAAGTTGAAAAGTGTCCCCGGATTCATTGAAAAAAATCTGGCAACCTTAGCTTATAAGGCAGCTGTGCCCACTGCAAAGTACAGTGCTAGCTGTAGACTAGGCTTCCTGTGCTGACAACATTCGTGAAACAATTGCTCTTAAGGTCACAGATACATAGCTGGCATATTGTCTGGTTTGGCCCTGACAGACAGCTTTTGACATCTGAGATGTACTGGCATGTTTTTGAAGACACAACACATTCCTGTGACTGTGCTTTGTTTTAACTGTTTTTAACACTGAACAGTTTTATAACTGCTTTAGTGTTACTGTAGAATGTCTTCCTTTTATTCATTTTTTGAAACAAAAATATAAATATTTGATGATGATGATGATGATGATGATGAATAACCTGCCCATCTGGGTAGCTTCCAGCAAAGTATTAAAATACAATAATTCGTCAAATATGAAAAGCTTCCCTAAACAGGGCTTCCTTCAGATGTCTTCTAAAAGTCAGATAGTTGTTTATATCTTTGACATCTGATGGGAGGGCATTCCACTTTTCAATCTGGTAAATTGGTTTCCATTTTTTTCAGTTTTGCAATAATAAGTAATAATACCTTTGGCCATGTGGGATTTGACAAACTCAGCTCTGAAAATAGCATGATGATTGAAGTCTGCTAGTGTGTACAAATATACTTTTAATTAAAATGATTGATGGCTTTTGAATGTGGAAGGAAAATCTAGCCAACCCATATTCCCCCCCCCCAATGGACTGTGTTAGTTGTTTATTTAAATGTTTAAACCATCCTATAGTACAAATGGAGTCATCTTCAAATTGGTTCAAAGTGTTTACAGCTATTGGAAACTTCACCGGTGGCAGGAGGGCTTTTTATGGAGCCAGGGCCGGCCCACTCATTAGGCGGAGTGAAGTAGCCCGCCTCAGGTGGTGGAATCCCACAGGGCAGTTCCTCCATGGGTGCCACACCCAACTGCCCCGCCACTGCCACCGGGGTCCCATGTGGCTTCTGGCAAAATCTCACAGGACTCTCGCAAAATCTCGCCGGAAGCTGCAGTGACCCTGATAAGTGAGGCTTCAGCGGGGAGTACGGGGGACCATTTGCCCATTTTGCCTCTGGTGGCGAAATGGGTTGGGCTGCCCTTGCATGGGGTAGTCTTGGGTTTCCCATTCCCATGTGCTTTATTATAACAAACTCTAATAATCCATCTCTGCTTCTGTACAATCTGATCCTAAGATCCTCCCAATACATTTTGGTCCCCGAGGCATAGAATTCAAATGCCACACACACACACACACACACACACACACACACACACACATTTCCACTAATTACATGGGGTGAATCCATTGCCACACAAACAGAACTCTTGCTTCTGCACTTCCATTAATTTCAGTGAGTCAAAACTCATTGGGCTCTGTAGATCAGGTCTGCTTGAACTACTAATTCTTCTGAGAGCGTTTATCTGCAAATATAACAGAAAGAAAGAAAAACAAAAACATTTCCAGCTGGCACTGACAGGAAAAAATTTACATCAACCCTACTTTAAATTTATAAATCAGTATAAGCAATCCATATGTCCAAAATAGGTATCTATGTAAATGAGACTGATGATTCTAAGCCATCTGTTTAAATCCAGAAACAGCAATAAAGTCTTCATGCCAGTGAGTATTAGTAGATGGCTTCTTCCTGCCATAGTCCCAGTTTGGCCAGATACACAAAGATTGGTGAACATTTCAATAATGAATTTTTGAAAGACAGACTAGGAAAGATGCAACTGATCTTCTGTCATTTTCATGATTACTTGCAGAAGTAAGAAATGTTTGGTTGATTCAGACACATGGACCTCCTGTGGCAGACAAAATTCCCAGCATGGCAGATTTTTAAAATAGGAAAGATCAAGTAGTATTGCCTCACATTTGTTTTTGGAATGCTACAGGTGATAAATAAACCACATTTTGCTGACTATTTGCAGTAGCTACATGGTGTGAATCTTTGTGGGGATATGTCCCAATTAATTATTCTCTTTGGCCCATTTCTAATAGTGCCAAATGCCATATGGAACCATTAAAATATTAATTTACATTTACTATTGTAGGGAAATTTGCTGTGATATTGTGCAATTACTCAACTTATAGATAAGGCTAAATGGACCATAATTGAAACCACCTTTGAAGATGGTTAATGTTTCAGTCTTTGGTTTTAAAAGCGCTACCGTTCCAGAGAACTGTGAAAACTCTGAGTGGGCAGGGGATGGTGGAGAGGAAAATTAAATACTAACCCCAAAATTTGGGATCTGTAGCATAGGTGGGTGGAGATGAGAAAGGCCTTTCTCTGAAACCCTGGAGAAGATTAATCTTTTTTATTTATTTTTGGGTTCATCATCAGATCTCAGGGCGGTTCTTCCAAATACTGTTCCAAATGTCCTCAGACAAGCTCATTAAGCTCTTATCTTACATTAATATATAAATTCTTTCAATTTATATCGCCTTCCTTCCAAATCAACTGGTAAACTGGTATACATAGAAATGTTTCTCTGATTTCTTAACTATACAGTGGTACCTTGGTTTGCATACGTCTTGGTTTGCATATGTTTTGGATTAAAAACCTGTCAAACCTGGAAGTGCGTGTCCTGGTTTGCAACCTTTTTTTGGTTGTTAGACCCTTTTGCATCTCCTGTTTAGTCTTCCTTAAAGCTCTTGTGCCCCTCTCTGCTCATACATTGTTAAGTAAGTTTAAAAACTTTACTTACTAAAGCCAAAGGTCTGGTTCATGTGTTATTCCAGGCAGGAGTAAGGAGAACACAGGTAGATTACTCTTGGTTGCAAAATACAGCATATAGTTTCAAGCATGTGGTCTAAAGTTTGAGCAAGTTCAGGCACATCTGTCCTGGTGGATTACATGGAGAGAAGAGAAAGGAGCAGAAACAGCTTCACTTCCTCCATCCCGGCGGTAATGGGGCATGACCTAGCTGAGTCTAGGAACAGACGTCTCTGGTCTTAACCCCTTCATGTACTAACTAGCACTTATGCATAGTTATAATTGACTGCAATTTCCCACACACGTCTCCATTCCTACTTCCTATGCTGTGGCCACCTTCTTGCCCTGCCCTGGCCAGAGGGCAAACAGCAGTGACTGCTACTGAGAAGGAGAGAACTGGCACATGAGGAAACATGGCTTCTACACATAACTGCCATTACTACTTGCCTGCTGACACTACTGCTAGCAGTGACCATCATGGCATTGTCAAGATACAAAACAGGTGAACGAGCAACGGTGGCTGCTGCTTCCCTCCAACACCCTGGCTCACCTGCTCACTTGCCTGGGTGGCAGACTTTGCAAAGATGCAGCTGATGTTTCTTGGTCATCTTTCTTTGTCCTTTTGGTAGCAATGCCTGGTGCTTCTGGTGGATAAGCAAGAATGGGCAAGCAGCTGCTACTGCCTACCCTCCACTACTCTGGGACAAAGGGAAGGAAGAAGAGGTGCTGCCGTTGCTGCCACAGGCGGCAGCACATATGTCAAATGATAGACAGAGAAGGGGGTCAAGGGCCCAATCCCCCAGCGGAACCTAACAGCAGTACAGGGTGGGGGCCAGTCATCCGCTGCTGCTGCCAGCCAGAAACAAGGCCCAGTGGGCCTTCCCAGGCTCTCAGCAAATGCTTGAGGACATCAGCTCTGTCGCTGTATTTCATGCAAATCATGACCACAACTGGGGCAAAGTTAAGCACTTTTTAATCCTGCGGCTTTCAAGAGCAGACTTGTCTCCCCCTGAAATCAAAGGCACCTAAGGCTGCTTAATTAATTTTCCTTTAGATGGTGAGAAAATGAATCTTACACGTTTGGCTTAAGCCAGCATTTCCAGAGCAGCATTTCTGATTCTAAGCTTACATGTGTGTTCCGTTAATAGGCATAATCTTGCTGTAATGTGTCCTTTTGTTTTAAAGAGCTTCACCTTTAGCCATCCATTGCATAACACAAGAGGATGCTGTTTCAGTTTGGGAGCTGCAAGTCCAAGGGTCTGTGACCTTGGTGCCTTTGGGGTGGACTGAGCCCAATCAGGAAAGGCTGCCACCCCCAGCTCCTGCCACCCCACCTTCTAAGCATCTGTGGGTGCTCAAACAGCAATTTCCTCCTCCGTAATCTGGCAATTACAATGTAGTCATGGAGTTGTCTTTCTCCATCTCTCTCCCCCCTACCCCTCCCTTGATCTCGGTGCCTTTTCCAGCTTTAAGTTGTTAGAAGTCTGGCTTCTTTAGTCTGAGGGCAGAAAGATACTGATAATTTTTCTTTTGATCTGTTATTGGGGAAAACAACTCCACCAGGAAAAAAAGATACAGGGAACCGTGTGTGCAAGAGGACAGAGAGGCGTTCCATACTTAGAGTTCCATACTTAGAGCTGAACTCAGTTCCCATTTCAGTGATCAAGCAGCAGCGTGAAACTTAATTAAACTGACATGTCTAAGTGCAAATAATTGCAGTGATTTTTCTTTCATTTTTTGCCTTTCCTTGAAGCATTGCTTCTATTGCTCTGAGTGAGAGGAAAGCAATGTTGACTTCCCTATTTCAGGACTGCACTTGTCAAAATGACTGAATTGTTAACTTTAGTTTTTAAATGCAGGATCATCACCACACACTAGTATTATCTATCCATTTGCTAGCATTCTGATATTGTCTCCACAGTTCCATCACACTATCATGCAGCCAAGAAACTGAACTCAAGAGCCGCCAAACAACTTCACAACTAAGCAGTGTTGCTCCTTCAGCTCTGACAGTGAAAACATAATGTGTGTGACCCAGCCCAAGAAACCTCAGTCTTAGCCACCCTTAAAGCTAGATATATACTTTGACAGGAAAAAAATTAAGAATGCCTTTGTGCAGCCCCCACTGGAAGATTTGTAGTGCCACATCACAATCCTGGATGTGCATGAAGTCAGGGGAGGGGAGGGCACTGGCGGAGGAACAGGGGGGTGGGGGGAGCGCATTGCCCCCGGCACCATTGGGGAGGGGGGTACCACCGCGGCTGCACCCCCCGGACATGTGCTGCGCACCCCCCACCGTGCCAGGCGCCACGCCTGAAGGATGCATGCCACACCCCTGGGACGCGCACCAGCTGCGCCCCCGCCTGCTTTCTGCCCCCAGTGACGGAGCATGCAGCTTCACCACAAGGGAGGGGAGCAAAAGTGAAGGGAGCTTGCACAACAGCCATTGCATAGCATAGGAACAAGAAGAGAGGGGCTCAGAGGTTTCAGTGGTGGCATAAAACAATGGCAGAAGTTTGAGGGAGGGATGGAGGAAATGGAGAGGAAAATGTTGATTTAAAGAACAGCAGAGGTTTGAGTGCAGTACCTTAATTCTATGAAGGAACCATGGAACATCTGAGAACTCTGCATCTCTCACATGAGGCAGCTGAGGAGCAGAAGAGAGAGAGAAGTTTGAGTACAATGAGAAGGGAGAAATGCTGAAAGGAGGAAAAGTGGCTGCTTTAAACAATGGCAGAAGTTTCAATAAAGTAGGAGTGGAGAGACAATGAAAGAAAAAATGTGGTTTTGAGCAACGACAGAGGTTTGTCCACTAAAAAGGTAAAGGTAAAGGACCCCTGGACTGTTAAGTCCAGTCAAAGGCGACTATGGGGTTGCGGCGCTCATCTCGCTTTACTGGCTGAGGGAGCCAGCGTTTGTCCACTGATAGCTTTCTGGGTCTAAACCGCTTCTGGAGCAACAGAACACCATGACGGAAACCAGACTGCAAAGAAACACCGTTTAGCTTCCTGCCGCAGCGGTACCTATTTATCTACTTGCACTGGCATGCTTTCAAACTGCTGGGTTGGCAGGAGCTGGGACAGAGCAACGGGAGCTCACCCCATTGCGTTGATTCGAACCGCAGACCTTCTGATCAGCAAGCCCAAGAGGCTCAGTGGTTTAGACCACAGTGCCACCCCACCCCTTTGTCTACTACCAAAGCAAGACTATGGTCCAGCACATCCATTGCCACACCTGCAGATGTAAAGGAGTAGAGCTGTATGTTATCAGCATATTGCTGACAACATACTCCAAACTTCAGACACCCCCACTCAGCAGTTTCATGTAGATATTAAACAGCAATTGAACCCTGAGGAACTCCACATTGAAGACTCCAAAGGGCTGAATAGCATTCCCCAAGCATCACCCTCTTGAAACAACCATCCAAGGAGGACCAGAACCACTGTAAAGCCAAAACGTCTCTCTCTGGTCTATCTGAACTAAATATGATAGTGGGCGCTCACAGTGCTCAGCTGCTTTAAGACCAGAAGAAGAAGAAGAAAAAGCCATACACTGTTTCAGAAGCCTTGTGGCCCCTGTTTCTGACAACATGCTTGGGTTCAATACCTTAAAACAAGAGTTTGCACAGTGTTTTATTAAATTAGCAGCTACAGCAACAAGTAGTTTTCTGCAGGAGTGACTGGAAGTGTCTCAAAATTACTAGAATCACCAGGTGTCTTTGGTGTCTTGCTTCTCAGAAAAATTTGGAAGTATATTTTGCCACAAACAGTGGCAAATAGTCAGACTCCATAATAAAGTTGGCACCATTAGTCTTCTCAGTTGTGGACTGAAGCATAGCACAAGATGTAAGGTGTACAGTTGATGGTTCATACACAGAGATATAAAGTATGTCATATCTTTATTTCTTACCACTTGGAAACAACTTTGACTTGAAATTTTGGGTAAATATCTCACATAATATTGATTAAAGTTCAGTGGCGTCACCAGGGCCCCAGTTGAATGACTTTGAGAGCCAGCCCCTGCCTGTGAATTGCCAATTGGACATTCCTGCCACACCTAATCATATCAGCCATCAGAAATATTATCACTAAACAAGTATTTATATACCAGTCTTCCCAGCTGGCTAACTGCAGCCTGCCCAGGCACTTTAATTTGCTGCTGCTGCTGCTCTGTTTCCACCCACCTAATTCTGGGACAGGCATCTCTCTTGATCTACGTTGTCCTTGGTGCAAAGAGGACAGAGGAAAGGAAGGTGCACAAGGAATTATTAGCACCAAATGCCACTGGGGCAACAACTATTTTTTCAGCTGTCAGCATGGAGAAACTGGCGCCACTGAGCTGACCACCAAGCCTTAAAGCTCCTGGCAGCTAAATTTCTCTGTTTATGAATTGGTAGTATGTTGAAGCACAATTTTAAGATAACGAAAAATAAGATTAAAATAAAGTCAGCACACCAAAGTAATTCCACATGGGAAAGTTCATTGCTGATTACTGGGTCTGGAACACATGCAAGGCAGATGAAATGCAGCTTCCCCAGCAGAGGCTACTGGCAGATGGAACTCTTTTATCTTTGCCAGGGAGATAAACATGCATGCTTGGTTGGTAGTCATTATTTACAACAGCAAATTAAATCAGTTTTAACACTTAGAGATTCATGTAAAGCACATATTATCGGGTAATTGTTTGAAGCTCTCCTTGGTTTTCCGTTTGGAAGCTTGGGTTGTTTTCTGGAGCAGTTTTTATGCATTTGCTTGACTTGCTTGATGATGACTTTCATCAGAATTTGCTTGGAGTTTCTTCATCATGCCAAGCGATCCATTGTTTGAGACGCTTTCTGGTACATTTGACAGCGTGTTCTGTTTCTGTACCTCAAAGAAGATGGCTCTTTTTCAAGCCAGCAGTATCTATACGTTGATTCAGAACCTCCCGTTCCCTGATGAAGTACAGTAAGGGAACGGTGGTGCTTAAGGCCGTGCCGGATTACCAAATAGGCAAAGTAGGCGCTGGCTTATGAACCCCACACCTTTTAGGGGCCTCACAACAATGGATCAAAATAATATTGATCTGACCTTGAAAGAAAATTACAATCCAGCTTTCTTCTTTCAATTTTATCCTACTAGAACGCATGCCCGAGGGAGCCCCTGAGATTTCGTCTGCCTAGGGGCTTTCACAGAGTTTAATACAGCACTGACTTTGGGGCAGATATTTAGGGGTCCCATTCAGCAGAAGGAGCTGGAGGGAGTCCAAATGCAGCAGAGCTGTCTCACCCCATGTTAAGTTGTGGGTGAACATATCAGACGACGCAGCGATTCTTCAAACAGCTCTTGTTTATTCACAGGCCAGAACAGAACTGAACTGAAGGGCTCAGTCAGCCTACTTATATAGAGCTCCAGTACAATGTAACTGTAACAATTTTCTAAAACTATCCAATCACTGAACGTCACTTTCGATCCCTTATTTGCATAACTATCTACAGTATCCCCCTGCTGGCCCAGGGTGAGAACTTTAGTACATAACACCCCAGGTTCAAATACATGAAGTAACATGTATTTGCATAAAAGGGAGTAGGTTTCGCTGCTGCCACCCCTGACCAGGAAGACCAAGTCTTGCAGCACTACTTCGTATTCTGATGCCTGCTAAAATAATTCTGCTCTGTGTTGCATCTCCATCTGAGGTTAAAATGGTGAGGAGGGTTGACAGGGCCCGCTCAACAGTGATGTTGAGGCTCTGAGACTCCTTCCATGGGAGGCCCATTTGGGACCCTGACTCTACTGTTAAAAAGTTGGTGAGGTTCTCTTAAGGTAAGTTTATGTTACTTGACTCAGCTTCTGAAAGTTTTAACTACAGTTTGATTTGGCGATGGGGTTGAGTGTTTTGTTTGGTTGTTTTGTTGGATGTTGCAGTTTTGTATTTTCTTGTCTGAAACCTTCCTTTGGAGGCCAAAAAAGTGCCATATAAATGCTGGCATGCAAACTAATGGCATTGCAACCAAGTTTTGCTCTAACTGGGCTTAATTATAATTATAATGAAACCAGCGCCTCTCCTTGTCAGTGACCCTCATCCTGCAGCCTCAGTGCTTGCCCAGTGTCTGGCCATGGTAAGGAACTGGAGCTTGATGCACTGGCAGGGATATTGCCCAGCAGGGCTGCCCTGTTGGGCAAAAGGGAATGAGCAGATCAGGGCAAGGTGCCAGGCCAAAGGGCCAGGTTGCAGGCTCACGCTGCACTCCTCCTGAGAGGCTTGGCTGCCCCTGGGTTTTTGGGGACCCTTCCTACCTCTCCTGTTGTGTGTTGGCAGCCTGGACAAGAACCAGGGCATCTCCAGCACATAAAAGGCAACCTGTCTAGGGCTGGTCCTGTAGCCCTGCGCTCCTGACCTCTACGACGGGTTCATAGGGCAGGGCAGCAACAAATATTTTATTTGTTTGTTCACTGTACCAAATGTTTTCAGGGCAGGCCACAGAAATACCAAGAATCATACAAAGACAAACACACACAATGGAACAACAGGGCACAATGCTGCCATTCAAGTGTTCAACTGTTTAGAGAACCAGTTGTGTGCATAGCCATAAAGTAGGGTTGCTACATGTCTGGAACTTCCCAGACATATCCGGAATACTGCAGTCTCAGAATCAGTGTTAATTTTCCAAATTATTACAAATCAAACCAAATTACTTTAATACAATTTCTTAAAATCAGGTTTCCCGCTCCTGTTGCAAACAACTTTTCTGTCCTGATTTTCACTGTTTGAAATATGGCAACCCTACTATGGAGCCAAAAACTGGAGTCCCAGGTTTCCTGGAAGGGGGTTTGAACAAGGTTTTAATAGAAGAAGAATACCCCCCAACACTGAACCCAGGTGATGAGCCACAGTTACCCCAGGACCCATGGCTGTTTGCTGGGGCCAAGTCTCCATCACCATGAATTCATTGGCTCCTTCTGTAGGTGGATGTCATCACTAGCAAAATCCCTGGTTGGTGGGCAGTGGGAGAGTTTTCATGAGCACTATGACCATGTGTGCCATTTTGCGTTTGTGTGTTTTTCCTTGCCGGGCTGAGCACAGATTGGGTGTGGCATCTGTTATGCCAGTGTATCTGGTCCTGGCAAAATGAGCGTTCAGGATTCCTCTGTTTATATAACTACCGTATGCAGAAAATGTATCATTTGAGAAACCCAGAGTATCCTTTCAAAAAAAATGCTAGACCTAGCGGCAAAGACTTCGGACATGCAGTAGGATATAAAACTATTCCTAATCAGAAATGATGCTTTGTTCACGTAGAGAAAGAAAGACAAACGGGATATTTGAGGTTTAAGTTTTCTAAGAATGACCAGGATCTGGTTATAATGTATAAAATGAAGCAAATATTGAATAATTGAGCTAAATCAAGGTTATATTAGATGGGAAGAACTGCAGTAATAAAAATTAATATCCTACATTTAAATAAAATGATGAAATATGATCTTGTGTGTTGCTTACCCCCAGAAGGTGTGCCTAGGATTGCTGCCTTAATTAAATGAAAAGTAGCATGCAGAATTATTATCTTAATTGGCTTTGTGTTTAAGGAGAGAGAAAAAAATTTAAGGAATGTAGGATTCAATAAATGACAAGAAATCTAACAAGTTTGAAACAATTCAGAAGCATACAGACTTCTTTATTAAAAGTGTATGGACCTTTGATAACTATACAATCTGGAATTTATTTTATTCTATTTATTTATAAATTGTATATAACCCTTAATATAAAAAGAAACATCTAAGCAGACTTTTTAATAAAAAGAAGAAATAATATAAATTCATATAAAAATAAAACAATGGAATAAAACTTTTTTACAAACCTAAATAAAAAGAGGACAAAAACTACATACCATAAACAAAAATCACCAAACAAAAAGAGAGACATTTCAACCTCAGGAATCCGTGTTGAGGAAAACTTGAGAGAATAGATGTCATTAAGAGACTCTGTCTCTCAAGCCCTTCAGGGAAGGATGGTTGCCACCGCTGAGAATGCCAACTTCCAATCTGTCACCAGCCAGCAGAGTTTTTGGAGGAGCTTAAGATTTGCTTTTGTCTGAACCACGAATGGGAGGTAGCTTCCTGCTAGGTATCCTGATCCCAAGTTGTTTTGGGCTTTAAATAATAGAATAATAGAGTTGGAAGGGATCTCCAAGAGTCATCTAGTCCAACCCCCTGCAATGCAGGACTCTCAGCTAAAGCATCCATGACAGATGGCCATCTAACCTCTGCTTAAAAACCTCCAGGGATGGAGAGTCCAGCACCTTCCAAGGGAGTCTGTTTCACTGCTGAAGAGCTCTTACTGTCAGAATGTTTTTCTGTATGCTTAGTCGGAATCTCCTTCTTGTAACTTGAAGCCATTGGTTGGAGTCCTACCCGCCAGAGCAGAAGAAAACAAGCTTGTTCCCTCTTCCATGTGAGAGCCTTTGACATATTTGATGACTATCATATCTCTTCTCAGTCTCCTCTTTTCCAGGCAAAACATACCCAGATCCTTCAATGTTCCTCGTAAGACTTGGTTTCCAGACCCCTGATCATCTTGGTCACCCTCCTCTGCGCATGTTCCAGCTTGTCAACATTCTTCTTAAACTGTGGTGCCCAGAACTAGACACAGTATTCCAGGTGTGGTCTGACTAAGGCAGAATAGAGTGGTACCATTACTTGCCTTGATCTGGACATTATACTTCTGTTGATGCAGCCTAGAATAGCATTAGCTTTTTTTGCTGCTGCATCACACTGTTGAGTCATGTGCAGCTTGTGGTCCACCAAGACCCCTAGATCCTTTTCACATGGCCTGCTTGCAAGCCAGGTGTCCCCCATCTTACATCTTAAATGTCCACAAAAAAACTTTGAGACTGGCCCAGCTAATAGGAAGCCAGAGTAAGTCGTCGTGCAGAGTGGGGTGCCCCACTGCAGAACCTGGCACTAGCTGCAACTTCCAAATTAGGTGTAAAGGTAAAATGCATCACAGTAACCTAGACGTGAGGTTTCAAATGCACAGACCACTTTGGCAAGGCTATTTCTTTCCATGAACAACCATAGCTGGCAAATGAACCAAAGCTGGTACTGGGAGCTCCAAGATGCTGGTTTCCCCTGGGCCTTTCATGGTGGAGCTTGGAGCACCTCCAAGCTATGTAGCTGCTCCTTCACAGGGAAGTGCAAGCTCCATCCGCGGCAACCCAGTTGCCAGAGCTGGAAGCCACCCTTTCATAGAGTCTCAATCTGAATATGCCTTGGGTTAAGTGAATATGCTGATTTCTGCACTGCAAGAGAAGACCACTGAACCCCTCTCCCACCACCATTTTCAATTTGTATTTTTGCATGGATCTGCTTTGTATCCTCTCCTATTGTATGCTTTCATTTTTCTTTTAAATCACATTCCTTTGTTTCTATTATTATTAATTAAATTTCTACACCACCCTTCATTCAAAGATCACAGGGCAGCTTACAATATAAAAAATATATATTTACCACACAATGGATTTACAAATAAGAATTCTCAAGGCGACGCCGAGTGAACTTTGGGAACCTGAAAAAGGTTTCCTTTATGAAGCGCAGCAGGACAATCAAACGAGGATTATATATAATGTAATTGAAGAGTTGGCTCTAGAGAATGATCTCATGGAGACAGATTGACAGGATGTGAATTCTCTAACCCTTTTACCGAGTTAGCAGTTTTTACAACAATTACAGTGTGTTAGAAATTCCTGATTGAATCTTTTCATCAAAGATCAAAACCCCAGTTTGCACTGGCTTATGAAAATACTCTCAATTGTTATTAGCAGACTTTAATTGCACCAATATGGTTTCAGGCCTAAGAGAAGCCTTTGTTCTTCATAAATAGTAATGCAGAGGTAATGGCAATGCTTTAGTGGCTTTTACTGCTGAGATGCTAAATAAGGGTCCCTAAGCTTGAAAAATCTTCTCCCTCAGAGATACCATCTTTTGCCTAGAGCAAAGGGAATTAGGGGATATTTACATGACTTAAAGCTAATTTTATAGCATATTATATTCCTTCATGGCCTTAAAGTCAAACGCTAAAGGATTTGGGGCGGGTTGTTTTTTTTTAATGTAAATATTTTTATAATGTAATAAATCTGCTTACATGGAAAATTTCCATATTGAAACAATATAAAAGCCTTTATTTTGTAACTTATTGGTCATTAGTAAGAGTAAGCAGCTTTGAAACATATCTTTGTTAAAAGCTGAGGTTGTGTATTAAAGCTGGAAATAAAGTTACATGCAACAGAGAAAACCTAGCAGCTCTATCCGCAGGAAAATGCTGTACAGCTTTCTGCTCAGATGCAATGAGACCATGGGCGTGAGCCCATTGGCGCAGCCATTCAGCCTATGTCTTCCCATATTGGACTCTGTATGCCCAGAAAGGTGCATTTCTTGGAATAATAACATGGAGCTACTCGGTATAATTTTCCCTCTTTCTTCACCTGCTTGCAACATGGGATGCCCTCTGCCCTTGATGCAAGATGGGCCACAAAGAAGGCTGCCTACCCTGACTCACATTTTTTTGAAACTATTCTCACATCGCAGCCTGGAGGCATTTTCCTCTTTGGTTAAGGAGACGGCCTTTTAATTCTTGACTGCAAATACCATTCCATTTCTTGGAAATTCCTCTCCTCCCTTATTTTATTACAAAATTGTTAGCTCTCTGAACCCATATTTACTTGATTTGTAAAATTAAACTCGTTTTCTAGCATTAGCCACAGTGGTATTCAAAGTCCCAGGTTGCTTTAGAGTACTTTGTGGCTCCCAGTTTAAATAAACTTCAAAAATGCATGTTGTAAAAGTGTGTGCCAAAGGAGATCTTTTTGATTTATTTTTTAAGACTGAAGTTTCCTAGTTAATATTGTTACATTCAAGCCACCACCAACAGTAAACAACATATATACAGCACTTGCATAGCTGTCAAAGCTCAGGCAAAACACAGCGTTGAGTCTGTCCATGCATGCTTTCAGAGTTCATTTTGAACAGCAGTATAAAAGATCATGCAAAATTTCTTCTGGAAAATATGTTCTTGCGCAGTCTAGACTTACCTTATTCCTTTCGGTGGTGTATGAAAATCAGCCAGGCTTTTCAGTATACTTTTGTTTCAGGCATACCTTTTCTTTGTTATTAAAAAGAATACCATTTTGAAAACCGGCTCTTCCAGCTGGACCCACAACACTGTTAAATTGAAGCGAATGTTGTTGTTATTCTCTATGCAAATTCCCCAGGCCTGTTTTTCTTCATTAGATCCAGAGATAATCTGCAGTGACTTTGTTTTTGTTTGTTTTGTTTTGCATTTGTATGCTTCCTTTGTTTCTCAGTGGGCTCAGCATGGAAGTGGCCTTGGACAATGTGTTGGAGTTATAGAGGTTAAATGTATCGGGCAACTTCAATAGTCATAACCAGTACGTCTTATCTGGCACAGTGTGGTATTTCATTCTCTGCATAGCAACATTGGCACTATCCAAGTTTCTCTCCCCACCCCCCATTAAGCACTTTATTGAAAAGTCACAATACTTTTGGGTTAGATACTGTATAAAGGTTCTTTGGAATGGGTCTGTTGATAATGTCTCAGTTCTTTGAAGAAAGCAAGCAAGTGCCTTGTGGGGCTCTCCTGCTTTTGTGTCCCATTAATTGCACAGGGCAAGGAGTCTGTCTTCCTGCTTTCTCATATACTCTGGTGCAGATAACGCCGTTCATTTCACAACCAGCTTTCCTTCTGTTATTTTTCTTTTTATTGTAGTATTTTTGCCACCCTATTTTTGCAACTGATTGAGTGTCTCATTGTCTAACGTCACAACAGTCTTTACTTTCCTGTCATCTGCTGTGGCCTTATCAAACTCTCCCCCCAGTCTGAAGGAAATCTCTTGTGCTCTTTAAACTAGAAGAAGAGTTTGGATTTGATATCCTGCTTTATCACTACCCTAAGGAGTCTCCAAACAGCTAACAATCTCCTTTCCCTTCCTCCCCCACCACAAACATTCTGTGAAGTGAGTGAGGCTGAGAGACTTCAAAGAAGTGTGACTAGCCCAAGGTCACCCAGCAGCTGCATGTGGAGGAGCGGGGAAGCGAACCTGGTTCACCAGATTACGAGTCCACCACTCTTAAACACTACACCACACTGGCTCTCTGCTTTGTGGGTTATAACCTCTCCATTGCAATTGATGATCACATTGGGCTTGGCAACACTTGCTAACTTCTTGGTGGCCCACACCAAGTTCTTTCATATTGTCAGCAAATTTTTCATTGGAGACCAGCTTCCAAGTTCCCAAAAATTGTTCACACCTGGTGCAGGCTGAAATCTCCTGAGGAAGGCACCGCCTTGGGCTGTACACACATGAAAGGACTTGTCCAGGATATAGGTTTTTTTGCAATAGGCAGGATGTTGGAGTAATTGGTGATGCAGATATTAAATAATTGTCATAGTTGGAACACTTCACGAGGAGGGCATTGTAGCAACTGACTATTGTATTACACCACATTGATATTTTGATCTGATTTTCTGATCCAGATGCTTATGAGTTATCTTAATAGTTGGCACAAACCCTATTGGCTTTTCATATAATTGACCAAGGCATTATACGACTTTCAGAAGACGTCTGAAGGCAGCCCTGAATTGGGAAGTTTTTAATGTTTTAAAGTTTTCATTATGTTTTTATGTGTGTTGGAAGTCGCCCAGGTGGCTGGGGCAACCCAGCCAGATGGGTAGGGTATAAATAATAAAATTACTACTACTACTACTACTACTACTACTACTACTACTCTAGAATGGCTGTTCAAAGCACTGCTGTGTAGTTCTTCCATTCCTACCTGGATGGTTGGTCCCAGAAGGTGGTGGTGTGCCGTTTGTGTTTAGTTACATAGACTGGGTTCCGCAGGGGTTCAGCTTATCCTTCATGCTATTTAATAGCTACATGAAACCACTGAGTGGTTATCTGGAGTTTAGGAGAGCATTGTTATCAGCATACTGATGAAATACAGTGGTATTTCTTCTTTTCATCTTCATCAGGTGCAGGGGTGGATGGGAGGGACAGGTGCTTCCACATGGTCATGGACTGGATGAGAGCCAACAAACTGAGGCTAAATCCAGACAAGACAGATACACTGTTTGTGAGTAGTTGCTTGGTTTGGTTAAGTGGTGTTCAACCATTTCTGGAGGGGCTTCCACACCTCTTGAAGGATCAGGTTGGGAGCTTGGGGTATTCATAGATCCATCTTTGTCTCTGCAGGCCTCCGTCAGTTTCACCAGCTTAGAATGGAGGTTCAGGTGTGACCCTCAATCTGCCTAGGAATAACCTTGTATAAGTGATCTATCCTTTGCTAGATTACCGTAACATGTTATATGTGGGACTGCCCTTAAACACTGTCCAGAAACGTCAACTGGTTTAGAATTCAGCAGTGAAGTTACTTAGGAGGACCAGGCATCCTTACTGCCAGTGCATTTCTAGACCTAATTCAAGATGTTGAGTATTAACCTATAAAGTCTTACAGAGTGTGGATTCCACAGTACCTGAAGGAATGCTTCTTCTCATATTACCATCCCTGAACCTTAAAATAATCTTAGGATGCCCTGATCAGAGGGCACCTTCCAATCCAAAGTGTGGGGGTGATTTCAGTGGTTGCCCCCCTACCTTATGGATCACTTTCCCCGGGGAAACTCACTTGGTGCCATCTGTGCAGTCTTTGACGCCAGACAGAAACACATCTATCTTTTCCCAGACTTTTAAGCAGATTTCATCAGTTTTATTAGATTTTGCAGTGGCACAGTTTTTAGGCTTTTAGAGTTAACATCTTCCTCCTGCTTACAGCTTTTAATATTGTTTTGGGGGTGAAATTTTCAATGGGGAAGCTTCTTCTGTATAGCTTTGTATTGTGGAGGGGTGTGTTATTGGTGCTGTCATATAATTGAACTTATAACAAATTGTATTTATTGTATTTCCCATTTTGTATGTTGCAAATTGTCTAGAAGCTTCAGTATTGGTGCCACATGCATATTTAATAAATAAGAAATACTCAGAGCAACTCATATTAATATATGTGACATTGTTTTAATGCTCACAGTAAGAAACTTAGCTGTAGTTCCTGTAGACCTGATATTAAAATCTGCCAATGAGGCAGAAACAGAGTGTGGCATCCAGTTAAATCAGCTGATTTCTGTGGATCTGCTCCAAATATGACTAACATTGGTATGGCCCATAAAACAATAAGTTTTCCCCAAAATAAAGAAAAAGTTGCGACAATAAAATTTAGATTTTATAACTCTATAAAAATTGCAATATAAAAGAACATGGCCCACTGTTTCCACTGTGCCACACCCCCAGGGACGGGCTCTCAAGTGCCAACGTAGCTTGTAAAACAGCCTTTCATAACTGCAGGTGGGAATGCACTTAGCCTAGCCAGAGAGACTGTGCAGGGATATTTAATGTTATCAGGTACTCGGGGGGTGATAATTGACCCTGTGTTGCAGTGTAGGCTGAGATTTAACAAACACCACTTGCCAAGATTGATGAATTTTGCAGATTTAAATCCAAAAGTCTCCATTTAGTGCAAGCAATTGCTTTTTCCGACTCAAGTGGGAAGAGTTGATACAATAAGTAGCCAATTGCATTGACTTTGTTATTAATATATTTCAGCATGCACTTTATACCAAATTTCAAGCAGATGGTAGTGTACAATTGGATGCCATTTTGAATCAAGATGGAAGACTAAACTTTTCAAAACTGCACTGATTTTTTTGGTTTCTCAGAATTCCTGAGCAAGACTGGCTGTGAGACTGCTATTGATGCATAAATTCAAATGCAGCTGTTCACACAGAGACACAAAGCTCTGTTTTAACAGTCACTTCATTTTGGGAGGTTAAAAGGGGGGGGGGACCAGATGGGATAAATCTTCTTAGTTTTATTAGCATTCTAAATATCTAGACTTTATAGTGGTATAATGGTGTTTGACCCATTTGGCTTAACTATATGGCCATTCTTATGTAGGAATTTACACTGAAATCAGTACATTTGGTATCTGTATATAACACTTAAAAACTCTCTCATTGAAATAAATGGGAGTTTTGAAACTGTCACAGGTAGGGGAATTTCACTGACAGTTCTTTTAAGAAAAGTTGCCAAGCAGTTTTTAAAGGCCCTTTTAGTCAAGTTAACATTTCCCCTCAAAAATGAGTGCAACTGCAAGTAAAACTATGTGATTTGTACAGGATGGGTTTCCCATGTCAAGTCCTTCCCCTCTCCTCTCTCTCTCACCCTTTATGGAGAAATCTTGCTGTATGTTTGGCAGAAGTCCTATGTCTTCAGCTGCCTAGAGACCTTTAAATGCAACCAGAGGCAGGAGGACAATCCTGTTTGAGCCAGTGTGGTGTAGTGGTTAAGAGCGGTAGTCTCGCAATCTGGGGAACCGGGTTCGCGTCTCCGCTCCTCCACATGCAGCTGCTGGGTGACCTTGGGCCAGTCACGCTTCTTTGAAGTCTCTCAGCCCCACTCACCTCACAGAGTGTTTGTTGTGGGGGAGGAAGGGAAAGGAGAGTGTTAGCCGCTTTGAGACTCCTGAAGGGGAGTGAAAGGCAGGATATCAAATCCAAACTCTTCTTCTTCTTCTTCTGTTTTCCTGCAAGGCTGCAAGAGGGGGATGGCTTTGTTGTGCGGGGGGGGGGACTCTTTTTGGGGGTGGGTGAGGAATAAATTTGAGGTGATCAGAGCTTCAGCCAAAGATTAGGAGAGCTCACTAACTGACTACCAGAAAAGAGAAGGAACGACAACTGCAAGTAATATTGCAAGATGAAGCTTGTCCATTCTTCTGAAAGCTGCTCAAGAAAATAGATGTATCCATGTCACACTCACCAGTGGCGTAGCGTGGGGGGTGCAGGGGGGGCCGGCCGCACCGGGCGCAACATCTGGGGGTTAGGGTTAGGGGGCGCAAATCCACGGGTTAGGGGGCGCAAATTACTTGCCTTGCCCCGGGTGCTGACAACCCACGCTACGCCACTGACACTCACATAGCCTCTGACATTTCTCCAAGAATAATAAGGACATCCAGCAGCCCTGGTGTGAAGCATGCCTCCAATTTTAACCCAGAAAAAGATGAGACTTTTGAGAAACACTTGTTTTGTGCAAAACTTTGCTTAGTAGACTGTTCTGGAGAACTCAAAAACTTGCACGCACTTTTGAAACATTTTGGTTGGTCCTAATATAAGCATTAATTGTGGCATTTGGAGTTTTTTGATGGACCAAATGTGAATTAAGACTTTCAAGTTCCTAATGCTTGTACCTTCCTAAACGGACACAAGAGGGCACATGTAGATTTTCTTGACTCTGAAACCATTGAAATCAACCATTGTCCCATCTTGTCCCCTTGCTACTGACAGTGGTGTCGCTCATTCCAAAACCATAGACTTTCCCCAAAATTGCTTCAGGTATCATATTTATTTCTTAATGAGGAAAAGGAGCCCTCTGCACTATATGTAGGATTTTTATCTAAAACAAAAATTGTGATTAATTTTCAGTTTCTTTTCCTAGTCCACAGAATTATTTATTACTGCAGTTCTGACATGACCTACTATTTAACCCAATCCTGATTCCCTGGTTAGCTTCCAGAAAGCAGCTTTTCCACAATGTGTCCTTACACAGCTGTGGGCTGTGCCTGAATGATGCCACTGTGTGAGCGGGGGGGGGGGGGGGCACCTTTTCTGGCAAAATGCCAATTATTTGGAAGATACCATGGGTGTAGCCGTGGTGGGCAGAGAGGGGTAGCTACCCCCCACAATCAATAAAAATACAGAGCAATATGAGGTTCTGCCCCCCTAACAAAAGGCCTGCCCCCCCAACAATAACCCTTTCCATGCCCATATAGAGATCTAGGTGGCTGAGTCATTCAGAACCAGCCCCTGACTCCTTCTTCTTCTTCTTCTTCTTCTTCTTCTTCTTCTTCTTCTTCTTCTTCTTTTACACCCCACCCATCTGGCTGGGTTTCCCCAGCCACTCTGGGCAGCTTCCAACAAAAGATTTTTTTAAAAAACCAGTCATTAAAAACTTCCCTAAACAGGGCTGCCTTCAGATGTCTTCTAAATGTCAGATAGTTGTTTATTTCTTTGACATCTGATGGGAGGGCGTTCCACAGGGCGGGCGCAACTACCAGCTACATAAGACCTACTACAGAAGACCAGCTGATGAGAAACCTTGGTAATTCCCACTTGTTTTATGTCCACGTTTAAGGGAAACTTCTTTTTTCTGTGTGTGGGTGGGTGGGGATTTTAGCTAAAAGTGCAGTTGTTATTTTTATTGCCATCTATTTGTTATGGCTTATTGTTAATGGAACTCTTTAAATTGTACAGAGCAATTCACAGGCATCGTCTCAGTAATCCTTAAAACCAAGTCTGTATTATTATTAATACTGTTCCCATATTGCAGACGGGTAGGGGCTAGGAAATAGTAAGATGTCTAAGGTCACCTAAGAAGTTTAGAACCAAGATATGAAGTGAGACAATCCTAGTTTGTAGCGTAATCTTAGCCATTATGCTATGCTAACCAGCTCAGAATTTATTTAGAATTGTTGGCAAGGATTCATGCTCAAACGTAAAGAGTTACACCCCGCGGTAAAGCAGCTCTCATGTTGGCCTAATGCATTCCCTGGTCTTCTAGTTGGAGGGATTTGTAGGAGCTTTGTGAAGAAGGAAATTGGCTGAACTAGTTGAGCTACTTGAGGAAGAGGAAACTGGAGCAGCCACCTTGGGACCAGGGCCACCAGGGGACCTCAACAGATCACTTCTCCCTGACAAGACCAGGTTGCGCCTTAAGATCTTTCAAGGAAACCCTGCTGGTCATTGTCACTTGGTGACAACCCAGAAGGTGGGCTTTCTTTTTGGCAGTCCTGGCTCTTTGGAGTGCCCTCCTTCGGCTCTGGATCCATTCCAGTCCGGCTTCCGCGCTGGTCATGGGACCGAGACGGCTCTGGTTGCCCTAACAGATGATCTTCATAGACAGCTGGATCGAGGCGGGTCGGGGCTGCTGATTCTTCTAGATCTGTCAGCAGCTTTCGACATGGTCGATCACGAACTTCTGGACCACTGCCTTGCCGACGTGGAGATCCAGGGCACAGTCCTTCAATGGCTGTGCTCGTTTCTCTCTGGTCGGGGACAGAGGGTGGCGCTTGGGGGGGAATTGTCATCGCGCCACTCCTTGGTGTGTGGAGTACCTCAGGGTGTGATACTCTCCCCGATGCTTTTCAACATCTTTATGCGCCCCCTCGCCCAGTTTGTTCGGAGTTTTGGGCTGGGTTGCCATCAGTATGCCGATGACACCCAACTCTATCTGTTGATGGATGGCCATCCTGACTCGGCCCCAGACACACTGACCAGATGTTTGGAAGCTGTGGCTGGATGGCTACGTGGGAGCCGGTTGAAGCTAAATCCTTCGAAGATAGAGGTCCTGTGGCTGGGACGGGGCGATATGGGATGGGGGGGGCAACTCCCATCTCTTGCGGGGGCGCAATTAGTGCCAGCACCGTCCGTTAAGAGTTTGGGTGTAATCTTCGACACCTCCCTTTCCATGGAGGCGCAGATTGCAGCTATAACAAAGGCGGCATTTTTCCATCTCCGCCAAGCTAAGCAGTTGGCTCCTTACCTCTCTCGCCCTGACCTAGCCACTGTGATCCACGTGACGGTCACCTCCAGACTGGATTATTGTAACTCACTCTACGTGGGGCTGCCCTTGAGACTGACCCAGAAACTCCACCGGGTGCAGAATGCTGCAGCGAGACTCCTTACGAGGTCTTCGCTGCGAGATCACTTTCACCCGGTGCTATACCAGCTGCACTGGCTCCCGGTGGAGTACAGGATCAGGTTTAAGGTGCTGTTTTTAACCTTTAAAGCCCTATATGGCCTAGGACCCTCGTACCTACGGGACCGCCTCTCCTGGTATGCCCCACAGAGAAACTTACGGTCTTCAAATAAAAACATCTTGAAGGTCCCAGGCCACAGAGAAGTTAGGCTGGCCTCAACTAGAGCCAGGGCTTTTTCGGCTGTGGCTCCGATCTGGTGGAACACTGTGTCACAAGAGACCAGGGCCCTGCGGGACTTGACATCTTTGCGCAGGGCCTGCAAGACAGAGCTGTTCCACCAGACCTTTGGCCAGGGCACAGCCTGACTCCCTCCCTCGGCAATCTTTGCGGAGCTCTGGCCCAATGGTTGCCAGTGGCTTGAATGAAATAATTTTATAATGAATGATTTTAGAGTGTTGTTTATGCTGTACTTTTGTACTGTTTTATTGTTGTTAGCCGCCCTGAGCCCGGCTTCAGCTGGGAAGGGCGGGATATAAATAAAATTTATTATTATTATTATTATTATTATTATTATTAAGTGGCAGAGCCAGGAACTGGCTGCAGATGCCTGCTAAATACGTATATATTCACACAAAGCCTTCCTTGGACTCTGGTGCCTAAGTCTCCCCCCTGCCTTTTTTCTGCACTCTTCCGTTTTATCTATGGGAATAAAGTTTTATTCTATTTTCATCTAGCATCATAAAAGCTTTTTTTATATATGGTTGTTGAAATTTTATATGAATATATATTGTTTCCCCCCACCCCCACCCCATTGCCTCATTATATTTTTATATGAAGCAATGTAGAAGCTTTGCAAATAAATACATAAATTAAGTATAAAGATAGCTTGCAGGGAGTGACTGGCCTGGCCGCAGAGAAGAAAGTGAAGGAGGAGACAAGAAAGGTGGTTCCACATGGGGTGGGTGTAGCTAGACTTGCCTGGTTTTGAGGCCAACGTTCCCACAATGCAAAACTGGAAGACTTGTGATAAATCTGTGTGAACGTTTCCCCACAAAAGACTGGAGCATGCCTACTATCCATATATTGTGGCATGCCAGATACTTTCTAGCCATCCTGATTTCTGCATTCCCAGAAACCTGTGGGCACAGTGGCACCACTGAGGACTGGTGCCTATGAGGACTGGTGCCTATGAATCCTCTGATTCCCCCCCCCCATTGCCCCCTTAATCATGAGGTGGCAACAGACACAAACACATACACACACACACACACTTCACAAAGATCAGGAAAGGATCTCAGCATCTTTGGATTGCTTTGTTTTGACTGTACGGGCATTGTTCCTTATGCGTTTTTCTGTTCATCTGTGCTGCTTCCACTCAGGAGTGACAGTCGCCAAGGGGGCTGCAGCTCAGGCAGTAGGAACTCCTGCCTATCAAAATGCTATGAAATACCCCCGACAGCTAGGACAACGCCTCTTCACAGTCATCCACGACAGCCTTCCCCAACCTGTTGCCCTCCAGATCTTTTGGCCTACAGCCTCCATCAGCCCCAGCCAGCCTGGGGGGGGGGGGGCACCAGGTTGGGCAAGGTTGACTTGTGACAAGAGAAGCTCAGCCTTTAGAGGAAAGGAGATTTCTTAAGTCCCGCAGGCCTCTCTGCCTTCAAGTTACAGCTGGCGAATTCCTTCCTCATACCAGCATGAAGCAAATTCCTTCTAGTTTTGGATATTTCATTTCAAGCTGCACGAAAAAAAATCAGTTATCCAGCTGTACAAAGGGCACCCGGATGGCTTTGAAGTGCTGCCTCTGAAACATTCTTTCAGTGCCAATTGGCTGCCTCTTCCAGTAGCACAATAGGAAGGGAAGCATTGGAGCTGCTGAAGTGTTATGGGATCCAAGGCCAATGTTTAGACAATTTCTTCTGCTTGTTTTGTAATAGACACAGTGGAATCGCTTTTGTGCCTCATTAACTTCCCTTTGATAAAGCTTACTGGGCACAGTCCGCTCACTATCGAACTCCTGCTCCAGCCCCTCTGCATGCAAAAGTGTTTCAGACTTTATTGGGGGGGGGTGCGTGTTGCTAGCCACAAAGGAACATAGAATCAAAATATATTTACAGTTAGATCTGCGTCCCTGTTTTCATATTTTAATTATCTAAAAGCGATAAGAAACACCACTGGATAATGGTGCCTGGTGAATCTTTCACTATGCAGAAATATATGCAACTCAAGGAACACCATTAAAAAATACTTTCGCTTTAAAAAATAATCATTACGTTGCTGTAATAGGCAGTGGGGGGAAATGATCAAGGGTAATAATAGCTTTTTGCACCCAACTCCCAGGAGCTGATAGGGCATAATGGATGCTTCCCGTGGCTGTGTGCCAAGGCTGACATGGGGAAGGCGAGTCCTTCCATCCCGGGCCACATCTAAGTAATCCCGAGTTCCATCAGCGATGACAGAATGGTATTGTGAACTGCAATTAATTTCCTTTACAATAGCGTGGATAACTTCTGGCTCATTAGGCTGCTGATTTCATTTGGAATTGTTGGACTTGTGTAATCTTGTTTTCTCTTCAGTTAGCTTCCCAGGGTCTCATTGTTGTGGCTGTGAAGCTTCAGTAATTCAATAAAAATCCCTTCATCAATCTGATACTCTTCATTGCTCAGCTTTGTCTCTTCAAATATAAGGTACAAAGAGCATTGTTTTATACAGTAGACCCCAAGTGATCTGCTTTTGAACGCTGTTTCTTGCCAGCGTCCTTCAAACCAAAGTAGGATACCTGTCTCTTCCTTGTTCTGACAATGGACAGGTGTACCCTTTACAGCCTTACTTGTGTTATGTCTTTTCACATGAGAAATACGTCCAGTCTTTGACTGGCAAATGCAAGGCCAATATCATCACTTGGCGTCCTTGGGCACCTATCAGAACACACCATCCTAGCAAGGCCCAGCACAGGTGCCTGCCATGGCCCTCCCCTTCAAGCTGTGGAATGTGATCCACGAGAGGCAGTCAAGTACAACATTCCTTGAAATGCTAGAGAAGACATGCAAGGGGAAGTTTGGTCCAGCCAGTCAAAACTTCCTGTTCCTCCTGGCTGGAGCATCCTTCCTTTTGCATGTGATAGAAGGTGGGCGTGATCTAACCTGCTCAGGTAACAAAAGGACAAGTCACGCAGCAACCTCTCCCTGTTTTGACTTTCTTCTTCGTTTGACCAGCTTTTAGCTAGGACTGCTCTGCTAGCTCTCAGCTAGCAGAAGCACCAGGATTATTCCCCCATATGGGGTAGATCCACATGTACATATTTGTAACCAGATTTTTTTCAAAGAATCCTGGGACACTTTTTTTTTTTTTTTGAAAAGAGAAAAAAGTTATTAAAAGAAGTTATTTTTTTTTAAAAGAAGAAGTAATATCTTCTCTTCTGTGGTCTCCTCTTTGAGCACTAGCCACCGTGGAGTAGGCTCAGGTCAGGCCTGGGCTCAGCCACGTGTCCTTGCCCTCCCAGTGCTCTCCTAACTCTCCTCCTCAGCAGCAGCGGCAGCAGTGGCGTGGCAAGGTTGGGGCTCTCCTCTTTTTTCTCCTTCCTCTTTCTCTCTCTTCCTTCTCCTTCTCCCTGTGTTGGCTTTGGGGTTTTCCTGACCCTGGAGCACCACTGGGCAGTCGGCTGGGTGGCTTGATTTGGGTCATGGGGGGGTATCAGTGGTTCCCCCAGTTGACGCGCCGGGTGTCCCTGATTCCCCCTCGGCAGTGGCAGCAGCAGCAGCAGCAGTCTCAGCAGCCCGGAGCCAGCCTGGTAGTGCACTTGGCTCTGGCTGGCTTCAGGAGCGGCTCGCTGCCATGGCGCCTGGCATTTTGCCTCGCCAGAAGTCCCCATATGATGTGTCTTGTGCCATTGAACCAATCATGTAACATTCATTCCCTCCCAATAAATCTACAACATTTAAAATATAAATCCGGGGACATTAAATGAAATCTGGGGACATTCCGGGGATGGATTTTTTCCAGGGACAGATTTGTAAATCTGGGGACTGTCCCGGGAAACGGGGACGTCTGGTTACCATATTGTGGCGTCTTTATTCTTTTAAGAGGGATTCAAGGGAACTTACCAGGAACATACAATTCAATCGGAAGACAGACTTAATTGTATAATAGTGAGAGGCTCACACAAGCCTGCAACCGGCTATCTGCTGTGCATGTAAAAAGGGGAATGTAACTCTGCTAAGTAAAAGAACTTGTTAGCACAAGGTAGGAAGGATATTAATAAACAATATATCTTCTCCTGCCCCTCTGAACATTCCCACACAAGCCACCCAACCAAGTGTTCCAAGCAGCACCTGGTGGCTGGTGGTCCAGCGGCCATTTTTATTCCCCTTTCATGGCACAGTGCTGCTCTAGGGCATTGTGGGGAGTTAAAATGGTGCCGAGACCTGATCACCAGGCACTGCTTAGACCACTGCTGCCATCAGAGCAGTAGAGGACAGGGCCCATCAGAGGAGACTTTTGCATAGGGACCCCTCAGGCATTCTTGTGAGGAGTAATTCCTGTTAAGGCCCCATGGAGATTCATGGAAAGAAGGGTGAGGTGCAAGTATGCTTGACTGATACACAGACAACCAACATTTAAACATCCATTAGATAATTGTAATAATATTAAATAATTTTGGTTTTAAACCAGTTTTGATTTTAAATGTAAGTATCAAACATAGAAGAATACCAACTATGAGAGATCAAAAAGACTCAACTTTAAAAATCTCTTCAGGAGCATTGTACTATGTTAATAACGAAGAGTGGATCTATGGATATAGAGAATGTCATTTTGACGCTCTAAGCAACTGCTGTCAGTCCTTATAGGTCTGGGAGTAGGGGATAGGGTACCCAGTTCACAAAGTATAATTTCCAGGTAGGCTGAGCCCTGGCACACCTCTTTTTAGAAGATCGGCACTCCCAGGTGCAGATAATAGATGTGGGGTTTTTTTCCAAATAATGAGTACCAGTCATTGACTGTTCAAACAGTGGATCAAGTAGCATTCATTAAAAAGCACACAATTTTGTAAAAATCTTTTTCTTCATTCTATTTGTAGCTTGTCTTCCTTCAACAGAACTCAGAGTAGTGGACAAAGTTGTCCAAGTCCGGACTTGATCCAGATCTCTTGGCTTTAGCCAGCTTATCCCACTCTATTTTTCAGACCACAGCTTCAGACCACTTTATGAAAATATCACATCAGATTCTGAATATCGGATGCCAGAAGTCAAATATTACATTTTGCCATCAAATATTATTTAGATGTACTCTGCTCCTCAGGAATGCTCCCAAGCGATGTCAAAAATCCGATTCTATTTCAAGCTGTCAATTATCCAGTGCTGCGACAAGTCAATTAAAAATGGCCAAGTACAAAAAAAGTGTCATTGCATCAAAGGCTGCTTTTAAAAACTTAATCCCAGCAGATATCAAATAGTGGAAAGCACAGTCTTATTGTGCAGCGCCATTGGTAGCCATTGGTAGCACGGCTCCCATTCATTTCAAGTTCATAGATGAGTCCTAGCCTAGCAGTGTTGCTCTCACTGTCGCCAGTGGCTCTCCCAGGTCTCATGGACAGGTCTCTCTCAGTCTTGCTCCTGGAAATCCTTGATACGAAAGAAGCAGAAGTTGCGAAGCAAGTCCTCTTCCACTGAACGTGCTGTAGCTCCTCTCTCCTTCAGATCCATCTGCAGCCCAACTAACAATGGTACTAGTCCATTCTCACTAGAAAGTTTATATGCTGCTTTGGGGGGAACTTAATATTTAAAGTGCGTACGTGTATTTGAAGTTACGTTCTCAAATGAATAGTCTTTGAATACTGTGACTTAAAGCATTATGCTCCCCTTTGAAAGAAGAACTGCTTTATTAATTTAATATTACTGCATTCCAAAATTAATAAATAACAGATAAAATTGCATTGCTCTGTACCAAAAGTAGATATTTTCAACAATAGATTGTGGGTATTTTTTAAAATAAAAAACCCAAACACCTTAATGGTATATTACAAGTGAAATCCATCCATCAGATTTATGGCAAGTTGAGAAAAGTCTGGCACATATTTTTGGAAGTAAGCCCTATTGATTTAAATGATTTTAATCTTACTTCCAAGTAACTATGTTTGGCCTCATAATCTAAATATAATCTGTTTTGGACAATGTGCCAAAATTGCTATTTCCTTTGGCATCCAGCCCTTTTTATAATTACTTAAATTAGATGGATTTAAACATCTGCTTAATTCTCTCAGTGAAATCAAAGGGATTTTCAATTGCTTAACTTTGGATCATGCCCCATATTTAGGTGCTGTGTTTATAAAATGCCATAGTGCCTTTAATCTTCAAGATCAAAGCTTTTTTAATATGGGAAGCTTACGGAAGGTGCAGCAGTTTAAATCAGTTTTATTATCTGGGGTTTAAAAACTGATGCTGGCATAACTGAGCTGATGTGAAATATTATCATTTTATCTTTATAAATCTATACATTGCAGCTGAAGAAATGATGGCATTATCATGAAGAATCCTTAATGCTTAGCATTTATATAGCAAAACACTTCTCATAAGTGACCTTAGAGATCCACACCTCTTTGCCATTAACACACAAAGCGTTGATGAGATTGTGGGTGCAGTTCCAGTTTGGAGAAATGAACAGAAATCTTGGAACTGCCGTCTCACTTTTCTCACCACAATCCAGTTACACCTTTAAAAACAAATGGGGCTAAATATGATTCAGCTGAAATTATTTAAAACAACAAAAACGGAAACAACACTTGTTGGACACCAGGAAGTCTACCAGGATAACTGACTGCTTAAGAGTCAAACTAGAAGAAACACAATGAACGCCTTCAAGAGTTTTTATCAGATGTCTGATTCTGGAATCCAGTGCTATCCAGGACATCTCCCCTGGAAACCTGTTTCCTCTGGTATCTGTTGGAGAGTTAATGCGATGAGCCCTTCCATCTTATGCTCAGCCTATATATATATATATATATATATATATACATACACACACACACAGTGGTACCGCGAGTTAAGTACTTAATTCATTCTGGAGGTCCATTCTTAACCTGAAACTGTTCTTAACCTGAAGCACCACTTTAGCTAATGGGGCCTCCTGCTGCAGCCGCGCCGCTGCAGCACAATTTCTGTTCTCATCCTGAAGCAAAATTCTTAACCCAAGGTACTATTTCTGGGTTAGCGGAGTCTGTAACCTGACGCGTATGTAACCCGAGGTACCACTGTGTGTGTGTGTATATATGTATATATATATGTATATATGTAGGTATGTAAATGAAAACACAAATCACAAAGACACCACTGTCTCTTGTCATTTTCCTTCTAGAGGATGATGCTCTAGCATTCCTGAAACTGAAGTGTGTGTAACAGTTGATGATCTTCATCAACCTCATCCAGCATGGCCAATGGTCTAGGGTGAGCGGAGCTGTAATATAGCAACTTCTGGAAGGCTACAGGTTCCCCATTCCTGCTGTAGGTTTTCTGAGATGGCAAGGGTCAGCAGGGCATTCTTTGTACCTGTGGTGAGGCTGTTTGTGCAACATGCTCACTTGTACAGTGTCATTCCTCCACAGTTTCCCTCCATTTCTACCTGGCTGGAGTCCTTAGCAGGAGCTTTGTAGTGATGTCTAGGGCTTGAAGGAGTAGGGTCCCACAGAGATGTTGCAAATGCTGAGACCACATCCTGAATTCTTTCAGAAGGTCTGCTGGTCATACATTCATACTGGAAAGAAATACGAGGAATAATTAATAAAATGACAGGATATATAATTCTACATGACCCTAAAATGTTTTATGCTGCTTAAAATATACTATTACGACTTAGAATTAATTTAAATTTACAGGAAAAATATATACAGTTACTAAAAGGGAGGGAAAAAACGAAATATTGCTCTCATATAAAAACAGACTTATTTATAAAGAAGCTTTACTGGAATTCACTGGAAAAATTGATCCTTTTCTTAACCTTTTGAAATGACAAATTTCAATATAATGCAGAGCCCACAGCTTCTTACATTGCTTCTTATCAAATTGCTAGCATGTCGGCATGGCGGGGGAATGTGTATTGTAGTATTTAACTTGTTCAAAGATTGTACTTTAATTCTTCACCTTCTGGAGTCTCTGTTCAAGGTACTAATTATGGACTGGTGTAAAGCAGATCTAAAGTTTTTCTAAATCTCGGTTATTGATAGTATGATCTATCCATAGTAGTCATAAATAAGTGACATTTTGTGTGCAATAATACTCCAGTTTCTTTAAAAGTCTGATTAACTAAATGTTCTGGATATTGTTGCTGACCCTGCCTATAAATGAATACATATGGACCTTTACCTCATAACCCTGCCAGATAGGCCTTAACCAAACAAAAAGTGTAGTTGAAAAAGGATTAGAGAGAGATTATGAAATTGTTACTGGCTTGATCCATGATCTGCTATTACTGTAAAAATAACATTGTAATGTTTACACGCTTCAGGGTCTTTTAGACCACCAAAGAGTATTCAACCTGTGAAAAATCAAAACTGGGTGCTTTAAGGTAAATTGCCAGCTTTCTAGCTGGTTAAGAAATTTAAGGTACCAAATTAATATGTATGTACAGGAATGCTTGTTTAAAATGCATCTCATTGTAAGACAAACATCATTCCTGCCTAAAGCCTTTTGGTGAAATAACACACTAAAATGCCAAAGTTGTTCCAACGGAAAGATGTAAGGAATGTTCTTTCTCTCTCTCTCTCTCTCTCTCTCTCTCTCTTTCTTTCTTTCTTTCTTTCTTTCTCTCTCTCTCTCTCTCTTTTTCTTTCTTTCTTTCTTTCTTTCTTTCTTTCTTTCTTTCTCTCTCTCTCTCTCTCTCTCTCTTTCTTTCTTTCAACAAGGAAACAAAAAAGGAAAGGAAGAAAACAAGGAAACAATAATTAAATTCTGATACATACAGCAACACATTACATGGACAGGAACACTTCATATGCAGACACACATAGCAACACATCACACACACACACACACACACACACACACACACGCCTGCAGGTCCACCACTTCCCTGATCCACAGACAGATATACTGCTGCCGCCTGCACATTCCTGTGTGGCAATCTAGCTCAGGAGAAGCCTGTTTCATCTGGGAAGCTTCAGACTGAGCTGCATGAGCATCTCTGCGCTTAGTCTGAAAGGAGCTCAACTCCCGCCCCCCCCCCCCCCCGCCCAGCAATGAAAGCTCAAACCACCTTCACCCCATCCCACCCCCCATAAAAAGGAACCACTATCTTTCTTCTAGTTGGGACAGAGACTGGCACTATAATTCCCAACATCCCTGAGGGGAATGTTACAATTTCCCTTCCAGGGCAGCATTTGTGACCAACCCTTTTTCAAATGCCCAGAGCTCCAATATTTGCCTATAGCGACAAGATGGGTTTAAAATGGGAGTTGTGAAATCTCATCATTTTAGGAACTTGCACCTGGTTTTTCACCAGTGAACTAAAGGAAGACTCTTGCAATGGAAAGATGTAACGTACATTGCTCGCTAACACAGGAGACCTCTACTTCATTGCATTCATTTTTTTAACATGCCACAACAGTCCTTCTTCATCTGTTGCAAACCACCCTGGGATCTTGGGGTGAAGGCCGGTATACAAATTCAGTAAATAATAATAATCTGCATGTTCTGAAATTGAGGTCACATGCAGTGTTAGAAATTCAGAGCTAATCACCAAATGGCACCTTAAACCTAAGTTATGGTCGTCACAATGGACCGTATGGGCCATTTTCTTACAGTGAAATTTATTTATCATTACTATTATTATTAATTTCATTTCTATACTGCTTTATATTTTAAAGAAAAAATCTCACAGTGGTTTACAGCACATTAAAACATCAAATGAAACAATCTAGAAGAAAACAAATTCAGGCTTCAGGGAAAATATTTCAGCTCCTTCTCTAAATGACATTTTGCTTTCCCTGTATTTGTTTACCTACTTAATTTGCATAGCTGTCCCATAGCAGAAGTCCTCTAGGAAGCCAGTGTGGTGTAGTGGTTAGAGTGTTGGACTAGGCCCTGGGAGATCGGGGTTCAAATCCCCACTCAGCCATGAAGCTCACTGGGTGACCTTGGGCCAGGCACAGCCTCACTGAGGAGGGGAGTAAACCATGTACTCCCTGGAGAAAAAGGTGGACTATAAATGCATTCAATAAGATCTTCTGCTTACCTGCTTAAGAAATCTGGATGGGCTAGCCAGGTGGAGATGTCAGTTGCCAGCCTGAAATCCAGAGATTCCCACGTGGTTGATTGGACCTGCTCCAGTTGCAAAATGCACCTGGGGAGATTTCTACCACATTTCTAACATGGTACCCCTCATATGAAGGCTTCACCAAGCCTCATTTCCAAACAAATAGGATACATTTTCTTGATTATGATGAATAGAACTTTCAGGCCTCGCTATGGTAAAATGCTGGAAATGACACTCGGCTCACGCATACAGAGCTGCTCTTGTTGCCGTATAAGTCATAAGTCAATAAAACCAATCTTATTACAGATATAGTGTGCATGGTCATATCTGTGTTTTATGTGTGCAAATTTACAATAGTTAATCTGTAGAAAGATGCAACTTTTTCTGCCCATCATCAGTGAAGGCATTTCAAACTAACAAAGCTCTCTTCTGACTCTGTCTTTAGCCTTGTATAACGGGTCAAATTTGGCATGTCAGTATCTATTTCATTCTTTCAGTCATCCACAGTAGGAGTTGATACTGTTCTCCATAATTTAGCATTGCAAATTCTTGCTATTTTTAACATGTATATATGATCAATTCATGGTAAGCTACAGTTCTTGAATAACAGAGTCATAAACAGTAACAGCTCTAAGTACAACTTAATATGAGTAACTACATTTATCATCTCTTTTATCTTTACCAATATGCTTTCACAAACTTATGCTATTTACACTTCACTAGAGAGCTCTGAAATAAGTAGGAAGTAACTGAAGAGTAATTGCAAGGGAGCATTCTGGATTTGATCTGATGCAAAAAGAATGCCATTTTCTGTTTTATTAATGCAATACCATGGGGTATTGAGATATTGAAAATATCAACTGTGTAACACAGTTGTGATCTGCTGGCTTTTATTTGTTTTCCACCCAGAGCTCAACATGACAGCAATGAAGGAAGGATGCCTAATAAATCTTCAGAATCAGCTAACAAATCTACTCAAAGCCAGAAATTTGAGAAAACATGGTCCCATTGTAAACTTACATATGAAAGCAAATGTAGGAAGAGTTTGCTTTGAAAAGTAAGAGTTTACTGTGCTTTTCTGAAATGTTTTTTAACTACCTTGATACTGTTTCAATAATGCCAATTCCTGCCATTACAGAAAATATTTAAAGTATACTTTAAAAATGCTGAGCGACTTCTTTTGCATTCAATGAATATTCATTGGGAAGTTCATTGGTGAATGCCTATTCAGGACTAAAAGATCAAAAGGGAACTGTGTCAATTTTGTCCTTTTCTGGGCTGACTGCTATTTTTGATGTAATAAATTGCCAATTTTGGAAGGGCGAAGAACAGAAATGGAAACGCAAATGCCTTTCAGAAGACTTTTGACTGTGCCATTATGAATAGTCTCCCGGCAAACAGTTTTTGCAGGCCATTCAGATACCAGATAGACATCCAATTGTTAACCATGCAAATCACCATATCCAATGGTCAGACAGCTGCTAGCTGGCTTTTGGAATAATTAGGATCCACTGACCAACCAACTCAGGTTTTTGTGGAACTCAGACAGGTCTACAGTTTGCATGTCCTTCATTTTTTTGGTCTTTGTTTAAAAGAATTCTACTAACTGAACATGTTTCATTCCCTCTTAAAAAGTCTAACAAAATGACACTCCTGTTGCTATCAAATATTACATACCAAACAAATATAAGGACTAGAAACCAAGCACAGTTGTAGTCATTTTCTTAACAACTATTTAGCAATTCTATTGTTGTTTGTTACCGCCTATTAAATTTTCCTTTATTCCTTTAAAATATTTCTAAATCACCTTTTTAGACAAAAACCCATGCAAGGCAGCTTATATGAACGTAAAATACAATATCACATCCAATAATTAATAATAATTTAAAACCATAGACTAAAACAATGCATACGCTAACAACACATAACTGCATATTAGAACAATTTAAAACCATTTTGAACCAACAACACTGTATTTCCTTAACTAGGTGAGACTTCTCAACTAAAAGTGAACCAAAATATGTTGGTTTGCAGAGTCCATTCAAAAGCCCGTACTGATGGGACTATGCATATGTCCCTTGGGAGGGAGGCAGGGGGCCATCACTGTAAAGCCCGCATCTCTTGTGCCTGCCAATCTGACTGACCAGAAAAGTGGACCTTCAACTTAGTCAGGTCAGATTCATACAGGTGGAGACAATCCTTCAACTAATGATCTCAGAATTATCTCAGAAATAGCAGGTGGTTGTGGATGAAGCCCACCCCACAAATAGATATAGACCCTCTATTTTTTCCAATCTTCTTACAACTTGCAATGCAAATAAGATGCATTTTGTTTGTCTAATGCCCATAACAAAAAGATAACCATCGTCACCTCCTACAACAGATTGCATGACCCCTGGGTTAATCTGTTGTGTATTGCATGCCAACAGTGGGCAAGGCCAGAGAACCCAAAGTTGGCAGACTGTGTAGCATTGCATAACTCTCACTTTCTGTCTCCCATTCCATCTCTCTCTCTCTCTCTCTCTCTCTCTCTCTCTCTCTCTCTCCTCACCCCTCCCAATCTGGACTTTGTCCATGGTTTATTTCTGTAGATCATGGCATCAGTAAAGTTGGCACAACTTGATATAAACCCTCAGTGAACTATCTTGACCCTGGTACAGTTCTTATCTTGAATGTGTCCTTGAAGGTCATTTCTCATTATGGTCAGGTCCTTTCAGCTAGGGCAAGGTAAATAGAACAGCAAACAGAAAGGAGCTTGTAGGAAATAAACAATGGTGCAATGGAATAATGATACTATATCACTCACTCTTCCAGGAAGACCCCTCACTCCTCTATAAGGTAACATTGATTCAAAATAGTATTTAAACCCTAGATTTTCAATGGTTGGTTAACTCATAAGCTCTATGGGGACCCCCTCCCTCGTTGCTCCTCAGCAACCTCAAAGAGCAGCCCTATTCCTCTCTGGACACAGATCAAAGGAATGTGTGAGAGATTTCTGTTGCCTGGCTGTTCTAAGACTTTAAGGGGAAAGCCTTAAGTCTTGCAGAAGGCACAGAACTTTGATCCCTGGCTTTGTATATTCCTCTTCCTCTCTTATTTTTCTCTTTCGTGTGGGTACTGTGGCAAACTGTCATGCTCACTCTTGAGATTTTGGGGGAAGGGATCTTGTTTACTCACAACATCAAAGTATTATGCTATATAATCTGCTGCCCATTAATACTATAACATTGCTGTCTGAAAGCATCATCCATATGCTCTGTCACTTTCATTTCGAGTTACAATCTGTTCTTACTCCTCTATGGAGCATAAGGTTAAGGATAAACGCGTATTCGTAATGGATGCATGTACTGACTTCAGCAAAAGATTTCAATCTTCTCAGAGTTGTGTGCTGAATACCTGAGTGCTGGACACATGCACCTTCAGATGTGCACCTCGTCACACCTGGATCTCTCCATCCTTGCCTCAATTAACACAGCTCAGAACAGATCATTTGTAGATGGCTGTCTCTCCCATTTCCATATATCTGTCCATTAACCATTTCCATTTTTCTTCCCTTCCATCCTCTTCCTCTGCTCCCACCTTCCCAATGAAAGGTGGGATAGAATAATTAATAAAGAATGGCTCATGCGTCATGAATGGTCCCCTGAACAAACAAACAAACAAACAAACAAACAACCCTAAAATCAGCCTTCATCTGCATCTAGATTTATAATTGTTTTAACATATGAAATAGTTTTAATTATATTTTATATATGGAATTTTTTTTTAAAAAATGTAAATATGGAATTGGTTTTACATAATATATGGAATTGTTTGTAATTGTCTTTATTGTTGATGGTGTTTTTACTGTGAAATTGCTTTTGGATACTTTATGGGAAGCAATTCATAAATGGAATCAAGTAAATGAAGAGCCCCTATGGGGCGGGGAAGGAGGGGTCTTTTTATGAGGAAAGCAGCTTGTTGAGTTTTTTTTTGGGGTGGACAAATCATGTGAAGGGAAAGGGTTAAACATTTTCCTCTGCTGGAAAATATTCTGTAGTTGCTTTTCAACATATATGTGTGTGTGTGTGTGTATATATATATAGAGAGAGAGAGAGAGAGAGAGAGAGAGAGATTATTGAACTCCTGCAACCCAGTCAGTTGGGTGAGGTAAATTATTATTATTATTATTATTATTATTATTATTATTATCATCATCATCATCATCACCATCATCATCACTGTGACACACAATTGTGAAGCAATCCAAATTTTGCTGCTACCCTGTTCTCTTATAAACAATAATCAAGACTATAAAAAATAATATAACATGCCAGGTCCCAACATCCCAGCTCACTCTAATGTACTGCAGAAGTTAACAACCCAAGATAGAGCTATATGTACTGGGCATAAGAATCCACTGGATTCAAGGGACTGATCCAGCAACCATTTTTGTGTGTAGTCATGGTGACATTTTCTCACCACCCCCCCCAAAAAAATATTCACTCTTCTGTTCTTTGATGAGGGGGCTAAATGGGTGACTTCATGCTCTGTGTCTGTGTGTCTTGTTTATTGTTAATTATTGTTCATGTTACCACCACACTATATTCTTTACCAGAACCTATACAGAAACATAAGGTGCAATTTTGGAAGTGAAAGAAAAGCAAAGGTTATAGGGGATGCCTGAGAATAAATGACTATATGATAAATGTTCAGGAGAACGTTGTTTTGGAATACAGGGCCATCTGGTGATTTGATAAAAGTATTTCATTACTTAAGGCAATTGGACTGTATATTCCCTGGACGCCACCATTTATAGCTTAAATACAACTCACATGTGAATTCAGCATTACAAATAAGAAACAGCAGCCTTTGGACTTGTACACTAATGTAGTCCTTTCATCACCCAGTTACCCTTAAGCATCTCCTTTCCAATTTAGTCTAAATGCAAAGCATTAGTCCCTTCAATAAAAATGAGTGACTATCTTTTGAACGAAAAGAAAAAGGCCATTTAAAATAAAGCAAAGATAAGGGCTCAATAAGGGCTCATATAACTCCTGGTAAGATCCTATATCCAAGCTCCCTTTTTATAATTGAAGGTGCAATCCCATGCGCAAGATACGTTGGCTGGGGGAAGGGAGCATTGGCCTGCTGTGGAAGCCCCGCATCTCCGGACATGCTTCCTCCAGGGGGAACTCACTGGCACAATTCCATGTTGGCCTGTTTTGCACTGCCAACACAACGCTGTCGATGGAGGGCATCAAGCAGGATGCAGAAAAAGGTGTTATGGCTCCTTGACTGGGAAGCTTCCTCAGACCCACTTCCTACCCCCAACCTCTGAATACATAAAGGTCTTCCTAACCCCTACTTAATGGGACGCGGGTGGCGCTGTAGTCTAAACCACAGAGCCTAGGACTTGCTGATCAGAAGGTCAGCGGTTCGAATCCCCACGACGAGGTGAGCTCCCGTTGCTCCTGCCAACCTAGCAGTTTGAAAGCACATCAAAGTGCAAGTAGATAAATAGGTACCACTGCGGCGGTAAGGTAAACGGCGTTTCCGTGCGCTGCTCTGGTTCGCCAGAAGCTGCTTAGTCATGCTGGCCACATGACCCGGAAGCTGTACGCCGGCTCCCTCGGCCAATAAAGCGAGATGAGCGTGCAACCCCAGAGTCGGCCACTACTGGATTTAAAGGTCAGGGGTCCCTTTACCCTGTACCTTTTAACCCCTACTTGTCTGATCAAAATGTACAGGGACCCTGCCTCAGAAATCTAGAGAAGAACACTCAAAACCAGCTGCCACTTCACTGTCACCACTAGTAACTCAAGGACAAGACCCCACCCTGGTAAGCAAGTGGTGGAAGCACTTGCCTTGGGTAAACTGCCCTTCCTTCCCCAATACCCCAGCTTGTGTCCTCCCTCACTTCAACTCAAGTCCATCCCATGAATCCTGACAGGCAGCTAAGAGACACTGCAGCTTGCCCTGTGCAGACTCACCACCTGCCTGCTGATAGTTACAGGATCTTCCACAGGCAGGAGAGCCAGAGCTGGGCCAGGCTGGGGTAAGTCAGGGACCAGGAACTCCGAGACCAGCCAGCGGACAGGTTCAAAGGACTGAGTAGGGTTGAGAAACAATGGGAGCTTCTCAGAGGCCAGGTCTACCTGGACTTCACCAGTGTTCAGACACCAGACCTAGCAGAAATAGGAAACCTACCATCTGATGCTAGTTACGTATGTATTTGTTAATTTGTTCTCTCCCCCCCCCCAAACAAAAATGCATCTTGAGGAAGACCATGCCCTGGGACCACACCCTACTAACCCTTCCCATTTGGTGATGCCAGAGGAACTAGGAGGAAGTTGCTCTTGCAGGGCTGGTCCCATCAGCGCTGCTCAAATGCCAAAGAGATCGTGCTGGGGAAGGCTGGTGCAAGGCACCCATCTCTGGCAGAGGAGGTGACAGCAGCAAAATGGCTCTGGTGCTCTGTGCTTTGGAAGTGGTGAGGAGGAGGAGGAGGACGCAAACGATGTCACAGGTGGGGAACAGCCTGGGAAGGGGATGCCTCCTCCCTCCCTTTTGCCTTATGGGGCTAGGAAGGAGAGACAGTCCACTTATTTTCTGTCCTGCCCCATCCATGGAGTGGAGAGATCCCCTAATAATGGGGAAGAGCATTGACCGGTAAGGAGGAGAGGCTGGACAGCTAGAAAAGGAGGAACCAAGGCGGAACTGACCCCTGTCCCATCAGGGAGAACTCTGTAGGCAGCAGACCCACATCCCTTGGAGAAGTATGTGTCTCCAAGTGCACCAGACTTGTAGGGGGGCTTTAAAAGCTGGTGGGAGGGGTGTGACTCATCAAAACACCTTTGTAGCTTTTGCCCAGTCTTGGACCCTTGATGCTTTTAAAAGAACACCTCTATAGCTTTACCTGTAGCCTGACCTGCATTGTTGGAAGCCTTGACTAACGTTCACTTATTCACAAGTAAGAGCCTTTGCTGGAGCTCTGGAATGGGTGCCAAAACATTCAGTCCCCAAATTTTGACCTTCCTGCCCTCTCCCAAAGGACCTGCACTGATTCATAGAATGAACACTGGGAACTCCACGGAGCTCCTCTCCCTGTGGAGCACCGTTGCCAGTGCTGGAAAGTTGCTGGGCCTGATTCTGGGCAATTCTGCTCTCCCATTTCTGCCCCCACTGACCCAGGCCATGAGATTCAGGAGGTGGGGCCCACCCTAGGGGAGGCCTTTCAGGAGAGGAGTGGCCTTCTGCTCACAAAAAGCTACACATTCTAACGCCAATCAAAAGCAGCATGTTCTTGTGGATACGTAGACACAGTGGAATTGAATGCTAAGTGATATTTGGAATTTTCCTGATTGGCTAGAATTTTGCTTAAAGTTGGAGCCATGTGTCTGACCTGTATCATGCAGCAAATCCCACGATGGCATAAAAGGAACGTGATGGCCCGGGGGGGGGGGGGGCTACTAGCATCCCAACCTTTGTTTGGTGATTTATTGTTTTTAATGAGAGCAGAAGGAAACGGCAAAGCAAATATTTTGCTAAAATGTTTTCCGAAAGGGCCACTGGAATTTTAAATGGTTCTTATTTGGTGTGCTTTGCATAATTTGTTACATTAAATACAAACCAGATTTTGTCTGCAGCTGTAAATGCACACGCTGTGATTCAGAGTTTCACAGGGAGGCATTGTTTGCTTATTTGGAGTTGGTAAAATAAAACGGAACGGGTAACTATGCTGCTGGCTGGCTAGGAGCGCAGTTCAAATGAGGCAGGCTGGATCCTCCAGGGGAGGGACATCAGATTTGTTCTCTTGGCTGCATTTTTGCTCTTTGGCAAAATTCATTGTTATTTATCTGTTACGAGGTGAAAAACGGAATCAAGGATTTTGTAAAACTGGAATCGTGGAAGGGTTTCCATGGGGAGCTTTTGTTTCTAGCTGGAGTCACAAAGTCCCCACCCCCACCCCAGAACTGAAGGAAGTTTTAAAGAGGGTGCTACGCTTGTGGGGTGTGCGCACCCCTTCCCCCTTTCATTACTTTTTAAGGTATTGTTTAAAAAAATCTGCTTGACCAAGATGACAATGGGACAGGAGGAATGTGTCTGCACCCTGGGGAGCAATGCCTCTCACACTCAACCCACATTCAGTTCTTTTACAAATGAGGAATGGTCTCCTGCTTCTGTTTCAGCCACTAGCGTCAGGTGAGAACATGCAAAAGTTGTAAACACACCGAGCTGCCCTGACCATCACTTCCCAGTTGCTTTATTTAAAGAAATAATGAGCTACATCAACTCAACTGAGGGCAATTTCCTGTGTTTCAGCTTGTGTTTGTACTGGAGAACACCTAGAAATCATCCCTGTGGCAAAAAATACAAGATAGAGGACAGCACTCTGGCAGACTTTATCCTCAGCAACAAACTAAGGGTCATTTCACAAGTTACGTTTGCCATCAAGCACCCGCTGAACAGGGAGCCACAGCCAGCTTCATGGAGAGTACCGGCATCTATTTTTCTAGGAAAAAAGCACTGGCCACAGCTAACCCTGAATGTATACCTCTGTGATGATGCCCACATTTAAAATGGCCCTGATAGCAATTTCTTTAAAATACAAGCAGTGTGAAATAGGCTAAGCATGTAAGAGTGGCATTCACAGTGGCAATCTACGAGTCCAGAACTCTGTTCATCTGGAGCCATGGCAGAGCAATAGCATATTTCAAATGATGTGTTGAAGGTTTCCCCTGCAGATTGCACCTGGTGCCTGGAGTAAAGATAATTTTTTTAAAAAACTACTTGATGCATTATTGTTTTTTTACAGTAGCTGTTCAGGCACTTCTAAGTCCCAGCAATCCAGTGGCCTTCAGAGGTAAAGCTTCCTCCATGACTACCAGAAAAAGAGCAAATGATTCAAATATATGTAATGGAGGTGACAGATTTTTTTCAGGCACAGAATTTGTGTCAAAATCCTTCTCCATTGCAAGTGACTTCCGTATGCATTCCTGGAGGAGACAAATTTACTGGACAACAGCCCACAGGGACCGAAAGTAGCAATGCTGATAATCTCCCTGAAATATGCCAGGCAGCAGACTAACAATGGCTGTGTTTGTATGTCATGCCAAACCATATTTTAGTGCAGCGTAAATAATTGGGAATGGGCTGCAGTGAGCCACAGGCTAGTGCAAGCTCCCCTCCCCCCTCCTCTTCCAGTTGGCAGGGAGGAGGAGTTTGGAAGCTTTCACTTCTGAATTTGTTTAACCACAGCTTACCATGTTGTCCAGACCCAGAAACAGAAAAGTAAAATAGAAGTTTTCTTTAAAATACAATGGAGAAGAAAAACAGAAGTATTTTGAATTTTTTGGCACTTTTAAAAATAAGTATGTTCACAGCTGTCAGCTTACAGATTTGAAAATAAGGGACCAGCAGCCTCGAAAATAAGGGATCAGCAGCTAAAATAAGGGATTTTGGCTTAGCTTATACATAAATCCGGCACTGATGGAGCCCTGCTGCTTTGGCTGGGACTGACTGTGTTTTGCAGGGGGTTGAACCAGATGATCCTAAGGGTCTACAACTCCGACCAAAGAAGAGGGGCAGACAAAAGTGATGAACGACGTGGAGATGGCAAAGCTTACAGGCAGAATGAGAAACCAGGAAGAGGACCTCTTTAATAAAGAATGGGGAAAATTTATAATTTAGTCGAAAAGCTATTGTAAAGAGTTACATACCTACATTGGTAGGATTGACAGAAAACTTGTAGTAAAAATTTGAGCTATGGATGGACAAATGATTTATAAAAATAGAGTTATGAAAGGGATGCAGAGGGGGAAATCACTACATTAAGATGCTGCACTGGTTGGAGGGGATGCTAAGCAGCATGTCGGGGCTGCCATCGTCCTGGCGTGAGGAGTTCCATCGGCCCTTCTCCACCCGAGAGAGAGGGAGGGAGGGAAAGAGATTCTCGCCCATGCCGCCCGCGAGCCCAGCATGCGGCGCTTGCGGCAGCGGTGCAGCGGCCACTCAAGCGCCGCCCTTCTGCATCCCTCCCCATCCCCGCCTCTTCCTCCTCCCTCAGGCTGCCTCCTCAGCCGCTGCCGTCACCTCCAGCTTCCCCTGGCAGCGCAGCGGAAGTCTCGCAAGAGAGAGGCTGCCTGCCTGCCTGCTGCCACCTGTCTCCTCACAACGCGCCCCTGAGGGGGAAAAGGGAGAGACGGAGACACGGCAGCTCGTGGGCACTCTCTCGAGGCGGAGAACCCCGAGCCGCTGCTTCCCTCCTGAGCCGGGCGAGCATGAAACTTGGGAAATTTAAGGGACATCATCAATCCGGGATAGCAGCGGGAAACGGCGCTGGGATAAGGGAGTTTCCCACCAAATAAGGGACGGTTGACAGCTATGAGTATGTTATTGTGAGCTCTGTGGGGAATGGGCCACCATGGAAGAGCATGTTATGAAACAAAAGCTTAAGATAACTGTAGTTAATCTTAATTGTGGTTATTTTAAACAAGCCGGCTTCATTCACAATGGTTTGAAGTTTGCTTGTTTGAAATTAACCATAGTTGACATTAACCACAATTCACCACAGTCTAAATGACTTAACTGTGGAAACTGCTGGGATGCAACTCTGCTTGTACTGAAGATGGGTGGGTCTGCGTAGGAGAAAGTAGATAGTTGAAGAAACCTCCAAGCTTCCATGACTGTCCTTTAATCTGTGCTGATCTTCCCTCAGGTGTTAGACTGATACTCTTAGGACTGCTTTCCTCTTTTCCTTCTTCCTCCTCACTTTGGGAGAGGAGACATCCTTGTATATCTCTCCTGCTGAGAACAAAGAACAGGTATGGCTCTTTGTATCTCCACCTTAGTTAGACAGAACTAGGATCCTTTTTTAAAAAAATCCAGTATGTAATTTCATAGAATCATAGAATTGTACGGTTGGATGGGACCCCATGGTCATCTAGTCCAACCCCCTGCAATGCAGGAATCCTGGGCAAAACCACCCCCAACTTTCAGGTTAACAGCCACATGCACTGGCCCATGGCGCCTTCATAACGTAAATTCCCTATTTTCCTTAACTCAGAATCTCGGGGTCAGGTGTGGTTATCAACCAGGGATTCGGTGTGCAGGTCAGCTTCCAAGCTGCTTGTTAACCCTGCGTGCATATTCCAAGAGTCACAAGCTGCAGTTAAGCAAAAGCAGAAGCCCCTGCAGGATGGGGCCCACATTCCTTTCTGGGCCACTTTCCGAGGCCATGCGCAGGAGGACAGGACCAGAGGCATAAAGAGAGCAAAGCCATGGATGCAGATTTTACCTTGTACAGTCTGCTAGTTTCTCTAGACTCCCTCCTCCCTCTCTGTCCTCCGTCCAGACAAGGAAGATGCACCATCTGAATTATAGGATGCAAAGACACTGGGAGGGAGCAGTGGGGAAGGGGGGGGGTTGAAGCTGGCCAGATAAAGAGGCCTGGAAGGCAGTGCTGGATCTACAGATTTTGCCCAAGGGGCCAGAAGTCTGCGCTGCTGCTGTCGTCTTCTTTTTTTAAAGTGCTGCCGGATGCCTTTGGGGAGTCTCTCCAAATGCTGCTCTCTGCTGAATGGAGGACAGTTCCAGCGTGGGGAAGCCCTGAGCCCTGCCTGGCCTCTGGAGCATGGCAACTGTGCTCTTCCCTTCAAGCAGCCCAAGTCTTGGGCCCAGTGGCAGCAGCCAACTTACTCCTGAGTAAGCCTGAGGGCTCCCAGGCACCACCAAAGTCAATGGAGCCGCAAACTGGGGAGGGGTGTGGAGCATGCCCAGAGGGCTCCCTGTCAGGAGCTCAGCCTAAACTTGAGTAGGACCCTGGCAGAGACACATGCCCAACTGGCATGTTCTCTCCCTCCTGGTCAATCGTTTGGGAGCTTCAAAAGCTTCCTTCAGCCCGAACATCACAGCGACCGATGTCAACAGACACTGGCACACTTAGGGATCCGCAGAGTTTGCACAGTTGCGTAACAGACCTCAGCAACTCAGCATTTTGGCTAATCTACTTTATTTACATATAAACACACATGGAGCACTGCAACATGGCTCCCTCTCTCTAGCATCAGACAACTAAGAGGAAAATGACAAAGGACAATAGTTCTACTTCACGGAACACAGTAACACAAACATCCTGTCTCCGTCACTTCCCACTCTGTGGAGTCAAAACATATACCGTCATGTGAAGGACAACAATCCCATGACTGCAATCACGGAGCAGGAATTCTAACACTCCCTCCTGGCTAATTTGTGGTGGGGACGGGACCTCTGACTCAAGCTTGTACTATCTTCCCATCACTTCATTACAGTAACTTTCTACAATGTTGGTTAAGCAAGTTGGTTGCAAATATAAAATTCATATAAATGAAAACAACAAATGGCCACCTCCTGAGGTTTGATTGATGGGAAAGCCCTGTGGAACTCCCTGCCCCTGGGAATTTGCTGACCCTCTCTTTCCTCTCCATAATAGCTGAAGCCTATGGTTTGTCAGAGAGCTTTTGCCCTCCCTGCTGCTGAAACCTGCTCAGTGTCCCCCCCCCCCCCATTTCATGTCTTTGTTTGCTGCTTTTATATGTTGATACGTTGTTTTGTGATGCTTTAACTTGTTTTTATTCTTTTAATACATTATTGCGGTGGAGAGCTGCCTTGAGCCATTCTTGGAACTAGAAAGGGAGGATATAGATGTAATTCATGAATAGATAAATAAAAAGTACTTCTAGTTTCCCTCAACTTCTTCTTAATAAAGTTATAACTTGGGAATTTGACAGATCTCATGGGTCAAAGAAAATATATCAAACATTATT